>NC_089017.1:58375600-58975600 GCF_963932015.1 Anas acuta | reverse complement strand
GATTGACAGCAGAAGGATAGATTGTAAATTGCCTTCTCCCCCTTCTACCATGCCCCACTTCCCCCCCCAGCTCATAAAAGGTGATTAAAAGAAAATCTGTACTGGAAATAGCAGTAATTTTTTTTTCTTTGTTTCTTATAGCAGATAGAGCATTTTTCTTTACACTTTTTTCATCTGGTAAAGAATATTCGCATATTCTGGTTTTAGTGAATAAATTCTTTTATTCTGAAAGCAAGGATTCTGAAGCTGGGGCAGCCTTTTCTAGCTGTTTCTCCTAAGGATGTTCTTTTTATCCCTATAGAAAGAAAAACATAAATCAGCTTGTATTCGATTTTGCTTCAGGCAATTAAATTTATCATTAGCAAATAAAAGGGTTATTTAACCTTTAACCCTAACAGAATAGCTTTATTTTTAGGTTAGAACACAGAAAAAACCTTTCTGTTTAAAACAAAATACTCTCTACATTTTTTCATGCAGCCCCTTTAGAGCTATAACACGGGAAAACATCACATACAACCTCAGTTAATAAAGATCTATTTGCTTACAGAAGCAGGTTTTAATAATGCTCATTAACACTATTTTCTAATGTTCCCATGGGAAATGTTATCAAGCTCTCTGTTAAGGACTTCATTTAAATTAGTGAAATGTTATCACGCTCTCTGTTAAGGACTTACTTCGTTTAAATTAGCAATTGCTGACCTACCTTGTACTTAGGATATTATGAGCAATTGTGTTTTGATGCTGTAATGACATTTAGTTTTAAGATGAGGATATGACAACTATATTTCATATGCTTTGGAAACGACTTTCAGGAACATCCACTGTCAATACATTGTAAAACTACTCTTTTAAGACGCTTCTTAGTTTCTCCAGACTGAGTCAGACATGCATGACTATTCTTATAAACAATGATTTAGAGGAAGAAATTCAACACTTTAGATTTGCTGCTTCCATTTCTCAATAATTTTGTGCTTTCCTTGCCCTCTGCTGTGTTATCAGTCATCCATATCCCGAGGGAAATACTGCAGGCTTGAGGTTAAATTAAGGTTCTATCTCCAGTGATTGTCTTCAGCAATCCCTCTACATTCCCAAAAAATCCTTATCTGCATTGAATGTCCCCTAAATACCAAGGGACAACAGGAACAGCCTTCTTCCCTGTTGACATGCTAAGATCAATGTAGTATATTGTTTGAAAGGAAGAAATAGTAACAGAGTTTAAAAACAAATTGTACACATATTAGCCTATTAATCATAATAGTGCTCGGAGATAAAGCTGGGTTTGAGAAAAACATTACCAGCCCTCATCTGTTACCCAAGAGAAAGATAATAGGGGACACTTGGAAAGAAGTGCTGTTATTACATCTCTCCCATTTAGGACTTCTAATTGAATTTTTTTTTTTTTTTTTTTTTTTTTTTTTGGTCTATGTATGCTAGATATGGTACACTGACATGTATTTCTGGGTATAACTCAAGGAGGTCCTTGGCTCAAAAGATGGTATTATGTGGGTGTATTGAATAAAAGAAGAATAAAATAATATACTTATTCAATAAAACACTTTTCCCATCTGCTCTGAGGTATGGTGGTAGAAAATTAGGCTCTTAGTGATTGTATAGGTGTGTGTGTGCTGAATGGCTTGTACTAAGTGTCAGGCCATTACTGGGGTGAAGAACCTTTCTTGCATCAAGTTTTAATAGAAAATGTTTTTGAAGAGCTATGGGTAAGTGGTTAACCATGGACCTGTTGGAGTGCTCTTCAGGGCTGCTGCTCCACAAGCTCATATAGATGGGTTTGTAATAGGGAACAAAGCTTCCTGGAGAGCAGGAGTCTTTCAGAAATGAGATGCAGCAGAAGTCCAACCCACTCCTCTGGCTCGATGGTGCCAGAGCTCTCATGTTTGTTTCTTTTCTCTAGGTGGCCCTGATTGAACAGGGGTGTTGGAGCAGGTGGTCTGCAGTGGTCCCTTCCAAACTCAGCCATTCTGGGATTCTGTGCTGGCTGGAAAATGGACAAGAGGCAGTCCCTTCCTGGCCAGCACTCTGGTGAATGTCAGGGGTAGAATCTGAGGAATGAGTAGGAAAGAATTAACAAAGAACTTAAGTGTTGGATGAAGTGAAAAACAAGATTGCAATGTTTCAGGTGCAGGAGTCAAATCCAAAAGCTATAACCATTGCCCTGCAAGATGAGATTGAAACTCAGATTGATATATTGCTACATTTTGACTCAGTGTGAATTCTGTTTATCCTTAAAATAAAAAATTAATTCCTTCACAAGCCCAAATATTTTACAAAAGCATAGAATTACAGTCCCTCTGGATGTCAGTGTAACCCACTACTACTCCAGTTCTGTGTCATCTCCATATTTGCTCTACCTCATCATCCAGGTCATTACTGAAGATTTTAAGCAGGTTCAAACTGAATACTCATCCCTGGGGTACACTGCTGGTAACTGGCCTACAACTAGACTGTGCCACTGATCACCATCCTCTCAGCCCAGCCTTTCGACCAGTTTTCAATCTACCTCACTGTCTGCCCATCCAACCCATACATAATCTCTATGAGGATCTTATGACAAACGTCATAGTGTCAAAGGTCTTACTGAAGTTCAGGCAGACAACATCCACAGCTTTACCTTATCTGTCAACCCAGTCATTTCATCATAGAAGTTTGTCAAGAATCACAGCATGGTTTGGATTGGAAAGGACCATAAAGATCATCTAATTCCAAACTCCTGCAGAGGGGGTAATCTTAAAATCATCTAATTCCAACCCCTTGTGTGCAGGGACACCTTCCACAGGATGAGGCTGCTCAGAGCCCCATCCAACTTGGGCTTCAACACTTCCAGGGATGGGACATCCACAGCTTCTCTGGAAAACCCATTCCAGTGTCTCACCGCCCTTAGAATAAAACATTTATTTCTAATATCTAATCTAAATCTACTCTCTTTTAGTTTAAACCCATTACTCCTTGCCCTAATACTTGCCCTTGCCCTGATAAGGATTCTTTCTCCTGCTTTCTTGTAAGTTGGTTAAGCTCAGCTCCCCTTGGAGAACCCATGCTGACTACTCCTAATGATTTTCTTGCTGTTCATGTACCTGCAAATGGCTTTCTGGATTGACTGTTCCACCACCTATCCAGGGATCAAGGTGAGGCTGACTGACCTGTAGTTCCCCATGTCTTGAAGGTAGTACATATATTTGCTTTCCTCCCATCTTTGAACCTATCCCATAGTCACTTTGATTGGTCAAGAATTATTTAGAGGGGCCTTGTAATGACATCTGCCAGATCCTGCAGCACTTGTGGGTACATCCAATCAGGGCTCATGGGCTTACATATGTGCAGTTTGTTTAAGTTGTCTTTCACCAAGAGGACATCCGGACATCCTTATTACTTTGCAAACGTTAAATTTTAAAAATTTGCAATAAACAATGTTTTTTTTTGTTTTGTTTTGTTTTGTTTGTTTGTTTTCAAGTAGGAATAAACCGTTATTCAGTATTACACTGTCATTTTATTGCATAGTTACTGCTTTACTGTTTTTAAATTATAAATGTATGAATCTTCCAAAACCAGGTACAATTACACCTTTTGGTCCATCTAAGAGCTCATCTTGGGAATGAACTTTTATAAAGAAAATGATGAGTGTTTTTGAAGAATAACTAGCATCTCTTTCAGTCATAAAGAAGTGCTTATTAGGGGTTAGAGAAAAAGGGATGTGTGTATGTGTGTAGGGATCTGAATAATGAAGCTTCCAAAGAGTTACAGAATTTGTATTTGCTACTTTTACGTCCTCATCTATCCTGTCTTTGCGCAGATTACAGCTGTCTTTACAGCGCTACTTTATCAGTGCAAATGATATTACTTTCCCATTTACCACCTTTTTCTCAGTCTTTAATGCTGGACATGTAACTTATGCTAGCAATCTTGTCAGTAAAGAATTTAGTGTAGAGATATCTGTGGGAGTTACCCTTGCACCAGATCTGATTTATTTGATTATTTTTTTTTTCCCCCTGGTGGTTTGGAAGCAATAGCTATTTTTTCTCCTAGCAAAATAATCAAAATGATCTGTGCAGTTCTATTTGAATGAAGTCTCAGACCAATGCCTATGTTTAGCAGGGAAAAAAAGAAAAAAAAAAAAAAAAAGGAATAGAAATTACATATGAATACTTTAACATATGTTACACAAATATTCCTTTTTTTTATGACCACACTCCAGTAGAAGCTGGGGCATGATAAACTATGCTGGAGAAACTAGTGTTATGTTATGTTAATGTAATTAGCTGTTGAGGAGGGTGTGTGCTTTTCTTTTGGCAGAGGTGATCACACCTGACTGCCCAGTTCCAAGGAAGCATTTGTGTTTGGCAAATAAGAAATAAGCTCACATGAAAGACTAAAATGCACAGAAAGCTCTCACACTCTTCCAAGAAACGTGAGTGAAAAAAAGTAAAAATGGATTGATATTTTTGCATAAACCAAATGCTGCTTACCTGTCTAGAAAAAGAACTTGTAAGCCGATGTGTGGCAGTGCCACCCGGTGCCCCCTGCAATAGCAACACATTCAGACAGATGCATCTTAATTGAAGTAATTCATCTCAATCAACTGAGCTGAACAACTCAAATATGTGTCACAAAAAAATGTAAGGGAAAATTCTATCTTTTTTCCCTGTATGCTTACATTTTTTTTCATAGCTATGCAAACCAAGTTGCATTTTTAAACTACCAAGAAAGAATTTGTGCATTTTTCAGACTGAAATAGAAAAACTGTCGCCAACATCATGGGTACTATTAGAGCAATTAGCAAAATTTTCTCATGATAAATTTGTTCTGATGTATGGAATTGTATTAAATTAGATTAAATAAGATCTTATGAGATCTCATTCTCATCATAATCTCTATCATATTTCAGATTACTACCTGTATAAGACCAGTAGCAGTAAGTGATAAAATAAGTTTAATTAGAAAAACCAACCATTTCCTCATTCCCTGACTTTTGCTAAAGGATTCACATCCAGCCTCTTATTTTTTCACAATTTTCTGAATTCTGAGGTTCCTGAAGGCTTTCTGGATGATCACATTATACTGGAAGAAGGATGCTCTTTCTGTGTGTTTGAGATCTGTTTCTTGCCATGAACAGAAGAGCCTTTGTCTTCTCTCAGCCCAGTCCCTCTATTGAAAGCACTTGCTGCTTTTGTGACTGCAAAGGTTATTTACTTGCTTACAACAGTAAAACAAATTGCACTGTGATCCATCAAGCAGTGCTGTTCGTGAAGCTGGAAGTGCCAGAGAGTGAATGGATTCACCCTGTTTCCCTGGTGCTCTCTGCAGTATATTGCTTTACATCTGCTTGTTGCCAAACCTTTTATCTCAGTAGTGCTGATTTCAGGAAAACATGATGTTTATCTTGATAAGACTGATGCTATCTATTGCCTCAATATATGTCACAGTATCATTCAAAACATTATAGTCTGATTTTGGCTTGTGATAATAGATAATGGACTTAGGTGTGCCCTGCTTTGTGCCTACCCATGGGATTGGTTAAAAGAAGCAAAGACAGTGTCTAACATTTTATTGTTTCTTTTTGTTTTGTTCTTTTTTTTTTTTCCACCCTCATGTCAGCATCCATTAAAATCAAGCTATCTGACTACTCAGTTTTTATTTTATTTTATTTTATTTTATTTTATTTTATTTTATTTTATTTTATTTTATTTTATTTTATTTTATTTTATTTTATTTATTTATTTTGGGGGGGAGGGATGGAACACACTTAGTGGTCCTTCAGCAGACGCGAAAGTCTCACGTAATTACTGGTTTTGGCTGGCAGAACTAATCCAAAGCCTGACGTGAGAAGCAATGCTATTGTGCTGCTCAAATTAAAGAAGCATATGCAGCTGTAGCAGATCTCTGTCTCCAATTTAATTCTCATGCATGATTTTTTATTTTTTTGACCTATGAAGGAAATATATATGTGTATGTATATATATTTAAGTGTGTATTTTTTGTAAGCACTTTGTGGCCTTCTTCTTTTAGGCCTTCTGTACTTAGTAGTGTTTTTTTTTATGTTACTGTTTTTTCTGCAGTATACAGTAAACATTTATAATGTTACAAATATTTACGTGAGTCTGTAAACAGACTCACGTAATTTCTACCTACTTGTAATTTTATAAATCAAAGCTAACTGAAGAAGATATGTTTTTCTGTGATTTTATGGTTTACATTTTATTTTATTTTATTTTATTTTATTTTATTTTATTTTATTTTATTTTATTTTATTTTATTTTATTTTATTTTATTTTATTTTATTTGTAAAACTGTCATGAAAGCATTGCATCCAAGACAACAACCAGTGTATTCATGTTTCCTTAATGATTTCTGCTACTGAGAAAATGAGTATACCATCCTTGGCAAAAGGCAAAAAAAAAAAAAAAAAAAAAAAAGATTCCTGGATTCCTGGATTCCTGTAGCCAGAAAATGCCTTTCAAGTTACATATATATGAAATAATATACAATATATTATAAAATAATATATATACATACATATGTATACAGGAAGCAATTATATATATATATTAGGGGAGTAATTACTGGCCTACTGAAGTTTATTTGTCATTACCTTCTAGTCCTAAAATTTACCCAGACAAGTACAAATCTGGCTATTATTTAGAAATGCAGGAGACCAGCACTGACCCACCAACTAACCATGATGAGTGTTTGGCATAATTGTGATAATGTAAAAAAGAGTATTAAATGTCAAACTTGAACAAAGCTGTGAGTGTGAACTAATTTAAGAAGACATGGGGTTATTTCCAAGTCACCTCACATATTTGGAAAAAGAAAGGTTAACAAATCATTATAATTAGTATCTTCTTTGTATCATATTTGCATTTTTCAGCTATGAATAGTTTGCTAATTACACATAAGTTATAACTTCAAAGCTTCAAAGCGATTGCAGAGTGAATAATTTCTGTCCCTGAAGAAATTGAAACTGGTCTCTCCCTCTCTCAGGGTTTTTAGTGACATGAAATCACTTCCATATTATATGAGGGCTACTGTAACTGCTTATTTCAATCTGAAGGTCACTACTTTAAGATTAATTTTACCAGGCACTTTTTAGCAATTGGTATTAGCAAAGTGCTATGCGCATTGATTTTTAAGCCATCCCCGCCAAACGTTCAGGCAGAGACATAGCTAAGAAGATACTGCTTGAGTTATGTAGAAGGTGAAAATGTTCTAAAAATGTGTTCTGTAAATATGTTATGTGGTTCTGTTATTTCAATGACCAATATGATCTCAAGAATAAAAGTATAGACTTGTATTTCTGTAAAGCTTTCCTTCCTTCCTTCCTTCCTTGCTTCCTTCCTTCCTTGCTTCCTTCCTTCCTTCCTTGCTTCCTTCCTTCCTTCCTTCCTTCCTTCCTTCCTTCCTTCCTTCCTTCTTTTCCTTTTTCTGTAGAAGCTTTGTATGCAGCCAATGGGTTAACTTTTACTGTGATTACACAAAATACATCTCTGTTTGTGAATGCAAACGACACGCCCACTTTTGCATGCTCAGTTCATAGAAACTATGACTCTGTTGTTCTTCCTAACACAAAGTGATGGTTCTTGTATGTTCATAACGAATCAATCTTTGTGTTTGGGTTATCTGGCTGGAGTTATTTTTTTTTCCATTGTTGTTTTTTTTTATATCCAGCTTCTTGCTTTTAGAAATATTTTTGTCATAGGTTAATTAATATTTAAAGGACTTTATTATAAATTCTCTTAGTTTTGTGTCTGTAGAAAGAAAATTCTTAACAAAATAAGTCAAATTAATTTAAGCTAAATAAGAAGCTAACAGGTTAGGTTTATTTAGCAGGATAAGTTATGTGGTCCAGCACCATGTGAAGATGAAATGCATCTAAATGTTTTGAAAGTGGTAATACAGAATCATTACTACTTTACTCCAAGACAGTATCCCATGCTCTCGAGTGTTTATGTGCATTACAGAATAACACTTAATATTCTGTTGACCAGAAATTTTTATTCTCTATTGAGAAGCTGTAATAGTGCTATAATATTTACCTGCAATGGAGGTTACCTAGAGTGTTCTGAATAGGACTGGAAAAAGCCTTATGTAGGCTTATGTATACCATTCCCATTTGTTGTCAGAGAGACTCCAAAGAGCAAATCACTAAGTGACAGTGAGATTCATTCCTTCACACCCTCTGCAGTTCCTCAAAAACCTATTTCTGCCTGCCTGTTCTTTATCATATCCTTCCCTCTTTTGACAATATCACTTTTAACAAGTGAAGTCTTCCATGTAAGCTTTTTATGCATCAGATTAGGTTATGTCCAAGGACATAATACAAGTCAACCCAATCCAACTTTTAATTAATTAATTAATTAATTTATTTATTTATTTATTTTCTCTTTTTATACAGGAAATTCTCATATGCCTGTTGCAACTTGCATAACAACTTTAGTTTTTTATTTGTTGTGAAAAATGTATATTACTCCACAAGCACTTGATCTAGTTGTGTTCTCACTCATTGGGGAAGACAAGAAAGTTCAATTGTCTCATGGTATTCAGGTTTTAAAAATAAAACTACTTTTTGATGTTTATTTGCTTACTACTTGGCTTGCATATCTTGTTAAGGGTTGAATGAATTTCTTCGAAGGCAATAATGGCATTAAAACAGGACAAGAATTTGCATAAAAGGTATACTTGACATCATTAACAATAACTTATAAGGATGCTAGATTTATATATATATATGTGTGTGTGTATAATATATAATAATATATAATATAATATAATATAATATAATATAATATAATATAATATTATATTATGTTATATTATATTATATTATATTATATTATATTATATTATATTATATTATATTATATTATATTATATTATATTATATTATAATATAGTATAATATAATATAGTATAATATAATATAGTATAATATATAATATTATAATAATATAATATTATAATATATAATATATAATATAATGTATATATATAATATATATATACATTATTTGTGGCCATGGTTTTCTTAATTCTAAATTTAGAAGAGCTGTGAAGCACAAGTATGACAAGAAAGAAAAAAAGGCAGTTCTGATTTTTTATTTTCTATTTTTTTGTCTCCAAGTTGTTTTCTTTGTTTTTCACCAAATTTACAATGTCATAAATGTTTCCTCTAACCACTTAATTTGCCTCTTTGAAAAAATTACTAATATATTTTGAGATAATTTATGGAGACATATATACATTTAGGATTGTAATGACTTTTGCCAAAACATGCATTTTGGATGACTTAGTGGCTCAAGTTATTGAAAGTAACTGACAAACATATTTCCGTTACTGAATGTCTGGAAACAATTTTGTGTAACTTCAGCACCAAGTCAAGAATTGTTTACATTGTCAGAAGTACAGACATGTGTGATACAGTTTGACAGTGGAGAGACAGTGGAATATTTATTTCATTTGAGATATCTTTATCCATGGGGAACAAAGGTGAAGGTAAGTGGGAAACAGAAAATGAATCAATATTAATAAATGACTTGAATTTAGTTGCTCCTGTCAATTGGGGTCACAACATGTATCATTTACAAATATTTTTGGCCCTATGAGTGACTATTGATTCCCAAATCCAACCATGAAGTTTCAGAGAATGTTTTTCACCAGAATATGTGTTTTCAACAGTATGGCTATAAGAAACTTGTTGGTCTTCTGATCAGTGAGCAGGATGTGCTCCTCTTGCTCAAACACATCAAATGTGCTAAATAGCTGAGATGGTATGTTTTCAAAGACTGTAGGAAAATACAGTAATTTAAAAAATGTATTGATATTATTATAAACCCTTATGGACTTTTATTTGGATAGGTTCATTAGCAGAGATAAAAAATGTATCCTGTTTACCCTAAACTAATACTTTAAATTCCTTCTAGAGGTTTGATAGTGATAAGACAAAGAGGAATGGTTATAAACTAAAAGTGATTTAGATATTAGGAGGAAATTCTTCTCTCAGAAGGTGATGAGGCACTGGAACAGGTTGTTCACAGTAGCTGTGAATGCGCCATCCCTTTAGGTGTTCAAAATCAGGTTGCTCTGGGCAACCTGATGGGTAGCATCCCTCCCCGTGGCAGGAGGGTTGGAACTAGATGAACTTTAAGGACCAACCCAAACCAAACTGTTCTATGAGTCTATTCTATGTTTTCTTTAATCACAGTTGACTACGACGTCCCTATAATTAATGATTTTCAGAGACAGATTCATATTGCCTTGGATATGATTAGAGCTCTTCTCATGAAACTGAATTTCCTTAGAAATTTCCATGTATTAAACTCTAAATATTCAGCAGCAACTTCCACCTTAGAATGATGGAAAGAATAGCTTCATATAAGTTCCCAACTGTGTGGGGAGTTCATATTCCCTGCATGTTCATGCAGACTTCAGTTTCTAAATCTTTTAGTATCCAGTACTTGTCTGAAACATACATTTCTTTCATTTACGATGCTTCCATCATGATCTGCCAGGTCTTGAAGGAGCAGTACTAAAAACCTGCTGCAGGAAGGACAATAGTGTTGCATCAGACAGGCATCAGACAAAGTCTCTCCAGGTGACATTGAAAACCTACAGAACAGGACTCCTGACAGTTGATGTTCCAACACCAAATCAATTAATTCATGCCTGATGATGGCTATGGGTGGTGACCATCACTCTTGGGAAGAAGCTTCATGGTGGTGCTCATCATCTGTAGCTCCTTGTGAGCTCTGTATGGATCATCTCTTCTCTATTTTATCTGTTTGCTTATTTTTCCCATGAGAAAAGGAGGTCTTCCCATGCTGAAACTCTGCTGAGAGTCACCTTGTTTCTTCAGAAAATGAAAATCTGCCACTGGTGCTATGGTAAATTTTGTGACTTGTTCAGTTCATATTACAATAATTACAGTGTTGAATAATGGGTCATCCATATTGCATGACAGCAGGTGAGTAATGCTTTTGATGATATTAATGGATACCAGAAAAAGATTTCAAGGAGTGCATTCATTCAATTCTGTTTTGCTCCCTCAACCACAGATTTCTGTAATTTCAAGTGGGTCTCCTACAGCACAGGAGAAAATCACATTTGCAAAGACTAAGTCATGAAATATTGGCTGAGAAGTTGGGGTAGTTAGTTCAGACAAGTATAGAGTTGTTTGGGAGTTATGATTAATAAGGAACGTATTTTAAGCTAGCATGACAAACCTGTGCAAAAGCCTTTCAGTGAGATGTATTTAAATTGCTGCACTTTGAGAGAAGAAACTAGATTGATGTAATGTCCCTGTGTAGACATGCCCTTACTCTGCTTGCCTCCTAGCTTTGATCTGTGATCAGGGAGCAAGATGAAAGCAGAGCAGAAGAGTGCTCCCTATTGTACCTCTGTAAGTGATCCCATCTATCTTCATGGGATGCTGTGGCAGCTGAGGCCAGCTCAGGTGGCGGAGCTGATTTCCCACAGTTATAAATGCAAAGGGACTGCAGGCAAGGAATTTCAATGAGGGGCACTTGGTTTTGCAACCTGTTTCCAAGGCTAACAACAAGAAAGCCCTGCATCAGCTGAGTGTACCTTATATGCTGCCTACACATGTAGTCATGTTCTGGGGAAGGACTTGCAGTACAGACAATAATGAACATGTATGTTCATTATTTCACAGCACAGGACACATTGTTATTTGAGTGCCATGTGCAGATTAAGAATAGTTTCCTAAAATTAATATAGCTGTTCTGACATAGAGGAGATGATCAGAGTGTAAATTATTGATGTGACACATAGGAAAATGCATATGCATTGTTGACAGATCTATATATGAAAAATAAATTATTACTGATTTGTTCTCTGCTAGTAAGTAGAAGCAGTTGTGATCCCAAACAGATTGTTTTGGGCTTCATATAGGAAGACTGTCTTCACCTAAAAGAGCTTACAACACTGATAATACATATATGTAGATACATACACATCTAAACTTAAGCTGCTTGGCTAACCTTGTAGCACTGCAGTGTAATTCATTTACCTTCAGGATGATTTTTTCACTTTATTTATTATTTTATTTTATTTTATTTTATTTTATTTTATTTTATTTTATTTTATTTTATTTTATTTTATTTTATTTTATTTTATTTTATTTTATTTTATTTTATTTTATTTTATTTTATTTTCTGATGAATTCAGTGCATAGGAAGTAGTAAAATCTTGTTCTTCTGAGTTTCCATGACCTGCTGGAAGCAGTAATGTGTCAGTGTTTGTTGGAAAACAACACTGCTGAAGCACTAAATCACAGCCTTTTACAGAAAATGTTCAAATGAACTCTATGTTTATAACTTCCATACAAAAGTGTTCTTTTTCCTGCTGTTCATGCATCAGTTTTTCTCTCTCTTTTAATACATTTGTACATAAGCTAGCTTCATTCCACACTTGATAAGTAGTTGCTGTAATTTTTTCATTGTTTATACAATAACATAGAATTGCTCTTTGCAATCTTAGGTAGCCATCCTTCATAACAAGAATCTTTGTCTACTCCAGTAATGTAAATGGAAATAAGACAGCATATATCATTTTTAAATTAGATCTTTTATGGCCCATAACTGAATAAGGGTCAAAAGCTTCAAGTATGTTATGAATGATTTGTTCGTGCAAGCAAAATGGTATCACATTCACTTAACTTGTCTGTAGATTCTTGTAAGAATTGCAGACTAAGATCTAGAAGAAGAGTTCATGGTTGGTTTTTGTTTTGTTTTGTTTTGTTTTGTTTTGCATTTATTTTTTGTTTTGTTTTGTTTTGTTTTGTTTTTGCATTTATTTATTTTTTTAATCATTAATATAGCAAATTAGTTTCATCAGCTAAATTATTTGTTTTTCTCTTACCAGTATGGATCAAATCTTTCCATGTCAAACCAGTAAGAAATGAATGAGAATTCTGTTATCTGAATCTGTCTATTCAGTCAGATGCTCTTAGTATGCCAATGGTCTTTGATTGCTTAAAATCCTTAGAATAACCTGAACAGGAAGAATTCTCTGTTCCGTACTGAAAGAAAGACCTTAAACAGTCTCATTTTCCTATTTTCAGTTTTATCAATTAGGTTTCATATGACTCATAAGAAAAGATAATTTGCTTGAGGAACTTTATTTCAGTTTGGTCATGGACTTTTTTTTTCCACAGGACTTCATTTTTGTCTTCTTGAAGCCAAATCTGAGGCTGCAAGAGCTGTCAGTTGCTACTGTGGTTCTGAAAGCTGCTTCCAAGTTTGCAGGAGAATGAATAGCTTTTTACTCAGGCATTTCAGCATTTGTACTAATTTACTGCTTTCCACTGAAGTGAAGTTTGAATTTCTGAAAGTGTGCAGCACTAGGGAAAAGGCAAGCCTTGCTTTATTCATGAAAAGACAAATGGAAAGGAGGCAGCCAACAAAATTAGCTCCCTCCCTGGAGGCATTGGAAAATAGTCTCCATTGTAGTTCAGAACTGGACTTTCATGAGCCTAGACAGACAATTGCATGAAATTGGTTTGAATTATGGGTAGGTAGTTTAGTAAGATGGACTACTGCCCACTGGGGAGAATTTTGGAGCTGTGAAAAAATGATCTCTAATAATGATAATGGATGTAAAGATAACAGTTTATCTTTGACTGAGATGACTTTCAAAGGTTTTGGCCTTGTTTCTTTTCCTGAGTTGAAGAGCAGTCTACACAGAATAAAAGGGAAAATGCAAATAAAAAAGTGTGTGTGTGTGTGTGTGGGGGGGAATCTAAAAATTACATATACTTGCACTTTCAAATAACACAAACAGATCAATTTTATGTAACTTACCTATTTCTCATTTGAATATTTTAAATATTTAGAAATTGCAATATTTAACTAGGAATTTTGGTCTAATAACATAACAAGTAATTCTAAATAATGGCCTAATATATAATTCAATTAATGTATATTTTAATATAACCAGTTTGTAGAAAAACACATTAAAACAGACAATCTCTCTCATTAAAATTCAACAGACATTTAGCTCAGCTGGAACAGGACTTATTTCAGTCTCATTCACACTGAATTTTCAGATAGATTACAAATACACAGGCTTAAACAAAATTAAATACAAAATACTTTAAGAGCTACAGCACTGAAAGTATTTGAGTGGCAGCATCTGTATATTTTTATAACATACTATATCATTGCCTTTTCAAAACTGAGTAAATTACAGTTTTCCAAACTATAATTATATTGGATCATACTTGATGGTTACACTTTGTAATGCTGAGCCAATATTAATCAAGTTTCCCTAAATTTATGTGTACTTTCTCCTATCCTATGTTGGTACTTATGTACTTTGTGTAATTACAGTTATTTATAACTTCTATACGTGTGTGAGTTCCACTCCTATAATCTCTGTATATTTGGGATTCAAACTTTTACAGTGCAGTTTTTATCACAACTCTCTTAACTGAGTGATACTTTTTGTTCATTAACCCCATCAAAAACAGATGAGATTCTGTTAAAGGCAAGCATCTTGAATTTGAAGGATATTAGAGGAAAAGAAAGAGATTATTTGCCAAGGCTTCTAACTGTTGCACTGCTGAAGACTACAGCAATAGGATTAATATTATTTGTACTGAGGATAATAAACAAAAAAAGAGATAATTTTACAATTTTAAGCTTTCATTTGGTTCTTTAACTAAGGCAGAGGACTTCAATCTCTGTGAAGAGAAGGGCTGTGTTAGTAGTCTGAAACTTGACTTTAAGAAATGTGCTTGTGTACATGTGCTGTATATTTCTGTGAGCTGCTCTGGGCTGTACCCTGAGGAGGTCATGCCGTGGATCTGAGTTATCAGATGCTGTAGCAGCCCTGTGCTGGGCCTGACTAGATTTCCTAATGAAGTTATCCCCTTCTATCCTGCAAATTCTTTTACTTTGAACTAATTTCTTGCTAGCTTCATGTGATCAAAGGAGCACAATTCTAATTAGCTTCTCTTACCTGGTGAACAGTACAGTGACTTATAAAACCCTTCCTGTTTCTAGGCCACAAAGCTGTTCCTTGTTTAATTTTGGGACTTCCCTATCCTCCTCTCTTGCCCTATGATAACGTTTTTTGCTTTTTGCTTGATAGCCTGAGTTGTCTTTGTTTTGTAGATAAAATAAAATGAGGAGCTGAAATGCCCAAGTGTTTCATGGTAGTCCAGACTGGAGAGAGAAGGTGAGCTGGTGTTGATTTCCATTTTGTATTTCCTAAAGTATGGCAGGTAGGTAGAGTTTCTTTGGAGTATGCCATCCAGCACGTGAGAGCATGTGGCACATTGCCCAGGGAGAGGTTTGCTCCTGTGTGCATTTCTATTGCCTATGGAACAAGTGCATGTCTTTATCCTTACCCTTTCTGTTTTTGCAGCAAGACTTGCTTCTCACGGTGATCCTAGTTGCCTTCTAATATTTGTGATGTGGCTGTTAGAATTTGCTGCCATTTTTTCTCTTCTTTCCAAACATAGATTTGATGGTTGTAACTGGGATGTAACTACTCCAGCTGTATTCTGTAATGCCTCATAAATCAGGACCTTCAGCATCAGTAATTCAGCATCATCTTTGCTTCTGTTTCCATGTTCCTCCTGTTGCTTATGTGTATAAATATTTCTGTGACCTTCCCTTCCCTTCCCTTCCCTTCCCTTCCCTTCCCTTCCCTTCCCTTCCCTTCCCTTCCCTTCCCTTCCCTTCCCTTCCCTTCCCTTCCCTTCCCTTCCCTTCCCTTCCCTTCCCTTCCCTTCCCTTCCCTTCCCTTCCCTTCCCTTCCCTTCCCTTCCCTTCCCTTCCCTTCCCTTCCCTTCCCTTCCCTTCCCTTCCCTTCCCTTCCCTTCCCTTCCCTTCCCTTCCCTTCCCTTCCCTTCCCTTCCCTTCCCTTCCCTTCCCTTCCCTTCCCTTCCCTTCCCTTCCCTTCCCTTCCCTTCCCTTCCCTTCCCTTCCCTTCCCTTCCCTTCCCTTCCCTTCCCTTCCCTTCCCTTCCCTTCCCTTCCCTTCCCTTCCCTTCCCTTCCCTTCCCTCCCTCAACTCTGCTTTCAGAAGCAGGAAGGATGATTTGGTAATGTGTAGCGTTGTCCTCTCAAACATGCTGTTTCACAGGTGGCTTAGAGATGACAAGGCTAGTGCCCATAGGTTTCTCCAGCTTGTATAGGAGAACAAATTGAAGAGAATTTTAAGTTTAAATATTCAATCTGGCCTCATTCCTGACATATCTGAATGACCTTCCCCTGTTTTCATTGTCAGCCATGTGTGACCCTGAGGTGACGGCTGGGATAGCTGGGTGTCGCACCCCTAAGCTCGGAGGGTTGCTTTAGTGCCAGAGGCACCATGACAGGCCACAACCTGCACCTCCATGGTGGAGTTGCATGTGCTGATGCCCACAAAGAGGCAGAATGCAGCAGGTCTTGCACTGATCAGTGACAATGTGCCTGGCCTCTGCACCTGGGAGGCTGCCCCCTTGCTCTCTGAAGAGAAAACCGTGTTCAAAACAGGACTGTGGCCTGTTCTGGGGAGAGGAGTTTGGGCCTGAAGCCATTCTATGAACTATGGCACTTGCAGCAAAAACCTGTCAAGAAGTAATGAGGGCTAAACCTTGGGTTGTCTCTTTTCCTCCATAGAAGGAGATGAACACAGAAAGGCCGGTGTTTGAACCCAGGCTTTAAAATGATTGTAATCATTTTTATTTCTTATTCCTCCCCCAAAAGCTATCACTGAATGATTTGCTGTGTACACTTATGATGCGAATCATTTGGTTTACTCTTTAAGCTATTTTGCTAAGAAAGGAGATGTTTATGGTTAATTACTGTGCCCTCAGGAGAAAAGAGAAAATTATTGCACTTACCTTATTGCTGTGCTCCTTGAAGAGCATTCCTCATGCTAGGCTTGTTCCTATGCTGGCTCTGGAGTCACTTTTTTATTTTCCAGTCCACTCCACCCTTTCGTTAAGGGGCTACCAGCCTAGACTTCAGTAGCTGCAGCATTTA
Source organism: Anas acuta (assembly GCF_963932015.1). Taxonomy (NCBI): domain Eukaryota; kingdom Metazoa; phylum Chordata; class Aves; order Anseriformes; family Anatidae; genus Anas; species Anas acuta. The sequence goes on along the minus strand of NC_089017.1, from coordinate 58,958,598 downwards.
TTCTGTAACATCTGCTTTCAAACAGGTGAAAAAAATAATAATATATATACACATATATATTAACACAAAACCAAAATACTGCAGTAGGATTAAGGAGCTACGATCTGTTTTTCATGGTGTCCTGCTTTTACTGGAGTTAAATGCAGCTAAATTACAGAACCACATCATGATTATATAGCTTTAAAAACGTGTGAAATACTAGGTTTTATTTTAAAAGTAAATAATTCATTTAAAGGAGACATTTTGCCTAATCACATATGCATTAAAAGCAATAAACCAAAAGCAAACAAGAAAACCCAAATGAAAATAAAAACCTCATAACATCTCACATCTAATGTTTTTTTCATGATAAAGTAATGAACCATTTGTCTTAAGCCAAAAAGAAGTAAAGCACACCTGACTTTTATGTCCTTTACCTTACCCACAGGAGGTGCTTTGTCACATTGCTGGCATTGTATAGATCATTTGTACCAGAGAGGAAAGAACCGAGAAACCAATGAATTGTAGCTGCTTTTAAAAAGGAGCTGAAAATCAATAATAAATTATCGTTTTCTATAGCAGTTGAGGTTCCTCATGCGTCCCCTCTGACATGTGGATGTAGCTGTAAATTAATTTAGTTTGAGGCCATAAAGAACCTAACTTTCTCTGGACTGACTAGCTAACATGCATTAGTGATATAAAAATAACACACCTTGGCAGGATAGCTTTCGAGGAGCCGCCGAACACAGCAAGTTATTTTTATAGTTTAATGAGATATAGGCCTGTATTTCCAGAGGGAGACACAGTGAACAGAGCACTCTATAATTTACTGCTGTAAAATGATCAGGATTCATGTTGTCTATAAAACATGAAAAACATTCTTCATTCCTTACCAATTAGATCATAGTTACAACTCTCGGTTCCTTTGAGCTTAAAAGAAAATTCTAACTGCTAGACATAAATGAATGCTGCGGTTAAATTAAACCCTTCAACAGCCCAAACAGGCTTGAAAGAAATGCCTTCTGGATGTTATTAACATGCATATTTAAGTGCTATTTTTAAAATTTAACTGCAAGCCATAGCAAGCACAAATGTTTATAATAGCTGTTTCAAAATCGAAGCATTACTTTGAAAAGCATTTTCATTGCTGCTAATTTCTTTCCAATAATTTTATTTCAGCTTTTACTGTCGTTGATTTCTTTTTTTAATTTTATTTTATTTTTTGCAGGTGATGACAGAAAATTTGCACTGGAGGCCCAAGATGCCATATTTTTACAGCCTCGAAATGGTGCTTTCTTAAAACATGTCATGTACCAGTGCAAGGCTCAATTCCTCAAACATGTCTGATTTGCTAAGTGAGCAATCTGATTTATTTCAGTGGGACCATCACAGTAGGGAAGGTAGATGCACATGGTTGCAGTCACTGCTTCAGTCTTGTGCTTCAGTTTACAAAGGTATCTGCTCACATCAGAAAATTACCCATGGCCTGTTCTGAAGCACAGGGCACACCAGGCAGTGTGAGGGAGTGGGAGGCAAGGAAAAGAACAGATAGCAAAGGGTTTGGGTTTTCTGTCACAGGTTGCTGGTGTGGTTAATCCTCTCTGCTTCAGTACTCCACATTTTCGATTCTTTTGCAATTTGGTCACACTGACAAGCCACAAACACTGCTTGTTCCTTACAAGAAATGTTGATTGCTAGACACAAATGAATTCAGGGATGGCTGAGGGGTGACCTTGCAAGACTTCAAAATATCAAAGTGTGTCATTCTGATATGCCTGATAAAAGTGTCATTTAAATATCCATGGAAACCAGCTTTCACGTTCAGCTCAGGGGCTTTGGTCATAAACAAAATACTGGACTGTGAAGGGATTTCAAAGATATACCTAGTCTTTTTGATCTCTGCAGCTAATTCTTTCCCTCAACTCAGTCCTTAGAAAGGCTATTGAAGGTGCAGCTAAGCTAAAGGTTCAGTGGGAGCGCTCTGATCTGTTTACTGCTTTGATGTTCTCTGTAGGCTACTGCTTCCTATGAACTAGGAGTCTGTGGCAAAATATATGTGAATCCCCTCCTCTTTATTTAAAGATTAAATATGCACTTCTCCTTGCTTATGTCTATATTTGCATATGATGGGTGTGAAACAGGCACACAGTCCTGAATTGCCAGTGAGGCATTCAAAACCAGGCAACAAAATGAGCAAGAATTAGTGTCATGTCTTCACAGCATGTCTGGAAATGTATGTACACTGTCATCAGGATCACTCCCAATGTTTTAGTTCTGTAAACAGTATTTAAGCATTGGTGGCCATTTATCTAAAGTAATGAAATGTAGAATTGTTAATGTAACAAGTGATTGAAGGACACAAACTGCACATAATCTTTATTTTCTGATTTTGAACCAATGGAGCGAGGTAGGTGTTTTTTCCTGCCTATAGAATAAGTCACAGTATCACTTACTACAGCCTTTTTAAGATCATCATTGTAGAAGTGTTACTTTGCTAACTTGATGTTTGTGTTTATCTTCATAATTACCAAGTAGATTAGCATGCAAAACCAAAAATCAGTGTTTTTAAAGTACTTGAGACCTGTTATTCAAATCTTAATCAGAAGTTTGGGGTTTACTAGAGAACTGATTCAATAATATTTTCTTTTGGTCATTCTTCAATATTTTGTTGATTTGTTTTCATGTTTTGTATACCATCTATGGAATACAGGCCTTTAGCAAATTTCTTGACAATGTAAAAATGATGGGGTCCTTTTCATTATTATTTTAATTTTTTTTTTAGTAAAAGACAAGCAGAAGAAAAAGAATGTCATTAAAATGGAATAACTGATTTGGATTAACTAATGAAGGGTACTGTTACTTTTATGTGAGAGTTTCAAAGCACTTTTAAGTGCAAGTTAATTGAGCCTATACACATTCTTTGAGGTGAAGAGTTAATTAATATTATCCCCTTCATCACAGGCCCCAGCTGTGAACAGTTCTGGGCCTCTCCTGGACAGTAAAACCAAGCAATAAACAGCTGTGTGTTTTGTAACTAGATGGGACTGATACTTCCTTTGAAGATATGATCCTGCTGACCTTATTAAAAATACAGTGCATGCAGCTACCATGAAGCAAGGGAGAAAGTCCTCATAAGACAGCTTCAGACAGCCAATCAAAATAAATTTCTGCTGACCATAGTTCCATAGTGCTGTAATGAATTTTTCCAGCCATAGTCGTCCTTTCTATCATATTAGCCCTGGCTGTCTGTGAGGGCTTACCACTTCAGCAGCCACAGCGAGAAGAGCAGGACAACATACTCACTTCTCAGGTGCTCAGTCCCAGTTCATAGCCTCATGTGCAAGGACAGCATGCTTTTGCCTGTGTGTTGATCTACAAACAGGGATGACCATGGCATGGGTACAAATTTTCTTCTGCAGTAAATAAATTCTGCTGTAAGGACAGTAACATACAGTTAACAGGAATTTCCGACTCTTCTGTTTTCTTTCTGTGTACAAACACTGGACGTGTGGAGGGCAGAGGTGGAAACTGTTATACAGGTAGCAGCACACTGAAGATAAATTAAATTCCTACCTCTGAAAAGACTGGTACAAGGCAAAAAGGAACGTTTTGGTTAAAGAAAAAATGACTATGTGGGCAGAAGTAACAAAACATGAAGCTTATTTTCTTCCACTTAGTTAATTTATTTCAATATTAAGGTGTCACAGCCAGCGTGCATTCATCTACAAAGAAGTAACATAACATGGCCTGAATTGCAACACTAACTTTACCTTAGCTCTGTGTATACAGCTCACATCCGAGCTCTTGGAACAGAGACGGGGAAAAAGGCTATTAACTGGGGACAAAAGGCTACTAACTTGTGACAGTAGGAATAAAGCAGCTAAAGATGAAAACTAAATGTCTTTTAGAGATTTGAATTACACAATAACGGTGACATGGCAGGGTTTTGCCCATTCTCATGCCTTTTGGAGAGTCATTTTTCATGAAAAAGACTAGTTTAAAAAAGGCTTTTCTCGTTTTGGCCATGAGGGAAGTATCTTTGACTTTCCACTTACTCAACCAACTTCCTATTGCCCTACTTCAAAACAGTTTTGGAATTTGAGGGCATTTTAATAAAGTGTCCTCAAAGATGCTGTGCCTGTTGACCTTAGTGGAGAAACTCTTAGAATTAACAGATTTATTTATTTATTTATTTATGGCAAACAAAGAACTTCTAAACTACCAGAGGAAATGTAGATTCCTGCTGTTTTTCACTTCATTATACTCCCTGCAGCTTTGTGCAGTTAGTTTAAATGTGCAGAAGTGTCCATAGACACTGACAAGGTTATGCAAGAGTGGAAATAGAGCAATCAGAGGAGTAAATGTATATGGTCAATCCTATACATGTTATCACAGCATGCTTCACTCTAACTCTCGCCTTGGGAAAGGGAAAACAAATCAAAGTTGCCCTTCCAAAACAGTGCAAATGTGTGTGTGTGTCTGCAGGGAGAAGAAGTGAGGGTGGGGGTGGAGTGGGGTGGGATGGAAACACAGAGAGGTGTTTTTGATGTCCTAATCTAAAATAAATATATGCTCAGATGAAGGGAAAAAATACTGCTGATGAGATAATCTGAACACTGTACAAAGCAACTATAAACTGATTGATTAGTCTGCTTTCATAGGACACTGCAGGCACAGAGTAACAAAGTACAGTGCAGGCAGAATTTTGAAAGGGACGGAAAGAAAGGGCTTGAATGTTTCAGAACTCAGCAAGCCCAAATTAAAGATGATACTCTTTTCTACTGACTGAGACTGTAGCTGAGCTGCACAGTTAGATCAGAGAGCTCAAGATATGAGGGTTTCTGCATGCCACATAAATAGGGCTTTTTCTGTTTTGAGTGGACCCTGTGGATTTGAAGCAAGCATGATTTCTCTCTTGAGTTAGCCTAAGAGCTAAATTCGGTATGTGGCTGAAATAGTATTGGACCTGCTACATTTTTATTTATAAGAAGAGAGTTGTGCATGGGTATTCAATCTTCTGTGCATCTTGAAATGGCACTACAGGGTCTCTGATGTTGTCCTGAAAAGAAGGGCAGATCTATGCCCAGTGAGTAGGTGACACCCAGTACATATGTGGCCTCCTTTATCAGAACTCTACGTTATTGGCGATACAGTCTGGCGTAAGGTCTGCATAGCTGTCAAAGCTGCAATACTGCTGCCTTGGGGCTCTCCGTGCTCTGCAGAGAATTTGGTTCCTCTCTTTTTTCCCAATTCAAAGGTCACTGTCTTCTTTGAGACAGCATAGTGTGGAGACCAAGAACTTGATCAGAAAATGACTGGAATAAATGATCCATAAAGTTTCAAAGTTTCCCTTTCTCTTTCACACCACTTTGAGTTCAACAAACTCTTTCCTGTTTGTTCTGCTGCTCATTTTACTCTCCTTCCCTCTTCTGCTCAATCCCTCATTTGTCTGTTTCTTATTCTTTATTCTTTATTCTTTATTCTTTATTCTTATTCTTATTCTTATTCTTATTCTTATTCTTATTCTTATTCTTATTCTTATTCTTATTCTTATTCTTATTCTTATTCTTATTCTTATTCTTATTCTTATTCTTATTCTTATTCTTATTCTTATTCTCTGTCCTATGCCTCCTTCTTCCCCACAGCCTTTTTTTACATCCTTCCTTTATCTTTCATTCCCAGATGTCATATTTTATCTATTCCCTCTTATTTTTTTTCATCCACATACCCTACCCTTGGAGTTCTTTCTTCTTATCTCTATTTAGTAATGATACTTATCTTTTTATGTGAGATGACTGGAGATGTACAGTTTAAAGACACGCTCTATTACTCTCCTTTACACACTCTCTCCTTGCTCTATTCACTCAAACTTTTTTTCATATTTCTGTGCTGCATACCCTGAAACTCAGCCCTTTGCTAATTCTCCCTAGGAGGTTGTGGCAGTTATTGTTTATCATTTTGTGAGAGCTTTTTCTTTCTTCCCTTGGCTTTTTTACTTTCTCCTCCTCTTCTTTCCCGCTATTCTTCTTTGCCTGTTATCCTTCCATGTCCTTTCAGACTTCCTTCCATGTTCTTTCAGACTTATGATGAAAACGTGCTGCTGAAAAGTTTCTTCACAAAAAAAACCGAAAGGATTGCAAAAGTTTGCTAAGATGAACAGCCCCATACCCACCCTTACACACATTTAAACTAACTGCACAAACCTGCAGAGAGTATAATGAGTTGAAAAACAGCAGGAATCTGGGTATCCCCTGGTAATCTAGAAGTTCTTTGTTTGCCAGAACTCTGACTTCTGGTGAACAGGAGGTTTAATCTTTAAGTACAAGTCTATTTGCAATTCATGAATTTCTTTGTGAAATGGACATCTGAAATAGTTGAATGATTCTTCACAATGGAGTTGGAGTACTATAGCTCAAGTTCAGCATGGACTTGGACCACTTCTAAATCACGAATCCACTTTTTCAAAAGGCTGATTTTCTTTCTGTGATTCTATTTCATTGCTGTGCTACATTCTCTGTATCATCTATAAGACCAGGTAGTGAGGGCCTTGATGATTTTAATTGAAAATTGGAGGAGCTGGAGAGAAAGAAGTAGGCAAGACTTTTTATTTATTTATTATTATTATTATTATTATTATTATTATTATTATTATTATTATTATTATTATTATTATCACGACTTGGCTGATGTTAAAATCTGTCTTCTTTCTTCTTCTTCTTCTTCTTCTTCTTCTTCTTCTTCTCCTTCTTTTTTTTTTTTTCAGTTTATTTTTGCTTGTTTTACCAATTCTTAACAAAGGAAATTGAGAAATATTTGGGAAGTTCAAGAGAGGGAGTTTGCAATGGCATAACATATATAATAACCTGTAGTAAATTACAGAAATGTCATCATATCTGTGTTGGAAACCTTCATTAGTTAGAAAAAATGCCTTCTGTGGAATCATCAACAAATTGAGTTCTTTTTGTGTGTAGAAATAAAGCAAAATGTAGAAGAGAACAAAATCAAAATATATTAAAAATAAATAAATAAGTAGAAAAGAAGAACTGGGGCTGTCTGCTATGGAAACATCGGTCTCATTACTGACCTAGTCCTCATCTCATAACATAATATGTAAGTTAGGTCTTATATATGGTAGTGGTTTGTAAAACCAAGATTTTTGATGTAGGGAATGATTTGTTTTAGCTACATCTTTAGGGAAAATTGTAACTTACTCTGTTATGCTTTTATTCCCTTTCCTTCCTACTGCCTGGAGGCATGAATGAACTCTCAACAGACAGTTCATCCTTCCTTTCTTCCTTGGAGGAAGGTGGAGAGAGCAAGAATGAACAGTTTCAGTCCTGTATCCCTGCAACTAAATGGATGGTGGGCAGTAGGACTTCTTCCTCAGTGCAGTGTAGAGACTGGGAAGGAAGCACTATCTTCTGGACCAGCATAAAAAGCTACTCTTGACAATGCACAGTTAAGCAAACTCATCCTCCCCGTGCATTAAAAATGTAAATGTCAGATAAACTATTCATTGACTTGGACAAATTCAAACATGTCATCATGCTGCTGTGTATCAGCTGAACTGCAGTAGGTGACTGGCTGGCTGCTTATAGCTGCTGAGAAAGTGAGTTAAAAAAACTTTTTTTTTTTTTAACTTGAATAAAAGAGATTTATATTACCTCTAATTTCAATGGGCTAAGAGCCAACACACAGCTCAGTATAGTAGTGCAGCTAATAGGGAATTCATCATGCTGTTGCACCTTGATCATGTATCTGACCCCTTCCATAATGTCTTACAGTGATAAGACAGCTCATAATGGGATATGAGGTAAGTATTATGCAGGATATCCTGGTAAAAACACCTAAAAACTGAAGGTACTTCATGGCACAACAGGCAACTTCATTAATAATTGTACTCCACAGGTGGGGAGGAAAGTAGTCCCTGTAGCAAGGGACTGAACTAGGCTGCACTATCAGAGATGAACTCCACTTTAGCTTCACCAGCAAAGTCCAAGACAGCATTGTCCGGAATCATAACAACTTTCAGCCTTTACAGATGGCTGCTGGTCTCTATAGGTGTCTTTTAAGATCCAGGAGAAAAAGCTGATGCTGAAGATCACTAGTTTCCAGTAACAAGTCTCTGAGTACTCCCATAGTTATGAGAGATTTTCACTGTTTTCTAGCACATATGACCAAGCAAAAAAAATTCATTCTTTACAAAACTGCTTGGGTTCCTAGAAGATGTGGAAACCAAAATATTTGGACTTAGCCAAAACAGGGAATAGGACAAAAAAGAAGCAGAAAAGTTCACACAGGTCAGCAGTTTGGCCTTTAAAGCATTTACTGTGGTAGAAGAGAATAGTTAAGTATAAATCAAGTTGAATGAAAAGAAAGCCCTGGTAAAAGGTGGAGAGCTGAGAACTTTGAAACTTCTTTCACTTTCCACAGTTCCACTTGTTAGTCATTGTGAAGAAGGTATTTCCTACCTGGACCTCATCCAGCTCAGAAATTAAATAATACTAGTGTTGCAATCAATATTAAACTAGAAAGATACTTAGTATCTGTTACAGAAAATTAGCAGGAAACCTAACTATAATGATCACTGCCCAGTGAGTTTTTTTTGAAAACTCAGCTGTACTGATTTAAGAATCTGACATTTGTTCTGTTTAAAATCATCTGAGACAGCACAGATTTTAACATGAAGAAAATACTTGATTTCTAAATGGTGAGGTTATTAGACAAATGTATATTGCTTCAAGCTTATGAAGTTACCAGTGATCACTGGAATTCTTCTGATTTTCTTTTAAATTGGTTGTCTTTCTCCTCTCCTGTTGGCAGAGGTTAGAAGTGATGCTGCATTGGGATTCTCACTGTCATCCACTCTAATCAGTGGTTCTAATCAGTTTTGTTCTGTTAACATCACTCCTGGAATGCAGCACAGTGCTTGGTCAGCACAATGTGGATGTTGGAGAAAAATGAGGAAGGAAAGGAGAGAGAGGCAGCAAAGAGTCTGGAAACAAATTAAACAGGCTTGAAAAAGCAGAAAAAAACAATCTTTTGATATTTGTTGCAATTCAACAGAAGTGTGGTTAGATTGTGCACTTAACTTCAGGCATTCTGTCTCCATGAGAACTTCATCATTCTTGTTTTATTGGCATCAGTGTTTGTAACAGCATGTGCTTGAATTTGATGCACTGAAGTATAGACTGGAAGTATAGTCTGAAGTAATTTTGTGATGCAGAGGTTAGTTAGCAAAGGTGGCTACTCAGAGAAGAACATTTGAAATTTGGCACTATATTCAGTGTGGGAGTTTGATCTGTGACCATCACACAATTTTCAGACTATACTTACAGTGAACATAATAACAAGTTCAAATAAAAAAAATTTTGAAAATGTTGTATTTTGCTGAAAAAATGCGGTACCAGAAAAAAAGTATAGATGAGTAACAGGACTGACCATAAGGGATTATATGAAGAAGCAAGGTAGCAGAGGTACAAGTAAAACAAACAAATGAATAAATAAATACAAATGAAGAATCTGGAAGTAGAAAATGTTGATGAAAAGCATTTGTCTTAAATTTATATAACAAAGCAGTGCTTGAGGTACATGTTCTTTTTATGACTGGAAGAACACAGGTGCCTATATGCTCACTCTGCATGGACTATTCATGGTGTGTAATTAAATACACAGTTCTACCAGTCTTTCTGCACCACATTTAATTAGATAAAACACTTCCTCTATGATCTCCTGCTCAATTTTTCAAATTTCTACATCAGCTCTTCTGCCAGCCATCTGCTGGTCAATGAAAACAAGGATAAAATTGTCAATTTGACAAAAAGCTTCATGTAAACTCATTTTCTGTTAGTTCTTCCCAGAATTCACTTTTTCTTTCCTTCCTTCCTTCCTTCCTTCCTTCCTTCCTTCCTTCCTTCCTTCCTTCCTTCCTTCCTTCCTTCCTTCCTTCCTTCCTTCCTTCCTTCCTTCCTTCCTTCCTTCCTTCCTTTTTTTTTCTCTTTCAGTCCATGTTAATGTTTCTCAATCAAATTCTACATTTCTCTGCTTTTCCTTTCTAGAAACAATGAGTTGTTTTCATTAATTATTATTATTATTAATTATTATTATTATTTTAGTAATCAGTGATTGATTTTGTGAATTAATGTCAGTTCACTGCAATTTCTTCAGCTCAGCAGCAAATGAGAAAAAGAGCCTCTAAATTGATGCTATATGCCAAGTAGATTTTGCTTCTTTAAAAAGATACATTGCCTTGCTCTTGTGTGTGTAGGGATAATTCAAAATTATTTCTTTCTATATCAAAGACTTTGCTCTGTCTTTAGATCTTTATCAAATACTTTTGTGAGACACTTTTAGAAGCTTCTGACTTGGAGAAGGTAATACGATGGTTCCCTTTGATGAAAATCTAAACTCACAAATGAAAGAGTGTGTACTTTTGAAATGCTGTGAGAAGAGTTTTAGTACTGATACAGAAGACTGTTCATGAAGAATATTATCTGCTTAAAAGTAATTATCTTTTAAAAGTTTAAACAACAACATTACAGAAAAACACATTTAAAATTAGCTATCTATTACACAGTTATTAGGCTATAAAGTTTGACATGGCAGAGGTGTCATTTCTCAGAGTTAGAGATCATGCCTACAGTTGGCACAATATGCTAGATGAAAGGTGTTTCACTTTAGAACATCGACTGTATCACAACATGCATTTTCCTTAGGGGAGCAATAATATATAAAGAACAAATCCATTATTTTTCAGCTATTGGCTTGGAGAATAAAAGGAGGAACAAAGCTAGAATCATAGAATCGTTAAGGTTGGAAAAGACCTTCAAGAGCTGTCCAAACCATCACCTTCCTACCAATATCACCCACTAAACCGTGTCCCTATGCACCACATCCAACCTTGCCCCAAACACCCCCAGAGATTATGACTCCACCATTTCCACTGGGCAACCCATTCCAATGCCTGACCACTCTTTCTGAGAAGAAATTTCTCCTTATTTCCAACCTAAACCTCCCCTGGTGCAGCTTGAGGTCATTTCCTCTTGTCTTATCACCAGTTATCTGTGAGAAGAAGTCGACCCCCAACTCCCCACACCTTCCTTTCAGGTAGTTGTAGAGAGCAGTAAGTTCTCCCGTGAGACTCCTCTTCCCCAGACCAAACAACCTCAGCTCCCTCAGCCACTCCTCATAGGACTTGTGCTCCAGGCCCTACACTAGCTTCGTAGTTCTTATCTGGACACGCCCTAGGGCCTTGATGTCCTTCTTGTAGTGAGGGGCCCAAAACTGAACACAGTACAAGGGGACGATCACCTCCCTGGTCCTGCTGGCTACATTATTCCTGACACAAGCCAGGATACTGTTGGCCTTCTTGGCCACCTGGGCATACTGCCAGCTCATGTTCAGGTGAGCGACGACCAACACCCCCAGATCCTTTTCCTCTGCACAGCTTTCCAGCCACTCTGCCTCAGGCCTGAAGTGCTACACGCCGTTGTTGTGGCCAAAGCACACTTAGCCATGTTGAACCTCATCCCACTGGCCTCTGTCCACCGATCCATCCTGCCCAGGTCCCTCTGCAGGGCCTTCCTACCCTCCAGCAGACTGACACTTTTCCCCAGCTTGGTGTCATTTCCAAACTTACTGAGGGCTGTGCCATGGCTGTGCCTTCTAAATAAGAGGTATTTACCTTTCACTTAGACAGCCTCTGTCTTGCACAGAGGCTGTACTTGCTTCTGCCACTCACTTCAACCTGCCATGGAGAAGATGCTCCTAAAGAGCACCAGCACTCTAAAAGACAGTCCCCAGTAGGTCATCTATGAACAACTTACAACACCTTTCTGGAAGCTTTCTACTTGTGTCCCACAACATGACCTTACTGTTTTGTTTTGTTTTGTTTTCATCTGAACTGTTTATGATGCTTTTCCTTAATTACCTGGATATTTATTCGTTACATTATATAACCAAATCTTCCCAAAGGTTTGCCAATTTTTTTGAATGGAACATGGTGTATTTGATCCTTGTTTCATCTGTTCATTACTTGTTTCAGGACTTGGGTTGCTTTAACAGCTGTGTGAGAGTTCTGTACTTCAACTGCTCACATTTTGTTCCTGGAAGAACTGGCATTTATTTTCATCCCTGAGAAAGGTCATAACTCATGAATCACAGGAATAATTAAGAGAAATTAAAGTGTTTTTCCTATAGCACAGATGGTAAGATCCCCAAACTGATTACAGTATATTATTTATAAAAAAATGGCATTTCATAAAATGTGATTCCTGAGCTTAAATTTTTGCAATTATTATTTTAAAGAGAAATATTTGTTAATAGATATTAAAAATATCATATATACACATATGTATTTACATATATGTAATTATATGTACACATATACATATTGTGGGGAGAGCCTTAAAAATGGTTTTACTCCTTTAGGATTGCCTTTTTCTAATATTAGAAAGCAAAACTGAAACACCAGGTACTAATGGCTTGAGATAAAATATGCTGGAATAAAAGTATGTTTATCTCACGTTTCAAAGTAAAGCATTCAGAGAGGTATCAACAACAGCTCAAACAAAATATCAAAAATGATTGTATGGCACCCAATCTTAAACCATTCTTGTCAGAAGATAAGCAGAAAACAAAACAAAACAAAACAAACAAACAACAAAAGTAATATATAAAATTGAGATGATATGAGAGCAAAACCAGCAACATTTCAGGAGGCAAAAATCAGTGGAGGAAGGAAAAAAAGTTCATCATTTTCACTATGTATGATTGCAGGAATTATGTCATAATGCCTGTTGAATTTGTAATTAATTCAACATGATTCTCCTTTGGCACTGGTCCATCAATTATTCACTGACTTGAAGTGAAACAGTTAACAGTTTTGCTGGGACAAACCTTTTAAGGCAATCTCACTTTCAGTAATACTAACAAAAACTTTCTGTTTTACTTCAAAAATAAGGAACAATGTTCTTTCTGCTGCCAGTCATCACTTGAGGCAGGCAAACTTTTTTCAGGTGCTGATGTACTTTAGTACTTCATATCTCATATCTGTGTTTTTATATTGTCCTTTACCTAGACCTTTTTTATTTGATGGATGCACCTCTGAGCTCTGGGATGCTTCTAGAGATATCAAAACTATATGGGATTTTTAAATGGACCTATTTTAATTTTTGGAAATTTCTGTATAGACATATTACTCTCAAGGAGATTTTTCTTCAGTATAGTTTCAGATAATGCCAAATACTGGTTTAAACAAAATAAAAATTCATATAAATTGTTTTCCCAATATCTCTGAAGAGGTTTCTGCTAAGAGTGACAAGAATGACTCTGTATTTTCATATCTAAAATCTGTAGCACAGAAAACCTAGGAAACATTGAATATACAGTCCTTGACTGTATCCAGTCAAGACTTAAATATTTTTTTTTGTTTGTTTTTGTTTCCCACAGCTAGTCTTACTTTAGGGCATATCACCATTGTTTCAGCTGGACTCAAAGGAGATGTTAACAACTTTGTGAGATTAGTTAGGTAACAGGCTGTAACAAATAGGGCATGTGTTCATTGAATTCTGTTTGAAGGAGAGTCAAAAACATAGCCACACTCAGGAGTGAGAGGAATCTTCCATTGAATGATGGAATTTACAACTTCCCAACAAAGGTTGGTCCAACAAGACGCTCAGGACTGTGTCCAGTCATGCATGGAATCACTCCAAGGGTGGAAACTCCACAACATCTCTTGGCAACTTCCTTCAGTGTTTGTATGCTTTAATGGCATTTTTTCCTAATATCTAGATTGAACTTTCCTTGCTTTAACTTATGACTATTGCCTCTTGTTTTATCACTGTACATGTCTGCAAACAGTTTGGCTCTGTCCTGTATGTAAATTGCTATGGGGTATTTGAAGGCAGCAATGCAAGTCTCCCCCTAGCCTTCTCTTTGATTTTTCTGCTTTGTGAAAGGAGTGTTTACCAAAACAGCATAATCATAATATAAGCATAATAACAGCATAAGCATAATATAATAATAAAGTTTTTGTTTTTAAACTGAAGCAAGAAAGAATGGAGCAAAAGATATGACCAACTAAGTAGAGAAAAGTATTATTTAATTAAGAAAATTTAAGAAGTATTATTTATTTAAGAAAAGTAGGCAGCTGAGGAAGGGGCTGCAGAGAAATGTTAGATAGTCAGCAGAGGGCTGGCAGAGGCAGATGGGAAAGCACACATAGCAAATCCTCCACATAGTACACAAACCACTCACACAAATATAGGAACTGGAGGTTTGAGTGTCTTCTAGTGATGAGCTAGATGACCAGTCACTCTTAGAGCACTTCAGTGTTCCACATATGGATTTTAGACCTTCCTTACCCATATGAAAGTACTTCACCTTCTCTCTACAAGAATGTGCTCTCAGAGATGTTTAGAGACCCAACAAAACATGAGGCAAATGGAGATAAATTAGGGAAATTACTTCAAACTCATACAGCTGGTCTAACTCAAATATATAACACTAAGACACTTTTAACAGGAATTAAGGATCAATTAAAAAATACAAGCTCTGTATTCAACAAAATTTGAAGCATGTTGTGCTGGTTTTACTCAAGTGGGCAGCTGAGCTCCACCACAGCCTCTCTCTCACTCCCCCTCCTCAAAAGGGAAAGGGGGAGAAAATATGATGAAAAGGGCTCAAGGATCAAGACAAGGAACAGGAGATCACTTAACAATTATCATCACAGACAAAACAGATTCAGCATAGGGAGAGTAATATAATTTGTTGCCTATTATTAACAGAGTACAACAACGAAAACTAAAAGCAAACTAGAAACACCTTCCCCTTTCCACCCTCTTCTGCTTTCTCCCCCTGAGCAACACAGGGGAATGGGTAACGGGGGCTGCAGTCACTCCCTGACACTTGGTCTCTGCCACTCCTTCACGGTCCCTCTCTGCCCCTGCTCCCCGTGGGGTCCCTCCCAGGGATGCCGTCCTTCCCGAACTGAGCCTGGGGGGCTGCCCACAGGCAGCAGCTCTTCAAGCACTGCTCCCACACGGCTCCGTCCCACGGGGTTCATCCATCCATCCATCCCCCAGGAGCAACCTGCTCCAGCACGGGTCCCCCACGGGTGGGGGCAGCTCCCCCCAGACCCCCTGTTCCTGCATGGGCTCCTCTCCACGGGCTGCAGCTCCGGCCCGGGGCCTGCTCCTGCGGGGGATCTCCATGGGCCGCAGCCTCCTCCAGGCCACATCCACCTGCTCCACCGGGGGCTCCTCCACCCATGGGGGGGCTGCAGCGTGGAGATCTGCTCCATGGGGGACCCATGGGCTGCAGGGGGACAGCCTGCTCCACCAGGGGCCTCTCCCTGTAGGCCCCTGCACAGGCTGCAGGGGAACTTCTGTTCTGGCACCTGGAGCACCTCCTCCTTCTTCACTGACCCTAGTGTCTGCAAGTCTGCTTCTCACTCCTCCTCTCTCTCCCAGCTGTTGTTGAGCACCAGCAGTTTTTTGTTGTTGTGTGATATTTTTGTTTGTTTGTTTGTTTGCTTGTTTGTTTTGTTTTCTTTTTCTTAAATATGCTCTCACAGAGGTGCAAACAACACCACATGTTGGCTCAGCTCTGACCAGCAGTGGGGCCCTTACCTAACATGGAGCAGCTTCTGGATTCTTCTCCCAGAAGCACACCCTTCGCCCCGTCCCCTCCCCAAACCAAAACCTTGCCATGTAAACCCACTACACATGTCCAGTAAAAATTTAAATGGCAGAGAAATATCAATGATCCTGTTCTACTTGATTCAACTTGTCTTTCACACCAGTGAGGCTGAAAATTTGAAGAACTAAGTGCGCACCAAGTATTCACTACCTGTCCTCAGCCTCAGGCATGTGCACAGAATACTGGACTGTGTTCTTCTTCACAAGTGTTTCAACACCTGAACAGTCAGCTGAGGATCAAAATGAAACCAAACAGTTTATAAACTAAAACGGAATTTCTGACACAAAACAGTTCTACCCCAGGAGCTGGCAGGGCTCATCAATAGGGCTTTAAACTAGGGGACAGGAGGGAAATGAGACTTGATAGAGATGAGCCTGGGGAAGCAGTACCAGGGTTGAGGGTGAGGGCAGTGGTGCAACTCAAGTGTATCTACACCAATGCATGCAGCATTGGTGACAAACAGGAGGAGCTGGAAGCCATTGTGCGGCAGGCAAACTATAACCTAGTTGCCATCACAGAAAGCTGGTGAGCCCAGTCCCATGACTGGACTGCTGCGATGGATGGCTACAAGCTCTCCAGAAGAGACAGACAACTAAGGAAGGGCAGTGGCATGGCTCTCTATATTAGAGAGTGTTTTGATGTTGCTGAGCTCAGGGCTGGGAAAGATAATGTAGAGTCCCTGTGGATAAGGAACACAGAGATGGCCAACAAGGCAGACATCCTCATGGGGGTCTGTTATAGAATGCCAAACCAGGGTGAAGAGACTGATGAGGTGTTCTACAATCAGCTGGCAGAAGTTGCTCGATCGCCAGCACTTGTTAACATGGGCAACTTTAACTTCCCAGATATATGCTGGAAATACAATACAGCTCTGAGGAAGCAGTCTAGGAGGTTCCTGGAGCGCATGGAAGACAGCTTCCTGATGCAGCTGGTTAGTGAGCCTACCAGGGTAGGTGCCCCACTAGACCTTCTGTTCACAGAGAAGGACTGGTGGGAGATGTGAATGTAGGGAGTTGTCTTGGGCAGAGTGACCGTTACAGAGTAGTTCTCTATTCTTGGTGAAGTCAGGAGGCGTGTCAGTAAAACTGCTATCTTGGACTTCTGGGGGGTAGCCTTTGAACTGTTCGGGACACTGGTAGGGAGGGTCCTTTGGGAGTCAGTCCTGAAGGGCAGAGGGGTACAGAAAGGCTGGATGTTCCTCAAGAAGGAAGTTTTAGAAGCACAGGAGAAGGTTGTCCCTCTGTGCAGTAAGATGAGCTGGTGGGAAAAAACACCACTGTGGCTGAACAGGGAAATTTTGCTGTGTCCAGGAGAAAAAGAGTATCTATGTACAGTAGAAGGACGGGCAACTCAGGGAGAATACATGGAAGTTGCCAGCATATGCAGACAAACAATCAAGAAGGACAAAGTCCAGTACAAGCTCAATCTGACCACTGTGGTTAAGAATAACAAAAGAATGTTTTTATAAATATATTAATGGTAAGAGGAGGACCAAAGAGAATATTCATTCTTTACTGGACACAGGGAGGTACATGACTACAGAGGATAAGAAAAAGGCTGAGATTCTTAATGCCTTCTTTGAATCTGTCTTTACTAACCAGACCACTTATTCTCAGGGTACTCAGCTTCCTGACCTGTAAATCTGGGACAAGGAACAGAAGAACCCCCTGGTAGTTCAAGTGGAAACAGTTAGAGACCTGCTGCTCCACATGGACTGTCAGAACTCCATGGGGCCAGATGGGATCCACCTAAGGGTGCTGAAGGAGTTGGCAGATATCATTCCTGAGCCATCGTCTATCAGAGGTCTTGGTTGTCCAGAGAGGTCCCAGATGACTGGAGACTTACTAATATGATGCCCATCTATAAGGGTCATAAGGAGGACCCAGGGAACTACAGGCCTGTCAGGCTGACTTCAGTGCCAGGAAAGGTGATTGGACAGGTCGTCTTGAATGCAATCACCCAGCATATATGGGACAACCAGGGGATCAGGCCCAGTCAGCATGGGTTCATGAAAGGCAAGTCCTGCCTGACCAACCTCATCTCCTTCTATGACTGGGTGACCCAACTGGTGGATGAGGGAAAAGTTGTTGACATAGTCTACCAAGACTTGAGCAAGGTCTTTGGCACAGTCTCCCATAGTATTCTCTTGGAGAAGCTGGCAGGCCATGGCTTGGACAGGTACACTCTATGCTGGGTTAAAAACTGGCTGGACTGTCGGGCCCAGAGAGTAGTGGTGAATGGAGTGAAATCCAGCTGGCGACCTGTGATGTTCCCCATGGGTTGCTGTTGGGCCCATCCTCATTAATACCTTAATTGATGATTTGGATCAGGAAATTGAGTGCACCCTCAGTAAGTTTGGAAATGACACCAAGCTGGGGAAAAGTGTCAGTCTGCTGGAGGGTAGGAAGGCCCTGCAGAGGGACCTGGGCAGGATGGATCGGTGGACAGAGGCCAGTGGGATGAGGTTCAACATGGCTAAGTGTGCTTTGGCCACAACAACGGCGTGTAGCACTTCAGGCCTGAGGCAGAGTGGCTGGAAAGCTGTGCAGAGGAAAAGGATCTGGGGGTGTTGGTCGTCGCTCACCTGAACATGAGCTGGCAGTATGCCCAGGTGGCCAAGAAGGCCAACAGTATCCTGGCTTGTGTCAGGAATAATGTAGCCAGCAGGACCAGGGAGGTGATCGTCCCCTTGTACTGTGTTCAGTTTTGGGCCCCTCACTACAAGAAGGACATCAAGGCCCTAGGGCGTGTCCAGATAAGAACTACGAAGCTAGTGTAGGGCCTGGAGCACAAGTCCTATGAGGAGTGGCTGAGGGAGCTGAGGTTGTTTGGTCTGGGGAAGAGGAGTCTCACGGGAGAACTTACTGCTCTCTACAACTACCTGAAAGGAAGGTGTGGGGAGTTGGGGGTCGACTTCTTCTCACAGATAACTGGTGATAAGACAAGAGGAAATGACCTCAAGCTGCACCAGGGGAGGTTTAGGTTGGAAATAAGGAGAAATTTCTTCTCAGAAAGAGTGGTCAGGCATTGGAATGGGTTGCCCAGTGGAAATGGTGGAGTCATAATCTCTGGGGGTGTTTGGGGCAAGGTTGGATGTGGTGCATAGGGACATGGTTCAGTGGGTGATATTGGTGGTTGGGGGATGGTTGGAAGAGATGATCTAAAAGGTCTTTTCCAATCTTACTGATTCTTTGATCATCTTTCAGTTGACTAAATATTTGTTTCTGGCTTTCGTACATAAAAAAGAAAAAAAGAAAAAAAGAAAAAAAGAAAAAAAGAAAAAAAAGGAAAGGAAAGGAGAGGAGAGGAGAGGAGAGGAGAGGAGAGGAGAGGAGAGGAGAGGAGAGGAGAGGAGAGGAGAGGAGAGGAGAGGAGAGGAGAGGAGAGGAGAGGAGAGGAGAGGAGAGGAGAGGAGAGGAGAGGAGAGGAGAGGAGAGGAGAGGAGAGGAGAGGAGAGGAGAGGAGAGGAGAGGAGAGGAGAGGAGAGGAGAGGAGAGGAGAGGAGAGGAGAGGAGAGGAGAGGAGAGGAGAGGAGAGGAGAGGAGAGGAGAGGAGAGCAGAGGAGAGGAGAGGAGAGGAGAGGAGAGAAAAGAGAAAAGAAAAGAAAAGAAAAGAAAAGAAAAGAAAAGAAAAGAAAAGAAAAGAAAAGAAAAGAAAAGAAAAGAAAAGAAAAGAAAAGAAAAGAAAAGAACAGAAAAGAAAAGAAAAGAAAAGAAAAGAAAAGAAAAGAAAAGAAAAGAAAAGAAAAGAAAAGAAAAAAAGAAAAGAAAAGAAAAGAAAAGAAAAGAAAAGAAAAGAAAAGAAAAGAAAAGAAAAGAAAAGAAAAGAAAAGAAAAGAGAAGAAAAAAAGAAAATTTGTTTTAAAGGATGCTGAACCAGAAGTGAAATAAACGGTGTATGCAATTTTTGAAGATATCAAAACTTGTAAAAACACATGATGCTTCTCATGACTTAATTTATGATTATTTGAAAATTTGGCAAGATTGCTCATTGTAGTAACCTCATCCTTGCTCATTTGTGTTCATTGTCCAGCACGGAGGAGACTTATGTGTCTTATGGTGAGGGACTTAAGTTCAATGTGGCTTATTCATTACATCTTTCTTTCCTTTACTAGCTCTCTGTCCACAATATTATATTGTTCCTTTCATTGTTGTTATGCTCCTTAATCGTGTGTAACCATTTTTGAGATTCTTTTCTAATACCTTAAGAAAATATAACTGAATGCTATCCACCAAGTTACTGCTATCAACTCCTTCAAAGCACAGACAAATGACTTATCTCAGGACACTGATATGATTTCACTTCCCGATTCTGCTTATTTGACCTTGCGGAATTATACTGGTCTTTTATGATTTATCCTTAATTAGGCTCTCAGTCTTTTTTTTTTTTTTTTTTTTTTGTGACATCCTTTGTTTCAATTTCAAATACAAGTCCCTGGTTAAGAATTTTCCTTTTGTGTGTGTGTGTGTGTGTGTGTGTGTGTGAATATTCGCTGTTTCTATGGATGCAGCATATAGTATATGCTTGCCAGTATCTCCACAGTTTAATGCTGTGAAATGTCAAATGACTTCAGTTTCTCAGACTTGTCAGTAATTTTCCTCCCTGTGATTAAAATGTTTTTCAAGTCAAGATTCTCTAGACTGTCTTGTGCTTTCTGGTTAGGGATTTCCCTATCTTTTACTTTTTAAATGTGGTTTATGGCAGGAAAAACTTTAGTCCTAATTTTAACATCTGATTTAATGAAGCAGACTACCTGTAATTTTACTACCTGTAATTCCTGACCTAGAAGGCTAACAGCTTTTAACTTGTCTCTTTCCAACTACTTTTCTAAAAAAAATTTACTTTGATATGAATCCCTTTATACTTTCCACTTTTTCATTACCTGTCAAAATTTTTCCAAGTTCAGTTTGTAATTCTAATGTTATCGGTTACAACATAAATAAATAAAGAAATGAAACAAATGGTTACTGGAACTTAATTCAAGCTTACAGAGCAGTGTTAGAACAACCCTCCTCATTTATATGGCCTTTTTACAGGTGCAGGCCAGCTCAGAGAAAAGATTTCATCCCCAACCAATGACTAAGCATTGTTAAATATAATTTGGAGATATGCCATGTATTTTGTACCAGATACATATATTTGACTGTTTACCAAGGTTTCCTATCAACTTCAGTAAAAGAAATAATTAGAGAAATTTTCAAAAGTGATGAAATGTCAGTTTGCATGTTGAGACCCCAAAATTTAAGATCCTAAATAATTTAATATGTCATTCAAATGTATTAGAGCTATTAGAGCTATGATAGAGGTACATTCATTTGAAGTTTTCCTTTGAAAGTAGGACAAAAGCCCAACATTCTTGTCAGTCTTCTGCAGCACCTTTTTCCTGACTATGCTCTATTATTTGAACTCTGTAATCTGCTGCCCTTTAATCCTCCATTCTCATTCTTAAGAAGCCTTTTTTTTTTTTTTTTTTTTTTCATCACTGTGATCTGAAAATGAAAGGCCTCAAAAGGTTATTTTATTTAAAACTTAGGAAACAGCCTATATTTTGGAGGGAAAAATGCATGAAATTTATTTTTAATACCTGTGTCACTTACAAAATCAAGGCACGAACTTTATTCTGATTACTTTCTTGTGTAGCGACAGTTCCAAAACAAGTCTGTTCAATGCAAGCTAAACATTCAAGTGTTCAGTATAAGTGAATTGTGCTGGTTTCCAAAAATCTTTGTACCGCTTTGAGAACTAAACTTCCCTTAAGTGGATGAAAATCACATCCTGAAACAAATTATTTAAGTTGAATCAAAAACCTGTAATTGAAAATTGGAGTGAATAAAATCAAAATAGACTGCATAATTTGATTATGCTATTAAGCGTATTTTCAAACGGTTGCTCTAGATTTGCAAGTATCTGGGAAGACTTGTGAAGTGGACATGTATTGGACAAAATACCATCAAGCTAATTAATATCCCAAATGAAGTGAGGTTACAAAGTCAAAGCACACAAAAATACTTGGATCTTTTGCAAAAAATATCATCCTTTCTCACTTAAACTATCCGGATTAGTGGCTGACATAGCAATTCATGGGTACAGGGAAAAATGAAGGAGCAAGCTGATTTGGGGTAAAAGCAGCACAAAATATTTTCACAGGGATTTTCAAAACATTGAAGAATGCTCCTCACATTCTCCTTCTACTCTTCTGAAGGCTGATAGAGAAGGAGTAGAAATGATATGCTTCACTTCACCACTGCCTCTGAGAGGGGAAATGTGTGCACACAAGGGATCATCATGAAGAAGCTCTAACAGCATGTTGTTCACTATAAGCACAAACTTAGAAAACAAAACAAAACAAAACAAAACGGTCTCTGATACTCAGTAAGTCTTATTAATATTGCTATTTTTAATATTAATTTATTATTGCAGCTTTTATTTTTAAGACCCATCAAAATGCAGGCAGTCCTGATAAGCTTGGAAGATGAAACAAACATCTGGCAAAAGGAAAAGGTGGTCTAGGAAAACTCAGGTGATAAATCTTCCCAGGTTCTGGTCAGAGAGAAATAAGTGTTTTAAGAATAAGCTGTGAAAAGCTTGAAAGAAATGTTGGGACTATGGTCATTCCATGAATCATCTATGAACCATTGTTATGTATGCCACCCACCTATTACCTTGCATGGTATGTAATTAGAAAGCTGTGCCTCTTGAAGGAAAGGAGTCACTGTGATTTAAAAAAAAAAAAATACCCGTTTCCAATCTGATTTCATTTACTGGTACCTACTTTGTTCTAACTATCTGGTCTGGAGATGAATGCCCGTTGGCCCCATTGTCAGAATGACAGCATGAAAAGGGAAGCATGTGGGTTGTAATAATAATGTGGTACATGTGTAGAAGGTCAGAGAAGCAACAGATTAACATTCCAGCAGAAGATTTCCCTGGGGACAACTCCTGAAAGTATCAAAGGCCAAAGATCACGACACCGATAATGTGTCTAGTGTTGTTGGTAAAAGAGTTGCTTGAATTTGTCAGCTGTGGGGGTAATGCTATTTTTATTTCTTTATTTATTTTATTTCTTTTTTTTTTTTTTTTTTTTCCAGTTATGTAGTGAAACCTTCTATTAACATTGAAAAATTAGTTCCATAAATATTAGTCTAATTATATTGGTAGTAAAGGCATTTAAATCAACCAGTTGTCCCATCTCCATTATGTCATATGTTAAAATGAAAAAAAGTAAGACTAATGAGTTAACTTAAGAAGTTTGCTTTATCTTTGCTGTGGACTTTGTTTTGACTTTCTATTCCAAAAATTTTGACATGGAAAAGTTCAGGATATGTGTGCACACCTTTTTTATTGCAGATGCCATACAATGGATACAATACTTTTTCTTCCATCACAGGAAGAGTAAAAGCTGCGAAATGATAGTAGATGAGAAAATAAATAAATAAATAAAAAGTCCTTTAGTCTCAAAAGGCACTGAAAAAAAAAAAAAAAGATGTGGGTCATGGTGGCAAGCACAAAGACATTTCCTATATCTGCCAGCTGTGACAAACCCAAGTGGAGGTCTGAAATTCAAGATGAATGCTTTAGTAGTGAATAAGGTGTTTGAAAACAATTGAGACTAGGAACTGCTAATGGACTCTTTTAATTAGCTTAAGGTACCAAGATGACAGAGTCAGCCTTTTTCATGCTCCTGGCTGTTTTCATTGTGTGTGGTATTTCCTTCCCCGGTGGATGGGACGTAGGTGTGCCTAACCAATACTTCATTATACAGAAACAGAAAAACTCATTCTCGATTCATTTCAATATATGACATATGGGCTGGAGTGAGCAGCGCTAACATGCTCATATAGCCTGAAGCAAGCAGTTTAATAGATTCCATGACTACTTGATGAGTCTGTGCACAAAAGAGGGGCCAGAGGGACTCTGGCAAGAGGTAGCAGGAGGAAAATGAAGCAGGGGCATACAATGAACTGAAGGTTTTCTCCTATTTCTTAAAATATTGGTATGTCTGCTTTGCTGAATATACTGTTTCTTTTAAAAGCTTCTGGAAATACTCTTACGAAAATTCAAAACACAGCCACAAATCATTTATAGGAGACAAAAAACAATAAGTAGTGTCAGCACAGAGGGATATATTTTACTTGGCTGTGCCAGGAGGAATTATGGTGGGCTGTGATGAGTGGAATATAAAGTAACATAAGTTGCCTGTTGACAACAGGGTTTGAAATTATAAAATGTAAAACCAATATATTTTCCCCACAGTATCAAACAGCTGGGATTTTTTATAGCTTCTAGCAGAATACCATGTCATTTTTCAGAGCCCCATAATTTTATAAGCATGTTTAAGTGCATGCTGTTATTTATTTTGTTTATTTATTTGGTTTCAAGCATTACACAGATTGTGATGCACTGAGATGCAAATACAACAGTAGTGATCAGCATTTTGTTCAAAGCTGTTACCATAGATGATTTCAGGTCTTAACTTCAGTTTTGGTCATTAAATGTATTGTATTTAATATACTAAAATAGCCTGCAAAAACAACACCACCCTGTTGTGAATCATCACTGAGCTAAAAATCATGTAGAAATCTTATTTTTTCATGCTATTTAAGAATCTAATTACAAAAAATAAGTCTTTATGAGGAACTGACAGCAGCCGAGTTCAAATAAGAGCTCTTCAAGTGACAGATGGTAATAAGCAAGTCAGACAGTTAGATGATGGTTTATGTGCTAGACATTATAAGTGTTGTAACTATTGACCCTTGTTAATGTGGTTACTCTGGCAAATAAAATGCAGGAAACAAAGCTACCTCAAATGACTCTTACACTGGCTGCTGATTAGTGGAAAACCTGTCACTCAGCAGCAGGATCTGGTCAGTTGGTAGATCTTACACTTTTACAACCTTGTTTTTTCCCACTCGGTCTCTCCTTTCCCTGCTTTGCCATTCCTATTGTTGTTCTCTTGATATGCCTGCTTGTTATCGCCTTGATGGTTTTGACTATGGTTTAGGAGCCTGATTCTGACAAGTAGAGCTATCAGGGTCAAGAAGAAGTGGAGGCGGTAGGGAAGGTGTTTATCTCCTCCGGCAAGAGGTAAATGAGTCTTTTGTCTACATGGCACTCAAAAAGCCTTGTACAGGATGGGGACAAAAGAAAACAGGGTGCAGCGATAAGAAAGGCAGCAGAGTTAATTGTCGTGTATACAAACTGACCTCATCACCCATAATTGTAACACTGAGGGACAGCTAATAATCTGTAATCTGGAAACCAGTGCAGAGGAAATATGTTTGAATAGTGAATACGCTAAAAAATAAAAATTAAAAAAATAATGTATGAAGCTTGTTTTGTGAGGTACTTAGTTTCACAAATATTTTAAAAAGCAAATTCTTCAACCTTTTGTAGTAATTACACTGTAAAGATGCAGCTGCTATTGTGGTTCTACACTCTATTGCTTTCTGTCTTGTTTTGTATTGAATAAAGCTGTCATAGATTTTGGGTCTTTGCCAGCTATGGGAGGTATGCCTGCACTGGAAAAATAGGCTGTTACCAAGTGAACCAGCATGATTACAGCATTTTCTCTGTAATTATGATGGGGTGATTATGATACTCTCCGGCTACATCTCTCCTAGTTTATCTATGCTATTCTCCAGACCATACCATAAGAATGGCATTTCCAGTACTTCCACGATAGAAAATAAGTGCTGACTGCTTATTAAAGTTAGACCTCTGAAGTCATGCTTTTTGAATTGGCTGCCTGTGTCATGTCAGGGAGTTGTAGGGTGTATGATAGCATTATCGAAATATGAATGGCATCGTGAGGCATATGTTTCAGATAGCCACACCAAAGAACATTTAAGAGATTCAATACTTGTGCTGCCTGGGGGTGCCTGAGCTTTTAATGGGAGTATTGTACCCCTTGTCAAAACAAGCTCAAGGCAGTCAGTACCTCAGGTGGCAAGAGGTACAGCCTGGGATACCTCATGGCACAGTTTATGATGTCAACATAGCATGTCCAGGTATGAGTTTGTGATTTCACAAATTCAATCCTTTGTATTCCTTCAAAAGAGAAAGAGCAGAATTTATTCCCTCTGTATTATCATGACAGTATATGCATTCATTGTTTTCCCCCACTGTTGATAGTCCTCGCTGCACATGACTTCTGCCTTGTTTTCCAAAACTATTCCTAGTATAAGCAAAGATGAAGAAACTGAGTCAGCTGCAGTAACACGAGATTGACTGTGAATATGCACAGTCTGCTTTTTGGTGCTTGAAATCAAGCTGGTGATCTGTGTGGTTCTCAGCAACAATCCAGTAACGTCTGATGTCCTTAAAATTACCACTACCTCTTCTGTTACATACAACATGATTCTCAGCCAGTTTGTCTTTAAACAAGAAAGTTCTTTACATAGTTCTTTACACGTAGGCTCACTCCACATATAAATAACATCTACTTCAAAATAGCCACAACCACCATTCCTAGAGCCCTCATCTAGGCTGCAGAAGACTGGTTGAGTGAGTGGTGAGCTAGAAGGGACAGAACTTCAAATCTTTAGTAGGGATAATGACATATAACAAAAATTGGTTATGAGGAAGTATGTTGAAAAGGCTATCTTAGCAGAATGCCTTCCCTTTCAAAATGCTTTGAGTAAGTGTCTTGCTGGGAAAGGCTTTTGGCTTTGTGACCAAACTGTTGGAAGGAAAATACTTTTTCCATCTCACTGCATGCATAATTCAGTGGCCATGCCATTTACGTGGCTCTTGTATATTCAGATAGGGGACAAAGTAACAGCAAAGTCACCTGACTCCTACGTGAGGATTCTAATCACTGAGTCTTGGACTAAATGAGGTCTGCATGGACATGATATGTGATTTTCCGTTTCTCTGACAAAAAAATAAAAAATAAAAATAAAAAAGGAAAAAAAATCTAAAAATAATTATTTTAAAATATTTTAATATACATCACATATATTTCTTTAAGACCCTGGTTTCGCTCGGATGTGAAACATATTAGTGTCCCAGAGGATGCAAACTGACTTACTGTCCAGCTGTATGAATAATGCTTAGCAAGATTATTTCTCTGCTATTTTTTTTATCACATATATTTTCCCTTGTTTGCCAGCTATGTTCAAGTGGATTGTGTCAGAATGAGTCAGCAAGGCAATACCCACCCTGAGCTCAGCACTTTCAGTCAAACTGAGAAAGCTGCAGCCAAAAAGAGGGGATGGAGGTGCGCTGACATATCAAACACAGTAAAGTACCAAGGAAAAGAATGCAGGTTAGAAGAGTAAGGACACATTCTCCTGTATATATTGAGTGGATAGGTAAGTGGGTAGAAAACAAAGGCAGTTGTTCCTAATCGAAGGTTGTATTCAGCTGTGTAAGTCTGGCAGTGCTCTCTGCTCAGTGTCCACTACACTGAAAGACAGATCTCACTTAGCCATACTGCAATAAAATACATGTATATACATACTGGACACCTCATCCTTATGTTTCTTCTCTTCTTTCTGTACTAATCCTGTTAGGGTTGTGTATGCACTGGGATACCCTGTGTTATACTCTTGGATTTTGCCCATGCATCTCTTTATCCATTCTGTTGAGCTTTTTTGATTGAGCATGTGTTCTCAGACAAACCACTCTATGACAAAATTGTTTTATGTTTTATGTAGTTTCACATATGGTTAAGTGGAAAAACAAGTAATAAGGATGGAAAACATTACTTCAAAATACATGTTTGTCTTCAAGCATTACTTAGATCTGTTGTTGCTCTTACCTGGGCTTTGTTCATAAGATTTAGTTACCTCTGAACCAAACAGCTTAGATGTTCTTCATTGTCACCTAAACTTTTTCACTTATGTCAGACTTATTTGGGCTTCAAACCCTTAATTTCTTCTTAACTGTAGTCCTTTTCATACCCTGCTGGTAGCCTGGTAGCTTAAACACCTGGTTTGCTAATAGGCCGTACTGCCGAGTTCACCTAGAACACCTTGAACTGTGATTTTTATTTATTTATTTACTTATTTATTTATATTGCTATTATTATTTTGCCTCCTTACAATATCACTAAGGCCCATGGGTAATATCTGGAAATAAGCATTTAGGAGCTGACACAGGCTACTGATTGATGCAAACTGCATCTGATCATTCTTAATGGGAAACACAACACTTTCTGGGATTTCTCTGGGTACTGTGGAAACAGCAGGAACCATGTTTACAAGTGATAGCCTCCTGGGAGATGACTACTGCGCAGTGGACTGCAGCAAGGAGACTTAACAGACCATCTAGATAGTTACTGGAGGATACTAATGGAAGACCTTTTTTGTAACGTATATTCTATTGTGCCAACAGTTGCCTTTAGTGCCAGGGAAGTCTGGCAGCATGGAAAACTTTTTTTGCTGAAAGCAGGTCTGATCTATTAAGCTTGTGTTTTATTGCTCAGATTTTCAACAAGCTTGCTGAGTCCTGAGTGTGATCAAAGAAATACAATCATTAAAGCAACCAACAGTTAAAGTAATATTCTAGAAATCTGTTATGTTTCCTTGGTAGGCCTTGAAAATATGGGACTTGAATCTCTCCTGAACACATTATCGTTTTTAAAAAGGACTTTCTTATCTTGATTGTTGGCTGCATTGTATGCTTAATGATGGCAATAAGTAATAGAGTACAGAGAAATCAGGAGACTACTAGTCAAAGCAAGAGTCGAGACCTAACAGTCTGTACTTGTACTTTGCATATGCCCCTGGTGGGTAAAGCCACTAGATGTACCTAGAGAGAGGAGCCATTTCAGGTGAACTGTTTTTTCTCTTCTGTGCCTTGGGCAGGTGAGGGAAAGATCTCAGGTCTTTCTTTCTGAGCTGAAAAGCAATCAACTAATCCTTTCGAATATGTACCTAACTCAGCGACTTAAATTTGGTTGTGTTTTCTATTTGTACAGTTTGGGTGCATGTTAACATTGCCTGAAACCATATTTGCTTCTGTCCAATAGAAAATCATTGTTCTTTCATTTAAAATCTTGGATGTAGACTTAAATACCAATGTACAAAGATTCATTGTTGCAATTTTTAGTTGTGATTTTGTTGTTTGGAAATCATTCAAAACTGATTGAGATCATGGAACAAATGCAATCAAAGTGTACTGTTTTTTTGGCCTGGCACAGTCCAGTCTCAAAAACTTTTTACTAACGTTCTCTTTCTATTTAGGTGCCATATAACACAAAATTGTGTTAAACCTTTTCAAGGTAAATGAAGAGATTTATAAGTGATTGGGAGTTTACAGGGAGATGGTGAGTAGGGTTAAAGGAGAATGGCATTTAACTACCAGTGTATGTCCTTGAATAAAAGAGAATTGCATTGAAATGAAACATCTTTTATTGAGAAAATAAGACACTGAGATCACCTGGAAACAAATTCAGTGTCTCAAGCTGTGGTACCTTTATTTTCCTTTTGCTGTAGGAAGTTAGTAAGGATAAGCATGGCTTGTCAAATAGCAGTTTGTAAGCTGTCAGCAATACCTGGAGGTGACATAACCAAGAGCCAGTTTTGCAGATTCTCAACAGTGGCCAGTTGTTGAGTTGAAAAGAGATGAATCATCTGATGTTGCTTATCAAACAAAGACATAGTTTTCATGCTCAACATCTCTAAGAAAACCTGGGTTTTCAGTTCTTAGGACTCAAAAAAAGACCTTTGTTCCTTTGAAGTAATAACAGGTGATGTAAAATGAATTTTAATCAGGACCTGCCAATATCTATCAGTGCACAGAATGTCATATTGCAGATAGTAAGAGCCTGTAGAAAATGACAGACAAAAGAAAATAAAATCTGGAGGCAAAGCACAGAGTTTCTTATATCCAGGTCAGATAAGGGCACAGAATGTCTATCAGGTATCAGCAGTGCCTTCCACCAAAGGATAAAAAGCACAAGACAACTCCTTTTCTGTCTATCCTTAATATGATACTGTTTTTTGAATGATTTTTTTTTTTTTAATTTGACGTTAAAACTCAAATGGAATATGTTTATAAAAGAAATACAAATTTAAGCAAAAGAAATAGAAACATGATCTGTAATGTGGCTGCAAATATTCAGTATTTACTGATAACACTTTTTGATGTAGTAGCAGAAAATATGAGGTAGAAGTTAAACCTTAAAAATACAGAAAGCAGTTACATCAATCAATAAGTGTCAGTGCAGAAGCAGTGATTACTAAGGTAACAGGAGAGAAGTATTCAAGAAATAAACAGTGATTTTGTTATTCTTGTTTTGCTCATGTACTGATAGATATTTTGACTTAGTGTTCATTTTATGTAATATGAAGTTGTGATGAATCTGTTAGGAAGACATGATTTTTTTAAAGATAAAGATGAAATAATAATGACTTCAAGATGACTATTGTTAGTTCTTCTGCATTTGGCACAAAACTGGAGCATGACTGTCAGTTACAGATATCAAGACTCTTAATAAGGCTTGACAAAATTTTGGGGAATATAACCAACTCATCCTATTAAACTCTATAAAAAGGGAGGATGGTGGACAAGATCAAACAGCTAAGATGCACCAGAATTTCTATTACTTCATCTTCAGTCCTCTGGGGTCAAAGCCTCTTTCTTTGTCTTTTCTGAAATAAGGCTAAGATCTCAGTTTAATTAACTTCAAGGTTTAGAGCATAACCCAATGTTTCTAAGATATCATGAGGCTATCTGGTCTAAGTGACTTTAATTTTCTTCACTCTGAAACATCTCTCCTGGTCCCCTGATTAGCTATAACTTGAGCTCCATCCCGTAGACTCCTGTGTTCCCAAATTCTTCCCAGGGATACTCCTGTTTGACAGTTGCTGGTGAAATCAGCCTTGTGTCCAGGCTTCACTGTGCTGACTGTAATAACAATGAAAACAATGGCAAAACACGAGAAGTAGTATCAGATGGATTAGTGTAAGGAAAACACTTTTAGAAATGGCTACTGGGCAGAAACACAAGAAGTTATGTGCCAAGGAGAAGGATTTTACTCATTTCAGATGCCAAGGTGCCCTCTCACAGCAACAGAGAGAAAATATGTGTTGCTCACAAGCAATGGACAAGCATGTCCAAAAGGACAAGCAATGCTTATAAATGGTCATGGAGAACAGGTACTCATGCTACAGGACTGAAAAAGAATAGAGTGCTGCTTGAGCTGGACAAGGATGGCAAAATGTTTTGTTCCTTCCAATCTTCAGACTTGTTTTGATAACACCCTCAGATTACAAGCACAATTTGTAAGGATTCATTTCCATCCTTTTGCCCTTATCTTTCTCTTTCCTTGTGTCATTTCCCTTGTCACTCTCTCAGCTGAAAAAATAAATAAATAAAAAAATAAAATTAAAAAGTAGACCTCTTACTCTTGTCAATGTGCTGCAAGGACAGAGGTGAACCTAGATCAAGGTTGTCATGCTTGCAGCTAAGTGCATGGAGAACTAAAATGAGTGTGCACAACTGCAGTCATGCACCAAGGGAAACTAATAGAAAGATACTCATAGTTCAAAGCAAACATTACTAACACCTAAGAACAACTTCCCCTGAGCTTGTGTTTGGGGAAAAAAAGTGCTACAAAAAGTGCATTTCCTGGGACCTTCACACAGCATATTAGGATTTCCTATATCACATAAGGATCTGTTTTGTTGTTGTTGTGTTCCTTTTTTTTTTTTGTGTGTGTGTGTTTTCTTTTTCTTTCTTTCTTTCTTTCTTTCTTTCTTTCTTTCTTTCTTTCTTTCTTTCTTTCTTTCTTTGTCTGTATGTTTTGTGCGTGAGTTGTGTGTATGCATTTTATGAAAGAAATAGATATGTTGCTGAATTCTTACCAGACAATGTTAAATGCAAAATGTTTACTATCTGGTTCAAAATGAACTAGACACTTTCATGACATTGTAGCCTTATGATATGCTTCAGAGCCCTGATGGTAGAAGAAAAATAGTATTTATCCTTCAAATACAAAACAGTGCTCTAATTGACATGGAAAATGCTGATTTCACACCTGCCTGCAGACTCCTTCTCAAATAGTGTCATAACCATCATGTTCCCCAGAAATTCCCAATGCAACTTTTGCTGAACACAGCAAATATAAAATGTAAGCATTTCTAGAATACAGAAATGTGCTTGAAGGGAATCTGAAAAATAATGTACATTATTGTTGGTAGTTTATGAACGCTGAGGCTGTCTCTTGAACCAGCTAAGTAAGATCTGGACAGATTTATTTCTAGCTGAGGGTTTCACATCATATTAACTATAAAAATCTCATTAAATTTACCATACTTGTGTTCAAATGAACTGTGCAGCTTTAATACTCTAAATTACTTTTATCTGTGCACCAATCTTCTTCTGCTCTCTGGCCAGTAGCAAACCAAAAAAACCTACTGAAACAAAACCTTACAGAAGAACTTCATCTTTAAACATCTGTCTATCCATCCACATATCTATTTTTGGTATTACAGTAACTGTCTACTTATGTCTTAAGTTCTAAAGACTGGAGACAGACATGACTTGAGACAGTTGAGACAATGTCATGAGGAGTGAATTTCAGAGATTCCTGCCTTCTGAAGCGCTACAAAAGCCATTTGGGAGTTTGCTACCAACCACACCCAGTTGCTACAGGTGCAGAGGATAGTGCAATTGAGAGATTGTGATGAGAGCCTTGATTTCACAGTGCCAATTCCTGATTATGACTGCACATCCTGGATTTATTACGATTTCATAAACATAGAATCATAGAATCATTTAATGCGGAAAAGACCTCTTAGATCAACAATTCCAACCTTTACCTATCACTACGAAGTCTACCACTAAACCATGTCCCTAAGCACCACACCTACAAGTCTATTAAATACCTCCAGGGTTGCTGATTCAGTTATACAACACAGCAAATCACAGGATGACCCCTCCAAGCATTCTGTCCAGGAGGTTTTGTTTTGCTTTGCTCTTGTTTTGTGGACAAAGAAGTTCTTAGATCAGATTGAAGCATGAGGGGTAAAGAGATATTCTCTGTTTTTATTTGTGCAGAGTTGTCAAGTTTGATGACAGAGTTCAAGTCTGAATAGGATAAAAACATAGAAAAAAAATGTTTTACATTTTTGTAGCTGTTTCTGACTTTCTTCTCCAAATATATTCTTTTCTGCTTTGTTCTGGTATTCTCTGTCTGAAAGATGATGGTGGAACAAAATGTTTTATTTCATTGATGTTTCTCACAAATTTTAAATTAGAAGGGCTAATGCATGCAGAGGCTGACTGATGTCTTCAGGATTAATACAGATCCAGTCAGAATCTGCTCCACTTTGTAATTCTGGGGGATGAGCTTGTCTATTGCTACAAGCCTGCTGCATTGGTGTTGCTGTTACTTCACAGATATGAGTACTTTTGTCTATTGTCCTCTGAAGACAGGTGAGACAGGTGCAATTCTCCACTGAAAAGATGGAAACAGATGGGAAATGTATTCTGTTTACCAAGGAAAAAGGTTTGTATCTGTCCTTCTCATTCAAATATCAAGCTCACCAAAAAAATTAATTTAAAAAAGGTGTTTTCAGTGATGACATTCAAACTGTAATAACAAGGAAAATCCTGTCCTTGAATCTGAATTTTGTTTACCAATTAGGCACAACATTTATTGATATACAGTATTAGAAATATTCTGTAAAAGTTATTATCTACCTTCTGTTCCTAGGTCATGGATTCCCTATTTCAACAGTTCAATTTTTATTTTTTTTCAGCATATGAAGAGATCGTTGATGTTTTCTTCAGTATTGTATCTCCAAAATCAAGACTAAGAATGCAGCTCCTCCACACATCCCTGCCCCACAGACTTTTCTGTGTCTGAAAAGCCTTTTTTACATCTCTCTACAAATTTCCCTTTTCAGCCGCCCTCTCGCTGAGCCACAAATTCTTACAGTATTCTTAGCTACTTATTAAGCTCTGAGGATGTGTTCAGTAACATAAAATATATCAACTTAAAGGACTTCCTGCTCCGAAGAACTTTACTGAAAATGTAGAAGAGAAGAATGTAGCTCTGTGAAATGAATGAAAAAGTTAGCTTTGACTTAGTAGAGTATGTATGTGTGTACATGTACAGTGATTTTAGTTGCTGCCTCCAGGCTTTCCTCTCTATTTTCATACTGTCTTCAGTAGCAGCCATAGATATAAGTTGTCTATAGGTATAAGATGTCTATATTAATGCATGTAGAACACAAGTTCTTATTTAGGAAAAAAAAAATAAAAATCTATATTTTGCTGTTACTGGGCTTGACAGAAAGGACATTTGTGCTTATAAGGACACAAATAAAATGTTTATGGAGAGCAGAGACAAGTTTTTTCAAAAAATCTTTTAAAAACAAACCAACCCTCCAAATGTGTTTGTTTTCAGAAGATATCTACATTTACAAGTGTTTTCCAGTAGCGTGACAACTTGCTTTTAAAAACAAATTATTCATCAGGTTTAAATTTAAAAAAAAAAAAAAAAAAAAAAAAAAAAAAAAAGACTTGTTCAGTTCCAGGTAGTGTGGTTTCAGCTGTAGTAACTAATTGAGTGTATTAACAGTGTTAGTACTATTACCCAGCCTTCCATTTCCAAGTTCTCTGTTCACTGTACAACCCTCATTTGAGTCCTCAGGCATTCGTTTCTCCATGATCTTTCTTTCTGCATTTATGCAAGTAAAATGTAAAATGGATAATAAAAGAAATTGGAAGCTGATTGTGGAATCTGTAAGCCTCTGGTAATACAGTAAGGAACATGTCTGCATAGCATACATTTATACTAGAACAGCCAGAGAGAAAAATAAAATAAAAAAATATATTTTGTGGATATGCATTCTCAAAGCACATGGGTACAATAGAAATATAAGGGCATTTCTCTATATTGAGCTTCAGGGATTGCTCAATGGGGTAGAATCAGACTCCTCATGCAGTAACAATTGATAAGGAGCCAGATGAGCCAGCATAAAGAAATGTTTTATTTGAGGTCAACAGTGGACCCTCCCAAGCCTTTTTTTTTTCCCTTTCTCAGTCAAGTTTTCAATACAGTGCTTGCCAAATATCATCGCACCTGATCACTGTCTGACACTAAGTAGAGCAAGGGAGAGCTCAAGGACTTCTAGTTCCCATGCTTATGAAGCCACACATGAAAAACTATTCTGTACCATAGTACCATCCCTGTGATAAAGCAATGCCATTCTCACCTTCTTAATGACCTAACAGTGATTGTGACAGCTGAATGATGTAGCTTAGATGCAGAGGAAGGGAAGTCTGGTAGGACAGATTTTTCCAGAACGTTAGCTTCTCTTCTTCTGGTATAGGTGGGTTTGGATAGATACAACGTCTTACAGGCACTAATGACCGTTAATAACTCCATGGTAGGTTTATTTATTTGTTGGATTTTAGTTTAGATTAGTTTTGTTTGATATTTCAACTTGGAAACTGGCAGTTTCAGAAATCTGATCCTAGGTCATGTTATTTAAGCAAACAAATGTCAAATAAAAGTTTTATGATAATCATCGTGAACTTGGAGGACTTTCCTGGATGAGATAAATGCCTCTTGTTAGGACAGAGAGAGAACTGGAATGGTGGCA
Organism: Anas acuta; assembly: GCF_963932015.1. Classification (NCBI taxonomy): domain Eukaryota; kingdom Metazoa; phylum Chordata; class Aves; order Anseriformes; family Anatidae; genus Anas; species Anas acuta. The sequence goes on along the minus strand of NC_089017.1, from coordinate 58,923,358 downwards.
TATCACTGCTCTTTGCTTCCCACCTCATGCCCCGAAGCAACTCGGACCCCAAACCACTTTTTTTTTTTTTTTTTTTTCTTTTTTTCGTGCATTCCCCTGTGCTCATCTGGAGTGTGAGCTGGTGACAAAGTTGTAACGGGATCAGACAACCATCAGCACTCATGCATTTCTGATTCTTCATGAGATTAATGTAGATTTATTTGTTGTAGCAAATGGTATTAACTGGGTGTACTTTCCTGTGTAAATTTGGTATTAGTGGACACTAATTCTTAAGGCCTGACTTGTGACTTGATGGCCACCACAACCCTATAATTTCTGACAGTGTACTGGAGCTGAACAAGCATTCATTACAAATGATGTATTCAGTGATTGTAGTTCATATTTCTGTTTGCATGCTGTTAACAGCATGCAGATGGATTAAAATGCACTTTGTTTGCTATTTAAAATTGTTCAAGCACTTTATTCATTTAAGGGGAAAATGCAACTGAAAAATGAAAGAGATTCTCAGAAACCAAAAGCATTTTAAAAATATGAAGTTTACCTGTGTCACATGATGCTGTTTCTGTTTCATGATTTTGTGACAGCAACTTCTCTAAGAGAGAGAATGGAAAATTTCAGTATGGCCATGGGAATATTTTTAATAAAATGTCCTCACGTTAGAACATGAACTGTGACAGAGCAGTAGAAGAAATGGTCTGCAGATTTTACAAAAGAATGATTAAGACTTACACGCTGTAACAAATGATCTCTTCATCTAGAATTATATTCTTCTACAGTTTTCATTCTTTAAAGCTTGAAGTAAAGACCTTTCATGTGCACTGTGAAACGCTGTTCTGCAAAGGAGCTTCTTTGTATATTTGTGTATTCCTTTACATAAAGAAGATGACATTTTTTATTTTTTTTTCTGTCTTTCTGTCAAAAATAAACTGTTTGGTAAAATAGCTTACCTGTACCTTGAGGGTATCTCAGTTATACATCTTTTCATCCAGGCAAAAAAATAAGAATACCCATTAGGACGGGTATAGATGTAATTGTCCACTAAGAAATTCCACAACATCTTATCATCTTTGAAACAGACATTACAACCTATAAGCACTCTCGTGTTCTTAGCATTTGCTGTAATCAGTTTTGGTAGTGACTAAGAAACATCATAAATATCTATGTGTGTGTACTTTGTATGCACCTGTTAACATTCACAAAAATAACTGTATGCCTCACAAAACGCATATATTGATCTCTGCTGGTATATGTAAATAGATCGATACAAAGAACCCCTTATACAGAAGTGAATATCAAGTACAAATACAGAAGCATAGCATTTATGGTACACTGTAGAAATTGTGAATTGAATATGTTCAGAAGCAGGATTATATTCCTTATTCCAGTTTCTTCAGGTTCTCCTTATTTCGTGGAGGAAAAGAAACAGTACTTTTAATATCTCCTGTTTGTCATGCTTAAGTCTGAGGTTCATTGCAAAAACACACAACGTCCTAATTACACCATAAAAAGGAAATTATTTATAAAAGGGAAAGCCAGGCCCTATGGTCTGTGAACCATACACATACTAACTATAAAACAAATCAAATTAATCTAACAATTCTAAAGGGAGCTATATAGCTTAACCAAAGTAGGAGAAAAAAAGAAGCCCTCAACAGTTTGATAGAAAATATGCAGCACCAGGTTAAGCAAATGGTTTGCTGTTGAATAATAGCTTCCAATTTATGTGGCAATGAACGAGTGTAGTAATTAGACAAAAAATCCATTATTTATGTTTTTCTGGAGTCTGAGTACAATTTGAAATCTTGGTATATTTCACTCACTCAGAAACAATTGAAATGATTTGTTTTATTAAAAAATACTATAGGATCTGGTCCCAAAATTTTGCTTAAATCAAAATAACCGAAAAAACCTATACCTGAATAGGTAAAAGCCCCTTGTTGCTATTGCTTTGATTAAAAAAATAAAATAAAATAAAATACTACTACTACTACTAATAAAGCCTCTAATTTCTTACTACTATGAGAGGTTTCTTAACTTGACTACCCCTGGTTTATACCCTTTACACTTTGTTGACCTCTAAGGAGATGTGCCCAATTCACACCAGTGGGAGAGGAGAATTAATCACCCAGTTTTCATTTTGCTGTTTTGTTGCTTCCAGGAGCAAGTGTGCGGGAAGCCAGGGTTATTTAACCCAGCCCAAATTTCCTGCTCTCTCCGTAAGTGCACAGATCTCATTTACTGTCTGTAACTCAGTGACTCTCACACATCCCCCAGCCAGTTTGGCTAGAGGAAAGGTGTGAATCCATAAATAATCTGTAGAGGGGCAGTGCCTGAAGAAAGTAGAATTTTGCTAGAATCTGCTCAGCCTTTCTCCCTTGAATGGCAGAAAACTCCTCCAGCAAAAGAGAGAGGATCTAGGGCTGAATGGTTTGGGGTGGAACACTCTAGGGTAATGTGAAGGGGCATTTGTTCTGTCATCTCTTGTAGAGCAAGCCACGACTACCCCTTGGGGGGATCTCCAGTAACGGAAATCTAACCATTATGTTTAGCTCTCACCATAATCACTGGCTGCAGAGCCTGAGGATTTTTTATTGTTTGTTTTTCTGTTTCTGATGCAATTTAAATACAATGTTGCAATTTAAATACTCCTTTGACAATATATTATACAAGTACTGTATTCTATTTCTCGTATTTTTTCAGTTATAACTTTAGATAAAAATTGCAGAAAATGGGCATCCTTAAACTGGTATCAGGTTAATATACATTGCAGTTGCTGTTGTGTGTTCACAGAATCATAAAGTGGCTAAGATCAGAAGGGACCTCTGGTCTGAAGCAGACCTCACACCAGCTCTGCAACCAATTGTTGGCATGCATGATCCGTGCCCTCCTACTCTCTCCTTGCCAGCAGTACTGAGGAGAACAGCACCTGGGCCCCCACATCCCGGATCGTGACCCCAAGAGTTCTGTAGTCTCTTTGATACTCACCAGGTTGCCCCTGGCAGTGTCATTGGTGGCCGCATGGAGGAAAATCAATGGTAATATTTAGAGGGTCAAAGAAGTCTTGGCAGTCTCACTACGGCATCCCAGATCTGGACGCCTAACAAGCAGTGAATTTCTATATGTGACAGGTCAGGTTGTCATCTAGCTTTCTGCACCCCCAGATGAAGGGAGCTGCCCACTATTGCCATTTGCATCTTCCTCGTGGTCATCTTGCATGCCTCAGGGGCAATAGGTCAAACACCTCCCTTGAAAGCACACAGGGCACATCCTCAGCCTTGAGAGCAGTGAACCACTAGTTGAAGGCCTTCAGGTGGAGCAGGAGACAGGAGACACCAGGCTCTGTATGCCAGAAGTCATCAGCTTCCATCTCTCACCTTCACATCCAACAGCCCCGGTGTTGCACTTCCCATTCTGCTGGGGGCATACTTCGTCTGCATCTCCACTGCAAGGAGAGTCTAGGGATTTTGAAGTTTTTGCATGCCTGAGAAGATCCTGTCTCTGTTTCTCTCTCAACCCCCTGATAGGAAGGGTACAGCTGCAGCAAAGGTGCCTAGCACTCTGACTCAAGGCCAGCTCACCAAGTTTTGAGGCTCCACTCCCTATAGCACAATGGGGTGTTCAGGTCCTGACCATCTTTTTCTACATGCAGCAGCATAGGGGCAGCTCTCCTTTTCTCTGGGAAGTGAGACATAAACAGGCAGCTGTCTTATTAGGTGGGTATTCTCTGTTTGGGGATTGCAAATCTCATTAAGGGCAAAAGTTCTTCTCCAAATTGCACTACCGTTAGAGATGAGATCTTGGAGTTACTGATTAATCTCCTTCCTGAAACCCTTAGGAGACTAATTGTTGCACACTGCTCTCTGTATGTTCTTCCATGTGTTCACCCCAGATGGCCAATTGATCTAATTTGGTGTCCAAGGCAGCAGAAGCTTCTTGTGGCCTGGCAGATATTGATGTTTTGCAGCAGTGTGATTACAGATCCTTCCTTTCTGGACTGCATTTCAGTCCTAGGGTAAGACAGACAGGTCTCTCTGTCCCAGCCCCTGGTGAAGAATTAGCTTTGCAACCACTAGCAGCAAGTGTTTTGTCTGCAGGGAAAGAAAAACCAGGCTGTTTTCCAATGCTGTTACTTCTCCTCATTTTGAGAGTAAAATGTTTGTATTTTTTTTATAAGTATTTGAATTTTAAAAACCCACTACTTGTAATCAAAGTCCTGGTTTTGATTATATAAGTTTTATAGCAGCTTTTAAGTTTTCAAAGGACATTGATGACCAATCTCAATTCAATGAACATGAAGCTGTTATTCTGATGCTTGATTCTAAAGGCTACTTATATTAGATACAATATTTAAATAAAACTTCCCAATTTTTCTTTCCAAAATAAAAGTCAGACCTTTGTTTGCTGAAACATGAATTGTAACTATTATATATTTCTACTGTATAAAAGCCTGTGCTTCTTTTGCTGCAAAGTATTTCTCTTCCAGAGAGCAAATCCCCTCACATCCTACCACAGGTAATATATGTATCTTTTTTTTTTTTTTTTTTTTTTCCCTCTTTAATCTCTGTTTTAAGCATGTCAACTTATTGGACAGAACCCAAATATTCTTTGAAACTGATTAAAGTTTAATTGCAGGGGGAAGAATGGAATTAATAAATGCCCAGCTGTGTTTCTTGATCTTTTTTCTTGTTTGTAGTTAGTAGAAGATAAAAAGAGGCAATCACTCTTTAACCATGTAATTAATTTAAATATTGGAATAACTTAGCATTCATAAGTATATTTTTTTATCTCCTCATTTTATATCTTTGTTTATCTTATCATAAAATGTGCAAAGTCTGTTGATGTTTTCTATGTCCAGGCCTGCGGCTATGAAGGATGGGAAATCATTTTAATTTTGTCATTAGCAAAACAAATATACTGAAATTTGTATGCTGGCCTTTGCTTTTGTGGATGAAGGCATTTTGGTTTCTAAGGGAAATATCAGTGGTTAATGATATCGGACCAGTTTGATTTACAGTAGTGGTGATGTCTTCATTAGTCAGAACAAATGATTAATCTTTCTCTGCTGCAGCGGTTGTTGTGCTTTCTCAACCAGCCTTTTTAATTTTCAGGTTGACAACCAGTCAGAAAGAACCTATTACAGATGATCAAAGCTTGTGCAAGATGGGTTTTGCCTCTAAAATGACAAGTGGAGCCCTTCTGAAGCCTGGGGAAAGTTATATGTGCATTAGTCTGTGGGTGCTGGTGCTGCACATCAGCTGAGGTTCTGACACCCCCTTTTCTCCCCACTGTGCTGGCACACTTACCCTCACCAAACACTTTGCAAGGGCAAGTGGTAGTGCAGGGAGAAGCCCATCCTGCAGATGCAAGCTGAAAAGAAGAAAGGGGGTTTGGTCCAACACCAGTCATCTCCCATTTCCATCTCCAGTGTTGTGGGATTTGTGTCAAGCAGCAACTCTGGTTGTGGGCACAGTGCGCCAGTCTGCCCCTGACCTGCAGCAAGTAGACGTTAATCAGTACTGATAACTACCAAAATCTTCTTCTGTAACATAAGGTTCACTAGATTTTTACTGAGGCTTTTCAGATGCAGGCTGGAACCTCAGCAATATTACAAGTTCATAGCATTTCTATGTGGTGTAATCGGGGTCCACAGCTGCTTGACTGAGCCAGCAGTTAGAGCAGATGCTGAGCTGGGGGGCAGAGGCTTTAACAGCCACTCTGGGGTCTGGGCTGGGGATCTCACACAGGTGGGTCAATATGTCTTGAAGGAAGTTGTCTTGAAGGAAAATAAGAAGTTCTGCAATACTCAGTTACAGATTTTAAAGATGCAAAATCTTAAAACTCCTGTTCTTACTTATGTGTTTATGTGCATATGTATCTATATATTTCCCTTAAGAAAAAATAAGTAAATAAATAAACAGAAAAAAAAATCATCTCGGTGATCTGTTGGGTAGGACATGCAATTCAAACAGAAAGACAAGTTTAAGCCTCTGTTCTCAATCAGACAGAGTGTCCTTTGGGTAATGGTTTTGCATTCCCACAAATTCACAGTTTTCCTTCTAGTGTAAGAACTAGGCTAGATCATCCGGAAAGCTGTGGAGAATTCTTGTGTGCACAGCACACATACAGAGAAAACAATGCTCTTATTTCATTGTTTCAATATCACACTTGCTTGTTCTCCCTTCCTACCTGTTTTTCTTTCTTTTTTTTTTTTTTTTTTTCAGTATTATTTTTAACTACACAGTTACAGCCATATTTTAAGACTTTAAAGTATTCCATAACATCCTATTAAAGGATAGAAAAATGTTTTATCATAAAACAAATTTAATTGTAAAGTCATATATGGCATATTTTTTAAAACAAAGTCAGTTTAATTCTTAAACAAACAAAGAGAATTTGAAACTTTTTGTTAACAGGCTGGATGCTGTAAATATTTTCTTTATTGTGAGAGATTTTTTTTTTTTTTTTCAGTTATGTCTTTTTAATGTAACTTTCACTATGGAAAATTACTTGTAAAATGATTTGTAGTTTTTAGATGTTGATTAGTTCTGGTAAGAAGAAACAAGAAAATGTATTTATTTGCTTATGATAATTCTCCCAATCACAAAAACATGTTTTTCTCTCCCCAATAAAACAAAACAAAACAAACAAACAAACAAACAAAAAAGAAATGATCAAAGAAACAAACAACACCAAAAACAAAACAAAAACAAAGAAAAAAAAAAAAGCTAGTATTCTCTCTCTGACCAGTTTTATGTTTTCATTGCTTTCTGATGTCAATGAAAAAAAAAAATAAATTTAATAAATTTGCAGTTTTAGGATTTCTTTCTTAACAAGAAAAAAACATTAGGTGTTTAAGTCTGAGAACTTACCTTTGTTTATGGTGTGCTGCTCTTTCCTTGTTTCTCAGCCTCTGAATGGACTGTTAGCATGAGTTCCTTAAGCACAGCCAGAAATAAATTCAACAGTTGATTTGAAAGGAAACTGCATCCTGCAATTTAGATCCCAACAAAAATCATTCCTCTCTAACGTAGTCAAATCTGTCAAGGCTCATCACAGAAAACACATTACATTGCAGAAAGGTTTGTAAATGGAACAGGATGGCAAGACATTTATCTTCTAAATATTTAATGGACTCCTTAGCAAATTTTTGTTTACATGATCATAATGGCTTAATGCAGCAATTCCACTTAGCTGCTCTGGTGGTTTCAGCAAGCCCTGGAGTTAGCAATCTGCTAAGAAATGTCACTGAGTATTAAACATTTCCTCAAGAAAGATCCTCGGAAACATCCATGCACCAACACTACACACCCTGCCTCATTATCAGAAACATACAAGAGAAGGTGGCATGGCTGATGAAGGTTTGTAAAAATGCCCATTTTTAACTCTAGCAAAGATGAAGCAGAAAAGGGTAATTGGCTTTTACCTCAGAAATTGATTCTCACTTTCCTAGTATATTCAACCTCTCGTCAACTGACTGTGCTTTTCTGTACCACTGATTGCTCTTTGTGGAAGGGAGCTGGATGAACACATGTACCTAGCTGGACAGTACCATAAGAGCTGTGTACTGGTTGTCAGCCTACTCTCCTAAAAGGCAGTGGGGACATAAACTACATGAGCAACAATTCCACATGTGTCAAGAATCATGAACAGAAATGTTTTGGGATTTTCATTTGATGTACTGAAGAAATCCATCATCAATAAACTACATAGGAAAATGCTTGTTTTCAATATTACAAAACTCTGTAATTTTAAGCTATTGGCATCTGAAAATCAAAACATTCATTCTTTTAAAATCCATCAGCATAAAGAATTTTACTGTTTTTCAACTATAAGTGTTAAGGGAAACTTTATTACACTTGTTTGTGGTCAAAATGGCTTGGTAGAATGGATGAAATTGAGTTAACATACTTATTTTAAGGGAAAGAGAACTTTGTCATATCACCATAACACAAGAAATAGAGCCAGTGAGCATACACAATTTGTAAGTGGGTTGATCTCAAAGAAAGAAAATTGCAGAGAATGTTTGTTGCAAGTACATTGCCATCTCTGTAAAAATAAATAAATAAATAAATAAACATAAACTAATAAAGTATACCTGAGCTACACTTAAATCTGTTAACTTGAGCACACATAGGGGACAAGTTTTTTAAGGAGAGCCGTTAGCTGTCTCAGGTCAGGGACTTAAACTGGTCTGTATAATGTGTTAGCCCAACATTGTGATTAAAGGAATATATTTCCAGCAAAGCTGATTAGTTTAGGCATGCAGCACAGAGTATTAGCCTGGCTAGAGATGGTCGTTGGCCAGACACCAGCTTCTGGACTGGTTTATGCCAGCTAATTATGTCAAGGTGCATAGGACACAAATATTTTAGTTGTCTACACCTACTTTTGCTTTAGGTGAGTAATTGTGCCTAGTATGTGGATTAAACAGGTAAATACTTTAAACAGGTGAGCTATTTCATGTCTGTCACACAAAATTAGGTGAAATTCAAAACCTGTGACTTCTGGAAGTTCTGCATAAGTCATCTCTTTATTTTTTTAAACACCAAATAGTAAAATATAAAATTCATTCTAGTCTCAGGCATGACTTTAAATCCTCAGAGTTCTGTTTCCTTTTGCTAGCCATAGCAATGATTTCTCAAATCAAAGATATTATTTATGCAAAATTTTCTATGCAAATATACTTACAGAAAGTTTTTCTGTATCCAACAAAAGGTTTTCTATTTTCAGAGAAAAATGTTCCTAAACTATTTTCCTCAAAGGTGGACCTTTCAGTATTCCTATAAAAGTTAGCATTTCTTATGGAAAATTAAATGGACATTTTCCAGTTTTATTTTCTTTGAGTTTTTAAAACGCTGCTCTAGAAAACATGGCATGGAATTATACACTTGCTGAAATTTGTCAGTCAGGTAGTCAGGATGCTGTAGTTTGGCTCGTGCAGATGAGATAGTGCTACCAATAATGTTTTTACAAGAAAATATCACCCATGTATACTTGTGGTTAGCTCTGTTTTGGTATTTTCTTGTCTTCAGTTCTTTTTATTCCTTCCTCTCTTAATTCCTGTCTGTATAAACCAGAAACTTTGGGACAAATGAACTTGTATTTGGATTATATCTGTTCTTCCAAAAACCAGCAACATAATCTCAAGCCAAATTCTACTGTGTAGAATAGAGATTTATTACTTTCTTATCTCTAGGGGCATAATGAGTGTATATCTTCACAAACTCTCTGACTACCATAGTAGGAAATATGCATATATCGAAAACGACAGAGGGAAAAAGAGAGTCAGGATTTTACACTGTATGTATGGGGTTACTTGTACAGAAAATGAGGTCCATTGATTCCTGATGATATACCTCCAGGTAGAAAAGGTACCTCCCTGGGTTCTACAAATGTTATTAAAGTTACCTGACTAAAAGTCATTGCCAGTTCAGCTCAAAGTTAGAACACACTAGATCATAAGAGATTTTGTTTACCACTAGCAAACTCATGGTGTAGTACCAAATTACTCACTTTCTTCTGTTCTACAAAGACTGTGTAAACTTACCATATTTAAAACAAAGCAAAACAAAACAAAGAAACAAAAACAGCAACCAACTTTTAAACACATATAGATATTATGCAATAATTGTTAACATAATACCTTGTCAAAAATGTTGGTTTTGCTTGCCTTTCAAAGTTTTGATTTTTGCCTTGTGATAATATCTACAATCAGTCACCCATCCTGAAGATGTATTTGTATTCTACAGGAGCAAAACTTTAAGCTGGTTATTGTTTTAAAGTTGCTAAAGTGGCTATCAATGACAGCTGACAGGTTTTATGTTAGGTAACCATAGTTTAATATACCATTGTATAGAGGTAAAGGAGAATAAACAAACATATCAAAGTTACTCAGCATCCTGCTAATCACATTGCTGGAAGCTGTCTGCCAATTTTTCTTAGAATCACAGAATCATTTAGGCTGGAAAAGACCCTTAGGATCATCAAGTCTAACCATCAGCCTAATGCTACCATGTCCACCATTAAACCACATCCCTTAGTGCCACATACACATCTCCTAAATACCTCCAGAGACCACTCCACCACTTCCCTAGCCAACCCCTTCCAATGACTAACCACCCTTTCCATGAAGAAATTCTTCCTGATATCCAACCTAAGCCTCCCCTGGCACAACTTGAAGCCATTTCATCAAATCCTATCTCTTGTCACCTGGGAAAGGAGACACACTCCACACTACAACTTCCTTTCAGGTAGCTGTAGAGAGTGATGAAATCTCCCCTCATTCTCCTGTTCCTTACTAAACAACCCCAGCTCCCTGAGTAACTCCTCCTAAGTCCTGTTTTCTAGTCCCTTCAGAAGCTTTGTTGCTCTTCTCTGCACATACTGTAGCAACTCCATATCCTTCTTGTAAGGAGGGGCCCAAAACTGAATACAGTATTTGAGGTGTGGTCTTTTATCGTGTACAAAGTGAGATCACTTCCCTGTTTATGCTGGCCACGTAATTTCTGATACACACTAAGATGCCCTTGGCCTTCTTGGCCACCTGGGCATACTGGGCTCATGTTCAGTAGGTTTTTGACCAGAACACCCAGGTCCTTTTTTGTTGGGCAACATTCCAGCCACTCTTTCCAAAGACTACTGCTTCATGGGGTTGTTATGACCCAGGTGCAGAACCCAGTACTTTGCCTTGTTGAATGCCATATGACTGGATTTGGCTCTTTGATCTTGCCTATTCAGATCCCTCTGCAGGGCTTTCCTACTTCCAAGCATACCAACACTCCTGCCCAACTCAGCGTTGCCTGCAAACTTACTGGGGGTGCATTTGATCCCCTCATTGAAAACTGATAGAAGTATTAAACAAACTGGCCTCAGTACAGAGCTCTGGGGAACACACTTGTGGCACCTTTCATGTGAGGTTCAGCAGTAAATCTTTATGCCTTGGTGACCTTTGTTTGTATTGATCAGGTAAAGACTTATGTGGCTTTCATCTGTAAGAAGAAGTTAGAGTAAAATGATACCATACAGATATGCGTATAAATGTTATGTGCACAAGATACACTGTATCATTTGTATGTTGAAAAGGTATGATCATGCACTGTTTTTCTTTGCCAACTCTTCAGCAAAATCAATGAAAAACAGAAAACTGGCACTTTAGAGACTGAATACAGCAACAGAACAATAGAATGCAAATTCTGGTTAACTCCCTGTGTATTAGAGATACACTTCATGTTCGTATAGATCACATGATATTAAATGTAAACACAAAATTAAGTACTATCTTATACCTAATAAGAAAAAGAGAAAATTAAATGTTGGGGCATATTATTTTTCAGTTTTTCACAGCTCCAGGCACTGAAAATTTCAAAACTGCAGTACCAACATATATGCTTTTCATATGTTATCAAGCAAATTTTGTTTTCCTAGATTACTAGATTCTAAGAGTTCCATAGGTTAAATATTGTTGTGAACTATGAAATAGTTATCTGAAAATTTAAAAGTGATCACAGTGCTTGCTGAGTCTACCTACAATATCAAATGGATCATGAACTAGAGAGCATTGGTAGTTTTTAGAAGATACATTGTATACTCTTGATTTTTTATGCAGTCTGATGCAGATGTTAAGGTGCTAAAATTATGACAAAGTCAAAAACAAAACTTTTGTTGAACAGTAGGTGTGACTATTTGAATATGTTTTTACCAGTCTGACAGCAAGCTACAAAAAGCTCAACAGACCAAAATTTTTGGTGGTGGTAAGAAGCAATGTAGATTCATAGAGATGGCATATATTCTAGTCACCAGGGTACTGTTGATATTCTTTAACCTGAACAATGAATGAAAACATCTGTAAATATCGACATGTAAAGTAAAACAGGAATAATTCTTGCAGACATTTTTGGCTTTTTGTGGTGTATGGTCAAGTCTGATGTCTGAGACTGAACTGTATAGAACACAATAAATACATATATATATGATATATATATATATATATCATGGACAAATTTCATAAATTTTGCTTAAGAATTCTTTCCAAGATGCCATTCTATATCATAAGTCAATTTTAGTAAAGGAAATTACTTCAGGAATGAATTTGTCCTGTTATTTTTTCAGCTTGTTCACTGAAGCATAAAATGTGGTGGAAACTAGAGATGCAGAATTGCTTCCTAAAACCCAAATGTTAAACTTGTGCAAAAAGCTTGGGAGCCACTTTTGTAAACAGTGGGATTTCACCAGCCCTGCTGAAATCCTAAATTGACCAGAAGAAAAAAACTACAAATCAACAGGGCAAATTTTCCAGTAAAGTTTGGTTCCTGTGGGCTACCAGAATGGAGTGAAGTGGGTTGAATATAAGAATGTGTTGTGGTTTAACTCTGGCAAGAAGCAAAGTGCCACAGAGTAGCTCACTCACTCTCCCTAGGTGGGATGGGGGAGAGGATCATAGAGTTAGAACTGAGAGAACACATGAGTTGGGATAGAGACAGTTCACTAGGTAAAGGAAAAGCTGCACATGCAAGTGAAGCAAAGCAAGGAATCCATTTTCTGTTTCCCATCAGCAGGCAGGCGTTCAGCCACTGCCAGGAAAGCAAGGCTCAGCACATAGAGTGGTTCCTTGGGCAGACAAGTGCCATCACTGAACATCCTCCCTTCCTCTTGCTTTACCTCAGCTTTTATTGCAGCTTCATATGGTACAGGACATCCTTTGGCCAGCCTGTGCCAGATGTCCTGGCTGTGTCCCCTCCCAGCTCCTGGTGCACCTGCAGCCTCCTCACTAGCAGGGCAGCACCAGAAGCTGAAACATCCTTGGCTCTGTGTGAGCACTGCTCTACAACAACTGAAACATCCATGTGCTGTCACCACTGTTTTCATCACAAATCCAAAACACAACATTGTATGAGCCTCTACAAAGAAAATTAACTCTATCCCAGCCAAACCATGACAGAAGAAATCTTATCAGAGAGATTATTGAGAATGGTGACTTTTTGACCTTAAGGGTGTGCACACAGAAGGAAAAGACATCTTTGAAAACTAAAGCTCTGTTTCATTTTCAGTTACTTCTGCAACAGATTTATTAATTAATTAGCGTATTGGAGCTCAATATGCTTATATAGTGGCAGAAACAGAAACATGCTTTTAGCTGGAAAACGTTATAGTTGAGTTTCTTTTCTAAGCATATTGTTGTATGACCCAGAAGTCTTAAAATATGTCAGATTCTCCATCTTATGGAAGAAGAAGACCTTTCCAGATATATCCTAGAAACTTGCTGAGTTTGAAGCACTTGAGAGAAGTGAATATACCAAAATTAAGAAATACTCCTCCTGTAGGAATTTTTGAGAATGTATCACCTTCTTCCAGGCACTACTGCCCTGGAAAAACTTATGCATGTGCTTCCATTACATGGAAGCTTCCAATTGTTAGTGGATTATTATTTTTTTAGTGGATATCAAAGTATGTGTATGTGCATGATTCAGAGCAGAGACCTAAATAGCAACCTCTGTGGTGTAAATATGTCCATGAATCTGTGTTGATAAAATAGCAGTTAATGTATCTTTCAAAGAAGATTGTGTGATTTTTTATGCACTCCAACAAGATTTTATATAGTCCTTTATGAGAACTTTTAATTTCAGTTTAAAACACAAAATGTTATCATAAATTAGAAGTTTATTTTTAGCTGAATACAGAAATTGAGATACTGCAGCTGCTTTTTCAGAAGAACATCTAATATTTTCAATTCCTTTTCATGCTTTATATTGAATGACAGTCTTTAATCTGGCACAGTTTTAATCAGGAGTCACTGAAGAATGAATTCTAACAGTGCCTGAGTATGGATTGTGGATCTACCATGTAAGCAGAACCACTGTGCAAAATGAACAGATAATGCACAGAACTTCTTAACAACCTACAACTGCACAAAACTGTGTGACTTGATCTTGAAACTGGTTTATCTTCTCTTTGTGGAAATAAAAATGGTTTGGGGGCACTTGTAGTGATGGAGTCTCTTTCTTTTCATGGCTGCTCTAATGACCGTCTTACTTAAGACTTATGTTTTAGATCACTTTAAAGCCAGGCAGTGCTGGAAGCACACTGGGTACAGCTTGACTGAGCAAGGCTGTGAACTACAGCCACTTCTTGCATTGTTTATTAGTTTAACTTACCCATGCCATGGTCCTTTTCCTTGTGGGATTCTGACAGATACTTCTCTGCTGGCTCCACCAATGCAAATTTAAACTTTGGGTTAACAAAGTAATCTCAGATGTTATTTTCTCACAATAGCAGCTTTTATCACAATACCTCCATCTTTTTGGGCTGCATCTGGATCAAATTGAGAAATAGAACATTCTGGTTTTGGCTCTGAACCAAATTTTAACTTTCTGATTGAGAACAGTTCATCCTGAAGTATGCACTGCAGCTGGGTTTGATTTCCCAGCTCATCTCTGACATAACCATAGAGTTTTCCATGATGCATTCATTGCTCTAATAATGAATGGTTGAAAAATCAACTTTCTCCTTTCAGATTTCCATGTCAGACTCCAGCTGAAAGTCACGTGTAGAAAAACATAACTGCTAAAGAGTTTTTGTGCTGAAATCCTTGCCATTTTAAAGACATTTCCATGGAAACGTATGCTGAAGTATTCTTTCCTAGTCTTCCTCTTTCCTTCTGTTAGAGGTCAATCATTGAATCTCTTTGCCTTTCCTTTACTGTAAAAGTACCTAAATATGCAAACACAGACTCTGATTTCACTGGGACAGATGAAGGTTTATCTCAGAAAAAGGCCATTGTGAGAGGTATGACAAGAATGCTGAAATACTGACTTTTTTTTTTTTTTTTTTTTTGTGATGGAATAGCTGGGAAAGCCTTCCTATTCAATAAAAAGCTATGAAAGTCTATTCAAGCCTATTCTACTCTTTCTGTTTTCAATCTTTATTTCTTTTTCTCCTAACTTTGGCACTCATTCACTTTATGACTTCCCTCTTTCTCTCTCCCAGTTTTCCACATGGAACTAAGTTCTTTCTTCACATGTTGAGATTTACCAATAAAACATGTTAAAATGACCAATGGTTTAATAGTTTTTCACCAAAATTCTCTGAGCATATTTATCTTCTACAGAAATACAAATTAAAGAGAAAAAAAAAAAAGTACTGAAACAAACTACTAGCTTCGTCAACTGGACATGATATTTGAAGAATCTCCTAAAGCCACCCAGGCAAAGCTACTTTGATTTTAGTGGCACTATTCTGTGGATGTCCTTGTCCCACTACAATTTTTAAGTTGCATTTCCTCTGACAGATAAGCTGAAATGAAGTCTCTGTTCGCTATATAATGCCACTAAATATAGAAATACATTAATTGGGGTGATTTATATACACTAAATTATTATGAGAATAAAAGTTGTTCTTCATTTGAACTGTATTGATCACACATAAGATAAACAATCAATAATTACAGTTAGTTGGTTTTTATTCTTTTTGTTTGTTTGTTTTGTATCAAGTTCCCACATATATCATATATTGGAAATATATTTTAGATCTGTTGTGTTGTCACATAGATAAAATATTCTCCTGTAACTCATAAATTGACAGTTGTCAATATCACAAAATCAATACACATTTCAAGATGTATGGTATAATATGTCCACTACATTCCCCAGGTTAAAATGACATCAGTAGTAGAGTGCATATTTGGCAGATTTTCTTTCCATACTGTATGAAATTTGTGCCAGTAACATTTTCATTCATGTCCATAAGCACTCAAAAATGTCAGAGTTTGATCAAAAAATTAAGTGAAGAATGTGGGAATCAGTGCTTCATCGAGTAAGATAATGTCTCAGCTATTGAAAGGTATTTGAGTAACCACTCAGTTTCTGATTGAACATAGAAAGAAGTAATGCAATGTTATAGAACCAAAATGCATGCTTCAAATCAGAAAGTGCAGAAGGTTAATTTTAGAGGTACATTTTTATCTTTGTGGCAAATAGTATTTTAGCCTATATCAGGCATTTATAAATGTATTGAAATTGGGTCAGCTCTAAACTGTAGATCATAGCAGTTGAGCGCCTTTGACACTGACTTGTGACAGGGAAAGAAAGAACAGGATAGACATTGATGATATAGTGCACCTTGTAACTTCAGTGTGTAGCATAGCAACTGGAGAAATGCTAAAGAAAAATACTCTTGTTGTCTTCATAGAACTGGAAATGTATTTAGTCTGCAACACAGCTTTTATGCCCAGCTTGCAGAATCACAGAATTTTTCAATTTGGTGTTGCTCCAGGTTAAAAAACATACCAGCTGAAAAATGTGAATTGGAATCATTTGCCATCAGTTCTTAATATAAAGACTGATTTCCCACTCTGTATTCAACAAGCTGCAGGCAATGGGTTTGAACTGAATCCAGGTGGAAGTAGGCCAGACACGTTAAATTTAAGACCTCTATTTCACAACTCCCTACAGAAATTGTGCAAATAATGTAGCTGAAGTGCTTTCTACATACTGTGTAACCTAACTCTTCTGGCATTCTGATTAATTCTTTGCCCTTTTCTGCTGTATGCACAGCTAAGAAGTACACTAAAGAGGAGGAAGAAATCGTAATAGGATCTGTCAAGCATTAGATGAAAAATGTTTTTCTATTCATTTAAAATTTAGATATAAATAGGAAGAAAAAGACTGAAGTTCATATACTGAAGTGGTAAGAAGTAAGGCTTTTCAACTTAATTGTCTTTTTCATGCCTATTGTTTAGTTAATGCAGCAAGCAATGAAAATATATAGCAGTAATCTAGTTCTTGGAGTCTATGTGCATTCTCCTATTTATCTTGAAGTCCAGACTTTAAACATATACTCCCCTTCTAAATTTCTATGCTTCTTTTTTGAGGTGATAAAATTCTGATTTTTTAAAAACATAAATAATGAGATCGTTTTATCCAATTATGTAGCCTCTTGTGGTACTCGTTACTGCAAAGGAAGCTTCCAGTGGGAAATGCAATGCCAGCACTGGCACTCTGAATTTTCTACATGCCAACAGAAACTTCATGCTTGCCAGATGGTACCAACACATTAAATAGATCATTTTATTTCAAATGAAAACAATTTAATGACCATTTCTGTGCTGTCTTCTTGTTTAGATTTTATTAAAAAAACTTCTCTCAAATGGTTGAGAGTAGAAGATCTTTCTGATGAATGCTAATATTATAACTTTTAAGTCAAGTAAAATATGTTACCCTCAGAAAAAAAAAAAAAAAAAAGCCTATATAGTATTAAGAGTATGTTTTCATGGGAGAGCTCAAGAGTGAGTTACTGATTTTGTAAATATATATATATATATATGAATTCAAAATATGAAATAGAAATGTTTCAACAACAAATCCTGGCTTTAGAAATGTTTCAACACAAAATCCCACAATCTTTGAAATTAATGGTATTAATCTAATTTGTTTTGTCTGTCTGACACCTGTCCATTATGAACAGGAGAATATTTGAAAAGGTGGAGGAACAGACTTGGATTCTTGACTTCCTAAACAGGAGAGAATCTGACATATCCACCTCATGTGAGCATATAAGAAGAGGCACAGTTGATTGATTACAATAAGTCATTGTAGATTTTTGCTCACTTTGGAATAAAGAGTGTGTGTTCCTCCTTATTCAATTAAACAATACCAAATGGACAATATTGTTATCTCTTTTAGATCAGGGAAAATCTAAGGTAGTTTAGCTAACTTCTCTAACATGCAGATTTACAGTATTGAAAAAAAGTTGTTTAATAGCAACGTGACTCCAACAACAAAAAGAAAGATGGGCAAATTAGTGTTTTTTGTTTGTTTGTTGTTTTAGATGGCTTTTACCATGTGCACAGTTCCTTTTCTGTTCTGTGACTGAAGAAAAATATTTAGGAAAAGCAAAGTCTTTAGCACTTAAAGGCTAGAACTTAAATTAACTTGTTAAAATGAATATACGTTCACAAAGTGAAAACTAGAAATAATTCTATTTGATCTGACATATGTATTCAGTGGAAATGTTAAATAATTGCACCCAATCAACAGGGTAGTCATACAAAGATATCTTATATAAACTTGTATATGGAATATGTTCAAGTAAATTAGAACTAGTCAGGTATTGCGTCAGTACAAAAAGACTACTTTCCATAAATAAGTTATTTGTTGCAAATGGCTTGTCAGATTTCTGGCATATTAATGTTAGCTCCATTTAATAAGCAGAAAGGTAATACACAGTTTACAAAAGAAATGCTGAATCTCTTCTCCTTATTCCTTTATTCTGTGAATTTGATTCAAATGAGGGTTACTGCCCAGTAGTCTCAGAAATTATTGGTTGTGTAATCCAGTCAGTGAGTTGTGAACATGGAAGAAAGAGAACACTATCACAGGCTGTGATAAAAACCTGGGCACTGAGACAGAGATACTTACCTATGCTGATGTTATTATTTATTTGGGATTTGTGTGTGTGTGTGTGTGTGTGTGTGTGTGTGTGTGTGTGTTGGTCCCTTGGGTTAAGCATAAACATTTACTGAGAACTTAGTCTGGAGTAAAAACCTATTACTTCATTTTGTTTCCTTACCATAATTGATCTTTCCTTCTTATTCAAGTCTAAACAGTGTTTGTTTGTTTGTTTGTTTTCTTATCTCAGATTATCTCATTAGCTTTGTTGTTATTCAAATACATTTTCTATTTCTAAAAAAGTATAAACTCTAAGATATTCATAAACTCCAGTTTGCAAGTCCTGTTTTTATTTTCAGTGTTTCTTCCCCAGTCTGCACATTCCTTGCTCATCTTGGAGAGGTGCCTGCTGTTCTGCTAAATAATGTAAGCTCAGAAAAAATCTTTCCTTACTCCACAGTTACTTGTCTGGAAAGCAGCAAAAAGAGTGCTGCAGGTGTAATCTGGCACCCTGCCCACTTCAGTCCTGATAGCTTCATAAATCTTGACCCTGCCATAGTCCCACAATTACATTTCATGACACAAAGCCAAGCAGTGTTATTCACCCAATGCCCTAATTTACATATCCCAAGACAAAAGAACATACAGATAGTGTTTCAGAGCTCTCTTTACTTTTCCATTTGTCTAAAGGTTAGTTTAAGGTCAAGTATAAGAAACCTGGCAAAGGGGATGATGGTGATTAAACTTTAAAATGAATTAAAGGTAAATGAAGATTAAGGCAAATGCAAGATATAAACTCTCATTGTTCTTGTACCAGCTGAAACTAAAGATCAGTGTATATTCTAATATCAGAAACAAGCAGCTGCTGTTCTTTCTGTGGAACAGAAAATAACTATTATGTTCCTGCTACCACATCTGGCAAACTTACCCTATATGTACAACTCCAGTGCTAGTTTTTTCCTTAGAACAACTTAAAGAACAAAATGTGAAATGTTTTGAGAAAAATACCCTGTCTTGTGCCTCCAGGTATTCCAACAAGATTGTAATTTATGTCACTTAACTTTAGAAATCTGCATGTGCTTCTGCACCACTCCTCCATCTATTTTCATAGACCATAAGAGGAAATAAACATAAAGAGGCCACAATTCAAATATCGTGGATGTCAATGCGGGATGAGATGAGCCATGCCCAGAAATATTTGTTCCTCTAGTGCCCACAGAGGAAGTCTAGACAACTACTGCAAATGGAGGTGTGTGTATATTGGAGATGTCTGATGCCAGTTGACCTGAAAGCCAACATTAGACATTCTACATAGATCAAATGTGATAGGATTTCCTATGTAAAAGCTTGGTGACATAAGAAAGATGTTAGAAGTATTAAAAATGCAGTTGTTTTCACTTATATAGTTTATGGTCATTATTGTTGTGATGTGTTACGGCTAATATTTAATGGGTTTGTATGACCACATTTTGGGGGCCTACACATGAGCTGAGATTTCCCTGCATTGTGTCCTCAGTACATATGCAAAGCACAAAATTGTGGTTTCTGGCTACCTAGCCAACTGGTCTATAAGGGAGACTGGGAGCACAAATCAACGAGAGGGTGATATAGCTAAAAAAATCTTTTAATAGATTGGATGTACCAATGGTCTAAGCATCAACCAGCTTTCATGAGAGAAAGGGCATTCTTAGGGAACTGCTTGAATAATTATGTGGTAGTTTTGTAGCTTTCACTACAACCTTCTCCCAAGCATGGAGGAAATCTTGGGAGGACACATGAGCCTGGGCTGCTTGTTTGAAAGTTCACCGGATGAATTATGAAGAAAGCCATAATGAGCTGGATCAGGGATTTGACCTCTCAAAGCTGAATGAGAGTTAATAGTAAAACAGGACAAGGAAAACCTGTGAACAGTTATGAAAAGTCACTTAGGTAACAGTAGAGGAGAGAGAGGCTATTCTAAAAGGTGAAGCACTGTTTCTTTGCAAGCAACAATGTTTTGAACATACCAATGTGTTGAGAATTCTTTTGTCAATTCCAAACAAACAAAAAAGCTACAATAACGATGATATTAGATGATCACTTGGACAAAAAAAAAAATAAATAGAAAGAGAAAGAGAGAAGGAAGGAATGAAGAGAGGGAGGGAGGGAGGGAGGGAGGGGAGAAAGACACAAAGACGGAAAGACAGAGAGAAAGGGAAGGGAGGAAGGAAGGAAGGAAGGAAGGAAGGAAGGAAGGAAGAGAAAGAAAGAAGGAAGGAAAGAAAGAGAGAAAGAGAGAAAGAGAGAAAGAGAGAGAGAGAGAGAGAGAAAGAAAGAAAGAAAGAAAGAAAGAAAGAAAGAAAGAAAGAAAGAAAGAAAGAAAGAAAGAAAGAAAGAAAGAAAGAAAGAAAGAAAGAAAGAAAGAAAAAAGAAAAATATATTTATACATCTAGTTATTTTTGTGGATATGGGGTAGAGCATATCTGGAGGTGTTGTGCAGCATGATTCTGAGAAAACCTAAGGCATATTCTTGGTGTTTGAAGCTAAGGAGAAATCCAAGATAAAGATGACATCTTTGTGATATGAATACACATGATACCATTGTCCACAGTAATTGAGTAAGAAAATAGTAAAAATGCCTTAGGAAGAAAATACAGCCATTTTGAGCTTAATTTGATAGTTATCCACAAGAGGTCAAAGAGACATGATGAGAGGTTAGTTTGGAAATCAGGTCTGGAACAAAAGGGTAAATTTGTGCCTCTGCAGCCAGAGATAGTAGATGAACTTCCAAATAATATAGTAGATGTGAAGATCTGAGAGATAGGATACTGCAGCTTTAGGGAATCCTGAAATAAAAATAGGATGAGGGTTTAGAAGAACATTTGAAAGGAATGAAGGAAGAACCCAGAGCTTGCCCTAAAGGAAAGAGCATGTCTGAAGCTAATTTACGAATTCTCTGTGCCAGAAAATATTGGGGGGGAAAAATTGAAAATAATCAAATTGTACACATTTTGAAAATAACCCAAACCACAGTAACTTCTGGGCTGACAGTATCAGCTATAGATGAAAGCACGCTTCAACACGTGAAAATTTACAAAAAGAAACATAAAAACTACAAAGTCTCTTAACGGCATGAAGAAAGATCTGTTAGCAAACAGAATGCTCATAATTGTGTGCAACATGGGGTCTTTGGTTTGATGCTTCTAGACCCAAGTCTTTTCAGGCCATATGTACTGCATCGGTGGGAGAGTGTTATTGCTTTACCCTACTGTTGCTTCAGGTGATGAAGTACATAAAGGGGGGCAAATATATATAATTTATGTAGAACTGGCTGCTCTTACATTCTTCAACAGTTGTCCATCTATCTGATGAAGACTGGTTTTTACATGCATCCCATTTATAACTGGGAGGAACATGGTCAGGACAGGAGGTGTCCAGGGTTAAAATCAGATAAATGTCTATTTGAATGAGTATCCTCAAGTGTTTGGAATGCATAAGATACCACGAGAAACAAATAAAGCCATTACATTCATTGTTCACAAAATTAGGCATCACAGATGTTTCTGCAATGCAGAGATTGCTGCCATCTCAAAGAAGCTATTCAGCTGTCCTTGCAATTTTAAGAGTAAAATATTCTATTAAAAGAACAAGTGAAAATAAATGAAACATATCATTAATTTTACAATGGACAAATTGTCGATTTGTCAAACCAGAGACAGGAACTCTATATTATAATTCTCTTTCCCATTTAAGAATGTGTTTAAAGAAGTAATTAGAAAAATACAAGCCACCCCCCCTCTCTTAGTGCCTTCCTGAAGCTTCCTCTCCAGATCCATTTTACTGACAAAAAAAAAAAAAAAAAAAAAGAAAAAAATAAAAAAAGAAAAAGCTTATGTATATTTTTAATCTTCCCATGTTTAAACATAGGGATCACTGCAGTTGAAAAAGAGCAATCAAGTCCAGGGGGTTTTAGTTAAACAGTTCTCTTGAAAAGTGAGGACACAGTAGGTTTGTACAAATTTTTCATCTTGGATGTGCCAGACTTTTACAGTTGCATTCTTCTTTATCAACCTATAAAAACCTTTTAGTGCTATCTTTCAGTAAAGTTGTGAATTATTTATCCCTTTGAGTTTGGACATTTTTACAAATGTCAAAGTAGCTGCAGTGTGCATTGAAGCCAATCATTTAGCTGCCCCCTCCATTATGTGAAATAATAGTGCATCTTTTGTGTGGACACTATTGATACAGAAGTGAATGAGCCATGAAATCAAGGTGTGAATCACTGTAGGACTGTCTGCCTCCCTTCCCCCATCGCTTTTTAGAGTTTTTCTTGGAAGTGGTTCTTGGTGAGAAATTTTGAAATGTCTGCACATTCTCACATTTTGTTTCTCAGTACTTTATTATCTCTTCATTATGAAAGATCAAGTTTATGTCTATCTTAGGCTTTATGTAATGCAATCTTGACCTAAACTGAAGTGTGATAAGTGAGATTTCTAAGCTCATATTACATGTACTCTCACTCTCTGTCAATTTGAATTGTTTAACAAAAAGAATAAGTTAGTTTACTAACTTAAAACTCTACTTTGTAATTGTAGCCTTTGAAGGAAAATAGGCAAATTAAAAAATAATAAAATAATTTTTTAAAAAGTGTCTTTTTTTTTTTCTTTTTCTTTTTTTTTACTTCAGAAGTATCCTATCTTCCTATATTTTAGTGACAGTTTTAGGTTTCCATCACTAGGCTATGTTTTTGCATGGAAGACAGGACGGAGGAGTAGCCTACAGTGGGGCTTTTTTCAAAACTCAATACTTTTGAAAATACAATGAAAGATAAAGGAACGGCATATTGATGATTAATTTGAATCAAGAAACTCCAGAATAGTGGTGGATAGAGAAATTCTGATAGACTTTTTCTCCCTCTTCTGAAACCCTAGAGCAAATATAGACCATGCAATTTTTCAAAATACACTGCAATTTCTGCTATCAGCATGTACCAAAACTTGCACTTTTCACACTAACAGTTCTTGTATTTTCATAGATTCTAGTCACTGGCTAATATCGTAAGACTGTAGATATGGTCTACTTTGACTTCAGTAAGGTTTTTGACACTGTTTCCCACAGCATTCTCCTCAAGAAACTGGCTGCTCTTGGCTTGGACTGGTGTACACTTCATTGGGTTAAAAACTGGCTAGATAGCTGGGCCCAAAGAGTCGTGGTAAATGGAGTTAAATCCAGTTGGAGGCTGGTCACTAGTGGAGTCCCCCAGGCTCAGTACTAGGGCCAGTCCTCTTTAATATCTTCATCAATGATCTGGATGAGGGGATCTAGTGCACCCTCAGTAAGTTCACAGATGACACCAAGCTAGGTGCGTGTGTCAATCTGCTTGAGGGTAGGAAGGCTCTGCAAGAGGATCTGGATAGGCTGGATTGATGGGCTGAGGTCAACTGCATGAAGTTCAACAGGGCCAAGTGCTGGGTCCTGCACCTGGGGCGCAATAACCCCAAGCAGAGCTAGAGACTGGGAGAGGAATGGTTGGAAAGCTGCCTGGTGGAGAAGGACCTGGGAGTATTGGTTGATAAATCTGAGCCAGCAGTGTGCTCAGGTGGCCAAGAAGGCCAACAGCATCCTGGCTTGCATAAGAAACAGTGTGGCCAGCAGGGCTAGGGAAGTGATTGTTCCCTTGTATTTGTCTCTGGTGAGGCTGCATCTCGAGTACTGTGTTCAGTTTTGGGCCCCTTGCTACAAGAAGGACATGGAAGTGCTCAAACGAGTCCAGAGAAGGGTGACGAAGCTGGTGAGGGGTCTGGAGAACAAGTCTTATGAGGAGTGGCTGAGGGAGCTGGGATTGTTCATCCTGGAAAAGAGAAGGCTCAGGGGCAACCTTATTGCACTCTATAGGTACCTTAAAGGAGGCTGTAGCAAGGTGGGAGTTGGTCTGTTCTCTCACATACCTTCTGAAAGGATGAAGGTGAATGGGCTAAAGTTGCACCAGGGGAGGTTTAGGTTGGATATTAGGAAGAAATTCTTTACCGAAAGGGTTGTTAGGCATTGGAATAGGCTGCCCAGGAAAATGGTTGAGTCACCATCCCTGGAAGTCTTTAAAAGATGTTTAGATTTAGAGCTTAATGATATGGTTTAGTGGTTTAGTGGTAGACTTGTTAATGTTAGGTCAGAGGTTGGAGTAGGTGATCTTGGAGGTCTCTTCCAACCTAGACAATTCTGTGATTCTGTGATAAAAACTGACCAGGAAATCATCTGCTTAGATGTATGGATTTGTGTGTTTTGCAGATCTTTCCCCCACTGCTCCTACTGCAGCACAAAAATCACTGTACAATGTCAGCACTTGAGCTAGAAAAAACTGACTCCCAAGCTGCGTGACTCTATTGATTCCAGCTATCTAGAGCCAATGTTAGTACCTGGTGTGTCTGCTGAGTTGTGCGGTGTAGCTGTACTACAAGATGGGTGAGGAAAATGTGCACCTGCCTCAGGGCAGGGTGATCTGCTGAGGTCCCCTCTGGTCTGACATTCCCATGATTATATAGTATTCACTCTTAACATTTCCTTTTGTCATGAAGTGGTATTTAGTGTTCTGCTTTTTCTTTCTCTTTTAATAAATACGTTTTAGCTGACAGCACTGCAACAAACCACATGCTGGGAAGCAGCAAGAGGAGTGGTACCATTTTCTTTTGAAGAAAACTATAGTTTTCATTGTACTGATAGTAATTTAGTCTTTCTGGGTGTCTGTTGAAGGACAGGAGTGTTGCTCTTGAACTTTACTTTCAGAAAATGGCAGATGAAATGTATGCCAGAGAAACAGGATCTGTAACTCTGACTAAAGGGGTCAGTGTCTTCTTCCATAGCTTAGTACACATCATTTTCAGGGCAGTTGTGCCAAGTCAAAGGAATCCAATTTCTGATGGCTCACTTTTTGTTGCTACCTTCCTCTGTTGTTGGGATTATTGAAAGGCTCTTCTTTCTGACATTATTGAACAAATTAGGTTTAAATTTTTTTTTTATTTTTTATTTTTTTTTTTTTCTATCTGTAACTGCAGACTGTTTCAAATGTGTTTCCAAATTGTCCACTTGATGCTGCAGTGTTCAAGTTCAGGTGGGGGTCATGGTTTTGACATTGCCAAACCTATTACAGTTCTTGGGGATGAAGTGCCATAAAAGACCTCATGCAAGCTGTGACCCGAAGAGAAGAAAACTTGCAGTTTCCCAAATTCCCCATCTCACTTTCTTAAACAATTTTTCATGTCTTCTCTGGATTTTATTTTTTTTCACTATTTTTTACATTAAATAAACCTTGCAATGTCGTTTGATAAGCATTTCCTTTGACATTTGTATAGAGTCTTGTACATGCGGGTAGCTTGGTGAGCTGGATTGGAAAGCTGCCTTAAGTTTAAAAGAGATTTGCAAGTCACCTTGACAACTCTTCAGTCTGGTTTGTAATGTGAGCCCACATTTGACTGAATGACTAGCTTTGCCGCTGCAAGTAGTATTTGTCAAATCATGTGCCCAACACTATATGTTGTCATCATTTCCAGGTAAGGACGAAGCTTCATGTTTCAAGATACAGATTCATTTATATGAAACCTTTTCATTCACAGTTAGCTATTGGGTCCTTCATCCTTTCTTTGATCAAAAGCTAGACTGTAATGCACAATGAACTGTAATGAAAAATAGTGAAAGACTATTAAGGTTTCCATTGTTTTTACTATCATTTAGCATTTACATTGGTTTTGTAGCATTGGAAAGACCCAGGATATCATTTAATCATTAGTTTCTTTATTTTGAAGACCCCATCTGTTCTGTACCTACTGTAAAATGTGCTTAATGTAAAGTGAACTACAACATAAATATCTGATGTAGTTTTTGAAGTATGTATATATTTGGAACATTTTTTTCCAAGCTACAGGCATGCCTTTTGCTCCCAGGTCCTTTGGAGTGAATGACAAATTCTCCATTGATTTGACTAGGAGCTATACTTTCAATCATTCCTCAAATGCAGAGAACTGCTAGAAAGATTTACAGATTTGCTACTAACTCCCTTGAGAGTAGAGCTGATTCAATTAAAGAAATCTATGTGTGATTCAACACATCTCTGTATATGCTCTACAGCACTTCTGGCCAAAGCAGGAAGAATTACACAAATTTCACCAGGAACAGCAGGAACAGCATAGATAATTCTTACCATTAGTTTTATGATGAAAAATTGTCCCAGTGTGTTTGATCTCAGTACTCTTACAGGTTCATAGTTCCCACTTGGAAGATTGTTTCTTTCTTTATGATATAAACTTTTTCATAAGTCTACTCACTTCTCTTTCTTTATACTTTTCCCAAAGTATTCCTTTTTTTTTTTTTTTTCAGTCCTTCATTAAAAAAAAAATAAAAATAAAAAAATAAAGCTTTCTTTAACCTTCATGCTTGTGTAGAACTTTTAAGTGCTTTTCTTAGGAAAGTCTTTTGTCTTTTAAGTACAGTAATATATCAATAAACTGGAAAACATTTGACCTATCAAGGTGAAATGGTACTTGAAAACACCTTCAAATACACCAAGCCAGAAAAACATATGTAAGAAAAAATCCCATAAACCTTTGAACTCTAGGCTTTCTTTTGGAAACTTCTGCCTCCAGACATGAAAGAGATCAGACTGTACGTATATGGTACTAATACAACATTGATTCCCCAAACTGTTACTGAAGACCTATCTCTTCATACAAAAAGTATGTACAGAGTTTAAAGGATGTGTTCTTGGAGAGGTTAGTCTATCTACATAAATAATATTTTAAAGTTTTATGTATAAACCATGTATTAAGAAAGTAATTTGTGGTTATGTAATATACTATATTTCCAGTACACTTGTTACGACAAAATAGGTATTAAATTTTTGTTTTCTAGGGGAAATAGTGTGCAACCCCAAGGAAAAGATAGTACATTGCCCTACCAGCAACTTACACTATTCTGAAACCAACAATGATTACCCTAAGCATATAGTTAGGTTTATGTATGACCATGTAGGGAAGCACTACAGCCCTTTTGCAAAACATTCCAGGCACAGCCCGTCTATCAGTTAGTAGATGCCAGGGACGACCACACTCATAAGGAAAGGAGAGGTTCTTGCTGAGCTGTGCTTGTGAGAAACAAGGGGTGTGGAAGGAGGGGTCTGTAGTGGGTTTACATGCCAAGGTGTTGGTGGTGGGTGGGGCATATGGGGAGGTCCTGCAAGAAGAATCCAGAACCTGCCCCATGTTAGGTAAGGACCCCACCACTGGCCAGAGCTGAGACAATAAGCAGTGTTTTGTTTGTGCCTCTGTGAGAGCATATTTAAGACAGGAAAAAATAAAAAAAAAAATAAAAATGCTGGGTAACAGCAGCTGGGAGAATGGGGTGAGAACCAGCCCTGCAGCCCCCCAGGTGAGTGCAGCAGGAGGGCAGGAGGTGCTGCAGGCAGGCCGGCAGGCAGCAGCAGTTCCCCTGCGGGCTGTGCAGGGAGAGGCCCCTGGTGGAGCAGGCTGTCCCCCTGCAGCCCATGGGTCCCCCATGGAGCAGATCTCCACGCTGCAGCCCCCCCATGGGTGGAGGAGCCCCCGCTGGAGCAGGTGGATGTGGCCTGGAGGAGGCTGCGGCCCATGGAGAGCCCCCGCAGGAGCAGGCCCGGGGCCGGAGCTGCAGCCCGTGGAGAGGAGCCCACGTGGAGCAGGGGCAGAGAGGGACCGAGAAGGAGTGGTGGAGATGAAGTGCTACAGACTGACCACAACCCCCAGTCCAGTCCCCCTGTTCCCCTGCGCTGCACGGGGGGAGGAGCTGGAAGAGCTCAGATGGGGGGAAGGAAGGTGGTTTTGGTTTCTTTCCTTTGGTTCTCACTTGTCTAGCCTGGGAGTAGTAGTAGTTAGGCCGGAAATCTTCCTGTCTCCCTATGCTGAGTCTGCTTTGCCCATCACGATCCTTGTTGAGCGATCTCCCTGTCCTTGTCTCAACCCTTGAGCCCTTTGCATCGTATTTTCTCTCCCTTTCTCTTTGAGGAGGGGGAGGGAGAGAGTGGCCGTGATGGAGCTCGGCTGCCCACCCACCGAAAAGCACTGCAGCTGCAAAGTACTGGAAAAGTTTTCAGAAGCAACAAGGTGTTTAACAAGGAAATGTATAGTTTCCTTTTTCAGGCTTCCTAAATAATTGGGCTTATTTCATACTCCCAACTCGGAGGAGGAGAATTGTTGATTTCACCTTCTTTTTTCTTCCTTGGAAATCAAAGGTGAACAGCTCTAAAAGTAAGGGGAACGTATCAGAAGCAAGCTTTTTTTTGCTTGTAATTCTTTCTTAAGGAAAAGTTTTCTCACACACCTTCCACAGATGTAGGGGGGCAGAGAATAATTTTGGAACTACTCCAATTAAAGTCAGCTTGGGGAGAGTGGTACTTCTCTACTTGTTTCTGAGACATTCGCATTAGCAACAGAGAGTGTTGTGTTGCCTCTGCCAGGGGCCTACGGTGATGACTTCAGAAACAGAATTGAATGATGTCACTGTGACACCTTGGTAACAGCTGCCTCTGAGCAAGTTGAGCGAGGAGGGACAGAGAAGTGTGCTGGATGAAACCACGTGAGGACTTGTGGATCCCACGTGGAGGTGCATCGAGAGGGCCCACCCTTCTGTAAGTGTTTGGATGCTTCCTTTTAGTCTTCTGTAGTTTGTGTCAAGTCCTTTCACAAGCATGAAGTTTGGTGCTTTGGCTCAGTGATGTAGCTGCACAGAGTGACAGGTGCAACATGTGGCTGAGGGCCTCTGCACGTCCTCTCTTTCCCACACACGATCAAGAAAGAAGGGTAGACAAATAAGAGTGTGCTGTGGTCCTGCCATAGACCTCAAGTACTACAGCATAAACAAGAGACTTAAAAGTAGCCCATCACATTAAACTTCAGGACAGCAATGCACTTCATCAGCTGGTCTGGCCCGTTGAGTGGAGTGTCTCAGGATGGAGTGTATGAAGATGCACTCCATCTGCTTTCAGATTAGCACTTGCAGTGAGCAAGCTGCCTGGCCTTAACATTTTTCATTTCATTTTTCACCCGACTTTTGCTGGTTCTTCTTGGTCTAGAAACAAAAAAAAACAAAAAAAAAAACAAAAAAAAAAAAAAACAAAAAAAAAAAGTGAACTCAGATCAAAATAGAAGGATTTCCTTTTCATTATTTCCATGTTCTTAACTTGACAGATTTGGTTATTGACGTAGAAGGGACATATCTGGCCTGACTGCAACACCCATGCTCGCAGTGTGGACAGTTCTCATAAAGGTGATTCAGGGTAGTTTCTGGAAACGAAGACATCAGATGGCAAAGGTAATCTCCAAAATTTTATTTTATTTTATTTTATTTTTTTTTGTGCTAATGCAGGAAAGGCAAGTAAGAGTAAAAGTAAGAGTCCAGATAGTGTAAGAAGCAGCAGCTGTGAAGGAAACTTCCTTCTGGCTGATATGGCTCCATATCTAGTTGTGGAGGTCATAGTGCAGGTGGAAGCATGTTCTCGTCCAAATACTTAGCTCTCTGTTTTCACAACAGGTCTAGCAGCAGAATGTCTTTGAAACAACTGTGCCTATGACCAAGTTCATGCATCGTGGTAGACAAGGTAAAAGCTCTGGACAAGCAAAGGGGAGGGATGGATGGGCATGCAATACGATCACTTCAATCTTATCTCTCTAAGAAACCTTACTGAGAAAACAGAACAGAACAAAACAGAACAGAACAAAACAGAACAGAACAAATGAAACAAACAGCTAGCTTGCTGGAGACATTGTCTGGGAAACAGTGAAAACACTTGCAGACAAAAACATATCAAAGGACTAACACTTTGAGCTTAATTCTAAACCAACATCCTCAACTCAAACTCTTGTTTATGTTCATTACAGACTGGTAGAATAACATGTCACATTTGATGACTTTGCAGCAGAGATGTCAGGAATGCAGCTTGGGATCACCTGCTTCTACTTAGAGTTCAGTCTGAAGGGATGAGCAAGTAATTGTTCCTGGGCTGATGGAAATCTGTTCTAAAGTCTGTTTTCTAACACTCTTCTAGATGCTTCTCTGTCCATCGCTCTGACCTGCCAACTCTGGTGCAAGCGTGCAGTTGTGGCAAGAGGGATTTCCTAGTCCTGATTTGACCTGGTGGACACCAACTTTCCTAGTCAATTGCCGATGTTGCTGAGGAGGCAGCAGTATCAAAGCCCTTGTTGATGAAGATAGAACAAGTCTGGGGAGGCTTTGGCATTTCTGCACAATGCTGCTTCCTGATTGTGACCCAAGACGCAGATTCTGAACTAGGCAAAGTAAGCTGGAGTAAGCTAGACTGCATGTCCTGGTCATTTTCTTTTCTTTCTTTATTTTTCATTCCTCGCTTGTAAGAAAATCTAAATCTTTCAACCATTTGTTTGAAAACACAGTTTTATGGAAATGATTGTGGGTGTGCTCCTTAACCTTGTTTGGAACCTGTTTAACCTCGCTTCAGTTAGAGGAGACCTGTGCTCAAATTTATGCTTACCATGATCAAGTGGCATCCTTTTTCCTTTTGGTATTCTTGACTTTGGCGCTTGCAAGTGAGGTTGAAAAGAGTTCTCAGGATGATTCTTCTTTTCCTTTGCAGTATCCCAAACTCCAGATTACATCTGATCTTCATCTCTGATCTGAAAAGCTTCGCAGGCCAAAAGAGAGTTGAGATGAGGAGTGAAATACAGAATGCTGGTGAGTATTTCCAGTTCCCACCCGTAAGTTTTGTGAGAGAAGCAGGTGCGTTGCTGTAGTGGTAGGAAGTCAATAAGATCACGATCATGCCCTTGAAGGCGAGTAATGGTATAAAGATGAAGAATGCAAGGCCCTGCTTAAAGACAGTCTTTAGGCTGCTTCTGGATCAGCAGTTTGTTTGGTTCTTGCACAGCCTCATCTCCACTTGCTTAGAAGCTGTGAAGATGGGAAGAACACTTGGTGTTTTTCATCCACTCTCAACCTCATCTCCATTTCCTCCGAAGCTGTGAATATTGGAAGTACACTTGGTTCTTCCAATGATGTGAAGAGCCAAGTGTCTTGGGTCTTCCATCAACTCAGAGATATCAAGAGAATAAGGTATTTGCTTGATAGGACAGGACTTAATTTAGGTATTTATGAAGTGAAGAAGAACACTGAAACCAGCCAAAGCCGTATCAGACATGGTAAGGCCATGCTTCTGTTAGGAAGTAATTCAGAGTGCTTCCATGGTGTACTTTGGACAGATTAACTCTGGTCCTCTGGACTAAGCACCCCCAAGGGACAATTCTCTGAAAAATCTCTCGGAATGATCTGTCCTTATCTCTTACACGGTAGTCTCCATTAGGAAAGGATAAATATTCATTGCCCACGTGGAAAGGAGCTCCTCATGTAGTTGTTTCTAACCAAAATCTCCTTCTTGTGTTCTGTTGACAGAAACCACTTGGCGAGCCAAGCCAAATCACCAAAAATGGAAGTAGTGGAACTACTGCCAAACCGTGCTGCTGCTTCTAAACCAAACTGCAGTGTAGGTGGGGACAGAGCAAGGGGACACAACCCAGCCAGGGCGAAATTGAAAGTCACCTGTCTGAGCCGCGGAAGGAAGTCAGCGTTTCCCAGTTTGAGACTGTTCCCTGACTGGTCCCACAGCAGCTGGAACGCTTCCGATTGCTGCTGATGGATTCCCATGGATCAGCCAGTGACACAAGCTGCCAGAGCGACTGAAGCGATCTGGAGTTACACTTCTCCCCCTTCTGCGTTCAGATCCGTGAAAGGAAGGAGAAGAGGGGAGAAGAAGAGGGGAGAAGAGAAGAGAGGGGGAAAGAAAAGGACAAGAAGGGAGGGAAGGGGAGGGAAGGGGAGGGAAGGGGAGGGAAAGGGAGGGGAGGGAATGGGAGGGGAGGGCAGGGCAGGGCAGGGGCATGTAGGGCATTGTAGGGGAGAGTAGGCTAGTGTAGGATAGTGTTGGGATAGTGTAGGATAGTGAGGGGAGTGTAGGGGAGTGTAGGGGAGGGGAGTGTAGGGGAGGATAGTGTAGGGAGGGGAGTGCAGGGGAGGGGAGTGCAGGGGAGATGAGCATAGAGGAGGGGAGTGCAGGGGAGTGTAGTGTAGGGGGGTTTGGGGGAGTGTAGTGTAGGGGAATGCAGGGGAGGGGAGTTTAGGGGAGTGTAGGGGAGGGGAGTCTAGGGAAGGGGAGTGTAGGGGAGTGTAGGGGAGGGGAGTGTAGCGGAGGATAGTGTAGGGAGGGGAGTGTAGAGGAGGGGAGTGTAGAAGAGGGAAGTGTAGAGGAGCATAGGGGAGTGGAGTGGAGTGGAGTGGAGTGTAGGGGAGTTTAGGGGAGGGGAGGAGAGGGGAGTTTAGGGGAGTTTAGGGGAGGGGAGTTTAGGGGAGGGGAGTTTAGGGGAGTTTAGGGGAGGGGAGGGGAGTTTAGGGGAGTTTAGGGGAGGAGAGAGGAGTTTAGGGGAGTTTAGGGGAGGGGAGTTTAGGGGAGTTTAGGGGAGTTTAGGGGAGGGGAGTTTAGGGGAGGGGAGTTTAGGAGAGGGGAGGGGAGTTTAGGGGAGGGGAGTTTAGGAGAGGGGAGGGGAGTTTAGGGGAGGGTAGTTTAGGGGAGTTTAGGGGAGGGGAGGGGAGGGGAGGGGAGGGGAGGGGAGTTTAGGGGAGGGGAGTTTAGGGGAGTTTAGGGGAGGGGAGTTTAGGGGAGTTTAGGAGAGTTTAGGGGAGTTTAGGGGAGGGTAGTTTAGGGGAGTTTAGGGGAGGGGAGTTTAGGGGAGGGGAGGGGAGGGGAGGGCGTGGGTATTGGCGGGAAGTAAGGAATGGGCCAGGGAGGGAATGGGAGGGGAGGGGAGTGCTACCCTAAATAAAATGGCCAAATAAGTGACATTTTGGATCTGGAGCCAAATATGTATGTTGCCATTCATTCCACAACGCGATTCATCACTGCAATCTGCGTTTTGCACAGTGCCATTAAGGGTTTGGCATGCACAGAGGTGACTGAGTATTTTCAGAACTAACTTTCCTTCCTAACTGATTTGAGACTTTTGCTGGTGTTATAAATGGCTCAGTCTTCCAAATAGGGCAAGAATCAAAGTTTACAGTGTATGAAAGGAACGCATTTCCCTTCAAGCTCTCTATTGACACGAATTGCTAAAACCTTCCTCACACTGGAATGCAAAAGATCAGGTGATTGGTTAACGTAGGGTTGGCAGCTGAGCAGGGGAAACATCTTCAAAACTTCCAAATATTTCCCCTATGCACAACTCCAACTCCTTCTTCTCTGCTCTCTGGTTGTGAAAGTTTCTGTCACCTGCTCAGGAAGCAGAAGCAGACAAATGGGATTTCGAGGGATCCAGCTACAGCATCAGTGCCAGTTAGAGGAAGCAATCAATTCCCAGGTAGTCCAGGGTTTGAAGAGAGTTTAAGCAGCTTTCCAAGGAACATGTCCAAGTGCAAAGCAACCAATTGATCTGACTCTCCAGTGAAAGAAAAGGAAGTGCAGAGCAGCAAATGCTTGAGAGAGGGAAACCTTTTTGAAGCACAGCCATTTTGGGCCGAGACCTGTTAATGTGCTAGGCAGTCCCAGGAAGCGTCAAACTGTGAGCCGTGCTCTCCAGCACTGGCGTCCTGCACTTCCTGGAGGTTCTTGATTCTGTAATCAGAATTCCAACAATCTCCTCAACAGCATACAGATCCAAAACCCACAGACCCAGATCAAACAGCCTCCCATCTGGTTGTATCATTGTCAGGCATGCATTCTTTTCTAGTAACTGGTCCTTTCTTCCTTAGTTCAGATCAAACACAAATAACAAAATTCAGATGACTCCTAAACTCTCCAGACAGCTCTGGTGTTGCTGTAGGATGGAATACAATTGTTTTCCTTACAACCCCCCAGTTATTTCCATGTCTGTTCTGGACCTTGGGATCTCTTTTGGGAGCTACATTACGCAGAGAACTACAAGAAGGCTGAGATCACCGCTGCCTCAATGTAATGCAAAGGTGAAGGCCTTTATGACAGCCAGTTTGGAAAGGAATGCAGCCCCATCTTGTCAGCATCAGAGCAGAGCCAGCTCCAGATGGCTCCAAAAAGGAGCTGCCGCTGGCCAGAGCCGAGGCAGGGAGTGCTGCTGGGTGGGCTTCGGGGGAGCAGATTTAAGGAAGGGGGGAAAATACTGCTGTGCAACAGCAGCTGGGAGAGAGGATTGTGAAAGCGTGAGAGAAGCAGCCCTGCAGCTCCCAAGAGAAGGGCCGCAGGAGGGCAGGAGGTGCTGCAGGCAGGCAGGCAGCAGCAGTTCCCCTGCGGGCTGTGCAGGGAGAGGCCCCTGGTGGAGCAGGCTGTCCCCCTGCAGCCCATGGGTCCCCCATGGAGCAGATCTCCACGCTGCAGCCCCCCCATGGGTGGAGGAGCCCCCGGTGGAGCAGGTGGATGTGGCCTGGAGGAGGCTGCGGCCCATGGAGAGCCCCCGCAGGAGCAGGCCCCGGGCCGGAGCTGCAGCCCGTGGAGAGGAGCCCACGCAGGAGCAGGGGGTCTGGGGGGAGCTGCCCCCACCAGTGGGGGACCCATGCTGGAGCAGTTTGCTCCTGAGGCATGGATGGACCCCGTGGGACGGAGCCATGTGGGAGCAGTGCTTGAAGAGCACTGCCTGTGGGCAGCCCACCAGGCTCAGTTGGGGAAGGACGGCATCCCTGGGAGGGACCTCATGGGGAGGAGGGGCAGGGAGTGGCTGTGAAGGAGCGGTGGAGACGAAGCATCAGGAGCTGACCGCAGCCCCCATTCCCCTGAGCTACTCAGGTGGGAGGATGTAGAAAAGGGTGGATGGGGGTAAGGTGTCTAATTTTTTTCCTTTGTTTCTCATTGCTCTAGCTTGTTAGTAATAGGCAATAAATCTTACTATCTCCCTACTCTGAGACTGTTTTGCCCGTCACGGTAATTGTTGAGCAATCTCCCCACCCTTATCTGAACCCTTGAGCTCTTTGTGGTGTATTTTCTTCTCCTTTCCCTTTGAGGAGGGGGCATGAGAAAGTGGCTGTGGTGAAGCTTGGCTGCCTACCTGAGTAAAACCACCACAGAGTGTACAAAAATACATTGCAGACAGAAGAAGGAGCAGTAATATAGGATATTTTTTTTGTTAATGACTGAGAAATCCAGGCAAACCATACCAAAATGTGCTGAGGATTTAAAATAATTTATTTTCCCTCTTATCCCCTTTATGTTAGGCACTTTTACAACGAGCTTTACAGGTGTAGCTTAACAGTTTGTTACTGCTTTATATCCCACCTAAACCACATGACAGGAGATAGACTACAGTTTTAAGAAATAGCTGAGCAGTATCCAGGTTTTGTGTAATAAGCTCTGAATTTGCAGTTGCTGTTCTGCAAAATCATGCCTAGGCACTTCCCTTGTAATGCCAGAAATACCTGTATCATTTCACTGAAACTGAGATCTGTCAGTGTGAGACCTCTCATAATTATAGATGCAGAGGAATCTGACAGTTTGACTCAGAAGTCCTCGAGTTTTACCATGTAAACACCCTGTATTCTCTGACAGTGAGACCAATGGAAACCTGATCTCATGCATCACATGGGCAACATGGTGAGAACTAGCCTCTCTTGCCATGCCTGAAGTTACTGACTTTAGCACAGCTTTAATCCAATTGCTAACACTGAAGGCTCATCTCATCAGAAGAGCTCAGTCTCACATTTAAAAGACACATCAGAAGCATTTTCCAGGGAGAGGTATGAGCCAAAACAAGGTCAGAAGAATGAAAGGCTAAGCGTTGGGAGTTTTAAACCAGAGAAATGAGACACAGTCAAGGGAATGGGGGAAGATTTTGCTTTTGCAAACACTGTTTGTGTAACTAGAGATGTAACTGGAAGTACCTACATAGCGGGTACCTCCTGGGATGTGTACTCTTGCTAGTTTTTCAGAAGTAGACAGCAGTATCTGGCCTCAGTGCTAACACAAAATTTCTACCAGCAAATACACTGAAGGGAAGACACTAGGACTTTAGTTAATTTCTGTAGGAAGTTTTTTTTTCTTTTTTTTTTTTTTCCTTCTCCTTCTTTTCCCTTTCCCTTTCCCTTTCCCTTTCCCTTTCCCTTTCCCTTTCCCTTTCCCTTTCCCTTTCCCTTTCCCTTTCCCTTTCCCTTTCCCTTTCCCTTTCCCTTTCCCTTTCCCTTTCCCTTTCCCTTTCCCTTTCCCTTTCCCTTTCCCTTTCCCTTTCCCTTTCCCTTTCCCTTTCCTCTTTCCTCCTCCCCTCCCCCTCCCCCTTCCCCTTTCTCTTCCTCTTCCTCTTCCTCTTCCTCTTCCTCTTCCTCTTTTCATTTTCATTTTCTCTTTCTTTTTCTCTTTCATCTCCCCCCTTGACCTCTGCCATAACATATAGCTATTTTACAGTTAGTCAAACCATAAGCCATTTATTATTGCCAAAAGGGACATGTCAAACAAATATGAACAAAGATATATATATATATATATCAATTACAAATACATGGTTTGCAAATTGAGAACAAAGTGGGGAGGGTTTCAATGGCTTTGTGCAAATTCACATCGTTGCTTCATCATAGTGCTTTAGAGCACTCAATTCAAGATCTGTCAGTTTGGAAGAAAAGCATTGTGGAAAACCATAACTTCCTTTAACCAAAGGAAAGTGCGTTTGATGGAACTAGTGGTAAGGATAATACCCCACAAAGGTAAATAAGCACTTTAGACCATGGCAGTTTGAACAGATTGTTTTCAGCCAGTATTATGTTCAAGGAAACTATATATTTAATGGGATTAATTTAAAGGCCTCAGGACGGTGTTCCTTCAGGTGCTGATGCAAATATGTTTGAGAGCATGCAGAAAGTCATTTAAGGATTGTGAAGCCTATGAGAAAAAACTGAGATGTTTGATACTGGCTTCAAATGGAACATGGAAAAACCTTTAAGGCTCATTGGAATTGCCATAATGTTCCAGGCCAAATCAAACAAAATTCTCTTGTTAATGGTTCTGGAAGTACAGGTTTCTAAAACAAATAAGTATTAATTTGTTTACAGAAGGGACGTTCTATATTTGTTACTTTACTATTTTATAAAATTGGATATTAGCTTTGTTTCCATCATGAAGGGAAGAGGTAATGCCGCAGCCCTTCCCCCATGATGGCATTTCCTGCAAATTGTGGATATGCTTAGTCACAAGCTTTATCCCAATTACCAAGAAACACTGGACCTGCTACACAATTACACACTGCTTTTCTTTCTATCCTCAGAAAACTCAATATTCTTAGGAAAAGATGAATTTTTCTTGATGCTGATTTAGTGATTTTTGTGCAGCATGAACACTGTGTATGCAGCAGGTACACTTAAATATGTGCAGCACAGTGGTAAGGTAGGTGTCTGACACATGCTCAGAGGCAGGGGTGGTGGTAAAGAACATCTTTTGCTCTTGCTCAAAATCACTCCAGGCCTCTAGGAAAGACAACAGAGAGCAGGTGATGAGAATGGCTGTATTGTCCAGCTAGCCCAAGTGCATTAAGTACTTTTGTTGTGATTATTGCTATTCAGAAATAATAGCTGTGTCAGCATTTTTACCAACTTCTCAAGTCAATATTTTTGAACATGGCAAATAAAGCATAATGTTATCTGTCAGTGGGTCCCATTGGTTGTGAATTTAAGTGATTTATATTGTGATTGGAGTTTAGCTATATGACTGTTCATCTTTTTTATCTCCAAAAATTGTTGGAAAATGGTGATGAAATACCCACAGAAAAAGTCTAAAGATTTAGACTCTAGTCCTCATTTAGGCTAGCTAGGTATAGGTTATTAGATTGGCATAAGTATTATTGTGCACCAATATTGTCATTTTTAAAATGCATGTGCTACTAAATTTTGTCTTGCGGAGTGAAGATAAGACAAAATGGAGAAAAAATGTGTGAAAAGAAGGTGGCCACAGGACAGTCCGAGCTGTTATTTCAGGTGGATTGGAGCCAGTCACAGAGCAAAGAATCTCTCTTACTAGCGCCTTAGACACTGGATCTTCATTGAATGCAAAAGCTGTATCTGGCACCCCTAAGTCCCTTAGCTGTCTGTGGGCCAGGACTGGCATATGCAGCCAGCACTTTCCACAGCAGTTTCCAGGGAGAGGAGTCATTGCTCTCTCCTTAAATTAACTGCTTATGATATTACAGGCCCTCCTGCTTCTTTTTCTTGTAAGGCCAGAACACATTTCTACTTCTCACTGGTGTCAGAGGTTGCTCCTACTAAAATAAAGATATAATAAAAGATGCATGGTGTGTGTTCACAATCACAGTTTAAGTAAGCATTTGTTTTCCCCTCAGTTAGAGATGAAGCTAGGAGCAGTGCTAGACATTCACGATGGTTGCCTGTGTAAAAAACAGTACACTTGACACAGACTGATCAGATTTATAGTCCCCAGACCTGCAGGGTGTCAGAGTGTTTTCCTCTTCATCTGGCTAGCGTTTATCTAAACACTGATTTGCATTTAATAAAAAGGTTTCCCTTTTTGTCCCAAGGGGAAGTATGTCCAGCAGATGGATCACAAGAAAAGCCATTAGCCATTTAGGATGTTTTGACATTGTGCTGAAGATTGCTTCATTATCGGTGAAATGAAAATTTTGTCTTTGCCTGGCAACTAACATTATATGGAGAATGTTATTTATATTACAAAGATATTATGAAATGTATGCTTGACCTACTAAGACATATATGTTCTTGTGACAAAAGGCTGTATATGTAGGAGGAAGTATGTAAAGAGATGTTTGCCTAAGGACATACCTATGCTCATTGATAGAAACTATTTTTAGGCAAAACAAAACTTCAATATATATTTCCTTTAGGTTTAATTCTGTTGGGATAAAATTTAAAGGTATATTTTGGATGAGATTAGAAAATACATACTTTTTGAATTTCCTTCTCATAATAAATTTCTGCAGATATTTTTACTCAAAGATTAAATCTGCAGATTTTCAGAGCAAAGACTGATTTCATAATAAAAACAACCATCCCCATCAGATAGGTCAGATGGAATCTGTTTAGACACCTTGATCAGATAACTATGAAGGATGGTTTTCTGTTGCTGTAAAAACAATCAAACAAACTAAAAGCAATCTTTTACATTCAAAGCAGTTTTTAGGGTAAAACAGAATGGATTCTATCAACCTCCTGAATTAAGATTTTTTTTTGATGAGACTACTGGGAAATCAATAGTGTATGAAAATTATAAAGTATATTGAAAGACTCTATTTTTTTTATTTATTTATTTTTGTCCTTGCCTAGATAATGTTGCTAGAGCATTCAGCTCTAGCATAGGAAGTGTAAGTTCACCACTAAATTACAACTGGAAAACATAAGAGAGTTAGAAAAACATAAATTAAGTGTAACAACTAAGAAATCAGTTCACAGCAGGAGGGTTGTCCTAGGTTCTTCATGAGTGCCTGAACCACCAGCTGGTGAACAGCCTTAGGACAGCTGGGATTCAGTTCTCCCTCCTTTCCCTCGTTTGTTTTACTCTTTGGCCTAAGAACTCTGTCTGACCGCATGACACATTCAGTGAAAGAGATGTTATCTGAAAACTGTCACCCAACTGTACTAAGTATTGGTACCAAAACATTTCCAATATACTCTGTCAAAAACTGAGTGAAATATGCTACCTAAAAAGGGTGCCTGAGTTAAAAACAAAGCTCCAAGCTTAGATCCTTTTCCAGACCTAAAGTCAGGAACTATATATTTCCTCACTAATATGCTGTAACAGCTAGATCTTTATTATGGTCTCTGACCAGTTTTTAGAAGACACGTGTGGTACTACAGGAGAGCTAAAGCACATGTGTCAGCTCCCACTGCCAAACAAAGTTGTTCTTGGCATAAAGGCACTTGCCTGCAAACTGTGATTGAAGTTGCTGTCCAAAATCAGTGGCTAAAAATCAAATGGCAACTGCTGAAGAGATAAAGAGCTTAACTGATGGATCTTGACTTTTTAGAGGACTAGTTATGTGTCAGAATCTTTGGAAATGCCTTTTTCTCTGCCTCATGAAAAATTTGTGATATATTCCAGTGAATGAATTTTAATTCAGTGTTCAATGGTCTTAAAGAATACATCATCTATTCAAATTGCCATCACTTACTTTATAGTCTTTTAACTTTATCCTTAAATTCAAACTGTTTTCTTTTTTTTTTTTTTTTTCCTAAATCCATTGCTTGTGAGCCTGCAAATTAATGTTTGACAAAAATAATTTCTATTTTAAATTTTATCAGATATTTTAAACTGTTGTTGTTTTTTTTTGTTTGTTTGTTTGTTTTAATATAAATATATTGAGATTTCACTTCCTCTAAAAGCATCCACAAAAAGACAACATGCAAGACATTTTTATATGATGGCTACTTGTATATTAGCTATTCCTACCAGGAAGATACAAAACAAAATTTCTTATCATGGTATTTATTACCTCTGATTGTAATATCTCAGAGCACTGTGTAAGTTTTGACCCAAGTGTTCTGCATACAGATATAGATGTAGTTCAGTTCTGGTTTTGAATAGAACTCTTAATGGGCTTGTGTAGGTTGCTGAACTGGAAACGTAAGTGCCCCTGAAATCAAGGTAGTGTCTCCATGATTCACACCATGCTACAGAAAAAGAAAGAAAGAGAAATAATTGACCAAGCTCAAAACAACAAAAGCCTGTTCTTGCAAAACAAAATCAAAACCCTTACATCTGTGCACAATGAAGACGTCTTTTGTGACTGTTCCCTTAACAGACCTAGAAGGCATATTTTTGGTTTGCTTCTGCAAACTCAAGTGTCCAGTAAGGTTCTCCTTAGATACTAACACCTTGTATCTTTGTACCAGTGGCTACAAAAAGATATCCTCTTTATCAAATATATAGTATGGACTTTCTTCTGTTAGCCCAGGAGGATGTCAAGGTCATAAATAGTTCTGTCCAAAAATTGTGTTGTTGTGTCCCTTGCATGTTATGAATAGGACAGAAGGAACTGCGAGAACAGTGTTCTCACATTCTGTGTGTGACAGACCTTGTGTCCTGTTCTTTTTACTGGATTTTTAAAATTCTCCATGACTGTTTAATTTCCTAAAGAAAATACCAATTACTGTTGACAGCAGCACAAAGTGGCAATACACAAAGGTATGCCTGCTGCATTCTGGCTAGAGACTGACAAAAATGGTAATGACCACAGCCAGCAGCAACTAGTTCTCCTGTTCTATCCATAAAACTTCAAGTTAACTGTGGTAAATCAAGTGATTGAACACAGAAAAATATTTGAGCATTTGCTGTTTATTCCAGGTGCTCTCACATGTAATAGCATACATGGAAAAATGCTAAGTTTTGTGATCCCAGCTGATCCTTGTACTTTCTTACCTTTTTATACATTCCTATCAACTAGGGCCTTGACAGTGCTGCCCTGCATAAGCACATTTCCAGTGCAATGAAATAAATAAAAAGTTTAATACCTCTTCAGATTACAAAACAGAGCATATTAACATTCACTACACTGTATTTCTCTCAGTCTCTGTAATTACATAATATTGAATCTATTGCTATTTTATGTGAAAACCGTAGCTACAGATATTTTACTCTCCTCATCTTAGTTAGTGTGACATTTTATTGGCAAAATCTACTCATACAAAACATTACTTTCTGAAACTAATGCACACAAAATTACCAATCAAGCATATAAAAGAGGAATAGTGACTTCCCAGGTTTTAAATGAAGACTAATATATTTTACATTCTTCATGGTTACTGCTTTGTCTCATTCTGAATGCATGACTCTGTCATAGTCCCTGAGTGCTCTGAATTTTAAATAAAATCTTAAAAGTAGTTTCCTTTACTCATGGCCTTTTATAAAGCCAAATCAGCTAAACTCTGCAAGCAGAAAAGGGGAGTCATGATCTGTGCAGTCATCTGTTGATGGTTTGCAGAAACCAGACTTCACAAAATAATGTGCATTTGTGTTGATGTTTTTGTGTTGATAGATAGGTAAAAGTGGGGAGAAGAAACGAGAACTAGATTGACCTAAAAATGAAAAGGCATGGGGGAGTGAATGGAATGGGAATAATGTTTCTCTGGGTACGACTCACAGCAGTGTCAGTGTTTCTTCCTCTGACCAAATTCAGTCCACAAAGTGTTAGGAACCAGCCTCACAAAAGAGAATTAGAAAATGCAAGCAACATTGGGTGAAAATATAAAAATTATAAACTTGTCCCTAAGAAGAAGATAGAAATGGCAAAAAGGCCTATGTTTAGTCCTGAAAAGACACGATTTTTCTGCTACTTAGGGCAAGTACCCTGGACCACTCATTAAGCTTTAGCTCCACTGTTCCTTCTGTATGAAGGTTAAGGCTTTAGTAAAACATGTCTTTCGCTGTACCAGTCAACTCTGTTCTTTTTGCTGCAGCTAGATTAAGCCCAGATCGGGTCTCTCAATTTTTCACTTCTATAACTGGAGTAAAACCACCTCCTGTATTCATACACTGGGCCTGTGCCAGGTTGCACCAAAGAAGGAAAGCACATATATTATTAATGTGGGTCCTAAACTGCCAGTGGCTGTCAGGGATAAGCTTGGATAAGCCTGGTCTGTCAGTGACATAACCTTTCCTCCCCTGTCCACAATGTCAATAAACTGGATGTTCTAAATCTTTCCAAATGTATGGTCTTATCTCTAATCAGAAGAGGCTGAAAAGAAGGGCAGTTCTTCCCCTGTTTTCTTTTCCTGCCTAATGCTTATCAGAAGGATGAAGGATGGGAGATGCAGCAGGAAGGGCACATTTTGAGA
Source organism: Anas acuta (assembly GCF_963932015.1). Classification (NCBI taxonomy): domain Eukaryota; kingdom Metazoa; phylum Chordata; class Aves; order Anseriformes; family Anatidae; genus Anas; species Anas acuta. The sequence goes on along the minus strand of NC_089017.1, from coordinate 58,880,222 downwards.
AGTGCATATTGTAAATATGATAGAATTGTTTTTGAAACATCACAAATATTCAACAAATGAGAAAAATATTAAATAAAATTAGGATTGTTTCAATGTTTAAATTTTACTTGCTGCATTTTTAGGAGGAAGAGGAAGAGGGATTCTGAACAGTTGCTCGTTTTGAGGGAAACAAGCTGCCAGACATTGAACAGCTGTGGACAGTATGAATATGGCTGCTATGGGCTAAAACCCAGTTGATCATGGAGCGGAGGCAAACCTCATGTGAACATCACAAAACTGGGTCTCCATCTCTCAGGTGAAAGCAGTTCAGAGTATGTAAAAGGGACAAAAGCGTTGGATTGAGGATGATTTTTAATGGACAAATACCTTCTGCTAGCACTCAGCCTGTCCTTAGTGTGACATGAATCCCACGGCAATTTTTTTCAATTATATAGGCAGCTTACAACAATGCTGGTCAGATTCTTGAAGAAGAATCTGAGCACACTAAATGAGACAAGCAGTGACAATTACTGTTTATTTTATTATGCACATACAGTTAACCTCAGAACTTATGGACTTTATTATTTTAAGCACAGACCTCTCTTTGGAGCATAGATTAATATATTCCTTACTTATCATTTTCAAATACACTTTCTTTTAATTCTAGGGATACTTGTAAATAATATATTCATCTCTAAGAAGCAAGGATTTTTAAAAACCATGTCCACACACATGCATGCACACACATTTTTAATTGATTGGTATTTCTTAAATAAATGTTTCATAAGATTAGGTTCTGCAGGAAAATAAAGCTGCTATATAGCTCTTGCTGTGCACCCAGAGTCTTTTTCTGACAATATATCATTTACAGAGTCCTGAATCCTCATTACTGTGCTCAGCAGGCAATAGGAAACCGCTGTACTGATAGCAATCCTGTTATCTGTTTTAATAAAAACTTAATTTCCTTTTTCTCCTTACATTTACAGATTTTTTAAAATCATTTATTTTTCTAAATGCTACTGGTCATCTAGGAAGCATCCAAATGCATCCAAAAGCATCCAAATGACGCTGTCTTAATCCTTGGAGGAAGGAATAGAACAATTTTATTGTGAAGCTGAGCCCAGACAAAACAAGTCAGGTGTCTCTAAGTCTTTGACAGTTTATCACAGAGGAAATGTACTTAGGGCATGCTTTGCACATACAGGTCTGTCAAATGCTTCACTGTACGTTTAGAAAGTGCTAATCAAAGACTGTAACAAATTAGAATAAAACATATTGTCAAGATTTTTCTATTTTCTTCTTTTTTTTTTTTTTTTTTTTTTTTTTTTTTTTTTTTTTTTTGTTCCAAGTGATATATATTAAGAAGCAGCTTTTCATAGAATGGTCTAATGATCAATTTTTTAAACTTTCATGCTAGGATGTGCAGTTGTAAGCATGCACCAGCTTTTTCACGGCCTACCATGTATGTTTTTAATATGGCTAGACAGGACGAGATTGTGTTGACTGAAGTGGTCTACTGCCAAAAATATATCAAAACAAGCTCCTTAAATATTTGTTTCTTAAACTGTAATTTAGATGAAGTTACTCCTTGCAGAATTGTTGGAAATCAGTTATTCATTTCTGAGGCCTGAAGTGCAATGTGGAGCTCTTTATGTTCAAGAAAAGGCAAATCTTTTGCAAACCACATGCTTTTTATACGTATGAATGTGTGAGGCATAGCACAAATATGTACAATCCCCCCCGATGTTCTTATTTGCTCATTCTGATCTTTGTCTTAGTTGGCTTTTAAATAGGTGCCATTTCTCAAGCTCAAGTGTATTTACCTTTGATTTGTACTGGTAAATCCACTGTGCTGGTTTCTCACAGTACACTTGCTGCATGTGAAATTCAGCGATTATCTTCATTCATTGTATGTTAGAATATTGGGATTAAAAACTAGGCTTTCTGAAATCAAAAAGAAAGCTGTCAGTGAGTCACCGGGTCCAGGAGTTCATCTCAAAATACATCTGAAATAATCAAATGTGAAAATGTCCAGTGTGAAAATCTCATGAACATAACCATAACTGGGAGTAGATGGGAAGTTCTTTTTTAGAATCTCACTAGGTGAGACTCTTGCAGCCTAGAGAGCATTTCTCTGTTTGTCCATCTACTTCCTGTGTTCACTTTCCTAAGGCAGTCCAGCTTCAGACAACGATGAAGTACTTCTGCATCTTCTTAATGTCTAATTTCAGTAGCAGAGATTGGAAAGACCGAGAGGTTCTCTTAGACCCTTCCTAGGAGCTGAACTTCGTCTCCTAGAGTTTTGCTTAATACATCCTGCTTAGGATTTCATATGCCTAATGAATGGTATCATTATATAGTTCCCTTTATATTATCAGTCTTTTCAGTGATTTATAATGGTTAATTGTCACTGTGCATTGAAAATATGCAGAACATCTCTGTTCTAGGTTTAATTTCTTTCATATATATATAAAAAAATAAAATGTAATGGCTATTTTAAAATTGTAGGAATGTGAGAACATTCAGTGTTCTCACATTTTTTAAAAAATATCAGATTTCATTACAAGTCAGAGACATTGATTCCTTGTTCTCTTGATTAGATCAATTTTTAATGAAAAGAGATATCACTAAATTTATAAAAATGATTACATGTTTTTTCTCTACAGTTAACTGAAAAGGGATAAACAAAAAATACCTTTTGCATCAATCTTTATTTCATTTAAGTATTCTTTTGCTTCATATTATGTCATCTACGTTTTCTATTATCAAACATCCTTGCTACAACAGGAAGGACATTCAAAAAAGTGCAAAAGGCATAGTACTATTTTAGTGGAATCAGTCCATTAGGACTATCCATGTACCAGAACCAAATTCTATTCTGGGCATCGGAATGAGAAGTCTTAACTTCCTCCGCACTGACCCTAATCCCCACCCTCCCACCACCACCCCACCACCACCATAAAATGAAATAGAAAATACAGAAAATCTTACTTGAAACAAACAATGATTATTTGTTGGGTATTAGAAGTACATTAATGCCTGTGAAATCATAATATAGAATACTTTTAATAATATAGAAATACTTTTTAATAATATAGAAAACTTTTCCTTGAAATCCTTCTTCTAAGGAGGCAGAGGACAGCAGGAGTAGATCTTTAATGAAGACTTGTAAGAAAGATCTTGCAGCAGTAGTCATGCTACTAATCAGTTGGAGGACATTATTATTATTCTGTGTTAATGCTGAGAAATGGTATTGACTTAGCCTTGTACAGAAAGGGAATTATGAGTCAAGCAAAGAAACTGTGAAAAAGACTTTGTGAAAGTCCAGCAAGAGGAAAGAACTTTTAAAATACGTGTTCATACACAAGAGGATTTCTTTTTTCAGCTAAAGGATAGAGAGGGTGTCCTCAGAGTTTTAGCCCAAAGAAATTGTCCAGGCTTTAAGAAATGTCTTTTTAAAGCTGCCTTATTAATGATAGCAGCCTGCAGATAATACACATCAATGACTTCAGCTTAGACAGTTGGGATTTGAATGTTCCAGTGCTGCTTGTCCTTTTCAAGCAAACTATTCAGATAATAATGCTGCTTTTTTTTTTTTTTTTTGGATTTGGGAAGTGCTGTCAAACTGGGACCTCTTAATTTAAAAGGATTCCTTTTCTTCCTCTTTCTAAACCTTGTTATGGAGTATAAGAATAACACAATGTGAAACTGATTTCCCATAAAAGATAGAACAGCAAAGTAATGAAAATGAAGCAGTGGTGTTGCAGATTGTAATCCTTCCAAAGAATGAAAAAGCCAGAGTTGAAAGTGAAGCACTGGCATATGCTGCCTGAGATGAAAGACTCTGGGATAGGTATTGGTATTTTGACTGAATGGAAGATGTAAAGAGAGTAACGGGGTTACATGACCTCATGCTAGTTTTTAAATCACTGCTTTCTTAAAGAAACATTTTGTTTTCAGCAGCTGTCTACCAATTATGCTGTCTAATGAAATAATCCCCGTCGCCCTTCCCGAAAGTAGAGGTCTCTCTTCTTTCTCCCTTTCTACATTAAAAAAAAAAAAAAAAAAAAAGGAAATCACAAGAAAGGACACATTTTAACTTCAAGTATGCTTCAGATGGATTTAAGGAAAGTTAATTTGAAATGACAGTAAATAATCCTCCACCATTCAGTCACTGGTTTTACATTTCTCTGTAATTATCATTGAATAAGCTTATTTTAAGCATTCCTAATACATAGGGTTTTTTTCTTCATTTACTACTTTATGTTACAGATAAAGATGACATTTCTGTAAGGAAACCTAAGCCACTATTCTTTGCCTTTAGGGACTTGTTCAAGGAGACTTATGAATTGTTCAGGTATTGTACGTGCTAGCCAGCATAGATTTTCACTATGCTTCCCTGCCCTGTAACCCTCCTACTGCTTCAAAGCAAATAGCTGTGTCCTGCCTGACACCATCTGATCAATGCCTTTACAATGACTTGATAAGCTCCGTGAAAACAGTGAGAGAAAATGCAAAGGTGATTAACACCTGTATTAAAACAGCACAGTCTGCAGGGAGTAAAAGGTGAGGAGATAAAAATTAAAACAAAACAAAAACAAAACAAAACAAAAAAGTACCTCAGGATCCAGCAGAGGAGTATTTGTGCAAGGACAGGGCATAGCATGTGCTCTGTTTTATCCCCACCCCTAAACATTGTCCTTATTACCTTACTAGCTGTTACTTCTCGTTGTCTGACCTAGTCTCTCAGTAAAAGGAAGGAGTCCATGCTGCTCATTTTTCTAAGGCACTTAAGGGTCATTAGTCTAGCACTGCTGCAAATGTATTATTCATTTCACCACAGCCCAGTTTCTCTGCTAAGACTTTTGTAGGAAAATGCTACACAGCTCAGCAGAGAGGTGATTGATTAAGCAAGAAGCAGCAGAATTTGGGCATCCTGATAAAATTTTCTCAGAGTCTGCTCAGTTAACATCAATCAATTTTATTTAGGTAGTAAGACATGAATACTAACTAGGCAATTTCATCCATCGGAGAAAAATGGATGATGGTACCTTTAGGTTAATATTACTTGAACATTTCATTCCTGAATATTTTATACCTGTTAGTGAGTGTCTGTCTCTTCACAATTGTGTTTTCCAGTCCTGTTAAGGTTCTGTCAATGCTGGCAGCGTTGGTCAGACATGGAAAGATGTGGTCCTCCAAGAACACAACCAGTAGAAAAGTTGGACTTTGGGTGAGCCCAAGGAAGGCTGTGATGCTGCATGAAATGTGCTGAATTAACAAAGGAATCGTTCGGCCAGCAGAAGTATATCTTCCCTGATCTGGAGAAGCACAGTTGTGCTGCTGAGTCAGAAGCTGCCCTCCCACAGTGGTGCCCAGAGAGATAATTCTACACAATTTTTTTAGAACAGCGATCAAATATTTATTAACATGAAGACATTATTTTTCAGAAGTAACTGAGTGGCTTTTCGCAGGTGGTCAGAACCCAGGGCTCATGTTTGCTGCTTTTGTCTGTCTCCTCTACAGGTATTGCAGTCACCCCACTGAGAAACGTTTTTATCTCCAGTTTTCAGCTGAATTTTAACGCAGATTAGCTCCATCGGACTGAAAAAAAAAAAAGGGGGGGTCAGGTCTAATTCATGTGAATTTCATTGAGGAGAATGTGATACAATTTGGATTGAATATGCTCATGGTCTCTTTAGGTGCACTTGAGCCAAACAGAATTGATTTGTATTGGACATATGTGTAAAATTATATAATGGACTGACCTTTGTAACAGAAATACATGGTTCATGCTGAGGTGCAGATTTCCCAATGATAATATATTTTTAAAAAGAAAACAGGGGGAAAAGGTAACCAGATCACATCAGTCAGAGGAGTTGAACTGAGCCAAGAATGTGTCAGCTTGAATTTCCTTCTTGTCAGAAACACCCTATATTATCAGCAAAGAGGAAAACCTATTACCATTACTTTTACATTTCTACATGATATAAAAGAGAGAGGAAGAAAAAATTGTTTATGATACACTTGGTTAAAAGTCTCCATTGGACAAGAAAGAGTTTTCTTCACCTCGTGAAATACAAACACTTTTAAAGAGCTACATTCAAGCAGTTGTTACTGACATATTGGATATTTCTTGCTCCAGGAAAATATTTGAGAGCAGTTACGAGGGAATGTGGTTGGGTGCTGTAAAGAACTATTCACGGGGCTTGTCCCAGTGACAGCAGATACTCATTGTCTGGGTCTTGTAAACTCATATGTTTATCAGCGTGAGATACAGGGAGAATTTGCCATTACAAAGCCTTCTCCTGAGCCTTGCAGTGAGCTCATGTTGTGTGTTACCAGACATCTATGTGGCAGCTGGCACGGCCACAGGATGGAGGTGCCTTGGGGAACAGCTAAGTGGGCTCAGAAGTGGCTGTGCACCTTGAGGGTGTAGCAGATGTGCACAGCTCCCCAGGGGCCAGCATTAGCAGGATGTTGCTTTACAGGCTTATTGTTTAAATCACATCTGCAGCACCTCATCACAAACATCTCAGGACCTGCAAATTCTGTGTGGTTCTGGAACAGGTACAGCTTTGTAATCTAGGTCATGAAATAACCACTGATTTTAAAGCATTAGCAACAGTTAGGGACAATAGCTGTATGTATGATGGATCCCACCTCGCCCTGAAATCTCCAGTAAGTATGAAGTAATTGGAACTCTTGGGGTTTTCTCTTCTAGAGTGCTGACAAAAAGCAGAAAAGAACAATGAACAACTGAACTAAGACTCTCTATCTTGCTTTTTAAAATCTGTTGCATACTTCAGATAAGATAGGGGTTGATTTGCTTTATAACAGAACATCGAATCTGAAAGTATGGTAAACACACAAAGGAGTGGTTAACTGAAGTGGAGCAATAGGTTCCTGTTGGGGCCCCAAAGGATAATGTTTGTATATTTTCAATTTCCAAGGAGAGGAAGTTATTTTATGCGGGTGGACATAATTTACATTTTCCACTACTACTTTTATTCCCATTCTTATCAGTATTTTTTTGTTTGATAAGGTCCCTGCATAATTTATACATGTATATATAATCAAATGTTATACAGTTGCCACAGTGAAGATGCAGAATAAGTCAAGTGATGTGGGAGAATCAGAAGGTGGATTGCTTTAATTCAGTATAGTGCCAATGACCTTATTATAGCAAAGCAAATTTATACATGTTAACAATTTCACCTGTATGTTGTCCACAGAACATGCAAGGACCTTTCCTGCATCTTTTGAAGTGACTTGGATAGAAAAGAAGCTCATAAATAGTTTAGTGATTTAAGAGCTGTCGACAAGAGAAAATGAAATCTATACCTATTTTTATCTAAAATATTAAATAATGGTGGTTTGGTTTTTGTTTGTTTATTTATTGTTGTTGTTGTTGTTGTTTTCCTGCTTTCTACTGTGGAAAATTCTTGTTTCTTTTTAAATTAGTGCCTGCTGGACTGTGGATAAGAGTTATAGTTTTTCTTCAGAAAGCATGAACAACATTAGAGAAAGTTTCTTTCAGATGCAGATGAAAAAACTGTATATACTTCTCACTGTGCTACGCCACGAGCTTGAGCACAAACTTTAGCAGAGTCACATGTCCACATGATATAACAAGTCTTACACTTTTCCGTGTGGTCTATGTTACAGCTGACAGATGTCTAAAATAACATGCAGCCAGGCAGATCCCCATTGACTTTACATCTGAGATAGATCAAGAGTGAACTTTATTGAACTTCATTTCACTCTTGTCCATCATTAACTCAAACTCATAAAAATTGGTTCCAGATCCACCTGTTTCAGACTATTGTGGAGGAAAGTTTTTTGCAGCCAGTTTCATCCAGCATAAGAGCTCTCCTTTTTCCTATTTGTCCTGAAAGAAATAGAAGCTGAAAGCTTAGCTAGCTCGTAATGTCTCTGGATTCATTGTTTTCTTTAATTTACTGAGGAATGGGAAAATACCTACACATCTTAAAAATACAGAGACTTTTCTGTGTAGCAGATACACAAAGGCATATGTTGCATACACACACACATACACAAAAACAAAACAAAACAAAAAAAAACAAACATTGCAAATACTGTTTTAACATTTTCTGTAGGTTTTCTGAAAGATATTTACAAGATAGCATCATCTATGTTGTTGATTACACTTTAATGGTAAATACGACTAATTTCCCACCAGCCAGTCAGGGTGACATAGTAGACTTATTGAACAAAGAAAGTCCACAATGGCTTTTGTGTGTCACAGCATGACTCTTTGAGGACCAACTTTAATGAAGCTGTATGACTTTTTTTTTTTTTTTTTTAAGTAGTCCTTACTCTGAGTCCTGTTCTCTTTTTCTAAAAGTATTCACTTATGTAAAAATACCCACAGACACACCTATACATATATATATGTATGTATCTATGTATGTATGCATGCATGTGCAAGCTATTTCTGTAGAGTCAAACAGAATTTGGATCAAGATACAAATCATCTAAAACAGTGAGTTCTCATCTTAGCAGAGAAATAACCTTTTCACAAGTTAAATGTAATTCTTCAAATGACAGCTCATAGAATGAAAGGTAGCAGACTTGAGAAACTTGCTGACAAATGCCATCCTTGTTTAATTTCAAGGATATAGGGCAAAGGGCATGTTGGAAATTATTAGGCCAGAAAAAAGTGACATGCCAGACAGGCAAGCATTTTATCTCCACAAAGGGATATTTGGGGGAACTTTTAATTCCCTTATTAGATCTATATTCTGCAGCTTTTTTATCATATGTAATAATTTCCTAAACTATTGCCTTTGATTTTCAGCATACTATACACAGGTTCCTCTCTTAACTGTAGAATCCTCTTAACTGTAGCAGCCTGAAGATCAACTTATTATCCTGATTAGGAGAAGACACAACAAGTCTGACAAAATTGCTCTCTGAAGTTTTGCCTGGCAGAACTGATTAATTTTTTGGCCTACCTAAGAATTTAAGATTGGCAAAATAACAGCAAAATTGCTATTCTACTATTTTTTACTTTTTATTATCTATTTTAATACAATATAGGTTTTTTAAAATCTGACCCAAATCGAAATTGATAAATATGTAAATATCCCACCTTTTTAAGGTTAATCAGAGAGACATAGAATGCTTTCAAATGTCAGTCTGTATTTTTTTTTTTTTTTTATTAATTATTATTATTAGAAAAGTGAATTTCTAACTGGAGAGTAGTTTCTACTTTTTTAAGTGCTATACACAACAGTATTGCAATAATGTCACATAACCATTATGCTATTACATATTGCTAAATGGTATTTTTTGCTTGTTTGTTTGTTTTTGAGTTTGTTTGGTTTTCGTTTGATGTGTGTAGAATAGAGATTTGTTCACTACCTTGCCAAGCAGTTGCTATTTCTATCTGCTGTTATGAAACTGAAATGATTTCCCAGAACACACTCTTAGTCATTAGTAACAATATTGGGCTATGTTGCAATTAAAGTAAAATAAAATTGATTATGAATATAGATAAACAAAATTTAAGAAGTACGGAATACAGAGATGCAGCAAAAGCATGACTTTCATTTCAGAAATAATAAACATGATCATTCAAAATTCTGGTAAGATGTAAGAGGCAAAGAGAGTAAAATGTTGTGTATCTTTCAACAAAGAATACTTGCTTACTTTGCTTACAGGGAGAGTTTCTGCAAAGAATCAGGCAAGTCAGGGTTAACATATCTCTAAAAAACACATGGCTTATGTAAGATATTTAAACCACAGCCAGATCTTCACATCAAGTATGTAGATTCCTAAGATATAAATATAGCTAACAGTTGTCTGAAGACTAATGCCATGCCTTGTTGTCTTCCATTTGTCCATCAAGAGATAATGATTACCACAATTGGTTCAAAGACAGAAAAAATGTAGTGCTTCTTACTCATAACTTCAACCTATTCCTAAAGGTTTGTATATTAAGAATAAAAATAACGCAAATAAGTACACACTATTTTAATGCATAAGTACTGTGTATCATAATAAAACTTTATATGTAGTCAGCTTCCAACTTTTTGTGGCAATGGGATCATAAATATTTGGTACAGTATGATTTTGCAGTGGTAGGAAATCACTTTTTCAGTAGATAAATGAGAGATATGAGAATGAAATCTTTTAACACACTATCATTAACTTATACTATGAACAGTCTGACTGGAGTTACTGATATGTATCTTCTTCTAGAAAAGAGATCACATTCAATCTATGTGGACTGTTAGAGCTAAGTCTAGTCTAAACTTAATCTTCTGTAGTGGACAAAATTGTTTAAAGACTTTTTAAATAGATTATCTTCATTATCTCCAGTGGCAGTTAATACACACTTATAAACAAGGGAAAAGAATTTCCTGCTCTTGAAGTTGCAAGTAACCATTAGATTGGAAAGGCCTGACTGATGCTGAGGTTGGCAGAAGGCTGTCAGCTGTCCTGTCCTTGGCTACGGGATCACCAGTGTTTCTTCTGCTTGCATACATGGCCTCAAACATTGGTTTGTTCTTCTGTAAACATGTTTAAGGAGATGTTGGACTGAGAGGGACAGCCCATAACATCTGCTCATCAGTGCTTGGACCTAGTGCATTTTTTGTCTGTCAAAGATGCTGTGCAGGTGTTACAGTCAACTCAAGCCTTTACAACTAATTACAACAAATCCTGACACCTGTTCCACTCTGAAGCATGAGATTGCTGTACTCCACAGCCATGTTATAGCTTGCATGTGGCTTTGAGGTTCAGCCATAGCTACTTTTCTGGACTGTTATTTGTTGTTATTGTTGTTGTTGTTTGTTTTGTTTGCTTGTTTGTTTTGGGGGGAGTGAATTACAAATTGATTGCAGAACAGAAATACACTGATAAAACTGCCTGAATACCAGAGGGGACTGGTCTGATTGGATGGGTGAATGTGGAAGAAAGTTTTGGCTTTAATTCAAATGATATGTTATTTCTAAATCTGTTATTACACTAAGAAAGAGCATGAGAGTAGGGAAAGTATACATCTAATACATATCACATGTAAGTATACTTTACATATAAACAGAACTGTTTACTGTATAAAAATATAAATGTGCATTATAAAAACAAATCTGTTGCTTAGCATCTTACAATGATTCACTCAGAGAAGCAGTCAGGGAATTTTTCATTTTGCGGTCAGTGGCAAATTAAAACCATTCTGAGTGACCCTTGGTACCATTTATCTGGATGTCTCATGAAATCTGTGAATTAAAGTATTTTAGAAATTGACAGACATTATTCTAGGTATCAGTGTTCTCTTTGGATCTTCACTTCTTCAAGCTTCCTCCATGCTTCCACCCAAGAGCAGAATGACTTAAGTCCTGAATTATGAGGATCTACATTCCTCTTAATGCTTTCTTTTTATTACTTGCTTTCTCAATTCAGCATATTTTAATATCTCTACAAATATCTAACCTCCTTTTGAATCCTGCTGATGTCTTTGCTCTGTTGATATGTTGTGACAGTGAAAGCCAGGGACTGTCTGTGCACTAGGGAATGAGCTTCAGTGATTAGAGTGCTTGTTGGGATCTGCAAAATAGACTGGCTTTGATCCCTGTCTTAATGAAAGGCTGTATGAAGTGGGTCCTACACATTTAAAGATGTGTAGGACATGTAAAAATTTTGTTAGATATACCTAACTATCACTATAAGTTAGGGGACTAATTTTTTGGACACATCTTTATCTTTAGACTCCCAAATATTTCCTTTATAAATCTCTTTCCCTCTGTATAATTCCATCCATGCCTAACCCACTGAACAGATTACAGTTCACATACCCTGAAGCTTGTTTGGGCACAGCACAGTACACATAGCAGCTTAGTCCTAGCAGGACTGTATCTCGGCAGGGCACAGCTTCTGGTCTCAATGGCCCGAATATATCCCCAAAGTGGACTGTGCCATAGAGCCAGACATGGGGCTGGTGGATACCCCTAAAACCCATCTGCTGGAGGAGGACAGTTCACCTAGGCCAGGTGAAGCCAGGCCAGCCTTCATCTTTACTCTGTATCTCCTTGGGAGTTGTTTTCCATGACTGCCTCCAAGCTTTGATGGAGATCATAGAATCATAGAATCATTAAGGTTGGAAAAGACCTTCAAGACCATCTGGTCCAACCATCACCCTAATACCAATGGCACCCACTAAACTATGTCCCCAAGCACCATGTCTGACCTTTCTTTGAACACCCCCAGGGACGGTGACTCCACCACCTTACTGGGCAACCTGTCCCAATGCCTGACTGCTCTTTCTGAGAAGAAACGTCTCCAAATTTCCAACCTGAACCTCCCTTGGCACAACTTGAGGCCATTCACTCTAGTCCTGTCACTGGTTATCTGTGAGAAGAGGCTGACCCCCATCTCTCCACACCTTCCTCTCAGGTAGTTGTAGAGAGCATTAATGTCTCCCCTGAGCCTCCTCTTCTCCAGACTAAACAACCACAGTTCCCTCAGCTGCTCCTCACAGGACTTGTGTTCCAGGCCCTTCTTGTAGTGAGTGAAGGGCCCAAAACCGAACCCAGTACTCGAGGTGCAACCTCACCAGAGCAGAGTACAGAGTGACAATCACTTCCCTGGTGCTGCTGGCTATGCTATTTCTGATACAAGCCAGTATGTCTTCAGCCTTCTTGGCCATGTGGACACCCTGACAGCTCATGTTCAAGTGAGTGACAACCAGCACCCCAGATCCTTTTCTTCAGCACAGCTTTCCAGCCACTCTCATCCAATCCTGTACCATTGCATGGGGGTTGTTTTAGCCAAAATGCAGGACCTGGCACTTAGCCATATTGAATCTCATCCCATTGGCCACTGCCCATCAACCCATCCTGCTCAGGTTTCTCTGCAGGCCTTCCTACCCTCTGGCAGATCGATGACTTGGTGTCATCTGCAAACTTACTGAGTGTGCACTCAATTTCCGCATCCAAGTCATCAATAAAGATGTTAAAGAGGATGGGCCCCAACACCAACCCCTGGGGAACATCACAGGTGACTGGTCACCAGCTAGATTTCACTCCATTCACCACTACTCTCTGGGCCTACCCATCCAGCCAGTTTTTACCCCAGCCCAGAAAGTAGCTTTCCAAGCCATGGGCTGCCAGCTTTTCCAGGAGAATACTATGGGAGAGCATGTCAAAGGCCTTGTTAAATCTAGGTAGACTATGCCAACAGTCCTTCCCTCATCCACCAGGTGGGTCACCTGGTCATGAAAGGAGATGAGGTTGGTCAGGCAGGACTTGCCTTTCATGAACCCATGCTGACTGAGCCTGATCCCCCTGGTTGTCCCACATGTGCAGTGTGATTGCATTCAAGATGACCTGCTCCATCACCTTTCCTAGTACCAAGGTCAGGCTGACAGACCTATTGCTCCCTGGGTCCTCTTTATAACCCTTCTTATAGATGGTCATCACTTTAGCAAGTCTCCAGTCATCCGGGACCTTTCCAGATGACCATGACCACTGGTAGATGATGGAAAGCTGCCCAGCAATCACATCTGCCAACTCCTTCAGCACCCTTGGGTGGATCCCATCTGGCCCCATGGACTTGTGATAGTCCAGCTGGAGTAGTGGGTTTCTAACTGTTCCCACCTGTACTGTGGGGGATTTGTTCCCTCCCCAGGTCCCATGGCACCTGGACTGCCTCTGTGTGGCCAGTCCTGTGAGCAGGTTGCTGGATCCTGGTGATCCCCCCCTGGACTGCATGAAACAGTCTTTTACTTCGCCAGTTTCAAACATGGCACATGGAAGTAGTAGCAGCTTTCTTCAGATAGAAATAATTCAGAATTCCTCCTGTTCCATAGGGTAATTAGGTGACACTGAAGATATTTCATATTCAAGATTTCTTATTAATGAAGTCATTAAGAGCTGCAGAGCTAGAGTAAATAAATATATAAGTATAATCCCCCAAAGGACTTGGCATAATTTATTTATTTCTCTTTTAAAACTCAGCTGTCAACACGTCACTTCTTCTTTTAATAGCTCCATGCTGACATCCTGTATGCCATTTTCTGGCTTCCTGCCACTTTTTACAGGTCTATTCTCCCAAAATGGGGAAAAATAATAATGATGGAAAGTCAGAAATGTCCTTAATAGCACCCAAACAGTAATAATATCATCAATCTGGTCTTGAGGACTAGCAATGTACTTTGCCACTGTTGTAATAATGTAGAGCACTTCATCTGAGAAAATTAGTCAAGTTTCTGGGTATCTGTAGGAGGATTTTAAGCAGATGACCAAGTGTAAACGTGTGCTATTCTGCACGGAGCACTCGTGAGTTTCCTTGAAACTGTTAATAGGAGTTGGGGGAAAAGCAGACACCAGCAGTTCAAGCCTTGTTTAGCTTGAACAGTCACAAAGGACTTTTTGTATTTGGTGTCTTAATAGGCTTTGCTCTGAAAACCTTTAGCCATTAGTGTGTCAAATATCGTTTTCCTTCTGCTATATGTTATGTTCAGCAATTGAATTAGCTAATAAACTCCATGTTCCCTGGAAATCCCTTCTGCCCAGGCAAAAGTCTGTGACAATTTGGACTATAACATCTTCCCCAAGAACCTCAGTTCTACATTTGCAAATTACATGGAACTGTGGAAACTAGTTTCTCTGGAGCTTTGTAAACCTTTACTCTGCATTGTCCCAATCAGCATGACTTATAGATATCTCTTTCTTTTGTTCATTAAAATCAGGGATTGACAACTCACAGAAAATGACAAGTGCTCTTTGATCATTCTCTGGCTGCCTGAAAAATATGTCCTGCTTTGTTTGACAAGTCTGGAATGTGAAAAAAAAAATAATAAAATCCAGGATTTCAAAATATAAAAGGCAAGAGTGCATGTATCAACACTGAAGGATCGACAAGCTGCATCTCACATGCAGAACTAGAAATGCTGAGGACAGCCGCAGAGGCAGAGTCCCCTTTCTATGTTTGCTGTCTTTTTATAGCCTGTAGTGTAAATCTGTATGGTGTTTTTTCTCCCTTGAGTTTATTCAGGTGGAGGTATAAAACTGATGAGTGCTGGAGAAGGTCAATGTTACATATTCATTTTGTTTTAAATAATTGATGATGTTTCCTGTTTCTACTTACATTAATTGCTCTCAGGTGCTGGAGAATTGCTCAGTGAGTTGCCTTTTAATTTAGTTCTTTAGAAAAGCAGCATGCTGCATTTTGGAATACTGTAAGTAATGTGTACCAGGCAGTACTTTCTAACTGGAGGTTAATAAGGGTGTACTGAATGTCTGCTTGGGTGCTATTGCTTCTCCTCATGTGAATGTGTATGCGCATGTGTGAAAAGAGAGGAGGATGAGGTGGAAGACTGCAAGCAGTAAACAGCCTCAGGTGCCTCTGTGTTGTTTCAAAGTATATTTCTTGGTGCCTTGATGTTTAGGGCATTAAGGACCTGATTCAGAAAAGTTTGAAGCACTTGGCTGATATTGATTTCAGTAGAGTTGGTATTATTCAATATCTGTAAAGACCTGGATCACAGATAACATAGTTTTGATTTCTCATAGAGGCAGGCTTAGCTCCATAGTGTAATTTTCCTGTTTTGCTACAGAAACTAGATAAAAGATGTTACCTTTCATGCAAATTCATGCAAAATTGTTTTATGGGTATCATGCCAACACAATAACAGTACTATTAACCTGAATATTTCCTTTCTTACTGTGCCTTTCAAATGCAAATACAGAGGGTTTTAGAGTTAATAATTGACATACTAGTGAGATTCAAAATGTGCTGTAAACTCGGTGAGTGGAAATACATGGCATGGTTTGATTAAAGCAATTATATCTGTGTTATGTTGCTATCTTAGGCCCAAGCTTCCACTGAATCTAAACTTCCTGGCCATCTCTGGATTGGTCTTTGGATTTCAGCTGGAGTCTGGAGTGACATGAACCAACTGATTTATCAGTCGGTGAAAGCCAAGTGCAGGTGGGGGGTGACTTGCACTCCATCCCTGTGCTACCAGGCAGTCTGGGTGGGTGTTTTTCAGTTTTATCTGAATAGTGTAAGGACAAGGTAATTCCACTTGGGGTAATGCTTATTGACTGTGCTTTCTAAATTTACATTATTGTTTGCTTTTCTATGAGGGGGCTTATTGGATTATGACCTTTGAAAATATTTCATGATTTTTAGGATAGAATTGGATCCTCTCCTACTGTTCCGATTTATTTATTAATATATATTTTTTTTTTCTGTGTTGGCAAATAATTTATCTGTTGGTTTTCAGTTTTCTTATTGTGTCATCACAGTATGCTGAGATTGGCCATATTTTTCAGTGTTCCTGAAGGAATAAATATTTTTTTTAAGTTGCCTGCCGTTTCTTGTTGATCTATCTATATTTTTCAGAAGCCTTTAGAGCTTTCATTTCCCTCTAGCTACCAGTCCCCCTGCCTATAGCTCAGAAAGAAAGATGCTCGCTTGGCCCAAGAAAAGCATGTTGAAATATCTGATGAGCCAGATACTAGCTATATATTAGTGTTGATAAATCAGCCCCAGTGGCCCACCACATCCTGTTTTATAACCCACTATCAGCCTCTGCATATCTAATTACAGACATCTCCCTCGGGTGGGTGGCAGATGGGAGTATGAATGTCATTTTGGGCTCCCACATTACTAAAAAATATCTGTTGTCAAGCAAATGCCTGATGTGATAGGCCACATCTCCCATGCTCACCGTGGAGGCATAGAAATAAATCTTTAATCACCCACTGAATGACGGGGACTAGGGAGCATGAGAACTTCGCTGCACTAAAAAAGAGGTGAGAAGGAAGGCAACATTCTGGCCAAGATGATGTCAGTGTTTCCTATTGCACAGTACAGGATGAAGGCCACAGTAGTTGTTGGTTCTCTGCATGCCTGCACCTGATCCTGTGGAGGGGCAGACACCATCTGTGGCTGTTGGGTTTACTGTTCCACTTGTAATAGTAGCAGGGTGAGAGGTTATGTGGGGACTCCAGCAGAAACATGTCCAGCAGAGGAGAATGGATCCTCCACAGAGCCTGCTGAACACCTTGGGATGTGCAGAGGACAGACAGGTGAGCATCAGAAGGGCTCGCCATGTGGATGGCAAAGACATGGAATAACCAGTACATCCAGCTTGGTCTTGTGGTCTCTTGTTGCAGTGGCATATGGAATAACTAGCATGCTGAGGTTTGGTCTTGCAATTTGATTATAGCAGCCTAAGTCAAAGGGGAACTCTGCCTATGGCGTGGCTGTAACTGACCTTAATCACATGAATTTAAACTTAAAATCAGTCACACACACCAAAAGTAGTAGAAATACAAGGGACCAGGGTCTAAGTCAGGTGAGCCCCCATAGCTGCATGTTCCTTTAGCATACAACCCTGTTATAAAACAGGATGTGGTGGGCCACTGGGGCTGATTTATCAACACTAATATATAGCTGGTATCTGGCTCATCAGATATTTCAACATGCTTTTCTTGGGCCAAGCGAGCATCTTTCTTTCTGAGCCATAGGCAGGGGGGACTGGTAGCTAGAGGGAAATGAAAGTTCTAAAGGCTTCTGAAAAATATAGATAGATCAACAAGAAACGGCAGGCAACTTAAACAAAAAACAAAACAAAACAAAAAAAAGTGAAAAATATTTATTTTTCTGAACTGGATTTTGCATATGAACACAGAACTCAATGTTGTTGGGAACCAGTAATTTGAAATTATATATATAGTGTGTGTTTTTTTTTTTTTTTTTTTTAACAAAAAATCTATATTTACTTTTCATTTTATAATAATATATAAAATATTATATATATATTTATAATTATAATAATTATATATATATAATAACTTATTGTATTATAATATAATTCTTTCCTCTTCAAAAAGATAGCTCCTATCATGTCAAGGAATCAAAGTAGGAGGGTTCTGACTCTGCCTCATTTCCTTAATGCAACAGAAATGTGTGTGTTTTGTCCATACACTGAGATCTGCTGTGCAGACATAAACCTTCAACACAGCACAATTTCTTTGTTTTGGCCAAGGCCTTTTGGCCATGTGCCTCCACTGACAGGGCTGTCCCTGGCTGCTGGCAAATGCACTGATTCAGTCCTTTCTTTGTGACACCTCTGACAGCGTGTTGGCAAGCCCTAGGGATGGTGTTGGTAGAAATATGCCCACCCGTGGGACGAAGGCTGTGGCTGGCTCAGCTGCTTTCACAGGGTGTGCACCAAATCTCCTTTCCCTGCAAGGGCAATTCTGTCCCCTCCAGCTCTGTGAGTGAGTGCTGTCTTGGTCTGTGCCATCTATTTTTATATTTGCATCGTCCACTGTGTCTGAATATCCACCCAAACACAGACCACAAGTCAATAAGCCCAGCTGTTTGGCATTATTTACATTATACTGGCATCTCTGCTGACCTAAAGAGCAAAAGAAAATAGCGGGGCATATTTGAGGCTTAATAAAACATTGCAGAAGGGAGTCCTTTCTGAGCTGTTACAAGCATTTGCTGGAAATGCATTTGCTGATTTAACAAACTGGTTAGGACAAATGTTTAACATGCTGTTGTAATGATATTCAGATGCTTTTCTTAGTATTTGTTGATCTGCGAAAATGTGTCCTTGCCCAATTGCACTAGAGAGTGGGATGAAATAAATAAATAAATGTAATGTGATGCGTTTGCACAAAAGTGGAGCAGTGGCTGCCCCTGACAGATGGAAAAAAGTCAATATGATGTCTGAGACAGCCCAGGCTCTGCACTGCAGAATAAATTACATGATTCGCTGAATGCCTAGGCTTCACACAGACATACACAAAATTGGAAAGATAAAAGCTTGCATTGGCTTCAGATGATATTTACTGCTTGATGGATTTACTAGCAGCCCCAGTACAGTCATACTGTATTGAATTATTGGCCTCTATTTAGCTGTGTGTCCGTCGAAGCTTGAGTGTCCATTTAAGTGTAAGTGAGCTGGAGCCCTGCCAAGGCTTTTTGAAGCTTTGTGTACAGAGAAAGATGTGAGCTAATAGCTACTAGCTTGAATAACAGGGAACTTAAGGATGCTGGGGGTAGACAACAAAGTATAAGGTGCATTCCTATCAATATTAATGCCAACATAAATATTAATGCAGGCTGCCCGACACATCATTTTTGAATGATTCTTGTTTTCTTTGTATTTTAACACAAATGGCTGGCAATGACTATGATTTCTCTCTCTTTCTCTCTCTCTCAGGAGGGGGAGTTTAAGAAAGACCATTAGCTTTACAGCTATCCATTGTCACAGCAGCAGGATTTCTACAAGGCAAAAGAGGCAAATGAAATGCTAGCTTTAAGAAGTATACGGCTACGAATACAATATATGATTAGAATAGTAATATAATGTACAAAGCTATTGTTATGGATTCATTATTATATTGTACCACAGCATTTCAGTTAAGGAGCAGAAGCCCATTTACAGCAAGCCCCATGAGATGGTCGCAGCGTTGCTGTAGCTACAGCGCAAGCAAGGCAGGCTGAGTGCTTAGCTGCTTAATGCATTGGCTTTTGCTTCAAGAAGCCTGGGGCTTGGTTTTTGGCCTGGCCCTTGCACATGATGAGTTTAGGTAGTGTAAAAATTCAGCATGCTGAGGGAGGGGACTGCCTTGGAGAAATGGCTGTCAATTGTGATGTTGCTGGCAGAGGTTTTATCCAGTTAACTGCACTTCAGTAAAAGGAAAATAACTGTGTGACTGCATTGTGTTGATCAGCTGGATTGGCAACAAAAATTAGCAGGGTTTTGCTCCAGGTGAATTACTTGCAGTGACAGTGCAAAGGAAAGAGATGATAAGGTAAGATGTGCCTGCAGGAGCAAGGAGGCACACAGATCAAAGAAAGAAGAGAGTTTATTTTGAGATGTGAGTTAAATTCATCTCAGAGCTTCCATCATCCTATAGATAACATGTTCATGCCGAGGATTGACTCATGCTCCCTGGCACAAAGTAATAAGGATATTTACAAGGTTATTGCTCTCAGTTGTCCCTTTGTGCTTTTGCCAAAGGTTACTGCCCTGAAGGACGCATGGCAGATGTGCATATGCACTGGCACTTTGGCTGCCCCAGTTCAAAGCCTACATGCCAGCACAAGACATAGCATCAGAAAATGCTTCAGTTGAGGCCTGCAGAGATTTTCAGAGCTCAGAGTTTTGTTCATGTGTTTCTTAAGCAACCACAAGGTTAAGCAACTATTTTATCTGGATTTTCAGGAATAATGGTAATGGACCTACAGTCTTCTGTGCTTTATCAATAAGCGGGCTGTTTATCACTGAATTAGGAACAGTTCCAACTGTTACCTGATAAAGTGAGACAGAGAGAGTCAGGCTGGAAGACCTCTTGATCTAGCATTCTGATTCTTTTCTTGTTTTGTTTCTTTCTCTCTCTCTCTTTTTTTTTTTTTTTTTTTTTTTTTTTTTCAGAAATTGTTCTTTGCTAAAAATGCAACCAATCTGACTGGTGACAGAGGGAGTGATCACTCTAGACTCTGGAGTGTTTTGGTCACACATTCAAGGCCAAATCAAAGGCCAGTCAAGACTCAGGTAAGGAGAAAAAAAAATGTATTATAGTTTGGGAAAGTCTTGGAGAAATGTATTTTTTTTGTAGAAGTGACACATTCCAACTTTTTATACTGTCTCTGACATTGTTCCTTTCACCTGGAAGTGATACCTCAATTTCTCCCATTTTCTCTGCTTTAGGTGGAAAAGCTTTGTCCAATGCAACAATTGATTTTGTTGAATGTGATAAAAGTTAGTTACTATGGCAAATGATGTCTGAACAGGCCCTCTAGCATTAAATGATGTGAAACAAAGTCATCCATGCTTATGCACCACAGCTTGAAGTTCACTATGAGTTTTTCAACTGACCGATACGAAATGCATCATGTTCATGTCTTCTGTTATACCAAGACCCATTAACAGATTCCAAGAAGAATAAATGTCAAAACAGAGTGATAACCACTGAATTTCACCTCAAAAATACACTTTTCACAATCTTAGCTGATGGTAGGACCCTTGAGAGTGCATGTTCAATGCATTTCTAATAGGAAAGGGATACGTAATCTTTGGTAACATAATAAAATAAGGATTTCTTCAAATTATATATCATGATGCTGGCAAATCATGCCCAATTCTCATTTATGTTAGTCCCTTTATTTTTTTCTGCAAAATTAAAGAGCCACAAATAGGTGTTAATTTAATAAATAAGCTGGCTAAAATTTTCATTCTTGCCCAGTGCTATGTCTGTCACTTCTTTGCAGTTTAAAAAAATGGGGAAAGTGCAGCTCTTATGCATTGGTCCAAACATCTGTGACTTCTCTAGTGTTTCAAGGTCAAGTGTCACTCTCTTGCCTTCTGGAGTGCCTAATTGTAAATGTTCTCAGATTTAATACACACAGTCTACTCTAATCGTCTTTTTAAATATTTCAAAATATTTTTCACTCATGAGAGAGAGAAAAAGAAAAATCAAAAGAAAGTTCCCCCAAAATGTGAAGCAGCATATTAATGAAGCAAGGTTAATTTCTCTGAAAAACATAGTTATCTTGGTTCCACAATTAGATACATGTGCTCTGGTTAACAAAATGAAAACCTTGCATATTTGAAAGTTCATTCTCTTATCCAGCTGTTTCCAGTTTGTCTGTCATTCATTGTTGTTAAATACTGTGTCTGAAATCCTTTGGAAAACAGTGGGTGTCTTTTCACAAAACACTGTGTTTGCACTTCTTAATACTCTTTTGTTCCCTATTTTGTGGCAAATAAACTCTGGGGTAAGAGTATTCCCTAATAAACCCACTTATCCCTTCTGACTAATAAACATGATTAAGCAATTGACAAATAATTGCAACAGTTTAGTCTGAAAACCTTTGTTTGTCTTGGATGGAGTTTCTTTCAGTTCTGTAGAATTTCAGCCTTTTTGTTGTTTGCTTTAATGAAAAAAAGGAAAAAATGCATCTTTTTGCCTGTGTTAAGTACATTTTAGTAAACTTTCCTCCGAGAAATCACCATTCTACATGTCAGAAGGTAGAACTAATATGTGGATTTTGAAGAGAAAAGTATATTTTTCAGTCCCAATGAACAGTAACCATAAGTCCTTGAAAACACATATTTATTTTTTTCATGATCAACTGATTTTTCTGGTTTACCTGGAGATTCATTCAGCATTGGGCAGATTTTACCTCAGGACTGAACAGGACTTTCCAAGTCAGTACTATGTGTGCATGAACATTTTAAATTAGTGCAAGGTCTCTCTTTCATCCTTTCATGAAACATTTGTTTATTCTGTGCACTATGGGGGGAAAAATACCAAATTTAAATGCAGTGTGTTAAGAGCAAAGTTTTTTGCTTCTCCTAGCAGTATTTCTTTGTATCACTTGCACACATGCTTATAGTTTGCCAAATATGTTTTTAGGAAAAAAATTTCCCAAGGTCATACTGGCAAGCCTATTGCAGTTATTTTTGTCTTCCTCTGTGGCATAATCTGTCTTCAAAAGTCATCTGGTAATTTCCACATTTCCTGCTACTTCATGGATTTAGAACATTAAAAGTGTCCTTGTTCTTTTCTGCTTCATTTCCTGTGACACTTTATAGCTTCTGTGGCTTTGGTTTTGTACTAAAGGTTTTAATTTTGCTGTGGGGTATTGGAAAGTTTTTTATGGCTTGTGGAGTATGTGGGGGATGTGAGGCAGAGGCTCAGTGGACTCTGTTGGTGACTAGCCAGCCACTCACATGGCAATCTGCTTCTGTAACAGGCTGGACATGGTTCTTCATGCAGTCCCTTCCAGCCTGTCACACTTCAGACCCTGGTCCCAGAGGCTTCACTTGAGGTCGCCCCAGGGACCACTGTGGTTTCTCCATTACCGGCACCTTCCCTGTCAGCACGCAATGTTTCTGCCCCAAACCTGCTGAAACTACCCACTCCCCACCCCCCTCCAATCCTAGTCATCAAAAAAAGGCAAAGTTTATGAGTGTGAGTCTCCAGCAGATTTCCCAAGTGACACCACTATCTAAAGATCCCTCCCCAAATAATATGTCTGTTGATAAAGAAGGAAACACTGCAGGTTAATAAGTCCTTAAAGTATACTTAGAGAAAAACAAACCATAAAACTGAGCTGGTTCCCCAGGTGGACTAGAGATAGGATAACTGAGAAAGTTTTCTGTGATTTGGGAACTGAATAATATATTGCAGAAGTAGAGCTCTCCTGTTATATATGATTATGGTTTGTCCTGTTGACAAATATCTATCTATCTATCTATATATGTATACACACACACACACACATATATATATATATATATATATATATATATACTTCAGGTTTCAGAATATGTCAGTTACATAGTGCTTCACTAAGTGAAATACAAATCTCCTAGCTGGATATCTGGAAACAGCTGTAAGCCACAAATAAATGTTATATATCACCACAGAGTACTAATTGAGTTGCCTATATTGTGTATTCAGAATGAGGAACTGAAGTTCTGTCATGTAAATGATGTGAGTTCTGAAACAGGAAGCTAAGAATGAGAATAATTGACTTATTCTCAACTGACAAAAAGCAATGGCAGCATTCAAGGTGTTTATTAGTAAACTGGTAGAGATGGTAAATACTATGGTAGAATTAAGTACACGTAGTGGACAGCACAAGTACTGAAGTGATTCAGTAGTAAAGAGGACTGCAAAAAACTTCACAAATGCCTAACATAACTGGACAACCAGTAGCAGATGAAATGCAACCATGCACAGTGGAAGGAGCATTTTAAGCCTCTGGTGGATACTGCATTGGCCACTGCTTCTGAAGAGACAATGTGGGCATCAATGTGAGCAGCTGTGTTCACAGTAAGTACCCAGTTGTGGTAATAAAAGTGAACAAGAGCACTGTGTAAACTAAATTTGTTGCTGTGGCTGCTAGCCCACAGAGGCTGTCCGAGACCAGTCAACTATGCAACCATAGAACTGGCTAACTGAACTGAAGCATTATATCTGCCTCAGAAAGGTCTAAAATAATGTCTTGGTGTGTAAGGAATGCTCTTCCTATGACCAAACATCATAAACTACATGAAGCTGTATTGCAATCAAGTTTCTGGTGCTGGTGAAGGCTATTGATGATCACTTTAACCTGTAGCATCCTGATAGAAGGAACAGATTGTCCTAAGCTAATGAAAAGTTTTCCTACAGAGTGCTTTGCAAATGCCTGACACAGGGCAGATACTATTTGAGAGGCTCAGGGCTTGTAAAGGGTTAGTATCAAGACAATCTCAGACAGTCTCAGGCTAAATGACTTGTAGGCAGGACAGCATTTTTCTTGTGCCCTGATAGTCAAAGGAAAGATACATGAAGAAAACAGTTTGATCAGAGAGGAAAAAGCCAATTTTTTTATTTTATATATTTTTTTAAGCTCTTTGTGCTGTACATGCAGGCTCTTCTGAGAGTACTACTGCTATCAGAGGGAGAGTGTGGGGTGAGGCTTGCTGTACACACCTTTGCTTGGAGTGAGATTTATGTCTTTTAGGATGCAGGAGCCCTGCATAGGTAGCTCTGGTCTCATTTTGTGAATATAGCCTGTAACAAGTATCTCAAAATGGAGCAGCAGAAAAAAAAATCTGGCAAAACTGACATTGCCTCTACAAACACAAGTGCTGGGCAGCTGCAGTTGCAGCAGCCAGGGGAAGTGCAGCTTCTGCCAGAGCTTGTCACAGCCAATTTTCACCAGACCTCCACAGGCACCTCTGTGACCAGAGGACTGACTTCCTGCCAAACGTCAAGTTTCTGTGGTACTTTACTCTCCAGCATGCTAATTCAGGAAAAGCTACAGCAATGGAATTAAAATGGTGAATTTTTATTTTATTTTATTTTTTTTCCTTCAGAATAACCAAACCAATTTCACTCAAGCTCCTGAACAAGGATTTTTCCTCAAATATATCTTCAGGATACAGACTGTGCACAGCGTTTGCTATCCATAATGCTTTACACTTTTCCTTATGATCATTTTAATCACATAACACACAGAATAAGTGTATAAAAAGCAAAAGAATGAGTTCATTCTGTGTTTTTGGAATAGGTTTTTCAGCAAGGCATATTGTTTACAGAGTAGCTTCTTTCCCAATGTAATTGCAGTTATATTTCTAAGTAATGAAATATATCACCCCAGAGAAAATAATAAATCCATTAGTTCAAAGCAAACCAAATATTTAATATATATACAAAAGAAATATGAACAAAAGAAATACATCATTGTATCACCAGCATTTCCAACTGAATCACTTCCAAAGTAAATCAAAACTCTTATTGAAATTGTTTCTAGTTATCATGATCTCACTGGGAAACGAAAGGATTTTCTTCAATAGCCTGTTATAACTCAGTCATTATACCACAGTGAGGTAATTTGCTAAAACAGCTGCCTTTAATGAGCAAACCTTTCCATCCAGCAGAACCCAAATTGACGCAAACAAACTCATGTCAGTTTTTCTTACCAAAGTATAAAATCAAAGTTCCTTCTGCTCTTATGGGAAAAGTCTTTGAACTGCAGGAACCATAATTTCTTTCCTGTTTGATGGCCTTTCTCTTACCCTCATACCCACAGATGTGGCCCTCGTTGCAGGAGTGTTGATATCATGCCACCTTTGAGACAGATTACAGCATAACTGGGAATGTGTTTGCAACATAAACCTTCCACCAAGGAACCAGACAAAATTAACGGTTGTTGGAACTTGTTAGCTTTAGCGAGACAGCACTTGTGGATAGTTTGTTTTCATAGTATTTTTTTCTTTTAAGACTACTTTTTCTTTCTTTTTTTTTTTTTTTTTCTTAATGTGTTAAAGAAATTTCCACTGAATCTTAATAAACCCAAAGTACTACTTTCATGCACAAATTCCTAGCTATACTGGCTACATGTTTCACAAAGGATCAGGAAACAATAGGGCTGCCATAATTTTGCACTCTGAGAGAGCTGTATAGAGCTGTAATCTCTTAAATTAATGCTGGAGGTAACCTGGCTTTTTGTCAATTGTTTTTATCTAAACCATATAAATATTACTTTTTTTTTATATATATATAATCATTTAGACTGAGATAGAATAATCGTATTTTCTTTGTACTTTTTAAAACCACATTTTATCTTTTGTAAATCTCAAGAGTGTATGCAAAATAAATGAGCATACATATTTCATATGAGCATTTTAATTTGCTATCAGAAAAGACTTTCCAATACGTTGTATAGAGATACAGAATTCATATTCAAAAAGGCATTCTAGTTTGTTAGTTCTTCTTAATATAAAATTTTGTAAGTGAAGTTTAAAAACATGTTTATTAAAATTAGCGATGGAATGAATTCCTCTGTCTAAACATTTTCTCAGTCAAGGACCTGATGTATTTTGAGTGAAGTCAGTGGAAAGTCTGCCAATGTCTTCAAGAGAAGTTACATTAAGCACCAAATGGGGAAAACCTGGATCCCATTGCACTTGGGTTATATTTCTGTTATTAGTGGTGCCAAAATGCTAGTTCTAGAAAGTCTTAAACTTTTAGGAAGTTCATCTTGGGATTCATATCTATCTCTGTGCACTCTTAACTCTGAGAAAGAAATCTACACCTACAGAAGTGTTTTTCCCAGTATGTAGCACTATCAATGTGCTTAAAATATTACCCTCACTAGCAGCCTAGTGAATGTAGCAAGATCCTTCAACACTGCAGTGATAAGAACACAGGGATCAAAGTACTTTGTGGAAAGTGTGGCTTGCAATAACCTGTTGTTCACCTTGGTCTGCACTTTCCTCCAGAGAAAACCATTGTCCATAATCTATGAAGTCTACATTTGGAAGCTCAGAAATTTAATGTGGCTATGAATAAGGTTATTGTTCTGCCTGAAGTTACACAAATCCTTGTACTATTATATCAGCAGTTTGGGATAAAGAATTGTATGAATTTGTAATATCAACATATTTAATGTTCTCCTCGACTACTGGGTGTAATGTAAATTCAATGTGCAATATGGCAAGGTTGTGATACTTTTTATTGTCTGAAAGTATTGGTTGCCACTTGTGTCTCTTTTACCCATATGCTGCATATTACTGGTAATGGGAATTATGATTGAAAGCAAATTTATCCCTCAGTGGTTTTAGCCTTGTGCCAGCTGTAGATAATAAGAAAGTTTCTTTTGACTTCAAAAGGACAAGAATCACTGTCAAATGCAGGAAACAAAGTAGTAAGGTCTAATAGTTATACAAAAGAAAGGTAAAATAGAAGCTTCTGCCAATCAGTCTACTGCTAAGAGGGTTATGAAACATGTTTTGCAAGAATATACATTCCTCTCTGAACATAAACACAGCTAGAAAAGATTAAAAGGCAAATATTGTGTTTACTGACATTTAATGGGCAATGATCTAACAGTGTGCACCTGCTTGTCAGACTCCTATCATTAAAAGTACTTATATTCAGGTTCCAAGTGTTCTATTTCATTTAATTGGAGCTTAGTTTTATACAAAGTATATTGTCCTTACTCTTTGGTATATCACAATAAGGAAAGCTAAATTCGGTTCACATGTTTTATTAAGAGCTTTGTGTAGACAACAGACCTGTGGGAAAGAGGGAGATCACTACTTGGAAAAAATTACTTACACTGTAAGTGGTTTTTGATTCTCAAGGATGTTTATTTTAACAGGTAAAGGAAGTTTAAAAGACCTTAAATTAAATTAGTGTTATACAAAGCTCAAATAGCGGCACTGGGCAATATCTTCTGATAATATTTAATATCCTGATTTATATTAGATGTAATAAATAGCAATCACTACAGTGCATCTTAATTTAAATTTTTAAGTACATCTGTAGTCAATGTTAAAGAAGCGAGTTTATAGCAGGTTTCTTAAATATTTCAACCACAGCAATAATATAGCTACTGCGTACGTGTCTATGCTTTTATGCTTATGGGTTTGATTATATGTTTATTACAGTATTTCTGCAGCATCCAGTGTTTTTTTTTTTTTTTTTTTTTTTTTTTTTTTTTTTTTTTTTTTTGTTAGTGTTGTTGATGTTTTTCCTCTGGAAAGAAGGTTATAATTGCACTTAGATCCTGGTGAGCAAAAGACAAAATAATCTGCTATCATCAATATCTTTCAAAAAAATCTCTGCTTTGGAAAAGAGGGATTGATTTCATTCCTTTCCAGCTAACTGTTATGCTCTCCTTATGCTCTCCTTTTCCCTAATGGGGTGCAAGATGACTTTCATGAAACAAAGTTTTGACAAAAACTAATACACTTAAGACCTAGTTTCTGCATGACTAACATGATGAAGCTTGTTGCTAGTTTTGTCAAAAACAGAGAAGCAGATAGGTGGTTGTCTTTCATCAGAAAGAGGAACAAAAAAAGAAGTTGTGTGTCATTATTGCCTATGGACATCAGCATTCTGTCCATCACAGCTATAAATAATGTTTCTCTCTCTTTCTCTTTCTATTTCTCTCTCTCTCTCTCTTTCTCTTCTTTTTTTTTTTTTTTTTTTTTTTTTTTGAGGGTGGGAAGGGGGGGGGGTCCTGTGACAGGAGATGGGTCTGAAGAGAGAAAGAGAAATTATGCATGCCCTCTGTATCTTGATGAATTTCCCTGAACCTTCGGGTATTGGCTGTCATACCCTACCAGCAGCTGTGGCCAGAAGCCAAGCCCAGAGTTCTCCAAACCTGAGCACTTGGTTTAAAGACTGGAAAAAGATGGCCTTTTCTTTATTCACATCTAAAAATTTCAGACCTGGCTTTGAATCTGCTGTTGAAATCTCTGAACTGTGTTTGATTTTAACATCTTTAACAGTGGCTAAGTGAACTCTGATATATTTACACTGTTTTTTTTTTTTTTTTGTTTGTTTGTTTTCCTAAGAATACTTATATTTTCCTAGGAATGCTAATATTTGTGATAAAGATTTCAACCTTAATTGAAGAAAGCATAAGACAAAATCCATAGGAAAATTTTAAAATTATCTGTGTAGATGTCCAAAATCACAACTATATTTTATTTTGAATTTCCTTACTGTTCATTGTTTATGTGACAATGTAAACTTTACTTTCTATTTTGGTTTTGGCATTGTTTGTTTGTTTACATTGGACATAGGTTCAGCATAGGAAGTTCAACTATAGGCCTCTTAAAAGGTTTCTTTGGCCTCTTATGTAGAAAAAAATCAGGCCTGGACTTAGTTTTTAACACACCTATTAGTTAGTATTTGCCTTTGGCCCAGATCCTTTTCTACTTACAATGTAGCTATGGGACTCGGGTTTCCAAAGCTTTGTGTACTTATGAATACATTGGGCTTACAAGAAGTTATTATTTTGATCTGTAATTGTGCAATGGGAGTGGGCAAATCAAGTCTACATTCTATATTTATATGATACTCAAAAATATTTGGTAGGCTTTGTAAAGGCATAGTTATGCGTTAGCTAAAACGTTTTTATACAGTTCAGCTTTTGAAATCCAAGCTAGCAGGTTTCTTGCAGAGGAAATTCATTTAGAAGTGTGGTTGCAATTCACACTTCACTACTACTTCACTGCTGTTCAAAATAGCTGGGTATTAGTGGGCACATCAGAAAATAGGCAAAGCCAGGAGGCGTAATGTATTTTCCAGAAAACCCTCATCATAGGATTTGTTAGTGATCACCATGCAGGGAACAAATCCTCCCAGAAACCTGCCTTAACTTCTCCCAGTAGCTCTGTGAGCACAGTGATCGCTTGCTGCAGACATCAACCTTGACAAGAGTGGAATCCAGTTTGGTGCAGTGAGCTTACATACACATAGAAAAAAAAAATGTAGCTTTTTTTTTTTTTTTTTTTTTTCCTCTTGTGCCTAAAGATCAACAAGATGATTTAGAGGTCAGCAGTGAATATGTGGGAACTTAACAATGATTAACAGCACTTTCAGCTGTAAATTCGTGACTGAAAACTACTTGGCAAAGGGAGCAATTTTATTGGTTGTTAAAACATTTTTAAAAGGTAGAATAATATATAAGGCTTGCTCTGCTACACAGTAATTTTAATGGTCAGCTTTTTTTTTTTTTTTAATCTAATTCTACAATATTAATTTTCTCAAGAATAACACTACTTAATTACAAGGGCTTTAATAAACCAAATCTGTTGGTTTTGTATGTCTTGGGATAATCAAATTCTCAAGGGTACTGAGGTGTTTTGCTTCTGCTTCATAATTGGCCAGGATTGTGATTATTTTATGATAAAACTCAACCTCCTGCTAGGTTGCACTACTTAATTAATGTATCTTTTCCAAAGAACTTACCAGCCCAAGAGAAAACAAGGCTGAAAACAGATTTTACTACTCTTACTACTGAAATCATTTAAAATGTAGAAAAGAATTTGTTTTCTGTTCTTGAAATAAAAAGGTTGGAGAATAAAAAATAAACTTTCTGCCTTATTTCTCTTTCTGAACAGTTTCAACTCATTGCTTACTAAATTGAAACAGGAAGCATTTTTATTTAGTTGCATTTAATGTATACTACTATAGGGCAAGTGTCTACTACTTGCAAATTCAGTTCTTAGCCCAGTTCTAGAAGAAGGCATGCAAATGTAATTCTAGCCTTCAAAGACTGACTCTGGGAATGAATGAGAGGATTACAGTTCAGTTTTTGTGGCAGGTTGATCTTTCATACCTCTCAGAGGCTGCCAGTCAGAGTAGGTAGGATGATGCTCTTGGTATGCTTGCTGGAAACCCACAATGTCACCTTACTGACCTACCCTCAGGTTGAGCTGATGACCTGAAGGCTGGCAAGGTAATTGCTTTTGGTATTACTTCTGCAAGGTATTACTTTGCATTGGCAAAGCCTGTCTCCATATCACTATAAGATGTGCCAGATTTTTTGTTGTTTGACTTTCACTTCCCAAAGGATTAATTTGAAACAAGATACCACCCAGGGATTTTAGGCTACCTGTGAGTCTTGGCAAGCTCTGGTCCTTGCTGCTTGATGTCCTCTGCACTGTTTTTGAGTAGGACAAGTGTGGGGGAAAGACAAAAATAACCCTGTGAAAAGTAAATCTCCACAATGCCTTGTACTGATGCAACAATAAATTTAGAGCTTTCACACTTCTAAAAATGATGAAAATCATTTGATGAAAATGATGAAAATGAAATGATAAAAAATGAAATGTTTTGACCTGCTGTTAGATTGGTTGAAGGCTTCTTTGAACCAACTTCAATTTATAAGTATTATGTTGCAAAAGCACTGATACTATCAGTGATAGTGGCACCCGTTGAAATAGAAATTCCCTACATCAAGCACATTTTGGAAATAATGTTACCACCTAAAAGCTTCTCCTGGAGAAAATGGATTGTACAATAGCTTATCAGTCAAAGAAGAGTGCATGGGAGAAAAAGAGAGAAATAAAAATAATAAAACCCACTCCTGTGTGGAACATTAGAAGTGTGGCGCTAACAAAGACTTCCCATTCCACACAGAATTAGTGTTGGCAGAGGCAGCTCGCAGGGCTGTGGGTGTACTCAGCTGTGCAGAGCTGATTATGGAAGATGAAAGAGCCTAGCAATTTATTTCATCTCATGCTGAAGCACTGCTGACAACTGAAAGTGAGGACAGAAGGATTCATTTGTTCAACTTCTGTTTTAGAAAGCAGGCTTCAAATGATACCACAGAGAAAGTGGATGGAAATGCTGTGGTGTAATAAAGTGTCTATTTTTTATTTCACTGACTCCAAGATTTATGTTTTCAGAGGCTTTTTTTTTTTTTTTTTTTTTTTTTTTTTTTTTTAGGGAGTGGTGTTATTTGAGATGCCTGCAACACCAGGTTACTAGTGAAAAAAAGTAGGTGGTACTACTATAAGTTAATAAATGTAATCACATCTTCTATATGGATGCAAGCATGGGGAAGCCAATAACAGGGAAAATATAGACATGCTTATAGACACATCTACATGCTTATGTATACGTAAACCCAAATCAATTTAACATTTTTTTTTTCCTATTGTACTGTAGTCTCAGGAGTTTCATATTGTCTTTAAGTGATGACATACTTGAACTGGAGTATTTGACTGTAGCATTAGTACAAGAAGGACATCAAGGCCCTGGAACATGTCCAGAGGAGGGCTACAAGGCTGGTGAAGGGCCTGGAGCACAAGACCCATGAGGAGCAGCTGAGGGAATGGGTTGTTTAGTCTAGAGAAGAGGAGGCTCAGGGGAGACCTTATTGCTTTCTACAGGTATCTGAAAGGAAGGTGTGGGGAGCTGGGGGTTGGCCTCTTCTCACAGGGAACTAGTGATAGGACTAGAGGAAATGGCCTCAAGTTACATCAAAGGAGGTTCAGTTTAGACATTATGGGACATTTCTTCTAAGAGTGAGTAGTCAGGCATTGAAACAGCTTGCCCAGGGAGGTAGAAAAGTCACTGTCCCTGGGGGTGGGTAAGGAAAGGTTGGATGTAGTGCTTAGGGATATGGTTTATTGGGTGCTACTGGTAGAAGGGTGATGATTGGACCAGATGGTCTTGGATGTCTTTTCCAACCTTAATGATTCTATGATTATATTTATTCAGCAATCATAATGATATATAACTCTTGGCAAATTGATTGACATGTATTTACCTCTTAATGTATTTTTCATACAATGAAGTTTCACAAATAGATGACAAGAAGAAGAGGGGATAGGTGCAGGTGAAGCTGTTCAGAAGCAGATATGGTACAGAGCCTCAGTCTGGAGAAGTCAGTCTTGCCCCTCATCTCCATGCATGAGGCTGGAGAACAACAACTGGTGGCTTTGAACTGCATGTGGAAAAAGTCACATTATGATTAGGAAAACTTTCAAAGAATAAAGATACTGAAGCATGGGAAAAAATTGCCTAGGAGCCCTCCTTGTTGTAGGGTCTTAGGAACAAGTCAGACTAATGCGTCAAGACTAACAATGGTATAATTGATCCTGATGTAAGGCAGGAATGTGTATGCAACTCAATGATGTCTTGCAGTTCATGGTTCTCTGTATATGCTGGTTACTTTCAAGGACTTCATCTTTATTTTTAAATTGTGGTTAACCAAGCATGTTATTTCCTTTCAGAACTAAAACATATTTTACAAGTGAGAATAGCCTTCGTGTATATGAGTCAGAAAAAATGTCCACTGAAATGATTGTCATCATGGAATGTGGCTAAAATCCTTGTGTCCTGAACATATCCTAAATGCAACCAGTAGGAATCTCACAGAACTAAATATTCAATCTTTGACTCACAAAGCCCCTCAGACTTTGTGAATAGACTCAGAAGAAAGGGCCTCTCTGCTAAAATCTGGCAAACTTATGTGTTTAGTTCTAGAGTTACAACACATGTAAAAGCCAGGTTCTCTTCCCTGAAACTACCGATTTCTATTGTTTTTTTTTTTGTTTGTTTGTTTTTGTTTGTTTGTTTGTTTTTGTTGTTTTTTTTTTTCTTTTTTTTGTTTTGTTTTGTTGTTGGTTTTTTTTTTTTTTTTTTTGCAATTAAAGAATGCTGATTCAGAGGCACAGCCAAGTTATCATGCCAAAGTGCAAACTATATGAATATAGTTGCATTTTTAAATTTCTACTCTAAAAGAAAGATAGCAATATGTAGCTTCAAATTGATCTGAAACAAAATAATAATGGCTTTTCTTATGAAATCAAAATTCAGTGAGATTATTTTTATATAAAAAATATATGTTGCTGAAGAAACTCAAGGGCTTTATAAATTAAATTACTGAAAATGCTATTTTACAGAATGAAAAGTTTTTATTCTTTAGATGTTTTGAAGGTTTTAATTGCCAAGATTATAGAATCACAGAATTTCTAGGTTGGAAGAGACCTCAAGATCATCAAGTCCAACCTCTGACCTAACACTAACAGTCCCCACTAAACCATATCCCTAAGCTCTACACCTAAACGTCTTTTAAAGAATTCCACCACTTCCCTGGGCAGCCTGTTCCAATGTCTAACAACCCTTTGGTAAAGAAGTTCTTCCTAACATCCAACCTAAAACTCCCCTGGCACAACTTTAGCCCATTCCCCCTCATCCTGTCACCAGGCACAGGGGAGAACTGATCAACCCCCACCTCACTACAGCCTTCTTTAAGGTACCTGTAGAGAGCGATAAGGTCGCCCCTGAGACTCCTTTTCTCTAGGGTGAACAATCCCAGCTCCCTCAGCCTCTCCTTGAGGGACCTCCAGGCCCCTCACCAGGTTCGTCACCCTTCGTCGACATGCTCCAGGGCCTCAATGTCCTTCTTGTAGCGAGGGGCCCAAAGCTGAATACAGGTATTCAAGGTGGGGCCTCACCATAGCCGAGTACAGAGGGTCAATCACCTCCCTAGCCCTGCTGGCCACACTGCTTCTTCTACAAGCCAGGATGTTGTTGGCCTTCTTGGCCACCTGCGCACACTGCTGGCTCATATTCAGCTGACTATCAACCAATACTCCCAGGTCCTTCTCTGCCTGGCAGCTCTCCAACCACTCATCTCCCAGCCTGTAGCTCTGCTTGGGGTTATTGTGCCCCAGGTGCAGGACCCAGCACTTGGCCTTGTTGAACTTCATGCAGTTGACCTCAGCCCATTGGTGCAGCCTAACCAGATCCTCCTGCAGAGCCTTCCTACCCTCGAGCAGATCGACACATGCACCTAACTTGGTGTCACCTGCAAACTTACTGAGGGTGCACTCAATGCCCTCCTCCAGATCATCGATGAAGATATTAAAGAGGACTGGCCCCAGCACCGAGCCCTGGCGAACGCCACTAGTGACTGGCCTCCAACTGGATTTAACTCCATTTACCACGACTCTTTGGGCCTGACTATCCAGCCAGTTTCTAACCCAATGAAGTGTGCGCCAGTCCAAGCCAAGAGCAGCCAGTTTCTTGAGGAGAATGCTGTGGGAAACGTTGTCAGAAACCTTGCTGAAGTCAAGGTAGACCACATCCACAGCCTTTCCCTCATCCACCCAGCACGTCACTTTGTCATAGAAGGAGATCAGGTTCGTCAAGCAGGAACTGCCTTTCATAAACCCATGCTGACTGGGCCTGATCGCCTGCTTGCCCTGCAAGTGCTGCGTGATGACCCTCAAGATAATCTGCTCCATGAGCTTCCTTGGCACTGAGGTCAAACTGACAGGCCTGTAGTTTCCCAGGTCTATCCTCCGGCCCGTCTTGTAGATGGGCGTCACGTTTGCTAGCCACCAGCCAACTGGGACCTCCCCCAATAGCCTGGACTGTTGATAAATGATGGAAAGTGGCTTGGCCAGTTCCTCTGCCAGTTCTCTCAGTACCTTCAGGTGGATCCCAACCGGCCCCATCGACTTGTGCACATCCAAGTGCTGTAGCAGGTCACCAACCAGTTCTTCATGGATAGTGAGGGCCACATCCTGCTCCCCATCCCCTTCCACCAGCTTGGCATACTGGGTATCCAGAGAACAACCGGTATTGCCACTAAAGACTGAGGCAAAGAAGGCATTAAGCACCTCCACCTTTTCCTCATCTCTTGTCACTAAGTTTCCCCCCGCATCCAGTAAAGGATGGAGATTCTCCTTAGTCCTCCTTTTTGTGTTGATGTATTTATAAAAACATTTTTTGTTATCTTTAACGGAAGTAGCCAGATTGAGCTCCAGATGAGCTTTGGCCTTTCTAATTCTGTCCCTGCACAGCCTCGCAACATCCTTATAGTCCTCCCTAGTGGCCTGCCCACTTTTCCAAAGATTATAAACCCTCTTTTTTCTCCTAAGCTCAAGCCACAATTTTCTGTTCAGCCAGGCTGGTCTTCTTCCCCGCCAGCTTGTCTTTGGGCATGTGAGGA
This sequence comes from Anas acuta, assembly GCF_963932015.1. Taxonomy (NCBI): domain Eukaryota; kingdom Metazoa; phylum Chordata; class Aves; order Anseriformes; family Anatidae; genus Anas; species Anas acuta. The sequence continues at coordinate 58,844,480 of NC_089017.1, read as the reverse complement.
CAGACCGTTCCTGCGCCATTAAGATTTCCCTCTTGAAGAGCGCCCAGCCTTCCTGGACTCCTCTGCCCTTCAGAACTGCCTCCCAAGGGACTCTACCAACCACTGTCCTCAGCAGCACAAAGTCAGCCCTCCGGAAGTCCAATACAGCGGTATATCAACAACACAGCAAATTAACAAACTATTAAAGTAACAAATTATTCAAGTGACTTGGATCTCTGTTGTTTACCTTTAGGAAAATTTTTCATCCAACATTATCAAGTGTGAAGTTTTCTAGGAAAGGCAGCAGTAACAAAAAAGAACTGTCATGGTCGGGGTAAGAAACAAATCATGCTGAATCATAGCTTTTGTGGGTGCAGATGAGGCAGCAAACTGAGTAGTGGGGGTTGTGCAGTTGCTAATGCATTATATTAAGATAATACTCACACGAAGCTACGTTGAGCTAGATTAAACTACATGAACAATATTTTAATCATTTTTGCTCTTTTCTGTAAGATAAAACTAAAATTCCTCCCCAAAACATATTTGAGATGAGTGTTTGCTTGCTTCTACAATGTCAAATTTCAGCATAATTATGCAAAAGAGATTTTTTTAATGGAACTCCTTTTATATATACTTCTTTTTGTGCAGGTTTTTCCTTACATACAGACTTTATTCTCTGATTTTTATTATGGCTAATATGTATTTGCAATGATGACAACCATTTTTGTAATATCCTCCCGTGAACAAAAAGTACAGTCACTTAGTCATAAAGTGTGCAGGAATAGAAATGTTAGAGGTTCTGAGGATACTTCTCAGTGGTGTGTGAATAGAAAGAAAAAATATGATACTACTATTTGTCACAGCAGGCTGCCAGGCAAACAAGCATCAGTCATTTAATACTTCAATATACAGAAGTCAATTAAATGTAAGCATCCCAAATATTCTCAGTTGCTGATTTCTGAACCTTCTGTACAGTATACAGTAGTGTACTAGAAAAAAACACAGAGGGGAATCTGATTAGGAAATTGGTCACTAACTGATGAAAATCAGTTCTGCTTTGCAAAGCAAGGAACATCAGACTAAACAACAGCTTGGCTTAAGAGGATGATTATCTATATAAAACAAGCTGTTTACATGAATTGTAACACTGTCCAATTTGCTGTTGTCACACTGTGCTCTTCCAAACCTGAGCACCTTGTTCTATTCCAACTGTCTTTTGAAAGCAACACACAGGCAAATTGAAAACAAAAGCACAGCTCTTTCAATTTTTCCTCTCCTTCCATAATAGAGTGGGATGAACTCACAACAAAATGGGAGAGGAGAGTCACACACTTTAAACCAATTTAGAGGGCCTGGGGGCACAAGCTCTGCTGTCTGCCCAGCTAGGACTAGGGCTTTCAGGTACCTTGCACTAAAGCATCCTGATTCTGCCCCCAGAACACCCAAACCCCCTCTGCTGTATCCTATTTTACTCTGATTGTTCTCATTAATACCTTTATTGATGAATCAGATGAAGTAATTGAATGCACCCTCAGTAAGCATGCAGATGACACCAAGTTGGGGGGAAGTATCAATCTGCCAGAGGGCAGGAGGACCCTGCAGAGGGACCTGGACAGGTTGGGTCAATGGGCAGAGGACAATGGGATGAGAATCAATATAGCTAAGTGCCAGGTCCTGTACTTTGGCCAAAACAACCCCATGCAGCTCTACAAGCTTGGGGCAGAGTGGCTCGAAAGCTGCGCAGAGGAAAAAGGATCTGGGGGTGCTGGTTGATGCTTGCCTGAACATGAGCTGTCAGGATGCCCAGGTGGCCAAGAAGGCCAACAGCATCCTGGCTTGTATCAGGAATAGTGTAGTCAGCAGGACCAGGAAGGTGATCATCCTCCTGTACTCTGCTCTGGTGAGGCCCCACCTTGAGTACCTGTGTTCAGCTTTGGGTCCCTCACTGCAAGAAGGACATTGAGGCCCTGGAGCATGTCCATGGAAGGGCTACAAGGCTGGTGAAGGGCCTGGAGGAGCAGCTGAGGGAACTGGGGTTGCTCAGCCTGGAGAAGAAGAGGCTCAGGGGAGACCTTATCGCTCTCTACAGCTACCTGAAAGAAAGTTGTGGGGAGCTGGGGGTCGGCCTGTTCTCACAGATACCTAGAGATAGGACCGAAGTTAGTCTAACTGGAGTTAGACTACAGATAGGCCTCAAATTGTGCCAGGGGAGGTTTAGGTTTGAAAGTAAGAGACATTTCTTCTCAGAATGAGTAGTCAGGCATTGGAACAGCTTGCCCAGGGAGGTAGAAAAGTCACTGTCCCTGGGGGTGGGTAAGGAAAGGTTGGATGTAGTGCTTAGGGATATGATTTATTGGGTGCTACTGGTAGTAGGGTGATGATTGGACCAGGTGGCCTTGGATGTCTTTTCCAACCTTAATGATACTATGATTCTAGCTTTATAATTCTTCATATAAGCTTAACAGCCTTGGCTAGCCTCATGTTGCAGAACACAGACCTGGTCCAGAGGGTTACCTGGTATGGTACATCAGTAGACCAGTAGAGTGATTGGGCTGCACATGGTGAAGGTGTGCTCTTTGTTGTATCATTTGAGCATCTGGTACCTACACTTGAATGTGTTTCAGCCAGTCAGTGTCTCCCCACTATACTAAGTTGACAGTAACAACCTCAGTGTCATCATATCCACAGATAGACAAATTTACATCATGGGTATTCTGCTGTTGCTTCTAGGTTAGTCAGTTTCAATTCTAATTCAATATTTGAGAAAAAGACTTGGAGAAGGAGCCTTGGCATATGGATATTAAGAAAACACATTGTGAATCCGGATGGCAGTAAGCCCTAAGTGCAGACAGCATTCATATAACTGATACATGTTCTTTCTATATGGTGTATTTAGTCCACATTTTGACACCACAAAAATGGTGGGTTTGCTATCATTTCCCTTGTTAACACCACATTATAAAGTACAATATTTTAGAAAACATGACAAGATTGTAAGGTGTCATTTCCAGCTAAGAGAATATCCAAGTTTAATGACTGTTGTTTCATAAAGAAATGTACTCATGATTATTTTCAGATAGCATAAGAAAATTTTGTCAAGAAATAACATATCAGTAGTAATGTGTTGTGTTTTTTTTTTTTTTAGTAACAAAAGTATTTTTACAACATTGTTTTAGAAATATTTTTCTTCATAGAGTAGAAAACAAACTCTAATATATTTACCTACAGCAGTTCTAAAAGCTAAGATGAACTTTTTTTTTTTAAAACAATTCAAGCTATAATCTAGGTAATATCAATCTAAGTCACATTGAACAAGTATTCATGATTCAAAACAGTAGTATCACTGCTGACACAGTATGGTGCTTTCTATGACAGGAGCTGACATCTTTCATCAGAAAAATAAAAATAAAACAAAATGTTCAGAAAACCATTCTTCTTTCACAGGTAATTATACTTCATTCAGTTAAAACCATGTTTGTAGGACTGCATGGGGAATTTCTATTGTCAGAGAAAGCAAGCGAAAACAAGAGCCATGCAAGGTCTTTACTTACAGTGAGCCTGAAAAAGTTCTTGATTCTTTAATCTCTACCTGCTGCAGCAACTAATCCTCACCCTGTGTGAAGGTGCGATAAGAAAGCAGTAAGGAGTTGGTGTCCTTGCCCTCATTCCTGCTGTCCAATTCATGCTATCATATTTGGAAGTTGTTGACCTATATAGTATAGAAGAGAACAATAGACTTCAAAACTCAGTGTTCATATCAATGCATATTATATGGAATGAAGGATCATGCTTGCTTTTATCTGTGAATGATGTATTGTGGGTAAACTCCAGAAAAAAAAAAAAAAAAAAAAGAAAGAAAAAAAAAACCTACAGTGGCAGTTAATTTCACCACTATTAATTAAGTGCTGTCAAAGAAATATAACCAAGTCCATTAGTTGCAGAGAAGGGCTTTATGAAAGACGACCTCCCAGAATCTTCCTGTTTAGAGGGTAGCAGGCACTTGTGCTGTCTTTGAAGAGATTTTGGATTTGTAGGTAAGAGAAGATTCAAGACAATGCATGGGGCAGAGGTAATCAAATAATAAAATAGCAACTCCATTAACACTGAATATTTTCAAAAGCTTGAAATCCTAAGACTGCTTCTGAGAAACTCCAGACTGACAAGTCTGAATGTTATTTCTGTTGGAGATTCATTTAGAAAGCAAACCTAACTCAAAGCTAAGAGGCTAGAAAATGCATCAGCCTCTCAAAAGACATAGGAAGCAAGAAAAGGAGGAAGGAGTACTATTTTCTTTGCAGCATTGACCTTGAAAGGAAAAGGTGCACTGGGTAGATCATGAAGTTAGGAATATTTCTCAGTATAGCAGTAAATGATTAACTGTGTTTACACCATCACCAGCCACTACAATTCCTGATCAATCCAGTGTCTCCTATTTTAAAAAAAATATGATGCTTTTTCCTTTTATATTTACAGCCCTTTGAATTATATACTGGTGTAATGAATATCCACCGGAAGAGCAGAAACATGAGATGAGTGTAATTTATTACACTAATTTTAACTATATACTTAAGAAATGAATTCCACATCTTTTGAAGAAGTGTTCCATATAAAAATGTTGTATTGTTTAAGTCAGTCTCTGTCATAATACATGCATGATGTGGCCTTAACAAGCTAGGATTGTGAAGGACCTTCAATAAACAGTGACAAGGGAAAAAAATGCAGTCAACAAAATTATACAGTTCAGTTTCTGTTCACAAGACAGCTGGGAAACATTGACTTGAATCACTGTTAGAAAAAATAAAATAAAATGAAAATAAAATAAAAATAATAAAAAAAAATGCTCCAGGTTAAGCTGATGGTGGTTTGGATGCTTCAACAATTGTCTGAATGTTATGTAGAGAGTTTATGCCTTTCCAATCCATTTTAATCCAGTTACAGGAATGAACGTTGCTTCATTTTTCTGGAAAACAAAGACAGAATAATTATTCTTTTTATAATGCAATGGTATTACTCGCTTTTTGTGTTTTAGCAGATGCCAGCAAGAAATTCAGGGAATCTCTCATTTCAGAAGGCATGAGGTTATTTAGAATTGGAAGCTGGAGCAAATTTTTTTGCTTAAGGATTGGAGACTGTGATAATTGTAGGAAAGAAACGAAGTAGTGATCAGTTATTATGGAAAGCTGTGTGACATAGAAAAGTCTGTGATCATTTAAGTAGGGAATTATTCACAAAATTTAAAAATGTAAAGGGGTAAGAGGCATTGTGGCATTACTTACTCTGTGGTCCTCTCACAAGCTAAGTAGTTTTGTGAAGAGATTTTTTCTGGTGGTATTTTCTCTGCAACGTACCAGTCATCTTCCAGTGTTTAGCTCATGACCACTCACACAGAGGAGGAAATCATGATGGAATGAGGAACAGTCTAGTGGATAGGATTCTAGATAAAGATTCAGCTTCACAGGAAACCTTGTCCCAGTTTCCAGTCCTGTTTCAGACAGCAGCCTTGTGAAATCATTTAATTATTTTTTTTTTGACTCAGTTTTCTGTTCTATCTTTCTGTTTCATCTATTTAAGTACATAACTACATCCCAGAACCATTAAATGGTTAACAGCTGGAAAGGGAATGTCTCTTGTGCTGTGCCAGGTCTGATGGGAATCCTTAAATAATCCTTAATAAGGATATGCATAGTTAACCAAGGTGGTCAGGTTGCTGAAAGATGGTGGTGACAGCACTGCCCATCCTTCAGTGCTCAGTCCACATACACCAATCCCACACCCCATCCTATAGCCACACTCTGAGGCTACAGTACGCAGGTACTCTGAATGGTACCTGGGAATTCCGCTAGGTCTTCATGTGTGGTTGTTAATACCTTTAAACTGTTACCATAATCTCAGGTATGATTTTTAACCCATAGGAAATGGCACCCTACAAAAACAACTCCTGAACACATTTGTGTAACTAGGTTGTCCAGTGGACCACTCCAGGAAGCAACTTTCTCTGACTTCCTCCTCCAGATGTTTGAGAGCTCAGAGGCATAGACATGCTCTGTGCTGTGCCAGCTGGGCTTGACACCCTCATCTAAGGGTGCTAAGGATTAAGCAGTCTTTAACTAGGTAGATATAGTCTGTAAAGCAGTGTTTGGTGGGTGGGATCTTGTTCCCTGAGTACTGGTGTTTTCTGGTATGATGCAGTGCTTTCATTGTCTCTTACACAGAATGTAACTTTAACTAAGTTAGCAGAAATAATGTTTATCTTCTTTGGTAAACTCATTCATCCTATAAACAAGTCCGGATGATACTAATCCTCCTGACCAAAGTGGCACTGGGCAAAGTTTGCATGTGATAGTATAGACAGTAACAAAACTTTCAGGGTTCCCCACCCTCCACTCCACCTTCTTCTCTGATTCTTTCCCCAAACTATGACTCTTATTTCCAGTTACCAAGACTCCCGCGTGAAAGAGGGGAGTAAAATGTCAACATTTGCCTCAATCACCTGATTGATGTGGTCTGATTTCCTTGAGCCAGAGAATAATTCTAAATGGGAAGCCAGAGAGAAGGAATCCATGCAGCAAATTTAGTCCCTCTTAGTATTACTGATATGCAGTAGCAGTTTGCTTATAATATATCTCTGAAATATCATTGCACACTCAAAGTGATTCCAAAACATTTTAGAAGTAGTTGAAAATTAGTGCCAAATCTACATTTTTTTTCCTATACTTTAGCCTCTATCTCACCCCAGATTGCTTTTTTGCACACTATAATCAAAGAGCACAAAAAAGGAAAGAAAAAAAAAAAAAAAAAAAAAAAAAGATTAGACTGTGAGTCTGAATAAGCTTTTACATAGTCCCTTTCCTTTACTAGCATCTTAGAATTTTTTTTATTTTTTTTTTCTTTATGGGTGCCTGCCTATGTCTAACCTTTTCATAGTGCTTTGTCCTCATACAAATAATCGTGAAAGCACATCAAATAATAACAGCAGGGGAATTACTATACTGCCAAAAGGTTCCCATCAAGCAGCTAGAGTGTAGTCATCATTATAATCATTTTGAGGTGTATAATGTAGTTAAACCAGCTAGCTCAGCTCCTCTGAAATCTCTGAAGCTTTTCTCCTAACAGTAAAGGAAGATCCAAGTATGAATAACAATCTGTAAAGTGTAGCAGGAAAAAAAAAAAAGAATCCATCAGAGTTACTGCGTACATATATACATATATGTATATGTCCAGCTCCACAACCATTAAATAATTTTTTAAAAGGTTCAATAATTTCTATTTTTGCTTCTTTCACTTCAAGATTTTGGTTATTCTTCACGGTAAAAATGTGGAAGATGACAAGGGGACATCTAAATCACCATTTCCCCGTATTTTTTACTACTTCTCTTAATGCAGTTCTGTGTAGAAATGTTATAATTTAGTAGAGGATGTTAAGCATTCCAAGTGATACTCATAGTTAACTGAATTAGAGTAGCAAATTGTCTTCCTGCTTTATGCCTTGTTGCAGCCATTTCTAAAATACAGTTTTATGATTCTACCTCATTGAAATGCAGTGAGATTGAAAATATAATTTTGACTCACTCTAAAGAAGGGAAATTACTTAGAAGTTCCAAGTGTTATGTCAGTGCTGATATTACTAGTGTATCTTATATTTTGCCTCTAATTTCTAATGTTATTTGTAGAGACAGCTGCTCTCACTTCCTGGAGACCTATTTCATATTCTTAATTCCTGCTTTGATATTAAACCTTTGTCTTTCCTTCTTGGTTCTTTTTTTTTTTTTTTTTTTTTTTTTTTTTTTTAACACAATCTTCAGACTACACAGATTCCTTCCTCCAAACCTCTGCTCACACTTCAGGAAACATTTTAGAAACATTTTGTATCTAAAGCTATTCCACTTCTCCAGGTCTCAGACCTTCTGACAAGTCTTGCAGACTTACATATGACTAATTTCCTAAAGTGCTCCACACTTCTTATTCCACACAGATGGGAAGTATGTGTTTGGGAAATGGAAGCTTTGTGCAATATGCCAGCCACACTTTAAAAGTACCTGAGATAGATTGCATTTATGCTAAGGCACTGTGAAAATGCATGGAGTTCAGATACAGCAAGTCTTAAACAGTTTTTTTTTGTTGTTGTTGTTTGTTTGTTTTTGTTTTCCATGGTAAATGGCTTAGTATTTGCATATTAGGCAGGCTACAGGTATAGATATAATTCTCTCTGGGTTTTTAGTATATATTTTTGACATTCCCTCCAAGTTCTAATCCAAGTGCTTAAACACATAATTGGAAGAAATACATCATAGAAAAATAAGCCCATAAAGCCTATGCTTCTTGGTAATGCATCTGACATGTCTGTTTCCACCTCTTGGAAGGTATTTTGGAGGCATATATTTCACATATTATACTATAGGCTGCTTACTGTTAAATGTTATCATAAGGCAATAAGCAGACTTCGTAGAAATAGATGAATAGGCAGAAATGTAAATGAACTGCATAAGTGTATAAAATCTTATCCTTAGTTTTTATTTTATTATCACAATTGACAATTTATAAAAGGTGCTGTAGCTACAAATATGCATTATATACCACTAGCCTAGTGGAATTAGCTTTTTCAGAAAGTATAAATCATTGATTTGCTGGAGTCATAATGGTATGTAACTTGGCTGTTCCCAGGGGGACAGTCATAGCTCTAAAATCATAATAAATACAAAAACAGCAAAGGTGTTGGGACATGCATTATTTGTGTCATCATATAGATTGCTTGGCATTTATTATGTTGTCGTACATCTAAAAGAGGAGAGGGATTTAAACAATGGCACACCCTTTGATTTTGCAACTCAGAATCCTAACTTGGTTGAGTGGAACTCTTCCCTGTGGTCCAATGTGTGACCAGTAAAACTGATTTTCCAGGCAGTTTTCAAGATCATACTCTTATGTTGACTTGAGAGGTATTCATTATTTTGGATTTCTTTTTCTTCACCGGGCTCAGGGATTGATTGCACCTGTCACCTTCAAGAATTTAACGTTACAGGCCCAAGTTTAGACCCAAATTGCCCTTCAATAGGCAATTTAGGAAAGTGGAAATATCGGGGCACAGCCAGCCTGTGACTCAGAGCTGTGACATACTGATTAGCCCTTTGGCAATGACCACTGTAATGTACAGTGACATTACAGGTAGCCCAGAGTGAGTGAGGTTCCAGGCTTTGGTGTCTCAGATAAATGCTTATGGTTGGGGTTATGTGAGTCACATGTGCCTTGTGGAAATTAGGAATGCTTTTGTTCATTTGAATAGAAGTGGTCTGTCTCTCCAACCTCTAAACTGTTTAAGATATACCTTGAATTTCTTGACCTATTTTTTTTTTCTGCAATTCAGATTACCTTTTTTTTGAAACCTCAGCACTTTAAACTATTGGTACAGAAACGAGCGTCTCTTTTTAGAAAACCCATTAGTAACATTCCAAAATGCTCTGCTTACAAAAGCTTTCCTGTTATTCATTGAAACAAATGAATGACTTATCAGATTTCAGAATACATGTAAGGTGAGCTTTACAGATCCCATTAAATGTTGAAAGCTGTTTGCAAGGTCTGTGTGCCTGTCTTTTGCCTTCAGTTCACAGTGTGCTTTCCTCGGATCTTCAGATTTGTGAGATACACCAACAAAATAAAGAAAAAGGATTATCCTAATTTGAAATAGGTCAGTCTAAAGGTGAAATCCTAAAACTGATTATTTTAACTCTCTGGTGCTCCCAACTAAGTTCAGGAAGGTTGAGAATTTAATACAGGAAAAAATGGACTGAAGTACAGAAAAGATTAAGTGAGTGAACTGTACAATCGTGACCCCTGTATAAAATGAAAATGTTCTCTGGGCAAAATTAAGACTGCTGTTACATGTACATGTACAGATTGACTGCAGATATATACAGCAGTGTAATTTTTGTCCACTCTGACTTTTCTACTGCTTGATTAAAAGACTAGACATTTCCCCTTGAGATTCACTCCTCTGCCTAATGTGCTGTAATTGCAACAGAGTGCTTGGTACAGCAGCAACGAGCAGTATTCTGTAATAAATTTAGGTCACTGCAGAGTTCATCATGTAGTCCATGGCAACAGAAGATAAAGCACTGGTTAGTTCATCTCTAGCTTTTAGCCGCAGTGTCAGTGATTCTCCTGTCTAATGATATTAATAGAGCTAAATGTAGGCAAATTGTCCAAGTCCCAAGGTCTCTTCCTTCCTACTGTGCATGTAATATTTCAGCTACAGAAAACATAATGTAGCATTATAACAGAAATGTGTACCAGAAGAATTCTTAGCCAAGCAAAAGACAATTGAGTTTTACCTTGGAGCATTCCTTTCATATTGCCATATAATCCCTCTGATCAATATTTTTGAAATCCTTTTGTTTTTACAAAACCTAACTCCTATTTCTTATTTCTCTGGTGAAAAGCAGACACAAATTGTGCAAGGATTTCAAAAGTGCTGATTGCAGTTGCTAGGTATTTGGAATGTGTTAGGGGAGCACTTTAATACAAGAAGAGGTGTTTGTTGTTGTTGTTGTTGTTTTGTATTCTGTTTATTTACTTAAACTTGTACTTGAGAATATTTTATTCATTTAGCTTATTTGCAAAATGGCTATTCAGATTAAATCCTAGCTGCAGGCCATTCTTTTCACTTCAAGACTTTTCGAGTCTCCTTGCTTTACTATCTGATAAACTCAAAAACCACTGGAAGCTGATTTCTGTTCTCACACTGTAGCGTGAGTTACAGTAGGATTGAAATACTGTATCCTGGCTTGCATAAAACTGTACACAACTAACTTTTTCTTCATTTAGTAATGTGTTTTACTCTTTTTTTTTTTCTTTTTTTTTTTTCCCCTATGATGATGCTTGTTGATTGCTACATCTCCCATGAAAAGATTGAAAGAAAATAAATTTTCAAAGCATAGAAGCAACTCATAAAGCAGTGGGAATTAAAAACAAACAAACAAACAAACATACAAAAACAAACAAACAAAAAACAATTTAGAACTCGGAACAATGAACTGCAGCAGAAGTTGGTTGACTTGGGGTTATTTGTTTGTTTGTTTGTTTAGTTTCATATATCTTAGACTTAAGTATCTCACATATTTTTTAAGAATTAAACAATTATTTTATGCAGTGCCATATAAATATCTTGTAGTTATGAATATCAATAAAGGTGGCAAAAGACCATCTTACAAGAACATTGCTTGGCATTTATTATGTTGTCGTACATCTAAAAGAGGAGAGGGATTTAAACAATGGCACACCCTTTGATTTTGCAACTCAGAATCCTAACTTGGTTGAGTGGCACTCTTCCCTGTGGTCCAATGTGTGACCAGTAAAACTGATTTTCCAGGCAGTTTTTAAGATCATACTCTTATGTTGACTTGAGAGGTATTCATTATTTTGGATTTCTTTTTCTTCACCGGGCTCAGGGATTGAGTTTGTAGGGAGAAAATTCGTGTGGCCAAAGCACACCTAGAGTTGAAGCTGGCTGTGTCTGTGAGAGAAAATAGAAAGTTTTTTTTTAGATATGTGAACGGAAAAAGGAGAACTAAAGAATACATAGGGCCGCTCCTTGATAGGGAAGGTCTCCTCACAGACAATGACATAAGTGAAGCAGAGACACTTAACGCCTTCTTTGCCTCTGTCTTCAATGCCGATGATGGGCTTTGGGACCCAGGGTGCCCTGAGCTGGAGGACCGGGACGGTGGGGATGACAAACTCCCAACCGACCCTGAACGTGTGCGGGATTTGCTACTCCACCTGGATCCCTACAAGTCCATGGGTTCGGATGGGATTCATCCCCGGGTGCTGAAAGAGCTGGCAGACGTCATCGCGGAACCTCTCTCAATTATTTTTCAACAATCCTGGGAATTTGGAGAGGTCCCGGTAGACTGGAAGCTGGCAAATGTTGTGCCGATTTTCAAGAAGGGTCAGAAAGAAGACCCTAGCAATTACAGGCCTGTCAGTCTCACGTCAGTGCCTGGTAAAATCATGGAGAAGATGGTTCTCGAACTTATTGAGGCGCACCTGGGGGACAAAGCAGTCATTGGTCCCAGCCAGCATGGGTTTGTGAAGGGTAGGTCCTGCCTAACTAACCTGATTTCCTTTTATGATAAGATCACCCGTATGGTGGACCAAGGGAAACCAGCTGAAGTGATTTTTTTGGACTTCAGCAAGGCTTTTGACACGGTTTCCCATAGGATCCTACTGGACAAGATGTCTACCATACAGCTAAATAAAAACATCATACGAAGGGTGAGCAATTGGCTAACGGGCAGGGCCCAAAGGGTTATGGTGAATGGGGCTGCGTCGGGCTGGCGGGCGGTCACCAGTGGGGTCCCTCAAGGCTCCATTTTAGGGCCGGTACTTTTCAATATTTTTATAAACGATCTGGATGTAGGAATAGAAGCTATTTTGAGCAAGTTTGCTGATGACACCAAACTTGGAGGAGTTGTGGACTCCAATGAGGGTGGAAAGGCCTTGCAGAGGGATCTGGATAGGTTAGAGAGCTGGGCGATCACCAACTGCATGAAGTTCAATAAGAGCAAGTGCCGGGTCCTGCACCTGGGACGGGGAAACCCTGGCTGCATGTACAGACTGGGCGATGAGACGCTGGAGAGCAGCCTAGAAGAGAGGGATCTAGGGGTCATGGTAGACAGCAAGTTGAATATGAGCCAGCAGTGTGCCCTGGCAGCCAGGAGGGCCAACCGTGTCCTGGGGTGCATCAAGGACGACATCGCTAGTAGGTCAAGGGAGGTGATTGTCCCGCTCTACTCTGCGCTGGTGCGGCCTCACCTCGAGTACTGTGTGCAGTTCTGGGCACCACAGTATAAAAAGGACATGAAACTGTTGGAGAGTGTCCAGAGGAGGGCTACGAAGATGGTGAAAGGCCTGGAGGGGAAGACGTACGAGGAACGGCTGAGGGCACTGGGCCTGTTCAGCCTGGAGAAGAGGAGGCTGAGGGGAGACCTCATCACAGTCTACAACTTCCTCGTAAGGGGGTGTCGAGAGGCAGGAGACCTTTTCTCCATTAACACCAGTGACAGGACCCGTGGGAACGGGGTTAAGCTGAGGCAGGGGAAATTTAGGCTTGACATCAGGAGGGGGTTCTTCACAGAGAGGGTGGCTGCACACTGGAACAGGCTCCCCAGGGAAGTGGTCACTGCACCGAGCCTGTCTGAATTTAAGAAGAGATTGGACCGTGCACTTAGTCACATGGTCTGAACTTTTGGGTAGACCTGTGTGGTGTCAAGAGTTGGACTTGATGATCCTTAAGGGTCCCTTCCAACTCAGGATATTCTATGATTCTATGATTTAACATGGAGAGAAGAAAGAAGTGATTAAATTATGTCTGAAAAATAAGGATATCAGTTGTACCAGTCTTAGCTCTTTCATTTTTGGCAAAACATGTGTACTGAGTCTACATGGTTGGGATAGATGTTGCTTCCATGGATTCCCTTCAAAACAAGTTTCTCACCTGTAATCTGTACATTCATGAACATTCATGACACCTTCTGGAATTTCCTTGCAAATCTTTTCCCATGTATATTACCCAAACTGTTACTTTTTAAATTCATAGTATAATTTTTGTTTGAGTATCTAAGTTGACACTTCAAAGATGAAGTCCAGATTATTATGTGTATGACCATTGGCTCACATGATTAAGAGTCTCTCTGCAGGTTTCTTGAATCTTCTTGCAATGAGGCCTGAGCCTCCTCTTCTCCAGGCTGAGCAACCCCAGTTCCCTCAGCTGCTCCTTGTAAGACTTGTTTTCCAAACCCCTCTCCAGCTTTGTAGCCCTTCCATGGACATGCTCCAGGGCCTCAATGTCCTTCTTGTAGTGAGGGACCCAAAGCTGAACACAGGTACTCAAGGTGGGGCCTCACCAGAGCAGAGTACAGGAGGATGATCACCTTCCTGGTCCTGCTGACTACACTATTCCCAATACAAGCCAGGATGCTGTTGGCTTTCTAGGCCACCTGGGCACCCTGACAGCTCCTGTTCAGGCAAGCATCAACCAGCACCCTCAGATCCTTTTCTTCTGCACAGCTTTCCAGCCACTCTCATCCAATCCTGTACCATTGCATGGGGTTGTTTTGGCCAAAGAACAGGACCTGGCACTTAGCCATATTGAATCTCATCCCATTGGCCACAGCCCATCAACCCATCCTGCCCAGGTTTCTCTGCAGGCCTTCCTACCCTCTGGCAGATCGATGACTTGGTGTCATCTGCAAACTTACTGAGTGTGCACTCAATTTCCTCATCCAAGTCATCAATAAAGATATTAAAGAGGATGGGCCGCAACACCGACCCCTGGAGAACATCACAGGTGACTGGTCACCAGCTAGATTTCACTCCGTTCACCACTACTCTCTGGGCCTACCCATCCAGATAGTTTTTACCCCAGCCCAGAATGTAGCTTTCCAAGACATGGGCTGCCAGCTTCTCCAGAGAATACTATGGGAGAGCGTGTCAAAGGCCTTGCTGAAATCTAGGTAGACTATGCCAACAGTCCTTCCCTCATCCACCAGGTGGGTCACCTGGTCATGAAAGGAGATGAGGTTGGTCAGGCAGGGCTTGCCTTTCATGAACCCATGCTGACTGAGCGTGATCCCGTGGTGGTCCTGCGTATACTGCATGTTTATATTTAGGATGACCTGTTCCATCACCTTTCCTGGCACCCAGGTCAGGCTAACAGGCCTGTCACTCCCTGGGTCCTTTTTATGACCCTTCTTATAGATGGTCATCACTTTAGCAAGTCTCCAGTCATCTGGGTCCTCTCCAAATGACCATGACCACTGATAGATGATGGAAAGCAGCTTGGCAATCATATCTGCCAGTTCCCTCTGGAGAGATACAAAGGAAAATTTCAAAGACCTTTCAATCACCTTTCAAACCTCTTCTACAAAGTGTTTTTCTGCATTTTCCTTTACCAAATATAGCTCTGACCTGAAACTGCAGCCATGTGATTATAGTAACTCTTACTTAAATGTACACTGTACTGCTTGTGGTTCCTGAGTTTGATTCTAGTTCTGCGGTATGTCAATAGCTTTGAGTGAAGTTGGTGAAAGGTACTAAGATCCTGCTGAGATAGTTTCAGATCACAGGCTTTCCATGTTATGTCACTTTTGTTTTCCACTTTTAAGAGTACAGTGTAACTGCTTTAATATGGCTTTTCCATTCCTACCTTATATGCTTCCCTTATCTTTCTACAGTGCTTATGATAAGATCTTTCTTTCAGGACTGATTTTCCTTTCACTCCAGCTGTGCTTACAGTTCTTTTCTTAACATTCCCCTTTTCCAGATGTCTATGCTGTCAATTTACTCTTGTTTGCACTCACTTAGTTTTTTTCCCCAAGTAAGGATATTATTACAGACTTCAAGATTTGTCTTCTGATAATCCTATCCCCAGCAGTCATGACCATTTCATTTTTGTTTTTGTTCTGAGATTAAAAATGAAAACACAACATTCTTGTTTCAGCTGTAGTTTTATTATTAAACATCCATGATTTTCTTCAGTGCCTCCAATCTGCTGGAATTTGTTTCTAACATCAGGCAAGCAGCTTTCATGTCAGACAATAAAGCTCTGCTGATCATCTGCAAGTTTCTAACTCTATCCAAGTGAATATTTAATACTTGCACGAAATTCTCAATAGAGTCTATGATTCTAGATCTTAAAATAGACATCATTTCAAGATAGTCATTCAATATAGATTTTTAGGGATACAGATTTTTTAGGGAAAATTTTACTTTCTGATGCAAGGCATTTGGCAACTGGTAAGTTGGAAACAGACTCATATGTAATGCAGTCTTTGTAAGATCCTACCATAAGAATAGAGAAGATTAATAATAAACTTTGGAATTTAATATCCTAGTGCTTTAACCACTATCATTATAGAAAAGAGATTATCATTAGACAAACAATACTGAATGAAAAGTCAATTTGTGACATTATCCTAACTGAAACAGGTAATTGATTTTTGATAGATGTTTTATTGCTGATGGAAATTATGATTTTAGGAATGAAGGAAGGAAAAGTTCACTTAAGGCAGGCAGTCTTGCAGAAAATCAACTGTGGATTTTAGATATTTTACATAGTTAAACTTTTTTTGCTGGTTTAAATTTAAATAGATTCAAGCCTTTCAGAACAATGAACAAAAGATGATGATTTACCATACTCTTTTGTGTCCTAAAGAAAGTCTTTTGGTCTTACATAGCTGAGATATTTCTGGAAGCCTAAGAGGATATTACTACCTGGAGGCAGCTTTCTGGTTTTCTGTTTAGAAACCTTGAAGGTGGCAAGAATCCAGCTCTCCAAACTAGCTGTCTAAAGGATATTGTATAAAGGTTCTCGTCAGACTGTGGGAAATGGGGGAAAAATTAAACACCTGATGATCAAATGTTTCTTCTGAACCTACAGAGACTTCAAGATTTTAATACATGCTGGAATTAACTGAAATGAAGAGTAATAAACCAGTATTTGTATTCTTTTCTTTATCCCAACCTAGTGTAACTACTGCTAAAGTTCTAGTCAATATTAACATATCACACCCTAAATAACATGTAGTGGGAGCTGTCCTGTAGCAGAAGATCTGATTATTTTATCACTGGGAACTGGTAGATACGTCAAGGATTAATATACTTTTAGAATAACGTTGAATTTGGGAAATAATAGTATCCTCAGGATACTATAATGTCTGTTTCTTCCAGTGTTTTTCACATGATTTTTACCAACATGTGTTTTTATTTTTCTCTGTATTTCATCTCTGCTTTCTTTTTTGACCAGTTTGCACATTTGAGCAACCAACATATGCTTAGGATTAAAACCTGAGGCTTAGTACCATGTTTGGAAGAAAAAAGAACAAATGGATCTGGAGTTTATACCTTTTAGGCAAAAAATATGGGTACCCTTAACAACAGAAATGGATGTTGTCTGTCTCATGTCACTGGCAGGACAAGAAAGTATCTCATTTGTTGTCTACACACTGTAAACTGATGGACCTGATGTCTGTAATCAGTCAGTAAAAGCTTCTACTAATCTAAAAATCCTGGGTTCAAGCCCCATTGCCAAATAGTTTTCCATAACTTTTGCAATAAATACTGACAAATCATGATTGACACATCTCTCTATTCCTCTCTCTCTCCTGCCCTGCATAATTGCCAACTGTGTTAAACATTCCCTGCAGGCACAGAAAGGAACCTACTATCAATATTTTGATGATCCATTAATGTGGGCCCTATCTGATTGAGTTTTCTGCTTGTTCACTTAGAATGTAACACTTGGTGACCTTGAAATATGAGCATTAAAGACAGGATACCTTATCTTGCTGCATGTCACTATCACCAAATAAAGCTTCTATTACGGGTGCTTTGAAATGAGCTGTTGGAAGAAAAGAGAACCTCTACTCTTAAACCTACCTTAACACAAAGTCTGTGTTATTTATTTACGATGTTACATGAATCATCTGCACTTTCCCTGATAAGCCCAGGGCTGTGTGTCTTTCATTTCAGCTGACATTTTGCTGCCATTTGCCAGGCTAAATAACTGCTGTGCAATCACACCAAGCTGATGCATGGTCATTGTTTTGCACAAAATGGATATTTAAGTCAGCTGAAAGACTGTTTTGAAGAATATAATTTGACAAAGTAAATTTTTACTCATATAAGAGAAACCAAATAGATCTGTACCGAATGCACCTTTTGAGATAGCTAAAAGGATTTCTGCAGAGAATTTGACAAAGTATTTTACTTCTGCACATAAAGTAAAAAGTGATTAGTCTGGAACAAAAAGGATTTTTCAGGGCACAGAAAGGTTTTTCTGTGTATATAATTTGGAATTATAAACATTCTTAGTCCTGACTGATGAGGTGTTTGAAACTTGTGTTTTTGTAAAGACAAATAACTGTTAGTTACATATTTTCTGTGTGTGTTAAAAAGAATTAAGTGAAATGGTGTTTTTCTTCATCTTGTATTTGTATTTTGTCCTTTCATTCTTTCTCTTTTTTTTTTTTTTTTCTTCTTTTTTTCTTTTCCCCAGAGATTTGACTCTGAATCACAATCCCAGTTCTTGATAAACCAACTGGATTGCATGATTCTTTAGCTTGCTTTATCATGCTCTGAAATGTTAGAATCACATGTTGTGTATAGAGTAATTGAGCATTTTTGTTTCTCTAACTGTAAGAGGCAGAAAAATGAACACATTTCAAGGATAAGAAGTTCTGCCTGCAGTTGTTTAGCTGCTGAGAAAATTTGCTGACAGGTTTGCTTGGATGCGTATGCTCCTACTTGAGAAAAAAAAATGCAAGCCATACAAAAATGGACTGGAATTGTCCACAACTGACAAGCGACTTCTATTTAGAGATTTAGAGACTGCAGGTTAATAATTTATGAGGTTCTTATGCAGAACACTATGTGACTTTCATTTTCTTGTTCATGGAGCATATCAAATGCAAGGTGTTACTTGTAGGTCTGGACAGATTTTCACTTTTTTTTTTTTCCTTCCAATTATTCCTTAAATACCTGCTATGTTATGCAGAATAGAGGGGGGAAAGGCAAATAATTCTAGCCTGAGAAAATGTCATCATGACATTCATCATCATTTTGTGACATTTGCTGTCCTTTTACTAAGCTCCTTGGCATTTCATGAAACCATGCCTAGACTAATTGTACTTTCATAAACTGTTGTTTTCCCTTATTATATGGTTTGAGAGTATCTTCCATGCAGGAATGTCAACATGTTTAACAAACTCTAATGACTAAAGCTTTGAACCCCCTCCTGATGTACAGTACAAAGGTTTTTACCTGTCCCCACCTCAGTATGAGACTTTTTTAGTGACAAGACTATGGGCACACTATTCAGCTAAAACTGTTTTTTTTTTATGGCATTGATGATGTTGAATGAAGATAGATTGCATCCATCCAACAGTCTAGTTTCATACCCATCCCACCTCCAAGTCCCACACAAAAAAGCTATAAAAAAAGTTTCTTTTGTGGAGAAAAAAAGGCAATATTTTGCCTTTTTTATTTGTAATAAAAAAATTTATTTGCAATAAAAAAGGCAAGAGAGTGCCCCTTTCTTCTCCTGTTTGTAGTCCTCAGTTACTGTGGAAAGGTGGATCCAGCACCACATTTTCCTGGACATTTTCACCTCCCCACAGGATGTTCTCTGTTATTCAGCTCCTGTGTTACAATTTGCTGAAGCTAATGCTCCCTTGCAGAAAGCTAGCACTGGTAGGGTTTTACAGGAAATTACATGAGGAAGCATTTGGGATAAAGTATTTTGCCGAGAAAGAGGCTGAGCACAGCAGCTGGTGGTGAGCCTGTGATGGAAGGGATTACCTGCAGGTTGATCTGCTGCCTCTTCCCCTACCCTAGTGGGGGATCCGGAGTACTGACATGTTGCAGGTGAAGCAGCCTTGTATATGTGAGCACCTCTTTCTGTGTGCAGGCTGGAGGAAGGCTGTGCAGATCATGGGTTGTGTTGCCATGTGTCCCATGAGTACTCCTGTGCAGGACTAGCTGGTTTTATATGGTCCTAGAGAACTTCTCAGAGGCCTGGATTTTGCTTTGGCTAAATAAAATCACTTTCCTAGATACATTTCTGTGAAAACAGGCACTTGGAGCCAGTTCTGTCAGGAAGAGTTTTACAACATAAAATTATATTCTCAGAATTTTGGCGAAAATCTCAAGATATTAATTCCTTGGGAACAGATTATGGGTGTGAAGACCAGTCTGGTAGAAGAGCTAGCCATTTGTCAGTCAAGTAAAAAGAAATGTGAGGCAAACAATCTTATGCGCTTACTATCTTGTCAAAAATAATTGGCTCATTAATCTTAGCTATATTAATTTAGTCATATTATGAAGGTCAAATGCAAGAAGATCCTTTTGGGTTCTCATCAAGTTAAACACAGCTCTCTATGTAGTTAGCAGAGTTTTTCTCTCTAAAAATAAAATTCCAATAACACTTTTAGCAATTTAATTACATACAATAATCAGGGATATACTAAGACATACAGAGTGAATGAATAGACCGCACAAACACAAGAAGAAATAAACATCATCAACACATTCCTTATGTACATCCATAAAAGGCATTTCTTGCCTATGAAAAATGAAACTTTTATGAGAATAATATTATCAGATCACTATAAATATGGATCTGCTTATATTATTTATGTTGATATAATCTGAGGAAAGAAAATTCAACAAAACTAATGAATTTTTGAGCAAATACAGTTTAACTGGTTTATTGGTATTGGGCCAGATATCTCATACACTCACACCCTTATTGAATTTGGTGGACAAGACAGAATACATGATTCTCCTGTGTTCCTAATTTCTTTTCCATCATGTAGTTTACATAAGTGTGGTTTGCAGATTTCTATAGTATTTAAAAACATAGGGAAAAAAAAAAATCACCTAAATAAGCATTTTTTTCTCGCTTGCCTTGCAGATTGTGATTATTTGGAACTGCAGGTTAACCACTGAGAGGCTTGACAAAATTAAGAATATTAACATGTATTTACAGCTTTATTAATTCATTATCAAACTCCATACAATGTGTAGACATTCTTCTAACTTCACTGACTCATATAATAGCAAGGTAAAGGACCTGTAAAAAGTTTCAACACAGTAAAGGGAAATAGTTGGTATACCAGCTGCTTAGAGGACATAGTTGTCAGCCAGTACTGAAGCTTATAGATGCGATCATGTCATTCCTGTTTGCTAAACTTTAATTTTATATGGTTGGTAGCAGTTTAAGTTGTCTGCAGATTCTAGTTTATGATAAGTCCCTAGTGCAGCATTTTTTCTTGTACTTTTTTTATACATATATATATATATATTTATTTTTTTTTTCTAACCACATGATTTTAGACATTTTTAGTATTTTGCTAATGCTTTTTTTTTTTTTTTTTTTTTTTTTTTTTTTTTTTTTTGTCCATTCCTAAGCAAGTTGCCAAATTGTTCTTTAAAAAGAAATTGTTGAGGATAGGTATCTCCTTACCTCATGAGACTTATTTAATCAAAGCAAATAAATTATGTTCATAGCAGTAATACCTGTTATTTCAAGTCTATTTTCACTTCAGGGCTTTAAGGGACTGGGATGATTAGCAGATGGAGCAGAAGCACAGGTCATGCTTCCCTCCATCCGTACAGTGGCAGGGAAGGGTACAGAGAGGACTCAGAAAGCCCACCTGATAAACAGATGGCTCAGAGGCTGGTGCCAACACTGAAATTTGTGGGTGTTTTTTGTTTTTTTGTTTGTTTTTTTTTGTCAATTTTTTTGACCATGGAGCGCATTACTCAGCACCCAAACTGCTAACTGCAGATGGGTCCCACTGGTCCCAAAGGGGAAAACAGACACTAGCACAGGAGCTGGCAGGGCTCACCGAGAGGTAGGAAGGGGAATGGGGATGGGGAGGGAATAAGGCTTGTTAGAGGTGTGCCAGGGGAACAGTGTCAGTGCCAGGGTAGCAGGCAATGTCCCAACTGAAGTGCATCTACACTAATGAACACAGCATGGGTAACAAACAGGAAGAGCTGGAAGCCATTGTGCAGCAGGCAGGCTATGACTTGGTTGCTATCATGGAAATGTGGTGGGACCACTCTCATGACTGGAGTGCTGCAATGACTGGCTATAGGTTCTTCAGAAGGGACAGGCAGGATGGAAGGAGTGGTGGTGTGACTTTCTGTATTAGAGAATGTTTTGATGTTGTGGCTGAGACTGGGAATGATAAGGTTGAATCCCTATGGGTTAGGATCAATGGGAAGGCCAACAAGGCAGGCATTGTGGTGGGGGTCTATTACAGACCGCCAAACCATGATAAGGAGACAGATGAGGAATTCTACAGGCAGCTGCAGAAGTTGTGAAATTGTCGGCTCTTGTCCTCATGGGGGACTTCAGCTTCCCAGACATATCCTGGAAATACAACACAGCTCAGAAGAAGCAGTCTAGGAGGTTTCTGGAGAGTGGAAAATAGTTCCCTGATGCAGCTGGCTAGTGAGCCTACCGGAGAAGGTGCCCCGCTGAACCTTCTGTTCACAAACAGAGAAGGACTGGTGGGAGATGTGGTGGTCAGGAGCTGTCTTGGGCAGAGTGACTGTGAAATGGTAGAGTTCTTTTTTCTTGGAGAAGTCAGGAGGGGCGCAAGTACAACTGCTGTCTTGGACTTCCAGAGGGCCAGCTTTGAGCTGTTCAGGACACTGGTTGGCAGAGTTCCTTGGGAGGCAGTTCTGAAGGGCAGAGGAGTCCAGGAAGGCTGGGCACTCTTCAAGAGGGAAATAAAGGTCTGTCCCCATGTGCTCAAAGACGAACCAACATGGAAGACTGGCCTGGCTGAACAGAGAGTTGTGGCTAGAGCTTTAGGAAAAAAAAGAGGGTTTTTGATCCTTGGAGAAGAGAATTGGCCACTCAGAAAGATTATAAGGATTTTGTAAGGATGTGTAGGACAAAATTAGAAAGGCCAAAGCTCATCTGGAGCTCAATCTGGCTACTGCTGTTAAAGACAACAGAAAATGTTTTTATAAATCCATTAACACAAAAGGAGGACTAAGGAGAATCTCCATCCTTTACTGGATACAGGGGTAACTTAGTGACAAGAGATGAGGAAAAGGCTGAGGTGCTTAATGCTTTCTTTGCCTCAGTCTTTAGCAGCAAGACCAGTTGTTCTCTAGATACCCAGTACCCTGAGATGGTGGAAGGGGATGGGGAGCAGAATGTGGCCCTCACAATCCACAAAGAAATGATTGGTGACCTGCTACAGCACTTGGATGTACTCAAGTCAATGGGGCTGAAGGGATCCAACCAAGGGTACTGTGAGAACTGGCGGAAGAGCTGGCCAAGCCACTTTCCATCATTTATCAGCAGTCCTGGCTATCAGGGGAGGTCCCAGTCAACTGGTGGCTAGCAAACGTGACACCCACCTACAAGAAGGGTCGGAGGGTAGACCCAGGGAACTATAGGCCTGTTAGTTTGACCTAAGTGCCAGGGAAGCTCATGAAGCAGATTATCTTGAGTGTCATCAAGTGACACTAGCAGGGCAACTACAAGGGTCCCTCACTACAAGAAGGACATGGAGGTGCTCAAACAAGTCCAGAGAAGGGCAACAAAGCTGGAGAGGGGTCTGAAGAATAAGTCTTATGAGGAGTGGCTAAGGGAGCTGTGAATGTTCATCCTGGAAAAGAGAAGGCTCAAGATCGACCTTATCACACTATATAGGTACCTTAAAGGAGGCTGTAGCAAGGTGAGGGTTGGTCTATTCTCCCATGTGCCTGGTGACAGGACAAGGGGGAATAGACTAAAGTTGCACCAGGGGAGGTTTAGGTTGGATATTAGGAAGAACTTCTTTACCGAAAGGGTTGTTAGACATTGGAATAGGCTGCCCAGGGAAGTGGTTGAGTCACCATCCCTGGAGACTTTAAAAGTTGCATAGATTAGTGATATGGTTTAGTGGCGGACGTGTTAGTGCTAGGTCAGAAGTTGGACTAAGTGATCTTGGAGGTCTCTTCCAACCTAGATGATTCTGTGATTCTGTGAAAATATGTAATTTTGTGTACAGTTTTCAAAATCTAAGTCAGTCACATGCAGTTTCAGAAATCTCAGCCCATCTCGACTTTTATTCTAGCACATTTTCCTGGTACGATTTCTTGAACTTCTCTTTCCACTTTCAGTGGCCATTTATATGGTGTATGTATAGGTTAGGAACCCTGTAACATTCCACTCTGGATAACACAAGCAAATAAAGACGAACAGGAGTGGCCAAGAAGGAATATAATATTAGGAAAAATGTGCACGCTTGGGTCATGAGATAATGTTTGTTTCAGGGTGACCATGACTGCATTCTACGGGAAGTGCCACTGAGCTGTAAAATCTCACACTTGTGTACAAATACCTGAAGTTCTCCAAAACTGCTGATTCTTTGAGGCAAGTAAATGGAAAGAGATTGTCCAGGATAATTTTTAAAGACTCCTCTCATACATTTTTCAGAAGTATCTAAGAACTAAACCTTGCCTGTTTATTGTCTGTACTGCAACTGAATCTTAATTAATTTTTCATTGGTTTTCTCTGACAGGTTTTTGAACCATTGTTACTTTATTGTTTTGGCATATTTAGTTCCCCAGATGCTGCAAGCCATTATATTATCTTCATTGTTTCGTATCTTCTTCACACTTCTTCATATCATCACAGACATTCAAACTTATCCAGCTAAACACGTGTGGAGAGCTGTCAGGAAGAGCCTGCAAGAATTAAACTGTGATGTGTCTCAGGCTTGTGAACAGAAGAGAAAACTTGTAGAGCCACTTTGTCCAGTCAATGGATTCTCTCCTCTTTATCTCTTTCTTCCAATAAATCTTTACGTACATATTTCTCCTTGGTATAAATTGCAAATCTACAGAATTTGTCTAACTAATGTAAGAAGTCTTTGCTTTATCCACATCAGCAGAGGCCTAGGAGAACTGAAATGTGGTTTTAAAGTTTTAGTTACTTCCTCTTAGTATGCAGATACTTAGTACGGCAATTTCTGAAATATGATATTATTTATTTTATTTTATTTTATTTTATTTTATTTTATTTTATTTTATTTTATTTTATTTTATTTTATTTTATTTTATTTTATTTTATTTTATTTTATTTTATTTTATTTTATTTTATTTATTTTATTTTTGTCAAGAATCTGGAATGTTGCCAACTGTCACTTACAGGTAATTATCTATGTGTATTCTTTTTTCATCTCATATATACGATATATAAGGCTTAGTCTTATACAGTCGTTTCCTCCCCCATTCCCCTCGTGTTTTGGTTTGTTTTGGGTTTTGTTTGTTTGTTTGTTTTGTTTTGTTTGTTTGTTAGTTTTCTTATGTATATAGGATGAGATGCAGGGTGTGCTGCTTCTGTGCAGTTACTTTTAAATTAGATTGGTACCCTCTCATAATATTTCTGTGCAGTGCTATGTGTTTTTTAAAACAGAATACTATTGCTGAATATAAGGCCATGCATTGCACATGGCTATATCTTAGAAGTCCAGGAAATCCAAGGAACATCTATAAATATATTTCCTCACCACAGTCTGCAGGTCTCTGGGAGGACAAAAATAAAATAAAATAAAAAATAAAAAGTGACTCTTCCATTTCTTTTCATTGCTGCTTCTTTCTAGTTTTCTTACTTTCAGATAAGATGGTACAACCTAGCCTATTCCTTTTCTGGAAGTCAGTCTCAAACGCACATTGAGAAGTGAGCTCACAGCAGTGCAGAGTCTGTCTCGTTGCACTCTAGATTAACTCTTCTACTCCTTTGGGTGCCAGGGGAGCATGTGTTCTGAATAAACATGACAACACAAAATTAATCCCATTTCTACAGCTTTACCCTGTTTTTACAATTTAATATTCTGACATGACAAATGTACTGTCGCCTGAAACATGTGCTCTGTTTAAGCAAAATGCTGGTGTAAAGTGTCCTGTTGGGAGTGATAATAAGACTTGTAGCCTTTACATCATCTGTTTCTTAACTTAGGGTTGTGATTTTGCTGTGCAGTCAGTATAATTCTTTTTTTTTTTTATGGGAAATTTAGAGGGGCTATGTGAATGCTGTAGTCAATGATCCTTATTAAACTAGTAGATTAACTTGGAATAGAAGAAGAGTATAAAATAATTGCAGGAGTAAAATTTACAGAAAGGAACATTTGATGTTGCATGCCCTCAGTTTTTCTACATCTAGCAAAACTACAACCAGCTTTCAAATAATGGCTTTAATTTAGGATTCTTCCTGCATATTTTGCCATTCTAGTTGGGCAGTTTCTCATAACTGTTAACCCTGCAGCAGTTTCTAATCAGTCATAGATTACTAAAAAAAAAAAAAAAAAAAAAAAGAGATTTCTGAAAATTGTGTCTCATATGGATATCTATATATATATATATACATATATACATTTCCTGTACAAATGCAGTGACTTAAATACATTTAAATTTTTCTATCACAGCTCTTTGAAGTTTAATTCTCTTACACTTCTTCATAAGCAGATATAGCCTGCCCACCCTTCCGTTGAGTATGAACTGGCTCAAACCACTATAAAATCAAGTTAGGAAAAAATGCAATTTATTACAAGTAGTCTTCATTCTATACATCATTTATGGAAAAAAAAAAAAAGTGCACAAAAAGGAAATTTATTGTGTTGTCTTTCTGTTAGATCTGTTAAATGATGTAGTGAAATGTATTTCTACCATTGTAAATTCCCAGCTTGTATTTTCTGGAAAATGTTGAAGCACATGTTGCCTCAGTCTGTAAGACTATCAAAGCATTGATCACATGTCACTGACAGTTTTACTCTAATTATATATTTGTGATGTGCTGTGATCTAAAAGCCATTCGTCTTTTTGTTTGTGGAGAACAGAAGAAATACATTTAATTCCTCATAAATTCCAATTAATGCCCAATTTAATAGGTTGCTTTGTGGTTGTTCAGGTATGTGTATGATTCAAGGGACAGGGCACTATAAAAGTAACTTAGCTTCCGTTCCTATTAATCATCATGAATACATAAAATATCTAGTTGCACTTCCAAAAACTGAGCTGAAGCACTCTCATTCAGTAAGAAGTTTCTGAAACTTTCATCAAACGTTGTGATAGCACCAATATCCTCAACAAATTCTGCCTGTTCTAAATTTCCTTTCTAGTTCAAATAGAGATCATAATACTTCCTTCCCATCAAAACACAAAGGTGTGCTTTTGTGGGGTGAAGGGACTTCAGTAGTACATCTATTCACTGTTGTGAGTAGCAAAACCTTTATGTAGGTTCAGAGACATGGTTGGAAATGTGAGCGAGAGGCATCTTGTTTTATTTACAGTGACATGTAGACAGCAGGCAGCCAGCCAACATGTTTATTTCTGTTCATATTTATTACTGTATGCTATAGCACTGCTGCTGATTTCTGAACCTCCTGGTATTTTGTGTAACACAGGTTCTGGGTACAGCAAGTGAATCATTAATATTATGGGAGGACATTTCTTTGATGACTTTTATTATTTAAACGTTCTGTGGAAAGCACTAAATGTTAGAATGATAGAATTCCCTGTCTTCTGCCTTTTCATCTTCCCTCTGTCCAAACCTCCTCTAACAAAAACACTGCAGTAAATTGCTTAAGGCACTGCCTTGTCTTCTCAATCTTTCAGATTCTTTCTCTTTCCCACTGCATACAGTCAGTTACAGCCCCCCCCCCCCCCGCATTGATCTGTCCTTTGTTTTAAGAGCTTTTGTTCTCCTCTTGTGATGATGCTAAAACAAAAAGAAAGGAGACATGCATAATAATGCAGGGCCATTGGTGCCAAGGCTCATTGTCCTGTGTCGCTAATGGTACAACCACTGACCTTTCCCCTGCTGTGCCAAGTGCTGTTAAGCTGCCAGCCTACAGAATTAAAAATGTTCCTTGCTCTCCCTGTTCTCTTCCTCCACCAGTTATACACTTTCTCGTCAAGAATCAAGAATAAAAAGAAAGAATTTAATTAAAGTGAATTTTTCTATCCATTGTTAAATGATTCTTTTCAATAGTGATGGCTATTTTTAAATTCTCTGCTCTTTAATTTCTCTGCTTTCCTCTTAGTTACTGCAGAGCAGTCTATCTGATCATTTTAAGTGTGACAAATTCACTAAGAACAATTTCCATACCCTAAAAAAGTCCATCACTCACCTATTTCTACATCTTCTCTCTAGTGCTCTGCCTTTCTAATGGCTATTAATCACTGTGTTTCAAGCAAAAGACAGTATTTACATCCTGCATAGCAACTGAAATATAGATTTAATATATTAAGCTGAAATAGATGTTCTGTTCAGGTACATGAATAAGCAGGTGCAACCTCAATGAGAAATCAGAGGGCTGAGCCCAGCTTCTCAGTAATAGACATGAAACAGGAGTGAGACCTTGTTCAGCTTGGCAGAAACAGAGCTGAATTCTGGGGCTTATCCCTTGAACAAGCACAAGGTATCCTCTTGAACACCACTACGGAAAGACCAGGACAGATTCTATGACTCCCAAAGTCATGGTATAAAACTTTTGACATTAGCTTTTTTCAATTGCTCTCTTCCATGGCATGATTGGGATCCCAGAAAAATGTAAATCATACCAGCTCCTGCCCTTGTGGGGATGAGGATGAAGAATGAATGGAAAGAATGGAGCTAAAAATGCTCCCCTATAAATCTGTGCTGGCCTGTACATAGAAGACTGTACATACAAGGAGATAAATAACTTCTGTTAAGGAAAATGCTGCACAACCCATAAGATCCTCTCACAACAGAACATGGACTTCTATCCTCTGTTTTTACTTGCCAGTGATCACCATCTTTTTTATTGTAGTGTGTAAAGCTGGAATGGGATTGTTCAGACATGGCAAAGATTGTCTAAATCTTCTATGATCAATGGTGGTGGTAAAACTTCTATTTCTGATGACAATGCCAAGAATTTAAGCCAGTTCTGAGAACTATGAAAGTCATATCTCTGTCCAGGTAGGTGTTTGCTTTCATTCATGTTTTTGTATCCCGGTAAGATAATAACATCTGTTTGATGTTCTCCTATCTGAAAATAATAGAGAAATAATATTCTTACCATCTTTTTGTATTGTTATTTTTACCATTCAGTGTTGATTTGGGGAGTATTTTGATATAGCACACTTTTTTAACCTTTCCACAAGACAGGTAACTAGCCTTATAAAAAAGTATGTCATCACCCAATTGTCTATCTTTTACTTCTTTTAAAATAATGTGTAGCACTGTATTGTGGATTTGTAGGAACAAAGCTCACTCATTCTTCACATGCTGTATTATTTTCAATGAATCACTTATTTACAGTTCAAGCCAAGAGAGTAATAATATTCCTGACTATTTGTAATACTTTTGTCCTACTACCTTAATAAAGATGAACAGTATTTAACAACCAGCCATTGGAGATCTCTTTATTTCAATTAGCAAGGGTGTTTTTCCTATCATTTTCTCAGAATAAAATGCATCCTGGAAGATTCCTTACTGTGTTCCCCTAGCTGTTGATTTGGAGTGAATTAAAGGAAACATTGTGGTAGGTGAATAGCAGGGGAAAAAAATAAGGTCTAACATTAAACAATATAAATGTTTCAGCCTTTTGCTCTATCAAACCTTAGGGCAATGTCTTTTCAATGTCATGCTTTAGTAAAAGTCTTTTTAGTGCATGGATGTCTTTCTAAACAAGGCAGACAAAAGCTTTTATTTTAAAAGCAAACAGCTAAGTGATTTGCTGTACACTTGCCATGAATAGTAACGAGTAGATTTGTGGTGTGTTCCTCTTTTTAATTAGCACATTGCTATAACCTGACTGCTGCTTTTGCTGTATGGATGAGCACTGTCTTATTACAATGCATCTAGAGGATACCACTTGAAGCAGTTCATGAAACAAGTTAGAAAAAAAATACCATGGAGTATTGGGATTGTTTTGAAATACTTTTATGTTTTACTCACTTATTTGTGGAAAGAATTGGCTGTAAAAGCTGAAAGCAAATCCAGTTGTAGGCATTGTGTTGCATAAAAATAACTTTAAAATAGATTTTTATTGTGAGAGATTGTTTTTCCAGATCTGGGATATCTGTATGCAGATATAGTATTTAACAAACAAAACAAAAAAAAAAATTTTTAGACTTAGTTTTCTTGTTATAAATTGTATATGCCTTAAGTATAATGAAATTTTAAAGTTTCATAATTGAATAACATGGAAAAAAATATTTTTAATTACATCTTTATAAGTTTATCTGATTGAGTATTTTAAGTGGAATTTTTATAAAAAATTCTCACAGCTGTTCCAGATAAAGCCGAATTTTTAAGTAGTAACATTAAAATACAGAAATATTAGGACTTATGTCAGAATTTTCAGGCAATGGAAGAATGGAAAAAAAAAAAGAAGGGCTTAGTAAAAGGGAATCTGTTTTTCATTATGATAGCTGCACTTTTAATGGAGACTTCGTGTGATTCAGAAAAATATAATCTGAGATAATAAACAGCATACCTATTACATAAACCAATAGTAAAAAAAAATATAGAAGAATAAAATGGAATGACTAAATCAATTGTAAATTCCTTCTGTTACCGCAGAATTCAGAGATATCCCATTTGCAGAGTTTTACACAAATATATTCATGATGGCTTCGCATTCAGATGTTCAAGATTTTTCCCCCAGTGTTTCTCCACATGGGTTTTGAGCCCATGGGCATCTGTCCCTCCTTAGGCTTTTTTTTGTCACAGGAATCCTCTCTGCCATGTTCTGTTGAAGTATATGTGCCTTGCTAAATAGGCTTTGCTGAAACAGAAAATGGGCTTTGCTGGTTTTGCTTTTCTGTAAAGTTTGTACTATAAAGGTGCATAAACCATCTCTGTTACTGCACATGGAATGTGATGTCCTGAGTTATGACTGACATCAAAGTACCTAAGAGAGAAACCAGACTTTTAAGATAAATTCCTATGAAAATGTCAGGAACATTCAAACACCTACAGTGTTTTGGATACTATCAGGAGGTGAAGAGAAATTAATCTTATGATATGGTCTCTCTAAATAATGGTTATGTTTTTATGTTTTTATGTTTTTATGTAAATACTTTTGTCAGTGTATAATACAGAAAGATGCCAGAGGAATTTTTTTTTTTTTTTTTTTGTATGTGTGTGTGTAACTTAGTGGTCTCCAGCAAATTCCACAGTAAAAGAATTAGGAAGTATTTACTCAGTTCAGATTTATTATTATTATTATTATTATTGTTATTATTGTTATTATTGTTAATATTGTTATTATTGTTAATATTGTTATTGTTATTGTTAATACTTATTTATTTATTAATGAGAGAAGTTGGGAATTCACTTTTAAAAGGTGTCATTTAAATAGGATGAACAGTAAGGCAAAACCCAAGCTTGGCAAATGCCAAACTCTTAGTAGTAATTAGGAATCTTTCTGAAATGATAAGAAGTCCAAACAGCCAGAGTGTTTTCTTGAGACATATGTGTAGTCATTCACACAGTGTAGAACTGAAAACACTTTTCAGCTATAGGCAGTAAAGTGAATGAAAAAATATGATGACACTTTAGAAATCATATTGTTTTGAAATATGGTTGACTTATATTTATGTAACATAGTTTTATGCATGAAGGCATATGGATTTCTTTTAGAGGCAACTTTATTTTTGGAAGGGGTTGAGTTTTCAGAATTTAAAATTCTGATTGCTCACAGCGCAACATGCAGGTCACCAAATCATGTTGCTTTTTGATACGTTGCTCAAACTTAGAGAAATAAATGAAAGACTTTATCGTATTGGCTGCAGAGTTACAGTTACTCATTAACAGTGAAGCCCTGAATGATTTGCAAACTGTGAGCAATTAAATGGTTCTAAACACATTGATATTCTAATATTTATATATGGCACTTATATTGCAGAAAAGGGAGGGTGGGAGGGAGGGAAGGAAGGAAGGAAGGAAGGAAGGAAGGAAGGAAGGAAGGAAGGAAGGAAGGAAGAAAGGAAGGAAGGAAGGAAGGAAGGAAGGAAGGAAGGAAGGAAGGAAGGAAGGAAGGATCTCTTAAGACATTAAGACCACCTTTAATCTTTAAAAGGGATTTTCAATAGCCTTCTAAACCAAGAGTCTAAATATGGTGCCTGAGAAAGAGGAAATTTTAAAATTATTAAATTATGCTATGAATTGACAACTGTAAAATGAATTTAAAATGATTTTAAATCATGTGTGATTTTTTATATATGTGGCATATGGATATAAATATTTATATAAAATATATGTAAAACCCATGTCATAATTAGAAAGTCTGTTTTCTAGAGACTTTCTAAGGTTACCAGATGTGATCAAATACTGTTTCTAATAGGCTAAAGTGTATGTTTCTAATGCTTCAGAGGTGAAAAGTGTTAATATTTAAGCTGTCATCACAAAAAATTGCCTTTGACCTAGGATGAGTAAAGGTGATCTTGGAGGTGGATAAGAGGCTACAAAAAGTTCCATATTTAGGAAAAATGAGGGAAAAAAAATGGGTTTGCTAGCTAGTTTACTGCTAAAATAAAATAAATAAATTGAAATATTATCATGCTTGGAGTTTTCAAATAAATGTTATATAGGGATAATGAGCAGACAGTGGACTGTGCAGTCAAGCTAAAAGGTAAGTAAATATTTCAGATGTGGCTTTGTAATATACTGTGTCCATATAATTTGTCTGTGTAACTGAAGTATACAACATGTACTTTATGTACAGTCAGTCAAACATAATTCTGGCTTCTCTACCATATCTAAGTATGTAGGCACAAACAGCTTACCGTGTCTGAAATTATTCCAGAACTTGCTTTCCATAGCACTTCCCATGCAGCTGTAATTGATAGTGCACCACAGTGATGTGACATCCTCCTGCAAGGTTTTTTGTAGAATACATCTGCTGTACATTGGGGAAACAAAATATGAGTCTTGACTGAACCTTGCAGTAGAAAGGATTCAAACCGGGAAACTGTTCAACACAATTTGCATATTATGCAGATGAGAAACTAATGACAAAGAGTGTTTTGGCAAACTCTGCCTTGTTATCTGGCAATAGTGCATATAGTGGGGTACCTAGACATAATCTCTTTTAATGTCATTTTGCAATTAAAAAAAATAAAGTCAGAGAAATGTAGTGAGGTGCATATGCAAATAAGATGCACTTGTGATGAACCACATAATCCTGTGTGATCCAAGCAATCCAGTTCATTTTGGGACACAGGCTTCATGATTGCATGTTATTAATTCTGAATGGTGGAAGAGGGAAAGTAGCCAAGTGCTTACTGAATCCTCATTTCTAGTTTGAGCGTCTGCTTCTTCATCCTTGCTTGCCAGTTCTGAGTGTATTTCAAGGAACATCGCTGAGAACAAAATCGAACACCATCAATATTAATGATCTGAACTAGGAAGATAGCTTTTAGTGTGCAAATTAATTACCCTAATCACAGGGTTTTTTGTATCCATTTTAATGAAATAACTATTTATTTCACTGAGTCCTGAGCTTTTCTTTTGCAAATAAGGCACATTTACATGATAAATACATGAAATTTAAATGGATGACTAAATTAAATTGAAAAGAAAAAAAGACCTTTTAAATACAATTTTCATAGGAAAAACAGCTAGATTAATGGGTTGGTTAGCTGACTGGCATCTGTGATTAAATCTTTTTAATATATGTCAAATAGAATTTAATGGACCTCAAGAATTGTCTACATAGTCAGTAATATTCAAGGTTTATTGAAGATGCATTTTATCTCCTATTACTGAAGTGTAGACAGCTGAAGGGACACTGCTTGTGATTGCCCAGTACAGTATAAAGACGTTACAGTTGGAAATAATAGTAATAAAAATTAGTATTTCTCTTTTTTTCTGTGTTGCTTGGCTCTTTGCTCTGAAAAATAACATTTTCTACCTGCTGGAATTTAAAACAAGAAACTCCGCTTCTTAAAATGGTGGTTTTGAATGTTTGCATAGTCTTCTGATTTAATCACTACATGCATATTAGTTTCATACTGTTGTTTCCTATTAATGACAAGTAAGGAGAAAATGCTTAGTTCAGAGGAATTTTAAATGTATCTTTTAGATTCTATGTGTTTTGAAAACTTTATTTATTGTGGCGAAGCTTTGAAGAGCTCCAAATTCAACAGAAGCAAGATTTGAAACACATTCCAGCTCATTTTTTGATAACAGTCCTGCAGAACAGAGCATCTTTCTCTGCTTGCTTTTTTCCCAGTTGAGCCACCAGAGACATCTCCAGCTTCCTTTGATTTGAAATGATCAATGGCAGCTGCGGCAGGCAGGCAGGGTGCCCGAGGCACAATGCAAACAAGTCTCTCTCCCAGCTCACTAGGATTTACATTTCAATTGCTGCCACATTTTTAAAGATAATTATAACCTTTTTATATTAATATTTTTCTGTGGCCTCTCTGATATTTTAACAACATAAATGTTAATTTAACACATCAAGGAGAACATGCTTCCTTCAGTGCAATAGCTTGAACAAAAATGTCCCCAAAACACAGGGCATCAAACACAGCATCGTGAATCTCTGAGCATTAGCCATAGGACAGTGGGCTTCTGATAGATTTAATTTTGCCTGGCCCTGTACTGTTTTAGAGATTACTAGAGAATAACCTTTCCTTTCAACTTTAGAACAAACTGTCCTGATACAAGTGCAGAATGTGTTCACTGTCGGAGCTGACATCTGTGACTTATGTGCCTCCAAACACTGTCTTTACCCTGGTGAAAAATATCAACTAGATGCAGCTGGCTTGATAAAATTGATTTTCTTGGAAAGAGAAAGGGGAAATTGCTGTTGCTGGTACTAAGAATTTCTAAAGAGTTTTGTGTTTCATTACTGCGGTCATTTTTTATGCTTATTACCAATCCAGAAATGCATATCCTCCTCCTATTGCATCAGGACAAGCCATCATAATGTACAGATGGTGCTGTACCTACCCAGATCACGTGTTAGGTCATAATATATTTTTTTGCTCGCTGCTTTATAAATGTTTAGCATGTAGCATATTTTACTTATTTTTTTAAGCTGCCTTTTTTTTTCTTTTTTCTTTTTTTTTTTTTTTTTGTTGATTTGCTTGCTCAGTTTCTCATACAAGTACAACATTCCTAACTACACTCCAGTGTCGAGCATCACTCACTATTTTTACATTCAAGCCCACGTGTGTGTGGGAATTATGCATTTTCCATAGCAACTGACAAATAAGAGGAATTAATGTATATTACAAAGAAAATTGATACCAGTACCCATCTGATGTTACAAAGAGGTCACTCTGTTGCTCTTCTTGATAACGTGCAGAGTTACAATCATTGCCTTGGAATCTTTTTATGGACAAGACCTTAATTTCCTACACACCAAAGCCATGAGCTTGAGCATCGCTTGAAGCTGACTGAGGGAATAAAACTGCTCATGAAATATGCATGACTAACACATATGCTGCCAGGGGAACTTAGTGTATTATGTATGACCCTTCTGTAATTGTAAGGAAATGATATTCATTTAAATGGATGTTTATCACAGTTAAAGGTACACCTAATGAGGCAAAGGTCATATGCCTAAAAACACAGGGTTAGCTTACTGTTTCTGGCCTTGTTTAAAAAGGCTATGCCTTTTCACAGTTGTTTCTCCAGCACGTGATCTATATTTATGCAGCTAAAAGAGTCCCTGTCTTCTGTACTTGCATGCCAAATGCAGTATGAAACTAAATTTAATTCTAATATTATATGCATGTATATGGGAAATATCTAGACAGCATATTAAAATTCATTTCAAAACTAACTACTTTTTCAACTGCTGTTGTTTGGGGCAGCTATAGATTTTCTTTTGTTATTATTATTAGCCATTTTGGTATTTATTTATTTTTATTTTTAAAAATTTAACCCAAGTATCCTAAAGTGAATAATGTGCTGTGTGGTGGTGGCGTTTTGTTTGTTTGTTTGTTTGTTCTGTTTTGTTTGTTTTTCAGCTTAAGAGATAGCTGCAATATATCTTGTTTATTTCTGCTTCTATCATCCCTCCTCAATACAAAGACCTGTTTCAGAGTAAAATGTTTTACCTTGCTTCTTCTTAAACTGTAATATTTCTGCAATATAGATTTGGCTTTGTCTTTTCATGAATATGTTCTGAGAGTTCAGGGAGAGATGTTACACAGGACATTCACACAACTTTCATCAAAAGCCAAACCTTTTGATTAGCACTGCAAAGCTTTACCAGTTCTTCTCACAGAATCATTGGTCTGCACAGATAACCCTCAAATTTTCTCACATTGCTCATGAGAGTGACTTTCCAGCCCAACAAAGTTTCTATATCAATAAAGAGAAAAGCAATTTATCACATTTCACACTGCTGATAGGAGAAGCTGACAAATTTCAGGACATGTAACTGTTCCAAAAGCAAAACTGAGTCTGGATTACACTCAAGAAAGTTGGCCAAGTTCATCTTGGTCTAATGCAATTGATTTAATACTTCATGATCAACACTATTTAAAGCAGGAAAAAAAAAAAAAAAAAATAAAATAAAATAAAATAAAAAAAAAAAAAAAAAAAAAAAACCACAGTGGATATCTGGTCTTCCTTCAAAGAACTCAAATATTGACATGTGCTTCATATGATTTATCAATCAGATGATTTTTTTTTTGTCAGTCTTCTATAGCAAAACATTACATAGAAGGTCACAAGTTTTGGTTGGATATGTAATTGGCTGTAACCAGCCTAAGACAGCTGCATATAATACCAACACAACATAAGGAGCTCTAGTGGGCACTAACAATTCAGCTGCATGTATCCTGCATGTACATCAACAAGATGCCTCTTAGCCTGAGCAAACAAAAGAACTGGGAAGAAACAGTTTCCTGGAGTTTTGGAAAGCTGAGTGTGGAAAACTGCAGACAAACTTCTTTGCATTAGAACCCCAAAGATAGGGAAAATTCTAGCCCATAAAACATGCTTAGCTGACTGGATCAATCTCTTCAAAGGCACAGGTGCGTATTGCAAACTATGCTTTGATGTTCTGAATATGCTCAGACATTTTAGACTGCATACACCCCTTCTGAGCCTGGATTTTATGTAAATTAATTAAGTTAATTAGTAAGCAACATTGAACTCATGCCATTAAACTTGTTGTTGTCCTTGAAATGGAAGTAAAGTTTCCCAGCAGTCAGAAATGGAGAGAATTGGTTGCTTCGCTTCGCTTCGCTTCGCTTCGCTTCGCTTCGCTTCCCTTCCCTTCCCTTCCCTTCCCTTCCCTTCCCTTCCCTTCCCTTCCCTTCCCTTCCCTTCCCTTCCCTTCCCTTCCCTTCCCTTCCCTTCCCTTTCTTTCCAAAAATCCTCTCATGAGGAGATACTCTATCTTTTATCTATCTTATTACCTAAATATAAACTGTAAAAAGTCTTTTGCTCACAAGCATACATTTATTCCATCTATAAGGAGTGCATCCACATCAATATGCTGCTGCCTGCCAATTGTAGTGATTCCTTTTCAACAGACATGAACTCTCCTGCACTTTTCTTTTACTCTGTGAACTATTAGAAAACGAAGAGCAGAGCTAAAAATGAAAACTAAGACGAAAGAGTACCCAACATGATTCTGAAATATTCTATCAAACAATTTTGCCTGAACAGTACATGTAAGGAAAGATAGTGGCCCTGTGCAAACTGTAAGTTCCTTAAACAGACATATACACGCACAGCATTTTGAGTTTTATAATGCTCAGAGAGTACTGTGTAAGTACTGTTTCATTATTGTAACTGGAGGGGTATTCTTGGGATTATTTTGGGATTATTAGTTTTTTTTTTGTTTGTTTGTTTGTTTTCCCCAGATTAATTGTCCTGGGGAAAATAGCTGCCCGTGGCCTAGCCAGGTATACTCTTCTCTGGGTAAAGAACTGTTTGGAGGGCCGTGCTCCATGGGTTGTGGTTAATGGAGTTAAGCCCAGCTGGCGTCCCATTGCAAGTGATGTCTCCCAGGGGTCGTTACTGGGGCCTATCTTGTTTAATATCTTTACTGATGACCTGTATGAGGGGATTGGTTGAGTAAATTTGCCGATGACGCCAAGCTGGGAGACAGTGTGGATCTGCCTGAGGGTTGGGTGGCCCTTCAGAGGGTTTTGGATAGGCTGGACTGCTGGGCTGAGGCAAATGGGATGAGTTTCAACAAAGCTAAGTGACGGGTCCTGCACTTTGGTCACAACAACCCCATGCAGCGTTGTAGGCTTGGGGCGAAGTGGATAGAAGACTATAAAGAGGAAAGGGACCTGGGAGTGTTGATCGATGCTCAGCTGAACATGAGCCGGCAATGTGCCCAGGTGGCTAAGAAGGCCAATGGCATCCTAGCCTGTATTAAAAATAGCGTAGCCAGCAGGAGCAGGGAGGTGATCGTCCCCCTGTACTCTGCTCTGGTGAGGCTACACCCCGAGTACTGTGTTCAGTTTTGGGCCCCTCACTACAAAAGGGACATTGAGGCCCTGGAACCTCCAGAGATGGTCAACAAAACTGGTGAAGGGTCCAGAGCACAAGTCTTATGAAGAGAAACTGAGGGAGCTGGGATTGTTTAGGCTGGAGAAGAGGAGGCTCAGGGGAGACCTCATTGCATGCTACAACTTAATGAGTGGAGGTTGTGACGAGGAGGGGGTTGGACTCTTTTCTGAGATAACTGATGATAGGACTCAAGAAAATGGCCACAAGTTGCACCTGAGGAGATTTAGATTAGAAATCAGGAAAAGCTTTTTCTCTCAAAGAGTGGTCAGCCACTAGAACGGCCTGCCCAGGGAGGTGGTGGAGTCACCATCCCTTGCAGTCTTCAAGAAGCGCCTGGACAAGGTGTTACAAGTTATGATTTAGTAACTGAGTGGGTAGTATTGGTGATAGGAGGAAGGTTGGACTAGATAATCTTGTAGATCCTTTCCAACTTTGTGTTTCTATGATTCTATGAATTAAGAAACAGCAGTCTTTTTCTTCTCAGCGTTTTTTTATTTGTCTGGTTTGGTTTGGTGTGGTTTTAAATCTTGTGATAAACATACAGCTTTCCTTGCCTGTGCTACTGCAGTGGTGAAAAAATCACATGAGATAAAGCTCATTGCAATACAGTTCCAAAAAGTAATTTTTCATGCAGCTATTCAGGCTGTTAAAATTGCCTAGCTTAATTAGTTGATTTGAGTTATTTTGTATCATTTTTGCACTTGGAACTGTTACCTAAGAAGACCAAATATCCCAATTCCTCATTTTCACACTTCCAACATTACCTGTCAAGCATTTAAAAATAAAATAAAATAAAATAAAATTATTTATTCTAACTCAAATAGAAATTAATGGCTTGTTTGGAGAGGTTGGAAGGAAGTGGAATACGGAGCCAAAATTGTAGGGGATAGCCCACACTTAGAATCATAGAATATGCTGAGTTGGAAGGAAGCCACGAGGATTGTCTATCCCAACTGCTGACTCTACTCAGGGCAACCTAAGAGTTAAACCATATATCTAAAAACATTGTTGAAATGCTACTTAAACTCTGGCAGCTTTGTGCCATGACCACCGCCCTGGGGATCCTGTTCCAGTGCTCAACCACCCTCTGGGTGCAGAACCTTTCCCTAACCCCCAGCCTGACCCTCCCCTGTCCCAGCTCCATGCCATTCCCTCAGGTCCTGTTGCTGTCCCCAAAGAGCAGAGCTCAGCGCCTGCCTCTCTGCTTCCCTCATGAGGGAGCTGCAGGCCGCCATGAGGCTCAGCCTGCTCTGCTCTGGGCTGAGCAAACCAAGGGACCTCAGCTGCTCCTCATATACCTTGCCCTCTGGTTCTTTAACCATCTTTGTTGTTCCTGCTGTAATATTTTTATACTTTCCTTATATTGTGGAGTCCAAAACGGCACACAGTACTTGAGATCACACCAATACTGAATATAGTGGGATAATCACTTCTTTTGACTGGTTAGCTGTACTGTGCTTAATGTACCCCGTGACACAGATGTCCCTTCTGGCTATAAGGGCACATTGTTGACTCACATTAAGTTTAACAACAGCAGAAAGCCATGGATACCTCTCTGCAGGGCTGCATTCCATTCTCTTCTCCTCCTGCCTACAAGTACATCCAGTATTGCACCAGCACAGATACAGTCAGGCACTTGCTCTTGTTAAATTTCATATGGTTGGTAACCACACAATGCTCTAATCTATCAGGATCTCCCTATAAGTCTTACCTTATCAAATTTAATTGTTAATACTATTGAAATACCTGTTGGGAGCAATAGAACAATTTAATTTCCGTAACCTTTAAAATAAAATAAGCTTAAATAAACAATAAATGTTTTGCAGAAAATATTTCCCATGCAGATATTCTCCTTAATGTCAATTCAAATCATAATGGTAAGTAACAAGTGCACTTATATTACCATTTTATTTGATTGCAGATTCACTCTTTCAAAGCAAACCTTCTGATAGTTGTCACTTACCAGGCTATGGCTCACATAGTGAAGCAGCGTTGAAGTGATGGATTATAACATAGGTGTATAGTATAGGCATTTAATACACTCGTATTGCTAATGGACATTAAACACATTGGACCAGACTGGAGGCAACCCTCTTGACCTGGCTATAGAATGCTGTTTGCCTTTTACAGTTCTCTTTTTGTCCCCCAACCACCTAATTTTTGTACATATCTGCTTCAAAGGAGCCTCACCCCTTACCAAGTTAGATATGGCTGCTATTGCCATGAGTTAGAAGAAAGTACAAATCTCAATCAGATGGCATAAGGTTTAGTGACCTAGGCAAAATGAACATTCAATAGTTACTCAAAATCTTGGCTACTAAAGTAATAGTTCTAGCAATGATAAATTGGGTGTAGTTGTTTATTTATAAGTTGTTTTCTATGTAATTATGCATGTACAGTTATAGTTTATAACTTCATGCTATACCTGGATTTGGCACTCTAATTTTGTAAAAGATTACCCCAGATGATTACTTACTTTTTTTTTTTTTTTTTTTTTTTTTTTTACATTTATTGCTCATTCATATACACAATTCTTAGTTCACAACAGAATTTTAATTAAAGGTTCTTTTCACTCACAGGGTTGGTGTCTTCTTTAAATGCCCTTTTTTTCAATATTCAGTTTCCCAAGCTCTCCCGAGTCTACCCTTAGTTTTAACAGTGATCTTCAGTTCATACAAATCTATTGTCTTGCCTATCAGAACTGTTCATTTATTCATACCATGCCGTCAGTAGGGCTGAAGCAAAAAAGGACAACCTGAAAGTCATCCTGAAACAGCAGTAACAGATAACAAGTTGGGACAGCCATTATTTTATTACCTAGAGCCATATGTCAAGGAGTAACAAAGAAATCACAATATATACAGAAGCACTGTTGTGCATAGAGTCTGGGGGAGATCTTGAACAATAAGAATTAGTCCTCTGAGTATTTAATCCCAAAAGATGTAAGCAAAAAAACCCTGCCAACTGGAAAGACTTTATATATCTGCCTGCATTCTGCCGGGCTAGATACAGCCAACAATCTTTTAATCTTCTTCCTGAAGGATACTTTGAAAATTTACCAAATAAGCATTGCAGTGTGGTAGGAGCAGAGAGTGTATGGGTGTGGTGAGGGGCAGGTAGAGAAAGTAAATTGAAGAATTAAGATACATTGAACAGCAGTAGTGTTAACATGAGCATATTGCAAACAACTAGAAGATCAAATGGTGATCATT
Organism: Anas acuta; assembly: GCF_963932015.1. Taxonomy (NCBI): domain Eukaryota; kingdom Metazoa; phylum Chordata; class Aves; order Anseriformes; family Anatidae; genus Anas; species Anas acuta. The sequence goes on along the minus strand of NC_089017.1, from coordinate 58,803,263 downwards.
GTTTGACAGGAACACTGGAAACCACAGCCTAGATTTCTATTGCTTTTAATTATTTAGAAGTATAAGCATATGAAGTTGAATGCTAATTTTGGTTATGACCTAATAAATGTGCTAAATATTTTTCTTTTTTTCTTTCTTTCTTTCCTTGCTGTACCTTTTGTACATGCACACTGTGTGCATACATACAGTTGTATCTAGCTGTGTAATCTGATTATAGCTGGAACCAATTCCTTCCAGAGCACCTTTCTTTGCTATAGGGGCAGATAATACAGCCTCAGCCACTTATACGTCTCTTACTGACTCAGAGGGACTATTCTTTTGCTCAGTGGGAATTCTTCAAGAAAGGCTCCCAAGCAAGCTCTAACAGTGTCCCAGGAGTTTATCGGGCATTTATTTGTTCCTTCATCAGAGTAGCTATTCTGTGGAAGATGTAACCAAGATCTTGAGATTACCTCCTTCTGCCTCACCGCTACTACCCAGCACTTGAAGCATCTGTGATCCTCACTGGCTGGGCAGCAATACCTGCAGTGAGCTAGCTCACAGGGCTTGTGAAACAAAAGGAGTTTCTCTAAGCAAGCTTATCTGCATTAGCAGCACTTGATTCTAGATAGTTGCAGTGCACCAACAATTCAGACTAAAAGAATAACAGTGGCTGAGCAGAACAAACTTCCCACTGTGAAGCAATTATAGTGCTGTTGAATGGCTGATTGCTTGTGTGTGGTCCCCTCGGCTCCCTGATGTGGTGTGCTTATAGTCTTGCAATTGGATAAAATAGATTGGAATGAGTGCTGTCATATAGAACTGCCAGCTGTTCCACTGTTAATAAAGACACTATTTAGCTATTAATACATCCCATTCTTCTCTGCTGTGCTTATTCAAACAAAATATCTTTGTTTGTAGAGAGGGTGTGACTGCACCTGTTCTGGATTCAGGAATCCATGGCCTGTGAGAGACCCCTTGATACTCTTAAACAACAATGCTAGCTTCCAGCCAGAGCTCTGCACAAAAAACAGACAGAATGGGCTTGCTTTTCCAACAGATCTAGCAGACAATGTTCTAAAAATATACCAGCTTTGGAGTTAGTTTCCTACTGCCTGGGCTTTTGCCTTTATTCATTAAACCAGCTAATTCATTTTTAGTATGGGGACCCTTTATCAGCACTCACATTTTAATTGTTAGTAGTTCACAGGAACGAAGACTAAACTGCCAAAATATATAGAACTTAAGGGGATTGACTATGTCATACTTTGTATATGAATTTAATGGACAGTTAAAACTTGATTCCTTGCATTGTGAGGGAATGGAAGAGAGGGCCAAAATTTTATTCTAAGATCATTTTCTTTTAAGATTATTGAAGGCAGCTGACTTTCATTAAAAATATTTCCATTACAAATATTTATTTTTAGAATACATGGAATTCCTACATGGACTCATAATAAACTGTATTTTGTTGTGTTGGTAAAAAAATATATATATATGTGTGTATTACTCTCTCTCTCTATATATATATATATTATGCTAAACCTGTCTTTAAACAATAAAAACAACAAAGCATACTGTAATAGCCCCAAAATGTCATATCAGAAATTTATAGTGATATATAGGTAGCGCTTTTTTTTTTTTTTTTTTTTTTTTTTTTTTTTTTTTTTTTTTGAGCCTAGATAGTTATTAATAAGCCTAGAAGCAGGTGAAGGTCATAGGTGGCTTGTAATGATACTAGGTCCTTCATTTGGCTCTACTAATGACTTGCAATTTGAACTTGGAGAACGTCTTTCTTCTTTTTTTTTTTTTTCTTCTTTCTCCACAGAAAAATGTTGCCGTTATCACCCAGCTAAAATGTGGGAGAAATTCACCATGACTGCTGTAGGTGGTTACCTAAATCATAGACAGCAAGCACATTCAGCTATTCTTCTTTTGCGTTGAGATAGACCAATGATAAATACTCTGAAAATCCCTTGCCTTCCTAAGACAAGGAGTTTGGAATAAAGTGAGAAAGTAGCTCCCTAATATAATCCCATTTCTAAAGCTAATTTGTAGCATGTTAAAGAAATGGCTCTATTAATTTTAATTAATGAGTAATGCTTTTTAATGTAATAACAGTGTACTAAAAATCAGCCCAGACCTTGGATCTGCAACTGGCTGTGATAAAGGGTGCTAAAGAATCACTTTTAGATCTTATGTAATGTCTTCAAAATTCAATTCCAAAAGTCAGTGCTGATGATGTTGATGATTACTTTAGAGGACACTGATTAAGGTTCTCTCTCTCTCTCTCTCTCTCTCTTTTTTTTTTTTTTTTTTTTTCTTTTTTTAAATGATCTGGCCTGGTTAAATGAAATACCTGTATGGAAATACTGTACATTAATTGTACTTTTGTTTAAGCCTAGGGCCTGGTTCCAAATACACAGTTAGATATATTAATCCTCTGAGAAATCTACATATAAGTGCCTTCCATACAGCCAAAGTGAATTTTGGGATACTATCAAGAAAAAAATGTGTATGTGTTCAAATTCACTAAAAAAAGCTATTTTGAGGTAATTTAAAAAGTTAAAGCTAAAACTATGTTGGTTTTTTTGTTTGTTTGTTTATTTTTTGTTGCTTGTTTATTTGTTGTTATTGTTTTAAGTTTAGAAAAAAAAAAATGTTTGTACTTGCCTAAAGTACAAACAATCATCATATTTTGAAGGTTTAATATGATGATTTCATGTAGTTTTAACACAATGTTTCAAAACTGAATAGGAAAAAAAATGACTAAGAATTTTGCTACGGTGCTTACCCGCTAATTGTCAGCAGAATAATCCAATATTTCTGAATCCCATAGCTCTGGCAAGAATTCAGTTTATCCTCTAAAATTACCAAGTGCCTAAACTGGAAGGATATTAAGTTGAATATTTTTAAGAATCTATTTCTTTAACTCATTCCCTGTCCTGGTTTCATTTTTGACTGCAAATTTTGAGGGTACATGGTTGCAAAGGGCTTGGGAAAGGTGGGCACAGCTCTGTATTTGGTGCCCATAGAGTGGGTAGGCATCTGTCAATGCCAGCTACAGCTCTTGACTCTGTCCCACTCTTTATGAATAAATCTGAGGAAAATAATCTCATCTCTGGAGCACTGTTTCCCATATGTATCTGAAAACGATAAGCAATTGAAAAGACAAACCTGTTTATTTCTTTCATCTGTCTTCTCTGTTTAGGTGGGAGGCTCTTCTGGTCAGAGGCTGTTCCTTACTTGAATTTGTATAATAATGAGTGTAATTAATAGCTAATTACATTTGAATTTCTCTGTGTCAGTATAAGTAAACAGACAATAAAATAGATGATAAAAAGTTCTTCATGCCAAACCCTGATTCATCTTTTTCAGAAGAAAAAGTAGTGCCGATAATTCAAAAATCATTCAAAATTGCCTAGGTAATCATCTTGTCCTCCTCAACTTTTCTTTACAGTCTATGGGAAAATAAAGAACAGCAAATGCATTATTTTGTGGGCTGTAAAAACAAACAAACAAAAAAAGTTAAAAAAAATAGGGAGTTAAATGAAAAAAAATATATAAATATGCATAATATAAATATGTAGCATGATCTTCCTTTTCCTGCTGAGGAAATAAAGCACTTGAATTTGTCCATCCAGTGTAATTTCAGTATTTCACTGTTTACAAATATAATCTATCAGTCCACTTGTTGAGGTTTGCTTTCTTGATATGCTTTTTTGTTAAACAAAGCCCATGAAATTTTTAAACAAAGACCTTTTGTGATGTGAATAAACAGAGAACAAAATGAAAGGAATCTGTGCTGATGACTTGTGGAGGTTACATTAAACACATTTATTCTTAGTTGCAGATTGTGCTTATGTGTGAGTCTCACAGTATAATTCTGCACTCAGTCCTGCTCTTGTTAATCAGTTTTTACTCTGATGTAAATGCTTTCACTTCTTGGAGTTACTCCTAATTCATAACAATGTAAGCAAGAAGAGATCAGGCCATGAGTGTTTTTCCCATATCTGTAACTTGTCAAAAGATAACAGCTGAAGAATATTATCATCTCTAAGGGACTGAAGCAAATATTTGTAAATGTTAATATCTTGAGAGAAGATGAGATTTTACTTATCCTAGAGGCATTTGTTTGTAACATTGACACATAATAATAAACCCCACAGTGAATGATAAAATAACATATACAAATTCTGACTTTCTGAATGTTTGTTTGCCAAATTGGCAATGAGATGATGGATAAACCAACAGCCTTAAAACATCTGGGATTAATCTTTAAAAAGGATCTAAATCTGTTCCAGTTGATGTTGGTTGTAGAAACCCTGTGACTACCTTGAAGGTGAGCAGGAATGGGGCACATTTTAGTATTTTCTGTTTTACTTTAGCTTGACTGTAAGATTTTCAGAGGACCTCAGTGGACTTCATCTTATGTTCTTAGCTAAACTGCACAGCATCAAGCTGTGGTGTTTGTCTCTCCATGCTGTATTACTCGAGTCTCAGAGAGTGGTTTCTGAATAACCAAATGTGACAAAGCCCGATAAAATGAATGTGAATTCCAGCAGTAAGACAAATTATATGGTGTAACTGTTGTTAAGGTACAATTTCGTTTGTGAGTAACTGGACTTTTCAACTCAGTATAATATGGCCTGTTGTGGAATGTGAGAAAAGGAGAATGTGAAGGTGCCCCCTGTTTGTTATTGTTTGTTTGATTCTTTCTGTTGGTGATGGCGTTTTGTTGTTGTTGTTGTTTGTTTGTTTAGATACTAAGTTCAACATTTTAATGACAGAGTCTCCATGCCAACAGCAAGAATTTCAAACCACTCTTCAGTATCATAGAATCATAGAATGGCCTGGGTTGAAAAGGACTTTAAGGATCATCTAGTTTCAGCCCCTGTGCCATAGGCAGGGACACCACCCACTAGATCAGGTTGCTCAGGGCAGGTCATCTAACCTGGTATTAAACACCACCAGGGATGGGGCATCCACAGCTTCTATGGGCAACCTGTTCCAGTGCCTCACCACCCTCTGAGTGAGGAACTTCCTTCTAACCTCAAATCTAACTCTTCCCTCTTTTAATTTAAAGCCATTCCCCCTTGTCCTATCATTATCTACCTAAGTAAAAAGTCCTTCTCCATCCTTTTTATAAGACCCCTTTAAGTACTGAAAGGCTGAGATGAAGTCTCCCCAAAGCTTCTCTTCCGTAGGCTGAAAAGCCTGTTTTCTCAGCCTGTTTTCACAGGAGAGGTACTCCAGCCCTCTGATCATCTTCACGGCCCTCCTCTGAACACACTCTAACAGCTCCACATCCTTCTTGTGCTGGGTGACCCAGCCCTGGATGCAGCACTACAAATGAGACCTCACAAGGGCAGAGCAGATGGTGGACAATTCCCTCTCTCAACCTGCTGCCTACCCCTCTGTTGATGCAGCCTAGGATGCAGTTGGTCTTCTGGGCTCTAAGCACACACTGCTGGCTCATGGTGGTCTTTTTGTCTACTAGAACCCTTAAGTCCTTCTCTGCAGGTCTGCTCTCAGTGAGTTCTTCTCTCAGACTGAGTTCATGTCTGGGATTGCCCCAACCCAGGTGCAGCACCTTGCACGTAGATTCATTGAACCTCATTAGGTTCATGTTGGCCCACTTCTCAAGCTTGTCCAGGTCCATTTGGATGACATCCCTTCCTTCTGTTTTATCAACTGCACCACTCAGCTTAGTGTCATCTGTAAACTTGCTGAGGATGCACTTGATCCCACCATGTTGTTAATAAAGATATTAAACAGTACTGTTCTGAGGACAGATCCCTGAGGTACACCGCTTGTCACTGGCCTCCACTTGGACACAGAGCTGTTGACTACAAATGTCTGGGTGTGTCCTTCAAGCCAATTCCTTATCCACCTTCTATTTATGTAGAAGGTGAGAGAGAGAGCGTAATAACAGGTATAATCCTGGTCTGAATTCATCTATTATCACTTCTTCTGTTTCTCCTGACCTCAATATAGGAGTGCAACCAGGCTTTTTAATCTCCCTTGTTGTACCTGCTCCTTCAGTCATATCGGGAGCTGACTGAACTGCTCATCATGAACAATTTATCAAGTCTGCTGAGGGGATTTTTTTTTTTTTCAGAAAGAATCAGTGAGTCAGAAGCCAGGCAGCAATTTCTAAATATTACCCAAGCATTTACAAATCTAATTCAGGACCCCATGACTCTTGTTTCTAAGTGTTCACGCCACATTTAGAAACAGGACCTACAATTTTACCCCATCCTGTTTCTCACTTCAGAATAGGAGTTGAGTACGAAGCTTAGCTTTATTTTTTTTAGTTTTGTTTTCTAATTTATTGACAATGTATGCATTTAATAACTATAAAAAAGGAGGGAGGGATGAGCTATGAACTGCTCATTTTTGAGTGTCTAACGAATGGTTAGTCACCTCATTCTGTGCCATGGTTTTTAAAATCATTTGAAAGGGCTGCAAGTTCCACAAGGAAGCACTGGGGTTTGTGTCTCCCTGGTAGAGGATTAGAAGCATTTGACAGAGGCAGAGAAACATAAAAAATATTAAAGCAAAGAAAATTGTAATGGAGTTAAAATATTTTCCTGTACTCTTTTCATGTCTTCCTGTTGGCTGGTTTCCTGGAATCTAGTTTTAAAATACCTGGGCTCCTTACAGGCTGAAAGAGAGAGGAAGATATAAGCCTGATTTATTGGCTGTCTAGCAGACTTTACTTTCAATTTTCTCTTGTCACATTTCCAATGAGTAATTGGCCGTCCTAAATATAGGATGACCAGGTAGGCACTTTCAGCATCTGTATGCTTGCTTGTCTGATAAAGATAAAGTTCATGGATAAATGTTCTCCCATGTGCATTTGTATCAGATATTCTCAATTAAAAGTTTCTACCTAAGGTCTCGTGTATAATAATAATAATAAAAACAACAACAACAACAACAATAATATTTTTTAAAAAAAGAAAAATCAGAAAAGTGAGCAAAAGATAATCTAAATGTTCCAGATCCAAGTTTTTTCTCAGAAGTCTCTATTACATCAGTTCTACCATTTGTGTAATTTGAGCTTTATTCATTTTTCTCTTTCCATCAGGGAGCAAGAACTCTCCCCAATTTATTACTACCACTTTATCAACTAAATTTTGTAGAGTTCGGTATTCCTCAGATTTTCAATTCCCATATGGACCTTCAGACCTCATGTTAGAAAAACAGATAAAAACACAAAAGACCACAAATAATATTTACTCTGAGATTTTAACTCTTTTGACATTTCCATCCATTTTTTCAATTTTTCTTTCTTTTCTGCCTCTGCCTCTGCACTATCTTCTACTCTGCAATATCTTCTCCTCCTTTGAATTCTGATTTTTCTTGTATTTTTTATTGTATTTTGCTGGCACCGTTTTCTGTACAGTCCTTCACAAGTTCATTCTGCACTCATTTAATGACATTAGTCCCACTAGGGCACAATACAGTTGCAAAATCCAGTCTTCTCCTCTTCCCTAATTCTTCCAGAGCAGTTTCTTCCTCCCTCCCTCCCTCTCTTTGATTTCTACATCTAGTCACATCTTCCCTCCTGCTACTCCCATTTTCCTTTCTTCCTATATCACGGAGTCTTCAATATTCATCTTTGTTCCTTGCTTCCTGTGATCACCCTTCACTTCTCAAAATACTTGACCAGGAGACAATGAAAAAAATCATGAAACTTGATGGAAGCAGCACATTAAGACAGAAATGAAGGACACAGAGAGAAAAGGAAGGAAAGAAGGAAGGAAAGAAGGAAGGAAGGAAGGAAGGAAGGAAGGAAGGAAGGAAGGAAGGAAGGAAGGAAGGAAGGAAGGAAGGAAGGAAGGAAGGAAGGAAGGAAGGAAGGAAGGAAGGAAGGAAGGAAGGAAGGAAGGAAGGAAGGAAGGAAGAAAGGAAGGAAGGAAGGAAGGAAGGAAGGAAGGAAGGAAGGAAGGAAGGAAGGAAGGAAGGAAGGAAGGAAGGAAGGAAGGAAGGAAAGGAGGGAGGGAGGGAGGGAGGGAGGGAGGGAGGGAGGGAGGGAGGGAGGGAGGGAGGGAGGGAGGGAGGGAGGGAGGGAGGGAGGAAGGGAGGGAGGGAGGGAGGGAGGGAGGGAGGGAGGAAGGGAGGGAGGGAGGGAGGGAGGGAGGGAGGGAGGAAGGGAGGAAGGAAGGAAGGGAGGAAGGAAAGAAGGAAGGAAGGAAGGAAGGAAGGAAGGAAGGAAGGAAGGAAGGAAGGAAGGAAGGAAGGAAGGAAGGAAGGAAGGAAGGAAGGAAGGAAGGAAGGAAGGAAGGAAGGAAGGAAGGAAGGAAGGAAGGAAGGAAGAAAATAGCCAATGCATTGTGAAGTGGATTTAGTCTGTACATTTCCTATTTCTATCCATCTGTCCAAAACAATTCAATTCTGTTTCAACTACTGCTGTTGTGCTATTTATACTATACAGGAATGTGGAAGAGAATAACACATATCCCCATCAGGGTGCATTAGTTATACAGTTTCCACAGCACTCACTAGAATTAACTGCTCTCAAGAAAACATAATGCTGAAGAATTAAAATTCTTTGAAAGTTGGTAACTTTATATTTGATCAACACTTGCATGCTTCTGCCCTATCATTAAGTTTCTTTATCTTGTGCTATGCTGTGCCAAATTTTTTTAATTTGTAACTTATTCATATGAATCAAAAGCTTTTGAGTATGTTTGACAAGACTTCTTTAGCAAAGTCATTAAGAGACCTCTTCAGAGGTAGAAGTTATTCAGATTATACACAAAACCTCTTGTGTACATGTAACAAAAATTTTCTCCCTTCTCTCTCTCTCCTTTCTCCTATTTTTTTTTTTTTCTTCTTTGGGGGGGGGGGGAAGGTATATGGGGAAGAAGTGTTCTATCAACTAAATATAGAATAATGCAATAAACCAACACATTCCTGTAAGTAATGGATGTTTCCACTTCTGTGCAAAGCAGTGCCACTCATGGGGTTATAAAACACTGAAAATGGAAATGTAGCCTAAGGAAAAGTTTTGCATTCTAAGATCAAATGTTATCTTAGAGACCGTGGATATTAAAAAGACAACATCTTTTCAAAGAAGAAGCAAGACAAAAGTCTTCTTCCTGCAGAAAAAGACAAGTAAAGGTAGAAGGTATGAAGTCACTGAGCAACCTGTCTAGAAGAAAAAGGTTAAAAAGCTGAACAAAATGCTTGAAGGCAGAGAGAGGCATGCAGCTGCCATTATCTTACTGATTTCTTTGTGTTACAATTCAGGCCAACACCATTTGTTATAGCTGTGTTAAGAATTGCTTTTAAAAAATAAAAATTAAAAAAAATGAACGGAAAGGAAAAAGAATAGAGGTCTGAATTGGCCTTTTTTCCCCCTCTTCTTTCTAGTCTCCAAAGAGGTGAAAAAACAGACCGCATTTATGAGGAAAAGTGTGGTTTTTCTGCCCTTATTTTGGGCCTGAGTAAAACAAACTAGTGTGGTCTGAACTAACAGTTCACCAAACCTTCTGTGTAGATAAGGGGACACAGCTCGTTGTCAAGTGTTCCAGCTTAAAACAAACATTAATTTCCAGGGTGGGTGAAAAACTGTTGGCTCTAGATTTGAGCTTGTTGAATCAGATGTCTTTTCAAGATGGTATATTATCTGTGGAGTGTACTTTCTTTCACTTTTCACATTAAAGAATTATTATTCAAATAGACGTGGTGAGAGTAATAAGTAGCAATTAAAATGATCTTGTATTCTACGGATTCACTGGGACGATTGCCCACGCTGCCTGTTTCCCTGGCAGACTAATTCCTACCAGTGAAATATTTATTCCAATTGCAATTTAAAAATAAATAAGCAATATCTATTAAAGATTTAGCAAAGAAACCAGCATGCACATTTACAGCATACAACAGTATGTGAGATACAGATGAATCTCTGTGCTTGGATCAGGTACTACCTCAGATGTGCAACAATTTCTAGCACATGCTATCTTTTCTGATGGCTACCTCTGTAAGTCTGATTTCTGTCATGTCAGCAAAATGCACATGCAAACCACATCTGTAAAATGTTCCCATGGCAGTTTGAATGGTACTCCTTTCAGCTATGCTAAAAAAGAAGTCCACAGTGGCTACCAAATTTGGTACTGGCATAATCCTGTTGCAGCTAGCAATGCTGCAGTAAGCTGACTGCTGGATGTGAGTACAAGGACAAAAACTGTGGGAGCAAGGAAATCTGACAAATGGCGGGGTGTTGGGGGGGGGGGGATAGGGGGGAAGGTTCAAGAGTGCTTAAAACACTCTTATGCACCTGCCAGGTGTGTGGATACATGCGTGTTATGGCCGGCTGGGCTCACAGCAGGATGGCCACATGCTCCTGGAGCTGCTCATGAAGGTGTCTTGCACCCAGTGGCAGCCCAGTGTCCATGCACAGGGCCAGCTGCATGTTGACCCTTCTGGACTTGCTTGTTTACAGCCCTGTGAAGCCTGGCCCCACAGAGTGTTTCCTGACAGCTCCTCAGCTCCCTGGCAGACCTTTGGGCTCATTCACGGTGAACATGGTAGTAGGTATAAAGGTAAGGAAACCAGGGGATGGCAGCAAAGAGGGCTTGAGTTGCTGGCTGATGTCTTGAGCAGCCTTAATAATGAAGCTTGAAAAGGGTTGTGTCCAAAATTTTAAACAAATAAGCACTATTGTGCCTGATACAGATACATAATTATAATCAGCTTATTCAGGGATTGGTAGTATTCATCATTGGTACTATTGTAAATTTGTACTGTTGCAGATAGGAGTCACACAGCTTGGGGCCTTGTACCTTCACCTATTGTTTTCCCTGTGTTATGATAAATTTTCAGCAACACTTGATTAAAACTGCCAATTTGTTGGGTATAAAGAAAATCTCTCGACACTACCAGGACTAATTACGTTGTCCTTGCCAAAGGGGTAGTTGAATAATTGCATGCGATTATTGCACAGCTATGGTGCTTTTCATGTCAGTGGCAATGCAATGAAGATTGATTCCTTTTAATTAATCATTCAAAAATAACCCCTCGCATCATTCCCCAAATAGGAGCAAATATGTTCCTACATCTTTCTTCCGAAAGGCTCCTGTATGCAATTGGTTCCCTGATGAGATAGCACTGCAGTGCATGTGTGCATGTCCTAGATAGGAGGGCCTGCTTTGTAATTATTTCGTGATCCATGTCTTCTTATTCTATTATCTTATACTTGAATATGCTTTATAATTTTGATAGCCACAAACATAAGAGCATAGCAGGAAAAATTAACTTTTACTAATTGAACTCTGGACAATTCATGAAAGAGTGTCACCAACTCTGATCTCATTTATATTTTCCTACTATTTCCTTGTCCCTGAATCTAGTAGTCTCATGTAATCATGCAGCATTACATGGTAAAATTCTTTATTGTAGGAAAATATTGTCTCTATAAAATATTTAGAAGTCATCAGCCACATCCTGCCATAACTACAGTTCTCACTAAATATCTATATTCACAACAGAAGTTAACAACTTGTATTTATTTATTTTATATATCCATTTATACTTTTATTTTCTAAAGACTATAGCATTCTCTTATAAGAAAAGTGATTTATCATTTAATTCTGTTTCTATAGTGATATTAAATTCTCAAATAAACCAATGGGATGATTATCTTTTAAATGGATCAACTACTTATAATTTTTGATGATAAAATATTTGTGCATCTTATGAAACTGTGAGGAAATGATAAATAAAGATACATATGATAATGTTTCTGAAAGATCTAAATTGTTCTAACATATTTTGTAATTTGAGACTTGGAAAAAAAAAAAAAAGGTTATCACTTTATCCACATTATAACATTATAGTGTCTGTTTGCGTCAAAACCTACACGTGGTTTCCATAGTACTGCTAAGAAAAGGTTTATGTTTGTGCATAATTATAACAGCTAAGCTGTTATATAACTACAGGACATGCATAAAAGTCTTTATGCACCTAAGATATTAAACCCGAATCATTGTTCATATTGTTTTATTGTACTGCTTACATGTGGTGGGTACTATTCATCACTTTGCTTGCAAGCATGTTCAATGGCAATGGCTCCTGCATGTTGGAAGACGTGTACAACAAGGCCAGTGGGTTGTGGATTTGCAAAGTAACAACCATTTGATTTAGTAGAGGCTGCTGGGATAAGGGTGTAGGTACTGGCCAGATAACTTCAACATCCTACAATATACTGCTTATGGAGGAATACAGTACAGTGGGATTTAAAATTACCTTGTTGCCAAATACAGTCTCTAAAAAATACAGCCATAGAAAAGACTTCAAGCCACTGTTGAAAGCACAAACTAAACCACCTTTGTCTGACACAGCGGGAGTCCCTGTGAATTCAGCAGGCCAAAATCAAATGTCTGCACCTATGTATGCAGTCCTTGTCAATCACTGCAGGCAGAGGCTTGTTTGTCAGAGGGAGATTTTCTCTGTAATTGCAGACGGTCTTGGAAACTTGCAGATGCTTCTGCAAGCATCCTTGGCTTCTGGTCAGGATCCCACAGGTTCAGTACAGCCTCTGTGCATACCAGACCATGAAGAAACCATCTAGAAGTGATTCTTCTTTAATGACCCCAGAGGCTAGAAGAACCTCCTGCTTTGAACTGAAGAAGGTAACAGTTTATCTCTTTACAGACACCTATGAGAATGGTTTAACCATATATAATGTATTAAATTTGTTGTTGGAAACAAGTGCTTGGACATTATCCATGTAATGTCAGAAAGGAAAATAATGTTTTACTGCTCTACTTTCTAGTTTACCAAGCCATCTCTCTAGGGAACCTATTTAGTAGAAAGAAGTACACAAAAGAGAGGTAGCACTGAATGTAGATGTTATAAATTCCTCTGGGGTTTAAGAAGCTGAACCACCTATTTCATTCCTGCAAAAGCTGGTTTCTCTATATGCTGATTGCACATTCATTCTTTAATCTTTATATGTTTAAAGCTTTTTTTTTTTTTAAAAAAAAAAAAAAATTATCCTGTAAATTGTTGAACATTTGCAACAGATATAGAAAATCACAGTTGGAAATCTGCTAACACTATGAAAAAGTAAATTGGAGCCACGGCAGGAAATAAACTTTATATATAAGGATTTGAGAGCTCACCAGAATACAAGAGTGTATATTGTGGTAAAAGACACTGTGCTGCCTATAAACTCTGTTTTAGAAAAGAACCTCAGGTGGACTAATACACTGGCAGCAATTAATATTAGATTTGCACAGTTTATGAAGCAGAACTACATATTTTGAACAGGATTTCCTGGGAATTGGACTTATGAACACCAGAGCTGTTGACTGGTTGAAACATTTATACATATATAAATGTATATAAAATGTATATATATTATATATATATATATATATATAAAGCTTTCTCTTTTCTTTTCTTGTGGCACAAAGGACTGTCATGGTACAAGTTCTTACTTTTGGACCCTGCCTGCCAAATGAAGGCTTCAGATAAAATGAAAAAGCAAGCAGTCCCATTTAATTAGGTATACATTTTTAATGGAAAAGAATAAACCTCCATACCACTGCTGTGTTTCCTTCTGGAGCATGTTATTAAGACTAATAAGGCAATAGCCTCAATATAGTGACCTTAGATCATACCTCCACATGAGATGATTCAAATTTCTTTGCAAGTTTTTAGTTGTGTACAAATCTCCAAACTGTATTTGCTTTGTTTCTGATAACCAAGATTGCTAGTGTAGCTGTAATATGAAAATTCAGGTTTGTGACAAAATATCTACAGAAATGTAAGCCAAAGCATAGAAAAAACTGCATCCTTTTTGTAGGATGAAATATGGCAGATGACGCTTTGCAAGAAGGGTTCTCTCTGCTTTGTGTAAGAGAACTCGAGTATGCTGTTCACATCTTGAAGATTTACTTCCATGATACTACATTCCTTGATAGCATAGAATGTGAGTAGTTCATGGTGCCTCTTATAGATATTCTCATCTCACTAACATGAGCATGACAGAAGTGCAATTTTCTGTATTCTACAGTGGGGGATCTGTTGCTCAAAAAGATAAGTGACTTGCTTTAGGTCACTTAGCAAAGTTGTTGTAGATCAGGGCTTTGTGTTCAGGTACCACAAGTCCTGGACCTACAACTTTTCTTGTTCTCTTTTTGACCTCATAAATTTTGGTTTGCCCTGTTAGTAGCCTAATACACATAAAAGTGGCAGCTAACACCTCTAGCCAAGCCATTCTTCCCCATGTGGACAGCAAAATCTCTTGGTCATTGGAAATGCCTGAAATGGGAATGGGATCATGCTCCCACTTCATCCCTTTATGATGTTTTAATGATCTGATTACCTTTTACATTCTGATTGTTGTGCTGTAGCAAGTGCTACTGGGGCAATGAATATGCTGGATTTTTCCACCAAGGTTAAATATCTATCTGTTTCATCTTCAGATCATGACAGAATAAGAGAAGCCAAGGATTAACTTTCACAAATAAAGAATGCTTTACCTATATAGTCACTTACTTGCTTTCTTGCATCCAAAAAAAAAAAAAAAAAAAAAAAAAAAAAAAAAAAAAAACAGAATAAATAGGAAAACACTATTGAATTAACATATGAAAAACAAATGGATTTTCTCTATCACTTCTTTGGACTAAGATATCTCTCATTTTTTTGCAAAGATGAATTTTAGGTGCCAAAGCAAGTGCACAGGAGTGAAGAAAAAGCAGTTTAAAAGCTGGCTATACTTTCTCTGATCATCCTTGTATCTACATTTATTAAGAGAATGACAGAAAGTAAAACTCTTCTACATTTGCCAATAAAAAGAATTTGGCAGCTGTGACTGAAAGGTATTTTCAAGTCAATTAGATCAACATTTTTCTTTGGAAAGTGCAATGTACATGGCTGATAATGACATAAAATATCTATCTTTTGACCCTTTATTTACAACATTGTGCCAAGTTCTAAATGTAATATAACTCTTAGCTTTTGGTACTAGACTTGGAATTACTCCTAAGCAAGATATGACTCTAAATTTGCCACACTGATGTGTATTCACTGAGTTCAATTAAATAATTCCTGGCTTACACACCCACATGTGAGGTCAGAATCAAGAGAGCAGTTCAAGTGAAAAACCTAAAAGATGGCTGAGATATATTGTGGGACAACCACATTAATAAAAAGGTGTATATATATATATATATATATATATATATATATACCTTTTTAATATATATACTTTTTTAATATATATATCTATTTAATATATATATATTTAATATATATATATATACTTGTGTGTTCGGGACTTAAAGATACCTCAGTTTCACACAGGTATAGCCAGCTGTCTGTGTTGTGGGAATGTTCTGCCTTTTTCATTTCTGGGGAATTGAAGTACTGAATGTACAATACTTACCCTTATCTTTCCTCCCTGACAGCAAAGGAATTCTACCCGTGTGACATGTCATTTGAAACTAGCAGACAGCATTTCTTGGCTGCACTGTGTCAGTCAAATAACTTGGAAGGTAAAATTCACTTTACCATTAACTTTTTAATCTCTTGTTGGTTTTTTTTTGTTTTTTTTTTTTTTGTTTTGTTTTTTGAAAGACCCATAATAGAGTCACAAAATATCTTGAGTTGGAAGGAACCTACAAGTATCATAAAGTCCAACACCTGGGTTCCCAAAGGACCACCCAAAAAATCAGACACTATGTCTGAGAGCATTGTCCAGACACTTCTTGAACTCCAGCAAGCTCAGTGCTGTGACCACTGCCCTGTGGAGCCTGTTCCAGTGTCTGACCACCTTCTCAGTGAAGAACCTTTTCCTGATATCCAGCCTGAACTGCTCCTGAGCCACCCCGAACCACCCCTTTTGTTTTGTTGTTGGTGGTGGTGGTTAGTTGGTTGGTTTGTTTCTAACTGCAAAATGCTTTTTTATTTTATTTTATTTTATTTTATTTTATTTTATTTTATTTTATTTTATTTTATTTTATTTTATTTTATTTTATTTTATTTTATTTTATTTTATTTTATTTTATTTTATTATTTTATTTTATTTTATTTTATTTTATTTTATTTTTACACCACATAAAGGTAAATAAGAAACTGTGAGAGAACCTATTCAACAAAACTTTGTAGGAGTGATCAGGCTGGCTACAACTCTGACTAAAATTACAGAATAATAAAACAATGAGTGAGGATTATGATAGTAGCAGGTGTTTTAGTAAGTTGATAGCTTATGGGTGAGAGTCAAAGACTGCACCAATAAATGATGGTTTGTGGTCAGGGTCTACTACAGGCCACTTGATCAAGGGAATTTGTGGATGAGGCCTTCTTGTTTCAACTACAAGATGCATCACACTCGCACACTCTCATCCTGATGGGAGACTTCAACCACCCAGATGTCTGCTGGGAAAACTACACAGTCGGCTGTAAGCAATCCAGAAGATTGTTAGAGTGTGTTGAGGATAACTTCCTGGTCCAGGTATTAGACACACCAACCAGAGGACAAATGCTACTGGACCTGGTGCTCTGCAGTGTGGAAGAGCTCACTAAAAGGGTAAAGACTAGAAGCAGTCTGGGCTGCAGTGACAATACACTGGTTGAGTTTGTGATCTCCAGAAATATGGGACAGGCAAAGAGCAAAATCAGGACCCTGTATTTCTGAAGAGCAAACTTCAAGCTATTTAAAGACCTAGTAGATTCTGTCGATGCCGCATCCCTGGAGGTGTTCAAGACCAGGTTAGATAACCTCCTTGAGCAACCTGATCTAGTGGGTGGCATCCCTGCCCATGGCAGGGGGGTCGAGGTGATCCTTGATGTTCCTTCCAACCCAGGCCGTTCTATGATTCTATGGTAGTAACACTAGACATGACGTTTTGATGATGCAACATCAAAAATCTGGATGCTGCAATACGTACTTGGAGCAGAACTTGGTTCAGCTCCAAGAGCATGTCACTTGGAGCACGTTACAGGCAAAGGCATGATGTATAACTGGTTTAATGAAGGGAAAAAAATGACCTTAGAAAAATGTTGCGGTTCTGAGATATTTCTGCAAGAAGTTGTTTGACAAACAGCTGACTTCGGAGTAGATTTCAAGACTGCAAGATTTTGCAGAAAGGATATTTGAAGTGAGCTTCTATGACAGATTTAGGAATCATCAAATCAAATGCTCATAATTATACTCCAAATGCGCTATTTAAGACAGTACAGGTGTACAGCTGCAAACTTATTTTTGCAAATATAATTTTACGCCTCTACCGAGTCATCCACTATCAAGCTTCAGCTTGGGAGACCTAGACCAATGGTGCAATAGATGGCATTTAACAGAATGTGGTTCAAAAATTCCTGTGCCAGAGCTGACGTATCTGTGAGAGATAGTGTGGCCTGTTCAGAGATTTTAGCCCCAGATATAGGTGCAGTAATTCTAAATTACCTCTGTAGACTCCCTGTTGCATTTTCTGTCTCTGGGCACAGGTGGGTAAGTTACCCAGGACCAGGCTGATCCCACTCTGATGTTGCCAATTCCCAAGCATCAAGAAAGCTAGAGGTGAAACTAAAATACAGCCTTTCTGAGATAGGGATAAATTCTTTTTTTGAAGAAGAGCAGACTAGACCAGAAAATAATTAGTAATAGTAATAGTAATAGTAATAGTAATAGTAATAGTAATAGTAATAGTAATAGTAATAGTAATAGTAATTAGTCATTAGCCTGAGATTTCACAGTGGCACAGACAAGAATAGGATGTAGTGGATATCATCATGTTGGCTCTCCAATTCTCCTATTAGGTCGTATATATATATACACATATATACACACACACACAACAAGAACTGATATTTACACAAAACTGATATTGTCAAGAAGGACTTAGTCACTACATAATAAGTCTGCGTGTGACCCTGTACCTAATTCTCATGTTACTGTGCTGAGAAAAAGTGCTATTTACAGGTGAGCATTATTTCCATGTTGAGAAAGAAAAGAATCATAGACTTGGTAAAATGGAAATACTGTGAGTAGATGAATTTTTTTTATAAAGAGACGTGAACAATAAACACACTGCAGCAGCTGTAACACTGTTTTGTAAGATGACTACAAAAAGAAAATAAGCTGAACATAGGAAAATCTTATTTGGGAGCAATAAAAGCTTGTATTCTACAGAGCATTGTTTTTCAAAGTTTAGAAAGAAAACATCTGGCAGTAATTTTTCCATAGATAGTTTGTCATCTAGCTATTTGAATCTTAGAACACAATTAAATATAAAGGAATATTACCTTATGCAGGATGGTTGAAATTATACCATTTCTGGCTGAGGGTATAATCATGAAATTCCTTATTTAATTACCACCTGCATTTATCCAACTGTTTAAAATTAGAATCTAGCACTACCTATTGATTTCCTATTGATGGATATCATCTATGCTCTAATAAAATTACACTCTTTCAAAAATCTACCAGCAGAGACCTTTATAACATATGACATGGTTTAAACATACTTTATTTTACACCACAGAGAATTTGCATTTCATCTCTCAGCCTCTAACAAAGCTGCTGTAAATGATTTAGCTTGGCTTTTAGATTTCAGTCATTTCATTTCAATTTGGGCTCACTCTTGTATAATTCCTAGGTTTTGTTCAACCAAATGAAGACTACTGACACTTAGCATGTGGAATAACATGTCAAAAAATGGGATGCTTAAATTCATGGTTTGTAGATTTTGTGCAGATGTGAAATAAAGTATTTTATGCATGCTAAAATCACAGTAAAATGTAAGTGAAACCTAATTGTAAAATGCAAATGAGGCGTAATTGTTTACCATGCACTTGTATTTGAAATCCTACTGTGTAATGCATGGCAGAACATTTCTAGGCTATGTCAGAGCTCCAAAACAGAGTCCAAAATACTTTGGCTGTAACAAATACCTTGATTGTTCATGAGCCAAATGGGGAGAGCTTTTCAGATGAAGAAATGAATCTTCTCTAATAAAAATGAAAAGAATTGTCACACAGAAAATAATTAAGTAACAAAACTTTATTGTACACTATAATAGATCCAAAATGATTAATTTTGGTTTCCAGGGGAACCCCAATTTCCTATCAAGCTTATTAGTCAGGTAAGCTTTCATCCAAAATACAGTCCATGTCAATGGAAGTTATAATTCTAATTCCTGTAGAAAGCTTTCTAAACAACTAAAATGCCAAAATAATGCATCAAGTAAGGCACCAATTTTTTTCTAGCACAGTGACAAGCTGGCTGCGAAATGATGTCAGAACATTTTAAAATCTGGGCTGCTAAAGACCATTTTAAGATAAATGTTGGGATACAGAGGAGTAAGGGTTTTTTTCTCCCTACACATTGCCATTCAATATATCTTATGTGTTTTCCCTGAGCATATTACATTTCTTCAAATATCATTTTTTAAAACTGGCTTTAATGTCTAACTAAAAATACGTAATTTTTCACCAACTTAAAGAATATTTATATATGTTGAGACCTGATCCTATTCTTATATTTGCATAAGCTACATTTAGACAAAATGAATCTCCTTTTAGAAAATGGAGAGAAAATTCAGCACTATATTACCAATTTCAAATTCCATTCTTGGTTATGATCAGAGTTAATCTTGGCGTCTGTACATCTGACAGGGTGCATGGTCCTGATTCTGACCATTATCATGAGCTGTTTATATAGTAGTGTAACTATTTTTCCAGTGCAACTGCTTCTTTCTTTTATCAGTGCAGGGAGTATCAGTATTATGTGCACTGATTTTTACATGGCACCCAGTTTTGAGGTAGAATAGTTAGGTGGTGTATTTTATAGAGCATTGAATATTTACCAAAAAGCAAACAAACAAACAAACAAACAAAACAAAACAAAACAAACATATAGGACTGTGGACTGTAAGATTCTTCAGTTTTCTTTCAATCAGCAACGTTTTTTTGGGCATGATTGTTTAGCCAGCCAAAATGTGGATAGTCTCTGACTTCAACAGTCAGAGAAGAGTGAAAGAAAATTTACTGACATTACTGCCACTTCACCCAGCTCTTTTTCTGAGTGAAAGATTAGCTCTGTGACTGTTAAGACACCAAAATACTTCATCTCTTCCCATCTCTGTTTTATGCAAGCTTTCCAAAATACCTGAAACTTCAAGAACAGCCTGGTTCAGCCTGACACCTGTAGCAGACAGGAGTACTATCTCATGTTTATTCTGTGCTTGTTTCTGAGGTCATACAGAATACACATTAATGTATTTAATGCAAATCTGGAGGGACAGACATTATTGAATTTATATCTGGCAACAGGTTGATCATCAATTTTCTTCCTCATCCTCTTGATCACACTATGGTTTCTGCAACTGTGCAATTCCAGTGTTCTGGAATTCTCATAGAGGGAGGGGAATGGATTGACTCTGTTTTGCATTGCTTATAATTTTGAGTTTATGGGCAAATGCTTTTGCTTAATTGATGGTTTTACCTCAACTTCCCTTGAACATTGAAACCACAAGCAGATCCACTGATTTGGTTAACCACAAAATGTTTAAGAATGTTTTTCTCCCAAAATATTTTCATTGGTAGGAATAAACTTTATTTCTTTCTTTAGTTTCAGCTGCAGACCTCATTGGCGCCCTGCTTATTTCATGTCTTCTGTCTGCCTGGCTTGCAGATTAGAACTAAATTCTCCCACTTGAATCGGGAGCTATACTTTGTTATTGGTCATGGCATAATGTAACCTGACATATGTAAGAACAGGGGACTCATTCTAGTACTAGAGTAGAAATATTGGTGTAAACTCCTATATGTGGAAATAGTTAATATAAAAATGCTGTATTTCTGTTGCCATATTTACTGCTATGTAGCCATGTATACATTTCAATAACGTAGGTGGAAAACTTATGCAAATGCTTGCAACCCCCTCCGCTTTTTTTTTCTTTCTTTTTTTTTTTTTTTTAATTAGGAGAAAAGGTTGTTGCAACATATTTAACTAAATCAGAGTTTCTGAAGGCATCTGAAAATGAAGCTTTTCAGTCTCCTGAATAGGTGCGAAGCACTCACTGAAAAGCCTGTGCTCTTCCTTCACTGATGTCACTGAACACTGTGGGGCAAATGGTAAGAGTATCGGCCCAATTAATTTTTTCATTATGTGTCTCACATTTTTACCTTATCCTGGGTAAAATTTTCTCAGTTCTGAGAACTTCATTTAAACTAACTTAATGCCCATTAACATATATTGCTAATAACTGTTTGGCCATTGAGAAAAAGCACATGTAAACAAATAAACAAGCATTTTGGTGGACTGCAGGACCTTCCCTGCAGGAAAGGTGTTAAGACAAACACCCACATCCCCATTGTTATAAGTTGCCCCCTTAATTAATTTTCAGAGAGCATTGCATTAATAATAGAAAGGAATTTATTGAGTAAGCAACAGCAAGCAAAACAGCGCTGGGCGGCCGGGGAGTCTCAGTTCCACCAACGGCGCACACCTCACCCCCGCCAGGGTCCCTTTTTATATCTTGGTGATTTCAGGATTACGCAGCACATCCTGGTATATTCTGCAGCTGCGCGCGCTGTTGCTAGGGGGTTGTCTCTGTCCCTCTGGTGGTCATGAAGATGAAGGCCGTAGTCTTCCTCAGCGTTGTGGTTCAACTTCTTTTTTATTTGGTCATGTTGGCCCAGCGTGAGACAGGAAGGCAGGACGTTGATACACTAGTTTAGCAACTTATCAGGAGATGGTTATATGAGCTTTGTAGCAGGGTCTTTAAACAAAAGAGGCAACTGAGATGCAGAAGGAGAGAAGGTTGGGGGTTCTCTTTTTTGTTACATTAAGCAAAAGAATTTTCATAGTGTCTAGCCAAGTATTATACAGCTCCTTACTTCAGCAGGGAGTTTTCACAACTCCCGTTCCTCAAACAGAACTCCTTGTTTTTACAAAAGACAATGAACAAACATTTATTGTGTATTACACCCATCACAGTTCTTCCAGAGGTACAGCAGACAGCATTGAAGGCTAGAGTCAAGTGTGATACACATCCTGAATCCATCTGACTGCACACTGGTCTTTTTCTGCTGCTCTTTCTCTTTATACCAGTTTCCCCCTGCTCCAGCACTGACATCCACAGACTGCAGGCCCTCAGTGTGCCTGCCCCCGGGTGGGTGCCCCACAGCTGCAGTCCTCCCTTGGCATGGAGGTCCTCCTGCCAAGAGTGTCTCCAGCCACGTATCTCTCAGTGTTTCTTCCCCACATGGCTGTGGCCATTCATTTAACAGCTGTGAGTTGTGGCACAAGGGTGGCAGCTTCAGGAGACACACAGATGCACCAGGCACAAACAGGAGACCAGCATACCACTCTCAGCCATCTAAAGTAATTCTGAAATTCTGAGGATTTCAGTGGAAGAAGGATAATGAAATTTTTTTGGCCTCAAAGGTTAAAGCCGTGGTAAGGCCTGACATTAAAGCTTGTCCTTTTCCTTCCTGGAGCAGATACAGGGTGAGCAGATGCCATGTTAAGCTTCACCCTGGTGACCTCCTCTTCAGCCAAAGATGGTCCAAGAAAGACTACTCTGTGCAGAGGTGAGTGCAAGTTTGCTCTCCAAACCCACAGTACAGTGTGGGCTTTTCTCCCCATGAACTGGTTGGAGGCCATCAGGCTGCTTCAGATAAGGATTTGTAACATACTTAGAGTGAAAAACAGGTTCAGACCTGTGTCCTCTCAGTCACAGCTCTGGCATTTCAGGGCTTTTCACCCTATGTTGTTCTTTTCCAGTTGAAGGATTTCTTTTCTACTTTGGGCTCTTTCTTGTTCTGTGATTATCCAAAGAACATAAAGCTACACCCAGTCCTAAAAGGTCTGCTGTCCTCATGGCCAGATATCTATTGCATTCCTGCTACTTCATATAGACTGTCCTCCTGACTGTCATCATCATGGGTGTATTGTTGTTGTTGTTGTTTGGTTTTACTATTTCAATTGTTATTGTTTATTATTGCAGTATCTTTATATTTCTTGCTGTGCCTTCTCACCTGGGTATGCACGAGCCAATGGGCTGTATATCATCTAGGGCATTCTCTTTACAAATACCTTTTGCTTAGTGACAGATACAGTTTTAACTTAAAAGTACTGTCCAAAAGTGTTTAGTGAATTACTCTACCAATAATGCTAACTACAGACTAAGTGCATACGCCTTTGCTTTTGTGTTAGACCTACACTTAATAACCTTTGTCACTGGAAGAAGTAATGATTTCCCATTTAATTAGTGTATTTTTTTATTATTTTTCATTAACTTGGTAACAGATAAAGAGTTGCAACTAGAATGGGTTAAATATATTTAAAATGCTGTTTAATAGATTTTTATACAAATATTTGTAATTGCACTAATTACAGAGATACTTTGTCTTATTAACCTCTGTTTTAATATAAATATCAAATTATTCATGTGTGAACAAAAGTATTCACTTTGTATACTAATTACTGTTTTTGACTTATTCTTTTATTGCTCTCAGAAGTTTCAGGCATCCAATTAGGATACTGAAACAATCTTTAAATACTCAGGTAATTAAACACAGACCACAAATAATGAACAACAAGTAAAGTGAACTGTGTCTAAATAATCCATTGATTTAAAATAGCCCATCCAAACTATTCATCCAATCCTTACAAATAAGGTACACTTAAAAATCAGGCCTGTGTCACAACAAATTTGAGTAAGATAAAGGGCTGCATTTTTCAGCTTATTTATTTGCAAAGAATGACATATGCAGATATAATGCAAACCTTGTCAAAAAGGATTAGTTTAATAAATTCTCTCACTTTTGAAAAATGTATAAAACAGAGATTCTCTTGTGATTACTGAAAGCCACATTAACGTTATTACCAAACACCTCATTGCCTAAAAATCCTAAAAAAAGTCTATGAGGTAGCAAATCTATCAATTAGTGTATACCAAACTCCACATACAGTAAAAATACAATAGCTTTGTGTGAGGTGGGTACTGCTTATATCTAAGATCATGATGTTTCACTGAGATATCCAAATGAAGAACATTATTGCTTTTCTCCTCTTTGATCTTAAAAGCCTAGATGGTGGTGGGTGGATAGGGGTGTTTTTTTTTTTTTTTTTTTCCATTTCTGGACCATTTAAATTCTTGTTCTAATGCTGGATAAATAACCCATGCCAATTTCTTATTTCTTATTTTCATTGCTTATATTATATATATAAACATTGCTTATATATATGTATAATATATATATACATATATATATATATATATATTACACTTTTTAGTGTAAAATTAGTTACACTTTTCAGAGAAAAAAAATACTAAAAGTATTCATACTGTCAATATAAAGCATTTATATTCATATTTTGTCTTCATTTTTCCCTGGCCAATACCTTTCAGAATTTGGCCCAAATTCACAGTCATGTTTGTGAATACCAGATGATCCAGAACTGTATTTCTGGTGAAAGTAATATTTACTCCAGGAACATTCCCTAAGTCTGTATGTAGATTTGTGCATATTTAATTGGAAAATGTAATATCATAAATAGCTTCTTATTAGCTATTTTACATACTTAATTTTTTCCCATCTTTTTAGCTAAAAATAGTAGTAGTATTTTTGTTATGAGTTCTTATGCTGTAATAATGTCTCACCCAAGGGATGACTGAACGTCATGTGCTTGTGTTACATGTATGTGTATATATAACAGATGACTTACTCGGTTGTATGGCAGTCAAAAATAAAATACTCTACCAATCTGTTCACCTACTGTCTGAGCTCTACTTCTGGTATGAAAGGAATTATTATGTGTGTGATATGACCATTTTACCAGTTTATCTCATCTCCATAACACAAGTGTAAATCATGTCTTGGGTATTCTGGCATAATTGTGAATCTCTGTTTTCAGTTTTCCTTTGTCTTCAAAATGTTTTTGCTTCAGGAATAATACTTTCACACTTACTGAAATTGCTCATTACAAGTGCATTGAATCATCAAGCTTTAAGTTAAGAGAGGGAACAATAACATTAATTCAACAACTTTAATGATAAAGATGACAAGTACCATTTTTTCATAAGATGTGTATCTCTCAATAATTTATTAACATATAAAAAAAAAACCACAGATATATGTGCACATGCTCCCAGACCAGAACAGCACTTCTGCATAGACCTAATTATAAACATTTGAGTGGTACCTTTGATTTGAATTGGACTACTCGCATACTTAAATTTAAGCATTTGTTTAAGTACTGTGTTTAGAACTGCAGTCATAGAAGTGAGGATAAAACCCACAGAATTTCACTCAGTCCCTAGTAAAGCTAGTAAGACTCTAGCCACTGCCTATGGTGAGATTGGATCAGATCCAGCCATGGATGAAGTGCTCAGCATGAGAAAGCCACTGAAATGTGCAAAGCATTTGTAACTAAAAACATATCTGAAGGGAAAGGACATTTTCTGACATGTAAGCATGAGATTGTGCTGAATCTGTGACACTGAAAGACTATTATCTATATTCATGTATTATCTGAGGAAAAAGCAGCCATCGTGGGAGTGAGGCCTGCAAGGTTATGTGGGAGAGAGAAAACTTAAAAAATGAGGCTGTGCATTGCATTTAGGGAGTAAAAATAACAAGAGAAAGCCACTTTTCTTTAAATCACTCTGCATCAAGTATATGTTTGAGGTGTTTTGTTTTCTTTTCTTTTTTTTTTTTTTGCCAGTTGAGCGATTTTTAAGGTATTGCTGAATACTGAGTAATATGACATTCAAGTACTAAATGTGAAGTCATATTTTTCAAGCATAACACCCTCAGGTAGCTGTTAGCTGTCTCTGGAAGACAAAATTATTTTGCAGCCTGCTCCTTGAGGACTATCTTTAAACAAATTGGATATTTCACTGGGATTGTTTTCTGCCTCCTGGCTGCCAGGAATGACTGTACTCTTATTGTTCTTCATATGATAAAGTAATCTGAAAAAAAAAATGTACAAAAAAGTAATCACACAAAAATTTATATGGAATACATGAGCAAAGACTCATCTATGTCTCTCCCTGAAAGCCATCTTCCCTCTTTCTTATCTTCACACTTCATCCTTCCTTGTCACGTCTGGTCACTTTTTTTGTCAGAGTTTTATCATCTGCCACTTCAAATCCTTTATGGTCACTAAACAGGGCTATTATTCTACAAATTATTTAATCTTAGAAAATATCTTTGCCCCACAGAAGAAAGTTCAACTCATTTAAGTGCAGTTTCCCTCACCACAGATTTATATATTAATTTTACACCAGTGAATTATTTCTAAACAGTCAGAATACACAAATGCTCTAAGCATTAAAATGACTTCAGAAATGGCCTATGTAAAAGAAAATCAAGTGTGATGAATTCAAGAAAATTTGATACAAGTTCCTATCACCCATTGGAGAGGTGGTCTCAGAGGAAGGAAAATAGTTGTCATATAGCTGTAAAAGATATAAACTCTAATGTTCTCATTTTCCATAACTGTATCACTGTGTTTTACATTTACGTCACTATTACTCCAAATTTCCAAGTAATATTTTGTCTTCTCCAATAACTATGCACACATAATTTTTATTTGAATCACAATATCAGTTGCAGACTCAGAAGAAAAACATGCATTCTGGTAGGTCCTATTCACAGGTTGAAAATTGATAACCAGGTTGAGGAACTTGATGTCAGTTTTCCTTGTGCTTCCATATTTTATTTTTAATTTGCAGTTATATCTAAATTATTCACCCTTTAAAAAAGAAAAAAAAAAAAAAAAAACTTTTGTTTGTTGGTGATCTGGTCTAGGCATCTAAGAAAACCTAGAACTAGAAAATTAAAAGATAAAAAATAAAAATAAAAAAGATGTATTTCTAAACTCTTTGATTGAGACACATTTCTTGGGGAGTTTTGCCTAAGCTGATCTGTGTAGTTCCAAAATGGTGGATTCTAAGGTGGGACATTTGTTCGTAGGAGCCACAGTATGCAAATGCAGAGTACATCCTAAATTTTAAGGCCTAAACAGAGACACAGGGTCATGAAAAGCTTACATCCATTAGTAGAAATGCTCAGATTCTTGGTATAGACGTTAGAATTTGTTGTCTAGGTCTTCACTGACTTTTATAGGTGGAAGAGTAACATTGCAGAAAACACCTATTCAACACTAGGAAAACAAGGGAATTATTTATTTCACTGACAATGACAGCAGCTGATACTCCTTAGTGGTTTGTGAGACGTGCAGTTACAACATGCTGCTTGCCTTCTTCAATAAGGTGATTTGAAGGCTGGGTTAGCAACCCAGCAAGGTATACAAATAAAGTTTGTTGATCCAAACGTATTTGTTTGTTTCCTGTACAGCTTTCCAAACTTTACAAATAAACCTTGCAATCAATATTTTCAACCCAGACTAGCTATGTTAAAGGCCCATGCTACTGTGTTGGTGAAGGTTTGTCTCATTCTGAGGGGAGGTAGGGTGTTATTTTTATTATTTTCTTCCCTGTTTCTGACCCTTCTTTCTTCACAAAAAAGTCTTCAGACAGAGTATGTGCAGGGTACATCCGAAAGAAATGAGTAAGGGATGGGCCAGCAGTGGTGCTCCAGAAGAGAACTCTGCACAGCTGGCTGTTATGCTATGGAGTTGTGTCCTGTGAGGGAACAAATCGTGCTTCTCACCTTGCTGCTAGCATGGGGCAAAATAGGAAAAATGACATGGAGGAAACCTCATGGTGATATTCCCCAGAGCTCCCTTGAGGGAGAGGGGAGCTCAAGGGAGGGGGTGCTTTGGAGCAGTATGATTAAGCAAATATAATCCAAATGAATGAAATGTAAATCTCAGAGGAAGTTTATACAGTTTATTCAGGACTGTGGTGCCAGTTTTACAAAGTGATTTTACGCCAGCTGGACTCTTGAAGTTCTTACAAATACTTAAGTTCTAATGTAAAATCCACATGAGATTTAGTGGCTGAGAGAAATTTTGGGAGGTTTGCCAAGCACCTTCTGTTGGGTTGTTCCTAAACTTGCACAGCTCTATGTCCTAAAACAAGCGAACAATTACTTCAGAATGTATTCTCCCAATATTCCATAGATTTCAGTAATGTTGCATTCCAGGATCCATTTGATGATGCAAACTTACAGCCATTGAAATATTTACTCAATGGAAAAAAAGAAAAAAAAATCAATACATAAAGGTTGACAGAGCAGAAATCAAAAGAGAGACACACCGTGTGGTCAAAGAACGTAAGTCTGGTCCACATACCACCCTGCAAAGTCTTCTGCTCTTAGAAGAGGCTAATTCAACATTTAAGTTTCCAACCAAGAAAGGGGTCTGCTCCCTCTAGTCATTTGCAGAGTTTTGCACATCTAGCAAAATTTTATGTGATAAATAAAACTTTTGCTGTTTTGCATCTAAAAGATCATAATCACTGTTTCCACCATGGCCACCCAGTGCTCTCATGAGCTGCTTATGCCCTAGGAAACAGGCTTGGTTATAATTAACAAAAGAAACGGGTGACTTATTTTTAAAGATGTCTTCCCCTTGCTGATAATCTGGTTTTCATGAACTGCAGCTGCTCCAGTTTTGGAATCATTGATCTGTCATGTGCACAGAGACACAGTTCTTTCCACAAAAAGCACATAAAAAGATAAAGCAATCAAATAATTTCCTTTTCAAAACATGATCCATGCTCTTGGAATTGCTTGTGAGTATCTCAGGTGGTACTGTTCAGGCAAACTCACAAATAAATTGGCTTTTACTCTGTTTAGCACAGGCAATAATTCCTTTTTAGGGTACTTCATTTTCATTTAGTCTCTAGTTCAATTCTATGCTGACACTTTGCATTAATGCAGCCATGTGTTAATTGAACATAAACCACAATATAAATGCAACATTTCTGTCCTGAAATTAATAACCATCATTTGTAGACCACATCATGTATTTTATTGTAGGAATAATTTACTGATAGGGTATTTTATGCTTAGCAGTGATTAAGAAACTGTGCAATTTACAACAGAAACAAACGGAGCCATATAAAATGGGTAATAAAATGTGTGTGCATGTATATAAATTTGTTTATATGAAACACAAATTAAAAATTTAAATGGTTCTGTAATATAAGGCAAAGTAGAAAGGGCTTTTCATATTATTATCCTTCAAATTGATATGCAAACAAATAAAAGATCCAGATTTACAGGAGGATTTGTTTTATATAAAAACAAACCCTTTCACTAGAAGGAAGCATCTGTTTCAGCCATTAATAACATGTGTAATGTATACGCTGCTTTGAACTAAACATTTCCATTATAACTGAAAGCCCATTTACAGAGACAGAAGCAGTGCCTGAGTGTGATCAGTCATAGTGTCACCCTAGCATACGACTGCTGCTGCAGAGCAGGAGCTTGGGCATATGCTTTCCCAAAAGCCTCTAATGTCAATCTCAAGCAGTAAAGGGGAAACATTAAGTGCACCTTGCCACCATTAATGTGGAAAGTAGCGTTAAGTCCCTATGATTTGCTTGGTATGTTGCATTTAGTGCTGGATCATGTTTATAAAAATTAAACTGCTGCACCAAAACAAATGCAAAAGCTATATTCTTGGTTTATGGCTTATTAGCAGTTCTCTGTGTTTTCTCCTGACAGCACAAAATACAATCCTTCCCGCTCTCTCTCAACCTCCCCCACCTCCCACCCCACAAATTCTCCTTGTTAAATGTTTGAGAAAAAAAAAAAAAAAAAAAAAAAAAGAGAGAGAACTTTTTTTTTTTTTCCAACGAAGTTTTAGGAAGAGGTTTGCATGTCTTTTTTAAGTTTTTACAATGCAACCTAAATAGGAGAAAAGCTGCACCTGCATTATTGACCTTAAATACTGCTAGCTAATGTAGCGCAAAGGCATTCAGCAGATTTTTCACACCAAAGTTTTCTGGGCAGCCTTCCAAAACATAGCAGCAGTTTAAAATGACCCCAACTTTGTGAATGTGAATGGAGCCATTATAGGGTAATCGTCTTTCCCAGCTTTAAGTTACATTTAGCAGCTTAGACTGAACTAAGGATTTTTTTTTTTTCTAAATGACAAGCTTTAACTCCTTATAAAGTTAATTCTGCAGATTTTTATTTTTTTTTTTCAGTAATGCACAATGAAATCATTCCTAGTTTGTCTATTTAAGAAAAATCTGCAATGGCTTGACAAATGTGAATATTGTAGTGCTCTGTTTGACGAAAAGTAAGAGATCATTTCAGTGCTCAGGTATTCAGTATCATTTCTACATCCCTTAAATATAAATTACATATAAATTCTGTGCTAGGCTTTGCTAGTGCCTTACAGTACATGATGAAAAAATGTGTTGAGCATGGGAAACTAAAGCAGGTAGGGCTGGTGGGAGGGATGCGATTTAATTGGTAAACTCTTGACATAGAATCTTTTGAACTATTTCCTGGACCCTGTATAGAGCAAAACAGCAACAACAACAACAAAGCAACAACAAAAAATACTTGAGTGATGCTGAGTATTTTTTAAACCCCTCAGTTGCAGGATAGGCCCAAAAAAAATACAGAGGTCTCCCCTTCAGCATGATTCACATGGCAGAGCTGCCTTGATCATTTTGTATTTTGGAGTTATGCAGAATCCTGCTTTTGCAGCTGGTAAGCTCCCAGGGCTCAACACAGTTGCACTGAAGCCCTGTCTTTGTGTCAGCAGAAGTTCACAGAAGTGGTTATTTTTCTGTGAAATGTATTAGTATGTTCAGTGAATTCCCATGGTAATGTATTCTCTCAAAACAGTTGCACCATAGCCATGCAGATCATACTGTATTTTTTAAACAAAGAAAATGATATATTTTTTTTGAGTAAATATACTTTTGAGTGTTAGAACTTTTGCTTGTTCATAAAGGAGGTGACCTATTAAGCGGAGATGTCAAAGAAATTTTTTTTTATGCTAGTGTGAAAAATCAAAAACAAACTTATGAAAACTGTAGATTCATAAGCTTCTGTGGGCAGCCTAACCAGAAGAAATCCTATTCTTTGATCTGTCTGAGATGTCTAAGTGCAATTAATGTTCTACTGAGTATACTGTGATAATAGCGTTCAGTTTTGCTTTCATTTCTGTTGTTCAGACTATTAATATTTTATGGAAGAAAACACAATGCCTATAGGAATAAAACAATATTTTATTGCTTGATATGATTGCTTACATTTCCTCCTTCTAGCTGAAAATCAGAAATTGATATTAGTTGAATTACTAAAACAGCTACATTTGTCCTGAAGCCCTGAGAGAGTTTGGTAACCCAGTAAGAGAAGGGTGTTTCTGTCACAAATATGTGGGAGGCTCTCAGACTGTTGAGCAATTAAGTGGACCTGAATAATCCTATGTAATTAAGCTTCTTACTGCATAATTATCTTTATTTTAAATGTGTCTTTTGATGAAACATCTGTTCCTTGCTCTAGATTTGAAAAGATACATCCATGCACATGATGAAAATGGTGCTTGTGAGGCCATCGCACATGGTACTGCTGTTCAGTTCCTTGGCGACAAATGTTGTAATTTGCTCCGTCTTTGCGTGTAAGAGGCAGGTGCTGCTGCATCCGTGGCCTGCTTTGCCTGACCTCCACGCTTGCTGCAGCTGCCTTTCATATTGTTACCCAGAGAAATAATTGTGTTTGACAACCAAGCTGAGGATTGTTATGTGGTGAAGTGGGGAAGGGGTGCACACAGTACTGTCAGAGCTCTTGAAGGTGGCTATCCCAACTGACTGGGCAGTAAACAAGGCAAAAAATAAAGTTGGGCCCTAATAATTGGAATCTATTTTTCCCTTTGATATCAAATACAGTTTGACTGCTGCTACAAAGAAGGCTATTGCATTTCTGTTAAATGTATTGTCTTTTCCAAGGTAGTTGCAATTTGCAAAATATGGTATGCATTCTTTTACAGGCTACAGACTCTATTAAAAAGAATTACCTTTTCTTACTGACTTTTAAAGCAAGAGGAGCTTCTATTAAATGTAATAATTATTTTCCCTAGGGACTTATACGGTACTCGTGTTAGTAACAATAGATTTCTACTAATGAATAGTTTCTTCTAAATGAAACCACATGAAATATTGGTGATGTTTTTGTTTAGTAACTGAATTGTGCTTTCCAACTGTAAAAGCCATGTTAGAAATTTCCTTCTACTCTCTCTTTAAATGAATGTTTTCTTAGGCTTCTCAGAACTATGCATGGCCTCAGATGAAATTTGTTCAGACCACCAGACACAGAGATATGTGTGTCTCACTCTTTATCCTCTCTTCTTTATAAGATAGTTATAACTATTTACAGGAGAAAATTTTGTACAAATGTTACAGCAGCCTATATTGCACAGTATCTCCCACACAGTAGGGTAAAATGAACCACTGTCTGGCTGAATGAACACTATAGCTACATTTCCACAGCATAGTTCACAGCCAGGTTCAAGATCTTTAGATTTAGCTCTAGTAAAAATGAACTAGTAAAATTGAGCTAGCAAAAAAATGAACTAGTAAAAATGATCTAGTAAAAATGAACAAAATCACAGCTGTTAACTTCTCTCGGAGCTGGACCAGGCTCTTATTTTTTTCAGTACTACTCTAGTACATGCTGTTCTATCCTCTTTTTTGGGTGTGGTAACTGGCAGAGGCTAGCTGACCAATGTGCTTATAGTTGCAGAAAGAGGCAATGGCTGAATCAGAAATATGGGTTTGGTCCCTGGGCTCTCACATCCTCTGCTACCACACAAAGATTTGTAAAGTTTCTTTTCTTTAATGAGCCAATTCAATGCAAAATAAACCACACTGACTAGATACTGGAAGTTCAATTTGATGGTTCTTCTTGATAAAACATGCCAAACAGTTGAGACATCTTAAAAATGTGCATAGAATTTGTTGGTCAGCACAGCTGAATGAGCTGTCGAAAATAGCCTGGGGAGGTTTATAAACAGACTGACATGCTACAGTATTTAGAGTTCCCAGGCATGGTCTTGACTAAATTTTGAAATGTTTTGGAAGGAAAGAGTTCTAAGCAGCATCCTGTCAGCAACCCTAATTACTGTCATGTATCCAGTTTTCACAACAGTCTCTCAAACAGCCTGCTTTAGTATTTCTGTGCAAAACCATTTGGTTGGGTCCTTGGCAGAATTCCTAGACCTTCATTTGTTGTAACAATGCCTACTAGCACCACTGTGGACAAATTTATGCCTACCAATTAAGGTAGGGTGAGGGACGGGGTGGTGGGATTATCCAAATATAACTGAAGTCAGGAGCCTCTGTCATGGGACGGCAAGGCTGGGACATTCAGCCACTTCTAGGAGGAAAACAGGTCCCGGCTACCAAGGGACCCTGCAGGAGCTAGGAGCTGTCTACCTCTACAACACCTATTTACCGCTGGTCATTTGAGAACACCTCAAAGGCACCTAAACATGTTGGAGGAACGGCCCAAGAGGAATGTCATAAAATTGAACAAGGGCAAACTGTGAAGAAGGAGCTGCTCTGGGAGCACCCACCAGCCTATGTGCAGATTGCAGGGAGCCAGAGCTGGGCACAGCAGGAGGACAAGGGCCTGGCAGCAGGAAACCTCTCCCCAAGAGCAGAGGTGAGCAGAGACACGGGCTGCCCAGGGCTGTGCAGGCTCCCTGCCTGCCTGAGTGGCCTGTTCCGGCCCCAGGAACCTCCCCACAGGAGTTATTCTACACTTTTCTTCTGTGACTTGGCTTCTAGACTTTCGTCTTGACTTGGCTTTCTAGGAGTGGGGTCAGGGCGAAGTGAACCCTCTCTTCACAGGTTTTCCTTTAGAAAGGTCAAGTTTGCAGCAACAGAACAGAGTTGAGGTCCAGTCCTCGCTTCATAGGTGTGCCTTTTTCTGTCCTTGTAAGAATATT
Source organism: Anas acuta (assembly GCF_963932015.1). Classification (NCBI taxonomy): domain Eukaryota; kingdom Metazoa; phylum Chordata; class Aves; order Anseriformes; family Anatidae; genus Anas; species Anas acuta. The sequence continues at coordinate 58,769,431 of NC_089017.1, read as the reverse complement.
TCTAAATTGACACATATTCTAAACTTGTTGGAAATTGGAGTTTCATATACTCAATAAATAAATAAATAAATAGATAGATAGATAGATAGATAAATAGATAAATAGATAAATAAATAAATAAAGTTTTTATATTTGAGCCACCAAAATGAGACATTCAAGGTAGATGAGTAAGTCCCTGCTGCAGTTGCCCTCCACACTGGTTCCTTGGTCCTCTCCCGCTTTGTGATGGAAGCTGTCCTCAGCTCAGGTGAAGGAGAAACAGTCTGAGTTGAAAGCAAGTGATATAAAGTTTAAATTAAGTTAAGGAGACAGGAAGGAAAAAATATAAAGTTGAAGTTAAAAAAAAAAAAAGTAAAATATCACGATGGAGAAAGAATGAGGAACTGAGCATTAAGACCCCTATAAATGTGAGGTTGCCTATTTTTGTGTGGAAATACTGTATTGTAGGAGTACAACACTGGTTGTACTGAGGAATTCTGCCTTTTCTGGCTTTTTTACTTGTGTATAGAGTCTGTTCCTTCAGTCTTTCTTGATGTGAAGTTATGCTGAAGTCAAAAGGGATAAAATAAAAGGTAAGGTTTGCTCTTTTAAATTGCATTTTGAGGCAAATATACTTTATGTAGGTGGCAAAGATATAATAGGATATTGAAATTACAGTAACATAGCCACAAATACATTGAAATCATGCAGGATTTTTAATATAATTTCCACTTGTCAACATCTATTCCAGACATTTTTATTGCTAAAGACAGTAGCAATTTAGATAAAATGTATTTTATGAATACTATCTATCCTACAGTCTTTGCTGTGAAATACTTATTGCATACAGAACTTTGCTTTTAAAGACTTTGAATGCTGACATGAGAAGTGCTTTACATTACAATAAAATGTGCAAATTGCATGCCCTTACAATGTGCACTGTATGCAAAGTGGCGTGATTGAATTCATTTGAATATCTTCTATGCTGGGTGGGTGTGTAGTGTCTAACAAGCTTTCTAATGTTCTGTGTTTTTTTTTTTTTTTTTCTGTTTTGTTTTGTTTGCTTGTGTGTTTGTCTTTTAAAGTGTGTTCCAATGAGCTGAATGCTTATTTTCTTATATTTAAAAAGATCTTCAATGCCATTTCATTACTGAAGAACAAAGATAAAATTTCAGAAGGAAAACCACCATCATATAAGCAGCTCCATGGTCCTTATATCTCAGTTCTATTACTGCATCCACTACAGGACAATTCTATCTCTCCTTCCCATGTTCCGGTCCTTGTAGACAGCACATAGTCTAAGGCATGGGTGGCATCTTCCCCTATAGGAGGTCCAGAGTGATAGAAGAGTGCTGTCACTGAACTGACAAGGTCAAAAGAATTCTTGTTTACACTGATATGGATCTGAAGGCACTCACTGGAGGCTCACCACCATGAAACTGGCTTATGTGAGAAAGCGATTACATCCCTGGGATTAAAAAACAACTATTCATAATCCAAGTGAGTGAGAAACATGGGCAGGAGAAAAAAAAAAAAAAAAAAAAAAAGTGTGGAACATAGCTCTAATTGCTTTTGATGAGAATTTTTCTGTGTTCACATTAGCCCTGCAGGATTTGATTTTTGATTATATGAAGTGCCAGTAGACACTCATAGATTTCTGGCAAATGTTTATTTGGATCTAAAGGAAAAAGCCTTTTTCTATGTGATAACCTGAGTGGAGAGAGTATGTGTAGCAAGTGATTATACTTTACAAGAGTTTTAGGTCACGATGCAGGTCACAGCTGGAATGGTTGGTTAAGACCTTGTCTCTCTTCAGGGAATTTCTCTAGTGCCATAAGCTTGACAGTCTGTAATTTTACTGTGGATATGTACATTTGCTAAGCATGGTCTTCTCTGTAGAACAGCTGGAATTGCCAGTCAGGGCTGGAGCTGGGCCAGTATTCTGTCTCTGCTGGTGGTCAGCCCTCCACCATGAGTGAAATTACTACTATTTTTTAACTTCCATTGAAAAAATACCAAAATGTACTACTTTTTTTTTTTTTTTTTTTTTTTGAAAGCAAACAAATAAAATAATTATTGCTGTACTCTTATCTTCTCAGGATCTTCTATAAAAAGAATTTTTTTTGTGTACATTTTCTCCATTAATCTACCCTTTGAAAAATCACTTTGCTTATGTTCATCAATAATTTGTGACGCCAATAGAAAGGTTTTTGGCACTGGGACAGTCAGATGGGGGTGGCTACCTGGAGACTGGAAATATGAGAAGGGTCTGGAGCAAACAGAGAATCCACAAAGGAGGAAGGAGAACTGCAGAGGAACTGATGAAGTGCTAAGGAAGAGGGGCAGTTTGAACAGATGGTGTCAAGGTGTCAAGAACTGGTAGCAGGAGAGATGTGATGATACAAACAGAACAGAATGAAAAATGATTTTCATTTCCAGTAATGCTTTTTTACTTTATGCTGGCATTGTAAAACAGTATAATTTGAGTAACACAATGCAAATCTTATTTCCAGTCACTATACATTGTTATTTTGTGAAAATGGATGTTTTGCAATTATAAATCTGATTTTTATAGCAAAAATATATATATATAAAAATAAAATAAAAATAAAAGGACTTTCAAGCCACTTCTGTTCACTTCCCTACAGCCCTACACGACAGCTTCTGAAAAACACAATTTGGGGGCTAGCTATCTGCCTTCAAATAATTTTTCAGGTTTTGGGAAGGTTGAAACTGTATGGAAGGGAAAAGTGAAGAAGCTTCAATAACACACTATAATTTTCATATTTCAGAATCAGTCTGTCATCCAAAGGACAGCCTCTGTCTACAAAAGTGGAAATCTTTCCTTGGAGGATTGCAGGTGTTTCAGTGTGTTCCTGCTCTGTTGCTTGGTCTGAACTTCAAATTTCTTTGTAGATGGATATAATTCCTTATTTGCTTAGGTTTGAACTCTTGTGTTGCTTGATGTCATACATATGAATGCTCTTTGAACTCCAGATAGAAGTACATTTCTCTCTCTTAAAGAAACCAGAATGTGTGGTTTCTGTGAATATCTTAATACTCTTATTATTTTTTCTGTTATTGATAAAGCCTCATGATCGTTACAAGTTATATAAGCCTATGACATGTATTTAACAGCCCATGTGCATACTTAAGATAGCTTCTTAAAGAGTGCAAATTTGCAGGTTCAGGCCCATAACAATGAACATGTAGAGACAAGAGGAGAAACAACAAGAAAGCATGAAAAATCTTGATCTTGCTACAGATCTTGTTCTTTGAAAAAGAATCCTTTGCAGGATTTGTTGCAAACCCAATTTCTCCTTAATCATAATCTCTGGCTTTCTAGTGGATTGACAATAGCTTTGTCAGTTTTGATCCTTAGAATTTCAGGGTCCTTATGTAGTATAGAATGAGTAAAGGGTTTTTGTTGTTGTTTGGTTTATTAGTTTGGTTTGGTTTGGTTTGTTTTTTTCCCTACAAAATCAAAATAATTAAGTTATTGGTACGAAGAAAGAAAGTTGAGTTAGATTTCTCTGATATTTGGAGCGCTTGTAATCTTTGAATTTGGATTACTTATCTTTTAGCACAATTCAATGGTAAAAGCATGTGTAGCCGTTTATATCCTTCAAGGATGGCTGCAGCTCTGTGTTCTTTCTCCTACCTCCCTCTGTTCAGCAAAGAGGAAAAAAATGAAATATCATAATATTAATTTCATATTTGAAAGAATGATTGAAAACGATCCTATTTATATAGTACATTGTGTTATAAAAGTGTGTAACTGTCAGACAAATATTACAATGCTGTAAGTGGATAAGCAGAGATTTAAAAATTAAATGTCCTTTCTTCTGGGCAATATTAGTTATTGTTTTGCACTCTGAAAATATTATTTGCATTAAAATAGTCTGAAATATAAATCTGCTGCCTAGGTTACAGGCAGTTATTATAGTAACTTCCGCTTTATATTTGTTATTCTACTTTGTTTTGTACTTGAGTTTTCCCAATTTCTTGTTACATACTTGTACCTAAAATGTCATTGATAGTGGTTATTAATTACTATCCCAATATTTGCATCTGTTTTTGATTCTTGAATCACAATCACTGCTCTTTGAGATCCACGTGTTACACAACAGTTGACCAGAACTAACCCATGACCTTTCAGTAGATGACTTCTGTGCTATTCTTTGCCCTTTGATAACTCTGGGCTGCTTTTGTCTTCTACTTAGAGACATCAAGAAACAAATGCAAAACAAAACCTGTTTCTAAAAGGTCTTTGGGGATTTGCTTTGATTCAATTTCTTTAAACAGCATGTGAGGGAATTGCCTAAGAGCACCTTCCTTCTCTAATATCATTCAGGATTAGTTTAGTCACCTCTGCTGTTAAAGCAACCTTCTCCAGCAGTGAAAACAGTATTGTAAATATGGACAGATAGCAACTGATGGACAAATATATATTCTTATTTTTCTGGGGTCTCTTTTTGAACTATAAAAGCCAGATAACAAATACTTTTTCAAGCAATTGGAACTGAGCTGTAATTGCATCCCTTCCATTACTCTTAACGACAACATTGTGCTTATTACAAGGTACAAGCAGAATTGTTTTCTTTCTATTGTTTTGTTTTTAAGATATATTTTGCATAGCATAACACAACACTGTATAGCAAAATATCTCTTTTGAATATATTTTACTTGAAGCTTTAGAGAAACTTCTTTTTTTTCGTCTTTTTGTCTGAAACTCTTTAAGGGAAGCAGTAGAGGTTAAGGAAAAGATTATAAAATGAGCAATAATAATGACCAAACAGCCAAATGCAAAGCTTAATACATTGTTTGTGACATTTCCAGTCTCAAGAGTGCTGTGGAAGAGTTAGTAAGCAGCCATTCTTTCTGTGGGCAGTACTGCAGTGCTGGTACAGACAGCTGTGGGAAAACACCTTGACAGCCAAGCATGACTCTGCACTGACTCACCTCCTTCAATTTTTTGTGAACTCCACCCTGTAAGACTGGTAATCAGTGAAGAGGGAAAAACACCATGTAGGCATTTTCAGAAAAAAAAAAAAAATCCAGTGTGTTTTCCTAAGCATACACATTTTTACACTACTGCTATGATAAATATTTCCATAAATACAATGGGTTGTACTGTTCCCTTGTGTGGAAAAAGCCCAAAGGTAAAAATATCTCTTCTAAAAACACTGTAAATTCTGCTAATGGGATTCTCACCAGTATTTGCTATATCTGCTTCTCTGGTAAAGAGGCCTCTCTGTGGAGGGCTGCCATGCAATTTATTTATTTTTTTTTTTTTTGTACTGTTACACAAATGTCAGGTGTCTTTCTTTCACATAGTCCCACTGGTTTGCTGTCCCAACTGAAAGCTTAGATAGATAGATAGATAGATAGATAGGCAGATAGATGATAGAATAATAGAACCAAAGAGTCACGGAGTCATAGAATTACAGAGTCATGGAATGGCTTGAGTTTGAAGGGATAATGATCATCTAGTTCCAACCTCACTGCCATGCGTAGTGACACCTCTCACCAGACCACGTTGCTCAAAGCCCCATCCAGCCTGGCCTTGAACACTTCCAGGGGTGAGGCATCCAGCACAACATGTTCCAGTGCCTCACCACCCTCTGAGTGAAGAATTCTATCTGAATATCTAACCTAAATCTTTTTTTTTAGATTTATACTTCTCAAGCCTGTCCAGGTCCCTTTAGATGGCATCCCTTCCTTCTGGTGTATCAACTGCACCACTCAGCTTGGGGTCATCTGAAAACTTGCTGAGGATGCACTCAATCCTACTGTCTATGTCATTGATAAAGATGTTAAACAGCACTTGTGCTGGGATAGATCCCTGTGGGACGCCAATCATCACTGACCTCCACCTGGACATAGAGTCATTGACTGCCAGGACTTTTCAAATATGATGGAGAGAGGCTTGGCAACTCATTCAGGCAATTCCTTCAGGCTCCTGGGATACACAGCACTGGGCACCATAAACTTGTACCTGTTTGGTTTCGTCAGGTGGTCTCAGACCTGCTCTTCACATACAGTGGGAGGGAGTTTGCGCCCTGTGTCCCTGCCAAGATGTTCAGAGACATGGGAAGCCTGACTGGCAAAGAAGTAGTTGGGTACCTCAACCTTCTCTGTGTCTGTCATTACCAGTTCTCCCTTCTCATTTATCAGAGGGAGTACACTTTCCTTGGCCTTTCTTTTCTGGCCAATGTACCCCTACAATCCCTTCTTGCTATTCTTTGCATCCCTTGACAATCTCAGTTTCTCGTCACATCCCTGCACATCTGGACTGCACCCCTTTACTCTTCACAGGCCACATGTCCCTGCTTCCACTGCCTATGCCTTTCCTTCCTGTACCTCAGTTTGACCAGCTGGTCCTTACTCAGGCATGCTGTTTTCATACCTTCCCTGCTAGATTTTTTTCAGCAGATATCAGAGTGGATGAAGTTCCCCGTCAAGATGAGAGCCTGTGAACGTGATGGTCCATGTACATGTAGTTGAAGCAAAGATGGTTCCCTTTTGTCAGGGTGCCTGTAGTACACCCCTATCTCAAGGTGCCCTGTATTGGTGCCCACAAGCTCTCAGCCTGGCCATGACCATTTCTCAGAGGCATCTCTTTTCATTCATTCCATTCCCTAAGATAAAACTATCCCTCCATAATAACTCCAGCCCCTACGTCTGTGCCTATGTCTTCTGAAAATCTTGTAGTCCTCTATTCCAGTGTTGTAGTTACATGATGTGCCCCACCACGTTTCTGCTATAATAATCAGGTCATGGATGGGTAGATAGATGGATAATATTATTTATTTATTTCCCATTAACAAGCTAATCTGACTCACTTTGCAGCCACACGTGGGTGTTGGGCAAAAGGCAAGCACTGAGAATATGCTGATGAGAGCAGATGGGAGGGCAGGGCTTCTCCATCCACAGCAGCCCTCTGTTAGACCAGCCTAAGCCATCTGTGAACCCGCACACTGTTGTCTTGCTCCTTTAAACATTTTGCCTCTCCGCACTTGAAAGGCTTTCCCTCCCTTCAGTGTTTGCCAAGGCTTTCAGGAGGAGGGAGTGAGAGGGATGAGGAGGAGGGGGGAGGAGGAAGCTAGTTCTGGGGTTTGAACAATTAAGCCTTTTCTTGGTGAAGGCGACAATCTGTTTCACTGTCAGCTCTCCCTTTGGGTGTGTCAAAGGAAGGGTTCTGCCCGCATTGTCTGCTCCCTTTCCAGAATCCAGATGTCTTTGTTTGCTTATCGCAGGGAAAGATATTTGGCTTTTACAGCATCCTTCACACTGAGGAAAATACCCATTCATTATAGATTAACGACTTGCTACAAATGACTACAAATTCCAGTTTGGAGATTTCCTGCCATTGTAAATCTCACTTAAATGGTTCGTCCATCTTTTCTTCACATTTCTTCCGACTTTATGTCACTCTTCCCCTTTCCTCTTGACTGTTGTTGCTTTGTGTAATTTTTCCCTTAGAGTGCTTTGAGATTTGTAAAGCACTGTGTAAATATTAAACATTAAACAGTAATTATGAGCTTTTAAACTTAGGTTCTGTTGATAGAGTGATACTAATATGATGCTGTCAAACTGATGCCTGACAACAAAATGTTAAAGCAAAATAAGCCCAGCCGTTGGTACAGAAATCAGTTTCTAGCAGCTTCATTTTGAAACAAATGGTAGTCCAGGCAATAAGTGTCTGATGAAGCTAATAAATGTATCACTTTGATGGAGCTGTCACCCATGCTGAGTCCTATTCCTCCTTCTGAGGTATGCAAGGGTGTTTCGGTGTTAGAAAGGGACATAATTCATGTGCATGGCAACCCCTCAGGCACCTCTCTCATAATTTTGTAGCTTTGTGTAGAAGTTTAAACTCTCTATCAGCATGTGCTGCACAGCGAAGATGTGCTGTAGGCTTATGGCTCTCTGCTAGCTTTGCTGCAGGCAGAGTAGCCTTCACCACTTGTTAACAGCTTCACAGCTCTTGAGCAAACATGAATGAGTGTCTGTACATGTTTCTAAAGAGGATCTCAGGAAAACACTAAAACTGAGGACATGCTCCAGTACATTTAGCCACATATATATATACTAACAATATAGCAACAAAAAAGGACTTTCAGCTATGTTGGCTTGTATTCAGTAGGTTCAGGGGAATCTGCTCTGTTCTAAAGTATTCTAAAAATTCTCTTCCAAAATGTACTTTTCTAAAAAATCTTTTTTTAAGCTCTGTATAGTTTAAAACTCTAGGGGAAAAAAAAAAAAAAAAAAAAAAAAAAAGTTCTTAAGAGTTATTGGGTAATGCTGAGTTGAAATATCTGTGCTTGAATCTGTCAGAATCTATTAGATCTGTAAAAAATAACAAGTCAAAATGTAGCTTTCTTGTACAAAGCACAAATCAGAATTTGAGCTAAAGATATTTGTACTTGCAGCTTTTTTTGTTTGATTTTCTTTTTTCTTTTTTTTTTTTTAATTAAACCATGAATCCAATTTTATGGGTAATGTTGATTAGGAAAATTATTTTTATGACATATTTGTACAAGTAAAGGGCTCATAGTGAACAGAATTTTGCCATCTGAAAAGTGCTTTTGCCAGTACTTTTTTTTTATTATTATTATTATTTTTTGAGATAGAAGGATTTGGTTTGTATTTACAAAAATCCTCTCTTGGCTACTGTAGGAAAAAGGTAGTAGACTAAACATCATGATCTCAAGTCGAATAGGTTTCATGCTGTCCTTGAAGCTTATACCCTGCCAACTCATTGTATAACACTGACTGCAGGACCTACGACAAACAGATTACAAAGCCAGTTTATTCAGCTATTGTATTTTGTCTGAGTCCTTTCTGAAGCTGAAGCAGTCATTGCAGCAGGGTGCACTAATTGCTCATTTGCTGCAGTAACCTTTTCAACTGGACAGCATCTCATGTCTGATTTCATGTTGATGTCTCTTTCCTTTAATTACGGTGTGCTGGCAGGGAGAGAAAGCCTGGTGGTGTGAAGTGCACTATATAGTACTTGCAGCGGGCTTGCTGTGTTCTTTAGACTTGCTCTGAGAACAGAGTAGCATGAGTGTATCTTCTGTTCACTTTATTTTTATACTTCATATTCTAACCAAGCTTAGTCAGTAGCATTTGTACCTTTCTACAGTGTGTACATTGAAAGTCCTTTCCTAATCATTTGTGGATAAAAGGTCATTGTTCAAATTATTTTGAGAAGTTATTGCCTGTTCAGCTATGAATGGAGCTAAGTATGATCAAAACAGGTGGGAAGGAAAGGAAGTTCATTACCTTTATTTAATCATTCTTAGGAAAAAAAAAAAAAACGAAAACAACAACAATGACAACAAACAGAAGTGGTTGATTTTATTAATTACAAAATCACAGAAACACAGAATTGAAGGGGTTGGAAGGAGCCTTGAAAGATCATCAGGTTCAACCCCCTTGCCAAAACAGGTTCCTTAGAGAATGATCACGATAATGATAATTCTTGTTTCTTGCCCTAAACTTAATGGTACTTTAAAGTCTTATTTTTATTATTTTTGCTTATACAATATTGATATGTGGTTTGGAAATGTCTCTGGATTTTACTCACATGAAAAATTGGGGCTGCTTCCAAGTGTCTATTAAGATTTTGATATCAAGAAGGTATTAAAAAACTGACAACATCAACAACAAAACACAGATAGTTTTAAAACACTTAGATAAATATGTCATGGATTCAGGACTTATCTGCTTGATCTTAAAATGTCACAATGCCCATTGACTGTGCACTCATCTGCAGTGTCTTATACTAAGCCCCAAACTGGAAAAGATCATTTATAAATTTCTTATTTCAGTACTTTGCTTTTGTCGTGTTTAGCTGCCCGGCCGGCAGCTAAACACCACGCAGCCGTTCGCTCACCCTCCCCCCTCCCTCTCTGGGACGGGGGAGAGAAATGGAAAGTGAAGCCCGTGAGTTGAGATAAAGACAGTTTAATAAGACAGGAAAATAATAATAACAAAATAATAATAAAATAATAACAATAATAATACAATGGTGATAATAGGAAAGTAATAATAGTATGTACAAACAAGTGATGCACAATGCAATTGCTCACCACTCGCTGACCGATGCCCAGCCTAACCCCGAGCAGTCCGGCCCCCCCTCCCCCCGGCTAGCCACCCCTATATATTGTTTAGCATGACGTCAGATGGTATGGAATACCCCTTTGGCTAGTTTGGGTCACCTGTCCTGGGTCTGTCCCCTCCCAGCTCTTACTGCACCCCCAGCCTGCCCGCTGGCAGGACAGAGCAAAAGGCTGAGATGTCCTTGGCTTAGTATAAGCACTGCTCTGCAACAATTAAAGCATCGGGGTGTTATCAGCACTCTTCTCATCCCAAGCCAAAACACAGCATTCCACCAGCTACTAGGAAGAAAATTAATTCTGTGCTAACTGAAACCAGGACATCTATCCACCCCTTATTCCATACCATTTATGTCATGCTCAGGTTACACTTTTTTCCATACATTCTAATTAGTCACCTATAGTAATCATGGTAGTGATAACATACAGTATAATATACTATTTAACATGGTACAATTCAGTTCATGGGCTATTCTCACCCAGTATTAAATCTCCTTGAGGTACACACCGGACCTCTCCGTTCTTTTGCATCACCCACCAAGTGTATCCAGGTCCCTGAGCGAAAACAATTCCACGAATAGGTTTGCCTTTTCCTGAGGCAGGAGTAGCCCAGACTGTTTTACCCAGCATATTTTTTACATGCACTACAGGAACTTTATCCCCATCTACAGTACGTAACAGGTTTGATTGGGCAGGTCCAGCTCGGTTGGTAGATCCCCTAGTATTGACTAACCAGGTGGCCTTTGCCAAATGCGTATCCCAGTTTTTGAACGTCCCAGCGCCCATTGCTTTCAAGGTAGTCTTTAACAGGCCATTGTATCGTTCAACTTTCCCGGAGGCTGGTGCATGATAGGGGATGTGATACACCCATTCAATACCATGTTCTTTGGCCCAAGTGTCTATAAGGTTGTTTCGGAAGTGAGTCCCATTGTCTGATTCTATTCTTTCTGGGGTGCCATGTCGCCATAGGACTTGCTTTTCAAGGCCCAGGATGGTGTTCCGGGCGGTGGCATGAGGCACAGGATATGTTTCCAGCCATCCGGTGGTTGCTTCCACCATTGTAAGTACGTGGCGCTTGCCATTGCAAGTTTGAGGGAGTGTGATGTAATCAATCTGCCAGGCCTCTCCATATTTATATTTCAGCCATCGTCCTCCATACCAAAGAGGCTTTGACCGTTTGGCTTGCTTGATTGCAGCACATGTTTCACAGTCATGAATAACCTGTGCTATAGCGTCCATGGTCAGGTCCACCCCTCGATCACGAGCCCATCTGTATGTTGCATCTCTACCTTGATGGCCTGAAGTGTCATGGGCCCATCGGGCTATAAATAATTCACCTTTATGCTGCCAATCTAGGTCCACCTGAGCTACTTCAATCTTAGCAGCCTGATCCACCTGCTGGTTGTTTTGATGTTCTTCAGTAGCACGATTCTTGGGCACATGAGCATCTACGTGGCGTACTTTCACAGCCAGGTTCTCTACCCGAGCAGCAATATCTTGCCACAATGCAGCAGCCCAGATGGGTTTGCCCCTACGCTGCCAGTTGTTTTGCTTCCATTGCTGTAACCATCCCCACAGGGCATTTGCTACCATCCATGAATCGGTGTAGAGATAGAGAACTGGCCATTTTTCTCGTTCAGCAATGTCTAAAGCCAGCTGAATGGCTTTCACTTTCGGGCCCCACGTTGGGCGCCAAAAAGACTGTCGTGGTTTAACCCGGCCGGCAGCTAAACACCACGCAGCCGTTCGCTCACCCTCCCCCCTCCCTCTCTGGGACGGGGGAGAGAAATGGAAAGTGAAGCCCGTGAGTTGAGATAAAGACAGTTTAATAAGACAGGAAAATAATAATAACAAAATAATAATAAAATAATAACAATAATAATACAATGGTGATAATAGGAAAGTAATAATAGTATGTACAAACAAGTGATGCACAATGCAATTGCTCACCACTCGCTGACCGATGCCCAGCCTAACCCCGAGCAGTCCGGCCCCCCCTCCCCCCGGCTAGCCACCCCTATATATTGTTTAGCATGACGTCAGATGGTATGGAATACCCCTTTGGCTAGTTTGGGTCACCTGTCCTGGGTCTGTCCCCTCCCAGCTCTTACTGCACCCCCAGCCTGCCCGCTGGCAGGACAGAGCAAAAGGCTGAGATGTCCTTGGCTTAGTATAAGCACTGCTCTGCAACAATTAAAGCATCGGGGTGTTATCAGCACTCTTCTCATCCCAAGCCAAAACACAGCATTCCACCAGCTACTAGGAAGAAAATTAATTCTGTGCTAACTGAAACCAGGACAGCTTTTAAGAAAAGAAAATGTGCTCATATTTCTCTTTATAAATGGCTTACATTTATACATTAGTGTCCAAGCCAACAGGCTACAGTGTATGTTTTGTTGTTTGGTTTCCTTTTGTTTTGTTTTGTTTTGTTTTGTTTTTTTTCTGCAGAGCACATCATGGTTTTTGAGCACTAGAGGCTGGTAAATGACAGATTGAGATAAAAGTTGTTAGCATCACTTCTATAGGCTAAGTATAAAAATGAGTATAAAAACTACACTAGTAAAAACAATGCCAAGCTTTAATTCTGAGGTTGCATGTGTAGTATCACACACAGTGTAGAGGACTTACAACAGCTTACTGTTTCCTGAGGGATAATACTTTTAAGGAGAGTAACACAATTTTATTTTGACTGTAATGTATTTGACCTCCTACAAGCATCATTGCTAACTAAGGATGACATGTGAAGATATGATGTGTGATAAAAGGAAATAGATAGACATAATTGGTAAAAGCTGTTTTTTGTGTCTCCTCTCCTCTCCTCTCCTCTCCTCTCCTCTCCTCTCCTCTCCTCTCCTCTCCTCTCCTCTCCTCTCCTCTCCTCTCCTCTCCTCTCCTCTCCTCTCCTCTCCTCTCCTCTCCTCTCCTCTCCTCTCCTCTCCTCTCCTCTCCTCTCCTCTCCTCTCCTCTCCTCTCCTCTCCTCTCCTCTCCTCTCCTCTCCTCTCCTCTCCTCTCCTCTCCTCTCCTCTCCTCGACTGGCTCCAGCTGACAGCTAAGCAGTGACACAGACTCTCACTTTCACCCCCACTCCAACCCAGTGGGGAGTGGGAGAAAACAGGAAGAACAGGAGTGAGAAAATTCAAGGGTCAAAATAAGGACAGAGAGAAAACTCACAAGCTACTGTCAAGGGCAAAACAAACTCATCTTAAAGAATGTAACTCAGTTTAAAACATTTAATCAGCTATTCGAGTGCTGGGAAACAGACAAGACATGTTTAACCACTTAAGAAAAACACCTTTCTTCCCCTTTCCCCAGGTTCAGTTCTACTCCAGACACCCTCCACCCACCTTTCTGTTCTCTACAGTCATTAGTGCTGCAGGTTACATTCCATCCCTTCAATGGAAACTTTTGAGTGCATTTGCTCTGAGACCAAAGACTTTTTATTTTCTTAGAAAATCAGGACTAAAGTAAGTATCATTAAGCAATACAAAAAGGCATTTTTTGTTGTTGATGGTGGTGGTGGTGTGGTTTTGGTTGTTGTCGTCATTGTTGCTGCTGTTGCTTTTTAATCTTTAAATGTTTACTTCAGGATAGATTTTTCTTTGCCAGTGTCGAAGGATAATTTTCTTTTGGGAACCAGCTAGCCACAAGGGGAACCAGTAGAAAAAGATGTGATAATGACTTCTCTTTTTAATATTTCTCTATCACAATGTCACTGATACAATGTAGCATACAAACATGGTTATTTGTCAGCATGGCTTTGTGCCGTGGCAGCTAAATTATTATGAAGGTCACACTTCACAGTACCAGTCTAATCCACTGCAGTGGAAATTCCAGGAAATGTATTTTAATTCACAAAATTTCAAACCAAAGAAATATCCAATAATTAAGGAGGTGGGGGTTCTTGTTTTGATTTTGTTTTGTTTTTAATGAAACTGCTGTATACATAAATGTTCTTCACGTCAGTAGCAGTGCACCTAAAAAAGTTTATTGTTTCTTCCAAGTAATTCAAGAGGGCTTTGGCCACTGGGCATTAAAGGTTCTTTATATCTCTCAGTGTTGACTACTAAAGTTTATAATTTTCCTGCTTAAGTGCACCTAAGCCAATACCTTCAGCTTTGAAAGATAATTTAGCCAGGTAGAATCTGAGTACACAGTACATGATTAACCATAATGGAAATTATTTTTTGCCTGTCCTTAACCCAGCCTCCAATCTTGTGGCTGTAGCAGTGTGCCTGTAATTAAATGTGAGCATGATGGCTTTCAGACACACTCTGATAGCTGAACATCTGAACAGCACTAGAAGCTGTTCTGTTAAACATGATGCCATAAATGTGGTGGGATAGAAAACTTACATTTTTTGTATTACCGTCTTAATTCTGTTGGGATTTTAAATTAAAAACAATAACTGAATTATGTAAGCTATCAAATGCATTTTTATTAAAATGAAAGAGCTTTGTTATTACATTAGTTGTTTTTACTTAATCAGCAAAGTAAAGGTTAAAAATGGACTAAAAGAAGAAAACCTGGATTAAATTGAGGTCTTGCAGCATGTTAGAAATGGATGAGGCTTTCCTGAAATTTACCATCAGTATCCTTAGGCACCATCCTAACATTCTGTGACTTTTTATTGTCAGGTTCTACCTCGATATAAGAATTAGCTAATTTCCCTGAAATATGCAGATTTTTTTTCCTAGTTTGAGATGGATTTATAAGAGGTGTTGCTAGCTTGAGGTGTATCATTTTCTTTATATTTTTGATATTTTTTAACTTGTCGTCAACTGAATACTAAATTCAGTGCGATATTTGTGTTACTAAGTAAAACACTGCCTAAATAAAATCCATAATCAAGGAAAAGTTATTATAAGACTTTATATTATATTTATTCATAATAATGTAATATATTAAGTATAATACATTTATATTATATCAGACTTATTTTTTGCACTTCTTTGAATTCCCAACTTCATCTTCTGAGAATAAACATGACAGAGAAAAGGCTATATATTGTTTATTTTCAACACATACAGAAAGAACACCAAGAGCAATCAAAGATTATTCCATGAGATACATCCATCTGTCACAATGTTTCATAGCATACCGCTGCAACTGTGAAATCGAGCATGAAAATTTGAAACTAAATGCAAAATATTTTTCCCTTTAAGTGAATAAAACCAATGGTGAAGTATGTGATCTATTACCAAGCTGCATGTAATAAAGACCTAGAGACTGTCATTTGCTGACACTAAGATTCAAACTTAAAATCTGAAAGTGTCCATACTAAGAGTTCTGTCAAAGCTTCGATCTCTTTACAGTGATGACAGGTAAACCTATGGGAAGATGGCAAACTGCACTTGAAACAACAGCAACAGGCCAGGCCAGTAGAGATGAGGGATCACTAATCATCTCAAAAGATGTAACTCTTTCTGCCTAGCAAATACCTATCAAGGCACTGAAGGAAAGGGAAAAATGAGAGTAATTCAACATTAAAAAAAAGTTTTAATTTAACACTTTAATTGCTGCACTGTGGCTCTGTAAGATGTTACATTTCTAAAGGAAGCTAATATAAACAAAGCACTATCTGTGAACTCCTAAAGAAGGAACGAAAGGGAGCTGAGAAGTTCTGACATAAAAATAATAGGACTAAAAATATTCCCAAAGGATGAGGTTCCTTATTACTGGAAATTACATTTGACAGATGTCAGTTTGTCAGCAAGAGTTGCTTGTCTTTGATTTTTTTTTCTCCATTTGCTGAGATGTATTAACTGCTTTGGCAAGACAAATTCGCATAATGAAGACAAGAATATTAACAGTTTGAGTTTGAAAGCCACCCTCCATTTTGTACCCATGATTAATTATAGCCATGCATATCAGATGTTAGCTGTTAGTTAGATTTGCGACCTAGCCACTTCAACACAATCTTTCGCAGCAGTGAAGTAGTGTAACTCACTCACACTTGCTGCTAACATTTAAAACATTATTTATAAAATTTAATCTCAATAAAAGTTCTTCTTCACATTAAACAAAAAAAAATAAAAATGCAATAATTTTATTCATAAAACAGTGTGTTGTTTCTTACGAGGCCTGGCCAGATCTGACTGGAGAAGCTTAAGAGATTATTACCTCTGAAGTTGTATTATGACTCTCCTGTTTCACACTGCTCCTCCTCCAGCGAACCCAGAATTATAAGGAAAGCAGCGACAGCACGGTAGGCCTGTGCACATTCTGAAGCCACATCTAATGCCACAGTTCCTGGTGATTTGCAGTTTGTCTCTGAACTTTAGGTTGAAGGTAAGATGTTTGCACGTGTAATGGTTGTGATGGTGATTACTCTGGCAGAAGTAGTAAACGGCACTGATCATCTATATGGTTTTTGCACTTACATTTTTTCCATATTCTGAAAGTGATCTCTCATTCTGTTTTGGAATTTGCTAAATTTGTCCTCTTCAAAATTACACTGCTACCAGTGTAGTCTCACTATTACTAACAGCTTGCAGGCAGGAACTGTCAAACTTGCAATAAAGGTTGAATTGCTGTAATGTGAAGCTCAATGGTTTTACTTTGCTTCTTCCTTGAACGTTCAAGGTTCAAAACCAAGTAATCTGCCCACCATAATCTCCATGAAGAATACACTTGCCAATTATTTCCATGATTTTCCTAATGTCATAATATTTTTGACTGTCTCAGATTATTTTCTCTGCTGTGAGATAAGTCACGAAATAAGTGCATCTAGTTTATAACTGTTCCCTCTTTGAACGTTGGACACAATTTTATTGATACCCAGTATATTTTCAGTTAAGATTATACTGTTCAGAAGGAATTTAAGCTAAAGCAACAATACCCTCAGACAACTTATATAAATATTTCCATGAAGAGGTTTATGATGTGAAAACTCTACTAATTAAGTTTTTATCATATTAAAGAGTGGGAAATGGTACTTTTTTTTTTATTTATTTATTTTTTTTCCCCATGAGTAGTATAAAGAAAAAGAGGGAGGAGAAATGAGCGGTTTCAGGTCTTTTAAGTAACAAGCCAAACCAGCCTCAGTTTTTGAGCTCCAGCAAGCTGTTACAGCTAGATCCTTCCCAACAATGTATCAAAGATTTTGAGAGTCTGGGAGATTACTTAGCTTTCAGTCAATGGCAATATTATGCCAATCTACGAGAAGAGCATGAAAGAAGAGCCAGGAAACTGCAGACCTGTCAGTCTGGCCTCAGCACTTGGTAAAATTATGAAGAAGATTATCCTGGGTGCTATTGCAAGGCATTTAAAGAAAAAAGCTATTATCAAGTGTAGTCAGTGTGGGTTCATGACAGGAAAGTCCTGCCTCACTAATTTGATATCCTTCCACAATAAGGTCACCTGCTTGGTGGATCAAGAGAAGGAAGAATTGATGCAATCTTTCTGGATTTTAGTAAGACCTTTGATATCATCCCTCATGGCATCCTTCTGGATAAACAGTCCACCTGTGAGACTAACAGGTTCATGCTATGCTGGGTGATGAACTGGTTGAGCAGTAGGGCTCAAAGGGTCATAGTGATTTGGGCTACATCTGGCTGGTGGCTGGTTGCTAGTGATGTCCACCAAGGTGTAATTCTTGGGCCGGTCCTGTTAAACATTTTTATCAATGATCTGGATGCAGGAGTTGAATGCATCCTTGCCAAGTTTGCTGATGACACTAAACTGAGAGGTGCTGTTGTTTCTCTGGAGTGACAAAAGGACTTGCAGTAGGATCTATATATATTGGAGTATTGGATGTTCAGCAATGACATGAAGTTCAACAAAGGAAAATGCCGGGTGCTGCACCTGGGGCAGAACAATGCCAGGCACAGGCACATGGCTGGAGAGCAGCTCAGCAGAAAAGGGCCTGGGGGTGCTGGTGGCAGCAGGCTCAGCATGAGCCATCAGCATGCCCTGGCAGCCAAGGGGGCAAACTGCATTGTGGGGGTGCATTAAACACCACTGGACCACACAGCTGGTCCAAAGAGGCAATCTTCTCACTAAAATTAGCATTTGTGTGGCCTCACCTTGAGTATTGAGTGCAGTGCTGGGCTCCACAGTTTAAAAAGATTGTTAAGGATTTGTAAAAGATTGCCCTTGAAAGGATTCAGAGAAGGACAACAAAGCTGGTAAATGGGCTGGAAGGCATATTCTGTGAAGAGAGGCTGAGGACACTCTTCTCCAGGCTTATCTCTAGCCTTTTACCAATGGCTAAGGGTGGTAAAGTGCAGTTCCCTTTAAGACACAAATTGTAATTTGACATGTACAAATAGTATTGCACTTGTAAATGTGAACACTTAACCTTACAGCATTTACATTAAAGAGTACAAAAACTGACTTAATTTAAGAAATGGAAGGGAAAAAAATAAAAGGATGGAACAATATATATAATAATAATAATTATTATTTTTTGACAGCCTTGTGATTTTTAGGGGGAATTCTGAACACAGGGGATTTGCAGTAAGTTATATTCTTAAAATAATTTCACTAAATTTTGTGGAGGAGAAGGGCTAATAACACCAGTTGAGAAAGCAAACACCAACTTTTGTTACATTTTAAAGGTCAGTGTATTTTACAATAACAAAGCTGAATAAAGAGCTTTTGGCAAGCATAAAATTGGAGAGTGCTTGCTTAAAACAAATGAAGTAGAC
Organism: Anas acuta; assembly: GCF_963932015.1. NCBI lineage: Eukaryota > Metazoa > Chordata > Aves > Anseriformes > Anatidae > Anas > Anas acuta. The sequence goes on along the minus strand of NC_089017.1, from coordinate 58,750,676 downwards.
TACCAGATTCTGTTTTTCAGAAAAACATTTTCATACCCATCAGTATATATCATACTCTGCACTGTGTGTGTTTCATAATATGGAGCAATGCCATATTATGTCCCATCACATGAATGCAGGAGACTTGATGTAATCTGGCACATCATCACTTAACAATTGTGTTGCCTGACCAAATCAGTGCTTTGCAGTCTCTCTCTTCTCTTCTCCCTCCCCCCAAGAAAAAAAGAACCCACACAAGTAATAGAAAGTAATTGTCATCATGAAAAGGCTTTAGAAATCAGTCTGTACTGGAACAGTGTGATGGCCTGGAAGTGTCAACAAGTCCTGATTGTTGCACAAATGTTTATCCCAAATTATCTTTGTGTGACTCACATTTAAACCTAACCATATGATAATGCAAGCTGTGTGTGTCACAGTACACTTTCCAGGGTGCTTAGGCTGAGGTGCTCCCTAATTCTCAGAAATGACCCCAGTGAAATGTATTTCTTGATGTATTTTAGATAATGAATGATTGCACTTGGGATTTCAGTTAATCTGTACTGAGTTTCATTGGATGACTGCTGAAGGACAAGATCTAAACAGTTTATATAAGTCATTCTTTTATGTGCCCATAGATTATAAGAAGTATTTAGTTTGGCCATTGGGAGTGGACTTTTTTATCCGGGTACATCACAAAATGCACATATAAGGACAAAAATAAAAAAAAATCATTTTTGAGTACAGTAGGTTCAGTGTTTTATTCCTACAGTTTTAATTCCCTAATTTATTTTTTTTCGTAATTATATCCTTTATATTACAATATTTCAGCCTCTTATTTTGAACAAACTTGCAACTAATTATCTATTTTCAATAATGTTGTTATATCATACAGCTGCTATGTTGTTCCCATCTGTTGGTAAAAGAAAAAAAAAACAAAAAACAAAAAAACTTTTTTGCTTCTCCATCAGTAATAAAAATATAATTGAATTGCATAAAATTTATATTACTTGTTGAAAGTCAGGATTATGATAAAAGCCTGAAGTAAGCAATTATTGAAATAATGCTTGGTTCCCCTTTCTTTTGTCGAAATGTTATAGCTTATGTTAGTACAGGAGGTTTAAACTCAACACTTTGACTCAGATGGTTACCAGATGGTTTGCTAGCTTGCATTTTGACCTTGGACAAGGTCTACTCGCTTCATGTTACTAATCTGAGTATACATTTTACCTAATGCCAAGAAGTACATGAATGGGGAGAGAAGAAAAGGTGTAAAAGCAGGATAAAATTCCTTAGTTCTATGTAAGTACTTTCAAGTCTTAGACAAAATAGACAGCTGCAGCCTAAAAGAGTTCACTTCCTTCATTCCACATGACTCTCCAGCAACCAGGGAAGAAATTACAGATACAAAACTGTGTTTTTCTTTGTGTTTTATATAAAGTTATAAAGAGAGAGGTGGCAAGGAAAAAATGAGTTATTGTCAGTCTTCTGTTTTCTTGAAAAAAATTATGAACTGAAATGGCTCTCACAGCTTTTTACCATGTCTGTAGTCACAGTCTTCATGTATCTTTCTGTGTGTGTCCTTCTACACACACACATACAAAAAAAAGAGTCTGGGAATCTGACTGGTTTTCTCTGTTTATTTATTTTGTACAAATATTCCTTTTCTTCAGTACCATGCCAGAGATTATTATATTACTATACAGTTTGATGTACTACAGAATATACAATCGACCTCTTTTCTTTTTTGTGTCTGGTTATGTGTAATCCAGTAATGGAGCCCATACAGTCTGTAGGTTAACAATGTCTTTTCCTCCCCTTCCTTTGCCTTTCTCTCTCACTATAGAAGAATCAACTGATTAATCTAAATATGTCTACATATGTTCACTTTGGATTTTATATTTTAGTGCTTCATGTACACTTGACATGCATGGCTGATGATGCTTACTAGTTACATTTTGGCAAGACGGGAATCCATAGCTTGGTATAACTGGAAACAAACCTTTCCATATTTTAGGGTGATAAGAGCTGTTTTAGCATAACTGATTGCATCAATTAGGGGAATATTATTGCATTACAGCTAAATTCTGATTTGATGACAATGTGGCCTAGAGCAGACAATAAACTCCTTGCTCCAGCATAAAAACATTAATCATTCTCTAATAAAACCATGAAATGTCGACATGTACAAGTCTAATTGCAATAATGACCTCAAATTTGGGCATTTCTTTTGCATTAATCCCACTAGCTTTGGTAAAACTATCTAATGGAACCATAGAACTGTGACATGAATGGGTCTAATTGTAATAATCACTCCAATCATGGGTATTTTCTTAAGTTAATCCCACTAGCCTTCATTAAACCTTCTGCCAGGAGTTAAATATTTGCTTAGGAAGACAGTGCTGTTTAACTAACTTTCAATAAAATCTTGATTTTATTGCAACTTGGGTTTTGAAAGTGAGAACAAAGCCCAAGAATAAATTAAAGTGCTTGTACTATTTTTTTTTAAATTTCTTTCTTCTTTTTTTTTTTTTTTTTTCTCCTTTCATCTGTGCAAGTCAAATTCAGCATCCTAAGATGGAATTTCCAGACTCTTATTACCTTTATTGAAACCAGCTGCTTTTTCAATATTAGTATTGATTTTTATTTATTTATTTATTTATTCATTCATTCTACTCTGCTGTTCAGTCTGTGATTTTAACTGCAGTGTTCATTTTGGGCCTGGGGCAACTTACAAATCATTTTCACTGATATTCAATGAAATCTCAGGTTTCATTATTTTCTGTTTCAAGGAAGGATGACTTCTGATTATCCATGTGAGCTTGTTTTCTTTTTTAAAATAGCAGTTGCTTTCCAGAAACAGACTCTTACTGTGTCTCTATGCAGACTGAGTATAAGTCCCAGCAGCAAGTTCTCATCATTCTCACTGTAATTATAGTGAGTTACATTAATCCTGCTAGTAATATATACTTCAGTGCATTATGGCAGTAATGAGTTCGGCCCATTGAGGTTAAATCTTTTCTCACATCTGTTGTGGCAATATGTGAAAAGCAAATATTCATTTTCTGGTAATAAAAACAATAGTTTTTTTTTTTTTTTGTTTTGTTTTTGTTTTGTTTTGTTTTTTTAAATCTGAATGGACTATCATTACAGTTCCACAGAAACAATAATGCTTGAATATATAAACATAATCCTAAAAAAGATAAATGCAATATATAATTTTCTAAAAATTTTGGGGGGACCTAAGCAGTTACGGTCTTGAGCCTTGCTAGCAATAACATAAAAACAATAATTAAGTCTCAGAGTGCAGAAACAGTATGTGAAGCAGACTTTTCAAGTATAGATCTCTCTTCTGGTGAGTCAGTGCTTAACCTAGGTTCCCTCCCATTTTCCACATGAATGAAATAATTGTCAGTTGTCTGTACTGCTGATGCACATGTGGACATCTTAGCTGTTCTGAAACATAATTTTCTGATTTCTGTCCTGGGCAGTACTGTTCAGACCCTCTAACTTTAAACTTCTGCAGTGCAGACACATCTGTTGCCTAGACTCCTTTTACAAGCATTAGAAAGATACAGGCCCTCTTGGGTACTCATTTGAAGTGTTTCAAACAGGGTGAGATTAAAGAAGCTTTGGAAATGCCTCTCTCCCTTGATTGATTACAGAGGGAACGTGTCTAAGTTCTTCATTTGTAGATGAACTATTAAGTGAGCTGCTTTTATCCACATCTCACTTAAAACATGCATTCAGATTTGGTGTTTGGGTTTTCCAAGATTATTTGTCATGTTCACATGCACAGGTTTTCTCCAGTGTTTTGTGTGGATATGGAAGGAACAGGGCTTGAGTTCTCTGAAATGTTGGTGTGAAAGCTGGTCCTATAAAACAAAATTGGGTAGATAAACTTTTCTAATGCTTTCACATTGCTCAAACAGAGAAATCATTCACAGTTCCTACATTTGTAGAGGGATGCTGATTTTCAGTCTGTCTATTTCTAGCTCTATCTGTATTGACAGGTGCATTCTTTTTGACTTGCTTTTGAAAATGAAGAATATCAAAGGTTGTCTGCTTACAAAAGTATTGTGTCACAGCTAGACCTACACGGTCTCTGACAGTGAACTGCAATTTACCGTTCATACTAGTAAATCTGCAGGGGTAAGCAGAGACACAGACCCTGCCCTCACCAACTTCCTGAAGAGTTTGCTGGAGGCATAGCATATTGGCATAGGAGAGCGTATTGGCATCTCTGATGACACAGCAGGAGAAATATTGCAATGTCTATGCTGGGAAACACAACTGATAAAAAATAAGTCAAGACATATTCAGGATTCATTCAGGATTCATTGTCTGAGGGAGTTGGGAATGTTGAAGGAATATAACAGACCATTTTCTCACTCTTGGCAAAAGCAATGTTAAATGCAGAGCTTGGTAAAGTTCTACACTTGCCACCTAGCTATAGGATTGTTGCTAGCATTAGCTATGTGGATGAGCTTAATGGAAGGGAAGCTCTACAGCATGCTTGAAAATGTAAAACAAGTCTGAGACCAGCATGGAATAGATACAGAAATAGTGACTGAAAATGTCTTTGTTAATGTCACTCAGGCATCAGAAAGATCTGTTACCTTATAAGAACTAGACCTTAGGATCTGTGAAAGAGCAATGCATGTATTTTAAATCTGCCTAAACACTGAGTGAGATGCATCTGCCATAGACAACTTTGTTCTTGCTCTCTATATTCTCATTGGCACATTTATTTACTCCTTTATCTTATCATCATGCAGTTTAAAATTGTCATACTTTTAAAAATATGAGAACCAATATTCTGGTTCCACTTCATCAGATAGCAGGTACTTAATGTAGCTCAGCTCACAACTTCATGTTGTGTTTTGATTTCAGGAAACAAAACAAAACAAAAAACTAGGCTTAATGTTGGCACAGGGTAAACGGGGTTATAGAACTTAATCCTTATGAGTCACAAATTTTCAGTTCATTTGATGGCAAAGGACCTTTCATCACAGTTGTTAACTGAAATGCCAATCACTCTTATAACTCTAATTGCAGTAATGACTATAGGATTTAGTGGGAGCCTTCTTAAATCCACTGGTAAGGTTAACAGGGGCAGGGCCCTGTAAACTAAAAGTGACCTTTAAATATGCATGCAAAAGTCCCTCTAATATCAACAGGAGTTTTGCTTTTGTGTCAATGATGATTCAACCCTTGGTCTTCAGTACAACTTCAAGATTGCATTAACTAGTGACACAAGTTTCCAACAAGCTATATTGTGAAGTTTTTTTCACAGTGGTGGACATTTAATGATACTGCATTGACCAAAAACTTATACTTTTAACTTTTTTTTTTTTTTAAAATGTTCAGTTACATTTTTTAAATTTAGAGAAAGTCATTGTGTCTTTACGTTTATAATCCATTTTCCAAAAGACCCCTCTTACTTAGTACGTGACCTTGTGCTGATTATAGGCTTTTAAGTGTGTTTCTTTTCATTTATTTTTTTAAAGTGGAAATGAATATTACAAGAAGAAACACATAAATTTATTTTTATCTGTAACATACGGTGTATAATTTTGGCCTAGCTCCAAGACTGCAATTCTTGATAACAGAAATACAGCTCAGGGTAAGGTAGAAAAAATATTTCTTGCTGGAATTCTGCAGGAAGAAGGAATCATGTCATCCCTACACTATCTTCATGTACTATACCAGAATAGCCATATTTGATTTTGCACAGCCAATCAAATTAACTCACACAAGATAATGCTGTAATCAAGGAAATGTGAATGGATCCAAAAAGATTACCTTCTGGAAAGGAAGGTAATCCCCCACCCCCCACCTCATTTTTATTTATTTATTTATTTATTTATTTATTTATTTATTTATTTATTTATTTGTAACATGACAAATAAAGACAATATGCAAAAAAATTATTTGGACTATTCCTATAAATAATGTAGTTTTCCACCTAGGGTTTTTTCTAGGGTTTTTCCTTCCTTCCTTCCTTCCTTCCTTCCTTCCTTCCTTCCTTCCTTCCTTCCTTCCTTCCTTCCTTCCTTCCTTCCTTCCTTCCTTCCTTCCTTCCTTCCTTCCTTCCTTCCTTCCTTCCTTCCTTCCTTCCTTCCTTCCTTCCTTCCTTCCTTCCTTCCTTCCTTTCTTTCTTTCTTTCTTTCTTTCTTTCTTTCTTTCTTTCTTTCTTTCTTTCTTTCTTTCTTTCTTTCTTTCTTTCTTTCTTTCTTTCTTTCTTATTTCAAATGTTAAATTCCTTAAAAGAAGTCATCTTGAATCTTAAAAGATTATTAGCTTCACTATGGAAAGATTAAATCCCTTACAGTTTTCTGGTACTTCTTGTAGAAGTCTATGAAGTGAAAAACAAACGGAAGAAGTACAGAAGGCAAGGATTGCACCATAACTCTTACACAAATGAAGACCAAATAATGTTATTTATTTATTTTTACTATAGGGAAAAAAAAAAAAAAATCTATGGAGTACTGTGTGTAGATCCCAAATAAGCATCAGCTATGTACAGACAGAAGTAGTCCCAGTTACACTGAGCAGTTCTTTTCAACGTGAGATCAGATTGTTATTTGACAAGATGATTAAAGTGACCTGGTGTGTTGAACACTGGCCAGTCATTTGTAGTTTACACTGTGCCAGTAAACTGAATTTTTTACTGTAACATTAATATTTTCCACTGAGCATATGTGCTCTCTGTTTTCAAAAGATAAACCTAAAAAAAAAAGAAGGTGTTTCCTCAGCATCCCCCCTTTATGTCTTTTGTAGAAACGTCTATGGAGGCTATGAAAATTTCTGGGTCTGTGGAAAATAGCCTTTGAAGGAGTCCTTCGCAATCCCACAGAGATTTAGTGTTCGGGCCATAGAGCAACTCAGAAACTTCTGTAAATTAAATTTACAGAGAGGCAGTAGCCCTCTCTGGTAATAGTTTTGACACAGAACCACTCAGAAGTATAAAAAGAATAAGTCAAAGTGAAAAAAGTGATTGGGATCTCCAGTCACTGCTGCAAGAAAGCTTGTTCACTATACATAAGAAAAGCGTACAACTAAAATCCTGTATAAAACTGTTCCAAAATCCTTTAATTTTATCAGTGTGCTTGGGTGGTCATGATCAGTGTTACTTATTCTAGCCAATAAGCCAAAACAGTCAAAAATGTTGGTTCTGAATCAGTCAATTTAATCTATGAAAACCAAGAAGGAACAAAAGTCATGTCTTCACATGGTAGCAGCATGTGAATGCATGTGAACTGCCCTTTTGTAGCTGTCTCCATCAGTATACTGCCTTCAATGGGAAATGCGTAAAGAAGAGTACAAGAAGAGCATACATTACTATTACCTAGATTACTTTCCCACCCTTCAACAGTTTGTAGCTTAGGCACCTTCTGAATCACAGAAACATAAAAAATAATAAATAATAGTATTAAGTAATATTTGTTATGAATTATTCAGCACATAATATATATATAAACAGTCTTTCTCTCATGCATACACAAGCACACAAACATCTATAAAGGCGAATCTAAGTTGTGATGTTTAAACGCTTTCACAATCAGCAAAAGAAGGATCTATGCTCCCCTATGTGTGAAAGAAAATGAAAAATCAGACAGAAAAAAATATGTTATTTGTAGTATTTTGTAAAGTCTAAATTTGGAAAGCTGTTTCTGTAAGACAGGAACTTGATATATCTCTGATGTAAATCTTGTCATTTGCAGACAAGATTTAGTCTTGCTTCCTCTAACATATGAGGAATCTAATAAGATGTGGCCTCACTCAGCCAACATCCTGTCCAAAAGGTATCTCCTTCTGGACTTTTGCTTTTGGGACGTCTGTCACCATTTATTATGATTTCCTCATCTTTCTTTCTGTCCCCAAGACCAGTAGAAAAATGCAGCTTCACCACTTGGAGCTCTCTTCATTTATTTGCTTTATCAGTCTCCAGGACCCTTGGACCATTCCTTGTGATTCCATTTTTGCTCACAATACTGTTGTTTTTCAGCTACCCGAATACAGAAAAGGATTTAGCCATCTTAAGTAATTGTTATTTGACTGTTGTTTTCAAAAATGTTACTTCATCTCTAACAGTGCTGTGTCTTGATCACATTGCATGTCTGAAACTTCTTTCTTTAAGAGAAAAATTGAAAATGTAAAAACCATGGAAAAAATTAGAAATCTCTAATTTATATCATTGATTTTGAGCCACGTACAAAACATTAAATAAATATGGAAAAAATGAGTGTTTCTTTAGCTGTTACTTTATTTGCTAAGTTAAATGCTGCATGGCAGAAAGCATTAAGGTAGCAAAGAGAAGACACTATCAGTACAAATGTTGTGATTACTTTTTCAGAATTTTTTTTTTTTTTTTTTTTTTTCTTTAGAGGAATTAATTATAAACTGAGGTGAATAGTTCTTGTCTGAGCTGTGCATCTGGAGGTAATCCTGTTAAGGGCATAGTTTCCTGTAGATCTTACATAGTATCATTAGTAAAACAATTGTGACCGTTTCCTTCTGGTGGTCTCCACCGGCTCAGTAGGTTTCTCAGGCATACCATTTGCTTAGCTCTGTCAATGACAAAACACAGAAGAAATGTCAAGAAGAAATATAGTGATATGGAGGCTTTCCAAGTATAGTGCCTTGCATGTTTGTGCTTTGTGCAGACAATGAAATAAATAATGATCAAATGAGCATCAGGACTGCAGTTTAGGTGAGAACTATTGATCTGTGTAATTTATCTCCTTGATAATTGCCATGAATTTGAGACAAATTCAGCTGTGTGAGTCTATTCAGCTCAGCCACATGTGTACATTTTAACACATGAATAAAGCTAACACATGAGTAGTCCTATAAAGTTCTGTCTCTCCCTTAAGTATCTTGCCAAAGCAGGATCCTATTCCCATAGAAAAGATATTTACTAATATCTTAATTTAAATATGCCTGTGTGATAGACTTCATTATATTTATTGAAGCCCTTGCTTTGATTAATTTAGATAATGAGTAGAAATAACAGTAGAAGAAAACTTTCTGCACCTTGTTTGACTCATGTTGAAGAAACACCTTTTTATGTTGAAGATATACTTTCTTTGCCACAGTCTTGATTGCAATGCCTGTTCCCAGGTCCTTAGTAACCAGCAGCAAACTCTGGGGTGGGAGATGTTACCAGCAGCAGAGGAGAACTGCATTAGGGACTGCATAACTTATTCAAACGTAGGTTCACAACCTAGAAGGATATGTCTAAGGATGTTGGAATTGCTGAGCTTGTTTTCTGTGAAAGGTTGTAGAGATTGGGAGAGGAGCTTGGTGACTAGAAGGCAACAGTTTGTCATATCTTCAAAAGAGGTATGAAGATGGATCTGGAAGTATGATCTGGTCAGTCTCACTTCAATCTCTGGTCAGAGTGAACATAAAATTCATGACAGTTAGTGGGAAAAGAAGATGCACCAAAAAAAAAAAAAAAAATGGCTGGGCTGGGTTGACTAAATAGTAGTCAGCGGTCTGAAGTCAGGCATCCAGCTCTGAGTGGCATACTTTGGGGTCAAAACTATCACAGAAAATGTTTAACTTCTTTATCAACAACCCAGCCAGTGGGGTGAAATGGACCTTCAGCAAGCCTGAACAACACCAAGCTGAAGGAAGGGTGAGCAGCTGATACACTGGAGGACAAGACTGCCATGCAGGGCGATCTGGGCAGGCAGGAAAACAGGCCCAGCAGGTGCTCTTACAGGCAGGCTGCCTGCCTAACCTAACAGCCTACTAAAAAGGCTCAAAGGGTCCCACTAAACAATCTGAGCAAGTTGAACAGAACTGTCATCTCACATGCAAGTATGTGAGTCTGAAATGTTTTCATTGATTTCAGTGGTTATTCTAAATGACCTCAGTAAAGTTGCTATATATATATTATATCAGCATAACTGACATCAAAAGAGAGCAGTATTTCCTTTTCTTGTGAAAATTGCTATGATTGATTAGGGCCTTTTAAGATTCCCTCTGCATATCAGTAACAGCTATGTCAGTTCTCACCTCTAACCATCACACATAGACACACACATAAACCAACGTGAAGATTATTTTTAACACTGAAAAAATAAGTCAGAGTGTTCAAATGGTTTAGTCAGGCTAAATTAAAACTGCTAATGCAAAAAAAATGTATATATATATATATATATACATTTTTTTTGCATCTATATATATATATATATATATATGTATATAATCCTACAGGCTATTTTTGAAAATTGTGTTCTGTTTCCTTCACAACAAACTAGGACCTGAGATTCTCAAATATTCAAAACTCTGAAGATGTATGGTATTCCAAAATGCTCTGCTTCACTTAAACTTAGATGGAAAGTGAGCACTTCGGAAATCATGTACAAAAAAGACAAAAATGAAACAAAGAAGAATTATGACTGACCAGCACAGCAGAACTGATAAAATAATTATCATATGTACAAATGCAATTAACCTTAACTTCACCCTGCGCTACTGTTACTGTCCTGTTTACTCTTTAATTGCTTGCCTCTTACTTAGATCATCTGTAAAGATGAGGAAAAAAGAAGGCTGGGCAGGAACACAAAGATCTTATCAACATAATATTTTGTCACAAATATGCAATTAATTGTGTATTAAGGAAAAATAAGTGAATTTATGGCTTCGTGGCTTTCTTTAAATTGACACTGCAGAAAATAACTATATATCTAAGACACAGATGAACCTTTTCAGTTACTTATTTAAAAACAAAGCATACAAACAAAAAGCATTCAAATTTATTGCAAACAAGGGCAGCCTAGCTGTCTGTGGATACCAATTTCAGCATTAATTCTAGTGGTTTGCCATCTAATAGGTAAGCAAGTTGTGTTTCTTACATGTTCCTCCGTTTAGTTTCCTTTTGTTTTCACTCACAACTAGCAAAGTCTTTATTTAGACTACTGTGCACAGCAAACTGTTCCTTTTGCCTTCTATAGAACTGAAGATCTTTACATCTTTGTTTTGCATTTACATTGTTTCATTCAGAAGGGTGAATTGAGTGTTAACTGACTTGTACTTCTCCTGTCCCCAGGCTATTGTGACTTTACATTTCCCATCCATGTGTGATTAATCATATTAAAAATTTCCAAGAAGCAACTTTGATCCCGTGTCAAATAAGACAAATGATATCTTTACAAAAATACCAACCTTGTAAAATGGAATATATTTGCCTTTTTTTTTTTTTTTTAAGTTTAGTAACCTATTCCTCTCTATCCCATAACAACCAGAATTTACACTTAGTTTTAAAAGTATTTTTCAGAGGTTTAACACAACTAGTAGGACACAGCAGAGCAGTCTTGCTGAACTGAAACAGCCTCAAAGAAGTACAAAAATAAAAAGATAGCCAAATTCTTTACACATGACAATATTTTGTGAGATCATCACAGCTGGGAGACCAACTAACAGAGATTTGCCAGTGTTTGGCATCACAATATGTTGCCTTCCTCATCTTTGTGCCAAATTTAATTTGTACTGGAGAAAGGGACCAAGCAAGAGAGTGCTGGGTTTAAAGCGCATGTTAAAAATTCCACTGAGAGACTTTATCCTTCTTGAATATTTAATCTCCTTCACAGATGCCATCTGCATGTCACAATACCCTAACAGATAGGTGTGGATTTTTTAAACATCACTTTAATTGCAAAGATGTCCTGAAAAAAAAAAAATGTTTAACTTTTTTTGTCTGTTTTTATTTAGTACAGTATGAAAACTTAAGATAAAATTACATAAAACACAGCAAGAGCAGGACAGGAATTCTGTGCATCCTAGCTCACATTTCACTGACATCTTGAATACCTTTTTGTGCATGTGTGTGTGTGTGTGTTTTGAGGTTTTTCTTTTTCTTTTTATTTAGTGTTGTATCTGACTATAAAGCCAACATTTTTTAAGCACTGATAGGCATCTTACTTTGTATTGTGATATCCTTTGCCCTGTCACACTGGAGAAGCTTGCAGCTGTCTAAAGCTTAATTATGCATGAATGCAAAGCCCAGATGCTTGGCCAATAGTGCCGCAGCAGAGTACAGTTTCTCACTTGTTTTTGTTTGAATTATAATTGGGTAGATTTATATTTCCCAAACCATTTTGCCCCTTGTGCATGTTCTTCCTTGCTTCTGTTTCCTTTGTTTGAACCTGCTTCTGAACAAGCCTTTTTGAATGTTGAAGTGTCTATTAGATCTAAGATAGGTCGTTAATGGATTTGACAAATCCTTTCACCTTTAAGACAGTTAAAAAAGGTACAGAAACGAGTCGCCTCCCCTATCAGTTCTACTCCAGATGGTTGTGTGTGTTTTTTTTTTCTTTCCTTTTTTTCTCCTTCCCCCCCCCCTTTTTTTTTTTTTAATGAATAGTTAAATAGAGGCTGGCATCTGGGTTGAAACAAAGGAGGCTTGGAGCCAGACTTCTAAAAGGGAGAGTAGTATCAAGCAATAGTGTTACACCTGCTGAAGGAAAGGTAATAGAGGCACTGAAAGCACATTTGTAGCCACAATCACCCTGTATAGAAAGGCTTTTGTCAATTGCAGACATAGGTGGTCATTCTACAAAGTCAACAAATAATGTTGTTGAGGTGTTAAAATATATAGCTCTATCATTTTATATGAATAGCACAAATCAGTGACAGCAATAGCACCTATTTTCTGAGAGCCCTGCATATTTATTCAAACTTGTTCTCAGCAAGGTTTCTGTTCTGCCTTTGGTTAGATTTATGGTGTCAACTCCTGCACATTGCAAAATACACTTGAAGTCAACATCTGCATACACATCCATTAGAGTAGATAGCCTTTAACATGGCAAGATTCAAAGGGAACCCAGAGGCAGGTGACTGAATCCTTCTGCTGGCTGTGCCAATTCTAGGAAAACAAATCCCATTTGGGATGTGAAGAACTACTGCTAGCAGAATGCAAGCCTAGAAGAAAGCACTTCTCCAGTGAAATAGCACTTACCCCAGTGCCACTTTAAGGGCAAAGAGGCTGGTTATTTCCCCACCAATGTCTCTTCAGACTGGAATGCTCCACAGAGGATTATTGCCGTTCAGCTGCTGTGAAAATACAGTTATGTAGCTCCTTTCTATCATGATCCCAGTACAGTTACCAGTGAGATACTCCAAAGCAGAGCTGCCTTACACCCCATACCATTTTGTACAGCAGTCCTGAAGCCACCAGTGGATATTGGCTGAAATTATACACATCTCTGTCTCCCTGACACCACCTTTCTCAGAAATCATCCTGCTGTGCTGCCCACCTGCCTCTCTTCCCTTGCCCACTCAGACAGCCCATTTCTGGGAGGAGGGCAGGGGCTATGAAATGCATGTCCTTTGCCAGTCCCAGTCCTGCCTCCTGCTCCTGTTCAGAGCAGTGAAGTGCTTGGGTATGGTTTAGGAGCCCTAGCCCTCGTTAAAGGTTCAGCACAGGGGAAATCTGACTTGCTGCTAATAAATGGCCACTGTGCCAAATGGCTCTGTGTTTTGACATTTGATTCTCCGTGGATTTAGCGTTGCTTTAACATTGTTTTAATGTGATTTTAACACTGACCTCAATGTGAACAGGATCAGGAGTTTCTTTTATGTCTCTTTCCTAGATTCTAGCACATCACGTCAAGCAGGCTTCTGGCAAGTGCTTCTTATACCTGCAGGTGTTTCTAAATATGTATTTTAATGGAGTATAAAGGAATCCATTTTTTTTGTTCATAATGTATTATCCCCTGCTGGCCCTGACACATACCATTCAACATATGTCTTACAAGGTACTGCAGGGTAACAAAGAAAAATAATATCCACAATAGATAAGGGCTGTTTTCCCCAGTGGATGATGGGAAAATGATTGGGTGTGTAGAGGGCAATTCCTCGCCCTCTTGAAATTTGAGGCCCAGAAAGATGGAGCTTTTGTGTGTCTGTTTAAAAGGACTGAAATCCATTTACACATCAATGTCAGCTCCTGCTAAAGAAAGCCAACATTGTTGATGTTATGCTTGTCAAATACAAACAATTTGTTTTCAAGGAAAGACAAGCACAAAGCTTCTTGTCCACTAAACAGAGCACATTAAATATGACCCTTTCTCTGGGCACATGTACGTTAGCACAAGAAAGCACAGAAGATATATAATTAATATTAGCTAACACACAGTAAGGTTAATTGTTGCTTCTCTGAACACTTAATCTGCAAGCAGTTGATAAATCCCACAATGAATAAAAGCAGCTCGTATTTAGGTCACACAAAGTCATTGCTGTTTTTTAATTTAAACTGTGCACTAGATTAAAACACAAGAGTATTTCAGGAGGACAATTCAGTAGCAGTAGCAATAGGCTGTCATTTGGCGTAAAAAGTTTCCCCAGCACACCCCAGGGACATGTTAATCAAAGCTTTTTAATGGATTCAGTCTGATCTGTGACAGGCTTTGTTCCAGAGATGGCATTTGCAGGATAGAGCTGCAAGTTATCAATAAGACACAGTAATTGCTGGGAGTGATTGAGCCTTGTTCCTTAGGCTTCATACCACTCACTCCTTTTTATTATCAGTCAAGGCCAGAGATGTCTTGCAATAGGCAGTCAAGTGATGACTTGTTTCTTTCTTTAATCCTAAACCATATAATGAAAGAAAATGAAACAACATGGAAAATTTGCATTAATTAAAAATCATGTACATCTCATTCTTGTTTTTCCCTTGTTATGTTTATACATATATATTTTTTTTTCAAGGATTTAATGGTAATTATTCAACCTCTATCTTGTACTGATAAATCCTTTTTAAGCAGTGAAAAGCTTTCACTGCTTAGTTAAAGGCTTCAGTTCTTCCATTGACAGTTCTTTATTAAGTTATTCATTATCTTTTGGAAATCAAAGTGTTGGTACAATCAGTAATGACTGGGGATAACACTTATCAACTACATGGATAGTTAGCCCTACATCCATTTAGAAAAGATAACTCCCAACACTGCAATGAAAATGCTTCAGTTCTATTCAGGAAGGTAATGGAAACCTAACATTTTTATATAGTGAAAGGTCATAATCCTTCCTTTGTAACATCATGGTCATTCCCATAGCAACAGATTATACCTAAGGCCGCTAGGGATTATGACCTCTCAGTGTGAACAAACAGGAGGAAAAGTTGTTTAACAAAGAAGGAATCCCTTTGATTAGTAAAAGGCAACACCAGCCAGCATTCTGTGTATGCACTCATAACACAGACGCGTACATAGCAGCCAAATTGATTTTAGTTTAAAGCACAAATGGACAATGGAAAGATTGTTAAAACTAGCTTTGCTATTTCTAATCACAGTTTGTTTTCTGCAGCAACCAAATAAACTGTAACAAATTCTGCTTGCTGCATTTTTTTTCTTTTACTTTGTGTTGGAAATCAAGTCAAGGTTAAATTTTTCTGGTAACTTTATCCTTAACAATGTTTAGCCATGTTAGCTACATGGCTGTGGATGTTAGGTAAAAGCTACAGCCTGGAGAAGAGCAGAGATGGAGAAAGTCCAATCTTTGTGCTTTTACTGTCCAGTAAATAATTGTCCAGTGTAATAAATAAAAATAATTATAGAATATTTATTGAAGCACCTCTGATTCTGTTGTATGAAAAACTGCTTTTATTGAAACTTTTAAAGTGTCACTTTCAAATAAAGTTTAGGAACAAGGAGATGAATCATTCCATAGCTTTCAGATGGGTAATGCTCGTGATAAAATCCTTTTTTTACTTCTAACTTACATACCTTCTTATTTTAAACACTGAAACTTGGACAAGATTATTTCCCTTTTATTGAAACAAATAATAAGATATCATAGTATGAGTAATTTTTATTTTTCTTTCTTGATTATAAAAAAGTATTTGTATAGGAGAGGGAAGGGGGGAAGGGAGAAGAGGGAAGTGTCACAGAATTTCCCATGAAAAAGCAAGTGTGGTAGCCATCCTGCCTATTAATTATGGCTTCACCTCATAAGGCCTTGTGTATATTTTTGAAATATTCTAAGATTATTGGCTTGAAAACACTAGAAGTACTGTTTTCATGTTCTAGTAGGTGTCAGGCATATCTATGCTGAAATTTTAAAAGTTACTTGAAATGTTTGGAGATCTAAACATTCATAAGTGCTAATCATATGTGAAATTATAAAATTTCCTCTTTTTATCATCTTTAAAAGCTGCTCAGTTTTCTTGTTTTGCTAATTTATTGCCTTTATTTTTTTTCAGTGAAAAGCAAAGCAAGACATCTTGTCTTAGACACAGGAGCAGCCTGTGTTGTATTCTGTCATATCACAATCTACACATGTTCATGGTTTTTGTCTTAAAGACATGAGTTTTACATGAACTAATCTACATTTAGCATGCAAAAACTGAGGCACTTCCTCTCAGGACCAGAATGTTCCTGATGATATGTAGTACATCATTATTTTCTGCTCTCTCTTTAAGCCATTTATACAGAGGCATCTGGACAAGAGCATGATACATGAGCTATATTGTACTGGGACACTGGGGACATAACACACAATCAGGCTGTGCACCTTCCTCTTGCATGTGTGAGTTAAGAACATAAGGTAAAGCACAATACCGTACTTCAATCTTTACTCTCAGAAATGTAGTTTACTCCTTAGATTGATCATTAAAGTAAGATTGGGGGTATCTAAATGCTTAGATTTATTTTTAGTAGAGAGTTTTTCGTTAACCTACATCAAATCTTGATATTTTAGAAGAAGGTCATGTGGTATTTCACTGACACTTGTACAGAAAGCTGGACAGTTAAGCAGTAATTTTCTTGACTTCACAATTTGTTTATACAATGTAATAAGCATTTGTTGCCTAAGCAAAGCAAGATAAGTATTTTCATAACCAACTTCCAAGCAAAGCCATTGTTAATTTGCCTTTGACATCGTTCAGTTTTTCAGTTGTAACAAAAGATGAAGATTTTGTCCCATAAATGTCAATCTAGGAGGATTGTGATCACTACAGTACAGATCCAAAAGTGAAGTTTCTCTTGTTCTTAATATCCGTATTAACTCTGTGTGATTGTTGCATATTCATCTGACACGACTGCCTCAAATTTGTATTTTTAATGTGAAATATTTATTGGAATGGATACTGAATATAGTTCAATACCTGGTCACAGAAATGGGCCCTTCTTACTTGCCCTGAAAACTGAGAAGATGGGAAAAAAAAAGAAAAAAAAAAGAAATAAAGAAAAATAAAAAAGGACCATTAAGATCAAAGTTGAAATATCTTATGCAGAAAACTTTTTGTAAAAGTTTATTTGGTCTTGTTTCCAAAACAAGTTGTTAGATCCTATATCTTAGAAGAAAACAGGTGATCATTTCATTTATTGATTTATTTGAACAGGAGAGGAATGATAGGGGAGTATTTTCTACTTGATTTAGAGTGCAAAGCTGTTTCTCTGAATCGTTAACTCTAAGGATGCTTGGAAAAAAAAATGAAGTATTTAAAATTGCTTATAGTTTTCACTTTTCTAAGAATAAGTGGATTTGGGAATATTATGATGATAATGCTTCCTTTACCTCAATAAAGTTTAAGGTGACTAATTCTACATGAAATTGTCACTTGTGAAAGAACATGCTTTCACAAGATGAGGGTCAGGGGGGCCAGTTTCTGATCTTACTGCAGTCTAATTCCAAAATAAACTAGATCCTTTTGGTGGACTTTACTTCAGATTTCTATGGCTGTAACTGATTCAACCTTAGCCCAAGTATTTTATTGAAAAGAAATTAAATAAAATGCTTAAGCAACACATGCAAATATTCAAGGGGAGCTAACATGAGTCTGGGAGGGAGAAGTTAAAATAAGCTGCCAAACCACAAGGTGATTTTTCTCCAGTGACACAATACACATGTTCGGTTTCCTTTCTCTCCACTCCTAGTACATTTATATTTGCTTTATTGTTTCTTGTTCTGCCTGCCTTTAGTACCAAGCTCTGTACCTCTGTAGAAAGACATTTATTTCACTGAACTACTGAAGAGGTGCAGACTGGCAAACTTGTGAATTTTCCCACAGGACAGAGAATTATAACTTTAATATTGTCAACCAAAACCTCCCTAACTCTGCTGGTAGTCATCAGTCATGACTTTAAAAATTATTTTTAACTGGTTCTGGGACAGGCCAACACTTTTTACTGCTCTTTTCTATTCCCTGAGACATTTCCTATGGAGATCACCAGCAGATCTTTTTCAAATGGTCTGTTAGCCATTCAGTTTTCTGTAGAAGACTAATAGAATAAAAGAAATAATAATAGCAATAATAATAATAGTAATAATAATGCTATGTAAAATAAAAGTGAGAAGAAATTAGGACTAAAAGACTTCTGACCATAAAAATGAAAGTGTTACATAAATATGTATTATATATGTATATATATATATATGTATATATATGTGTATATGTATATGTATGTATGTATATATTATATATATAATACTTTAAAAGGCCTGGCCTTGCTGAGGATTGAACTTCTCATATCCCAGTAATTTCAGTAAGAGATGAGTCTACTCTGTGCTAGAGAAGAATTCAACACCTTTTGGTGAGATGGTGAGATATCTGTACTGGGTTGGAAAAACTATGGAGGGGAAATGCTCTGTGTGCTTGGGGAATGCAGACTCATAAAAGAGGTATGAAGTGTGATGCCTCAGGAATTCAGGAGAAACCACTGGAGAAAGGAAGCATGGCTTGATGTTATGTAAACTTTTGAATGAAACACAGCCTTGGAGTCTGCCAAAAATAGAGGGATTTATTGCCCTGTTTCTCCAATAAAATCTTGACTTTATATTGACTCTTCCATGTAGCATTTGAGCACTTTATGTATTTACAAATGTGTTATCAGTACTTCTGGCTCTCACAGTAAGACAGAAAAGCTTGTAGTAATCCTTTTTTACTAATAAGTAGTTGAAGAATGAAGAACCCAATACAGCTGATTTTCAAAATAGCTCTGTACTTGCATGTTTTCTACCACCAGTAATGTGGCCCTAAATCCCTTATGTTCAATGCTGTCCAGTTCTAAAAATCAGCTCCTGTAAGATATGTCAAATAACTCCAACTGCTTTACCTGGAATCAGATAAAGTAACTGAGCCAGGAAAATAAAGTAGCCCACTAAAACTGACTGCAGAAAGTCATCAAGAACAGATATTTACCATACAGATATACTAAGGATACAGTCTCCTACTCCTGTGTTACAACTGAGCAGGGGCTGTTTGCCTTCACAGTCAATTAAGCAGTGGCTGCATCTGTCTCAATGGAAAACAAAAGAGAACATCTATAGGAAAAAAAAAAAAAAAAAAGTATCTCCAGAAATTCAGAATAATTCCATATAAAATACCAATGCTGAACTAAGGCAGATATATGGTTTGTCTTCAATGGAGATGAGAAGAAAGGAGATTTAGTTCAGGAATAGTACACACTAACAAAAGCAAAACATCAGCAAACCTAGAAGTTTAAATATAAATATAGGCATATATTTTAAATGGGTCCTTGAATAAAACTAGTAAAGGCTTTTTTTTTTTTTTTAGCTGCGTTAACACTCAGAAAAAAGATGACTGTTAGAGAAGACAGTATTATCACTGCCATGCTACATAAGTAACAGCTTGCAGTACAGATTTTTACCTTCACAAGTCTACCAAATTCTACTAATTTTTCCAGTACTAGAAAATAATTATTTGATGTCAAAAGTGATTTTATGAGATATAATAGTCAGATATAGTTGTATGGTTCTGTTTTAGAAAGGAACCAATTACAAGTATAGATGGATATTAAGTTTCTGAGATATCCTATCCTAGAGTCTCATTTGATGTGGTCTTAGATCTGAAACTTTAATGATCCAAGCACAAGGTTTAACTGCAGTAAGACTTGAAATAAAATCCCTCTAGAGTGGGAATATTGTTTTAAAGGTCAAAAGCATAAGACGAAGAAAGTTTTATAAAGAATAGTGAGATAGAGTAAAAAATTAAAGTAATGGTAAAATAATAATCTTTGCTATCATTCCATATTTGGTTAAATTTGCTTCATACAAATATTTACCAAGCACTTTCTCATTCCAGGACATTTTTTTTCCATCAACTTAAGGAAAGAAATGTAACAAAAAAAAGTGATCACTCCTGAGATTTTCTCATGCACCGTAGTAGGGTAAATGCTGGCATATTTGGCTTTCTGGAATATCATCAAGGAAAGCAAGTAATATGTCTTTTATGATATTTATTTAAAATGTAAATGATGATAGCAAGTATGTACTTTAAACTCACTTGGGAGAACAAAACAATAAGTATTAACAAATGCAGCCAATATGTTTCCTCCAAAAATTACTCTGCTTTACTGAGTTGTTTGAGAAGAAAATAAAAGCCCCTGCAAGAAAAGTAGTACATCCTTAGCTAAAATAAAAATCAGTGTGTGCCGGAAGATGAAAAACTCTTCCTTCTTATTTCAGGCATTAAAACACATTTTGGTGGTTAATGCAGCATTACGGTGAGATTTCTACACTCAAATATCATTCATATCAATGTTTTGCAAATCTTCTTAAGGCTTTGGGTTTTACTATGGTGATGAAGAAGAAAGTTATTGGATCCGAATAAACTTTATTTTTTAATTTATTTTTTTTTTTTTGCTATCCTGAAGTGTTAAAAGATAAGACACCCATCATGAACAGCATTTTCTGTCTCATTCCATTTTGTTTAAATTCTTAGGGAGGTGAAGTTGATCTCTTCTTGTGCATCACGCTGGTGAAAACATCTTCAGAGCACTAGGGTCCAGATTTTTAATTCCTCCAGTTTCCTATTTTCTCTGTTGCCTGTCACTCACTTCCTTGCATTTCATTTTAAATATATATATATATATTTTCTTATTTTTAGACTCTATTCCACTGGAATGAGGTCTCCCTGAGCCTTCTCTTCTCCAGGCTGAACATCTCTAGCTCTTTCAGTCTTTTCTGTCAGGAGAGGTGTTCCAGCCTTCAAATCATCTTCACTACCCTCCTCTGGACCTGCTCTAACAGCCCCACATCCTTTCAGGGCTGGGGGCCCCAGACCTGGACACAACACTACAGGTGGGGCCTCACAAGGGCAGAGAAGAGGGAGACAATCCTCTTCCTTGATCTGCTGGTCCCTTCTCTGTTGATGCAGCCTAGGATGCAGTTGGCTTCCTGGGCATCAAAAGCATACCTTCCCTATGATTTATCAACTGCATCAGTCAGCTTGGTGATTATCAACAACTTGTGATTTATCAACAGTGTCAGTCATTCTCTGCAAACTTACTGAGGATGCACTCAATCCCACTGTCTATGTCATTGATAAAGATATTAAACATCACCAGTTCCAAGAGAGATCCCCAAAGGACACCACTAGTCACTGACCTCCACCAGGATGTAGAGCCATTGACTCTCTGGATGCAAACTTCAAGTCAATTCCTTATCCACTGAATGGTCCACAATTCCAATTCATCTCTCTCCATTTTGGATATCAGGATGTCTTGTGGTACTGTGTTAAATGCCTTGCAGAAGTTCAGGTAAATGATGACATTGATAGGTCTTCCCCTGTCAACCAATGCAATCACACCACCACAGAAGCCCACCAGATTGGTGAGGCACAATTTGCCTTTGGTGAAGTCATGCTGGCTGTCCCGGATCACCTCTTTGTCCTGCATATGCTTTGACAATGCTTTCTAGAGGATCTGTTCCATTTTATTCCCAGGCACAGAGGTGAGGCTCACTGGTCTGTAGTCACCCGTGTTCTCCTTTCTACCCTTTTTAAAAATGGGAGTGATATTTCCCTTTTTCCAGTCACCAGGGACTTCATCTGACTGCCAGAACTTTTCAAATATGATGGAAAGAGGCTTGGCAACTCCATCAGCCAGTTCCTTCAGGCCCCTGGGATGCATGGCCTCAGGCATCATAAACTTGTACCTGTTTGGTTTCATCAGGTGGTCTCAAACCTGCTCTTCATATACAGTGTGAGGGAGTTTGTTCCCCCTGCACCTGCCTAGAGGTTCAGGGACCCAAGAGGCACGGGAGGCTTGACTGGCAAAGTAGTTTGCCTCAACCTTCTCCATGTCTGTTGTTACCAGTTCACCCTTCTCATCCATCAGAGGGGGAACACTCTCCTTGACTTTTCTTTTCTGGCCAATGTATCCCTAGAATCTCTTCTTGTTATTCTTTGCATCCCTTGCCAAAAGCTCAGTTCTATGGCTTTCCTCATCACATCCCTGCACATCTGGACAGCATCCCCCTACTCTTCACAGGCCACATGTCCCTGCTTCCACTGCCTGTGCCTTTCCTTTCTGTACCTCAGTTTGACCAGCAGGTCCTTGCTCAGCCATGCTTCCCTGCCAGATTTTTAACACATGGTGTTGGAGAGCTCTTGCGCTCTAAGAAAAGTATCCTTGAAGAGTTGCCAGCTCTGATCAGTTCCTCTGTTCCTATGGACAGTGTTTCAGGGGATCTCTTACACCAGGTCTTTAAACAGCTGGAAGCTCAGTTTTTGAAAGTTCAGGGTGCTGACTTGGTCTTTTTGCCAGGCCCGTATTCCTTGAGATCAGGAACTCAATCAGGGTATGGTTGGTGCAGCCCAGACTGCCTTTGATCTTGACCTCTTTAATGAGTTCATCCACACTGCAGAGTACCAGCTCCAGTAATGCTTCTCCTCTAGTTGGTTTGTCTAATACCTGGACCAGGAAATTATCCTCCATATATTCCAGGAATATCCTGGATTGCTTACAGCCTGCAGTGTAGCTTTTCCAACAGACATCTGAGTGGTTAAAGTCCCCCATCAAGATAAGAGCCTACGAGTGTGATGGCTCTTGTAGCTGAAGCAAGAAGGCCTCATCGACATGTTCTCTTTAGTCAGGGGGCCTGTAGTAGACTCCAAACACAAGGTTCTCTTTATCGGTCTGGTCCTTAACTTTTACCCACAATCTGATCTATCGCTGATTCTCAGCGGCATCTCTTTGCAACCTATCAATTTCTTTACATAAAGATCAACACCCTCACCATTTGCACAGAAAGACAGTAGTTGTAGAATTTATCTACACTGACTTCTGATATATCCTGAAGACTGGTTCAAGCACAGGTCCTGAAATTGCACTGAGTATGAGCTGGTCCCTCTTACCCTTACAGAGAAAAAAACGTTCTTGCATGTCACATCTACTTTCACCATTGCTGACACCTTCTGACAGTACTTATTCAGGAGAATCTGAGATGCCTTAGAATAAAAATAAGCAGTAGGGTTTGAGATCATCTAGCAACTCAGTGCTGTTAATGGAGGAGTGCTTGCTTCCTCTCTCAGTCATGGGCTCCAACCCACTCACCACTGCCATCTCAAGAGTCCTTAACTTATCTTATGCTGATTCAGCAGAAAATTAACTGAAGAAAAAGGTAAAATATTTCTGCAGTTTGTTCTGTAATAGGTTTAAAATATATGTCTAATACAAAATCATAGTTCATAAGAAAGGAGTGTACACGTGAAGAAAGACGTCGAAAAGCATCTTGAAAAGATGTCTAAAATATTTCTTCTCTCCTTAACAAGGGTACTGCTTAACATTTTTCTCTTAATTATTTCCATCTGTGCATACATCATTTGAAACTTTAATAGCTGCCATACAAAACTCTATAAGTAAGCTTAAATTCAACTTTAAACAGTCCCCTGTTCCTAAATCCCACTTATGTGCTTATTACTGGTTTATCCAGCAGGATCTTATTAATGCCAAAACAGGAAGAACAAGAACTCTTGTATTAGAAAGGGGTTTGAAATTTTGAAATCCTCACTTCAACATTGATGTCCTAAGGTGAAAAATATAAAATGTACTGATGTCTTGCAGTCCTTGTAAGAACTGAGAATGTGCTTTTTTTTTTTTTTTTTTTTTTTTTCTGGTAGAGACTTCTTAGCTACTGACAGGAAACTCTCTTCCTCAGTTAAAAATTTAATGGAGTAGAATCTGTGGAGTTGATAGAGGACATAGAAGGGTACACACAAAGCTTTCTCCATTTCCGGAAAAAAAAAATTAAAACAAAAATAAATCTACTTCAGTCCTAAGTGAAGATGCTGCTAAGGTTATACTAATTATTTGTCCTGTTATTCCTGAGGTATCCTTCATGTGATGACTCCATGTTCAAAATGCTAATTCTGAATTATTGGGCTAGTCGTTGTGATGGTTAATATCCAGATGGACATAACTACTTTATGTGAACTATATTACATATTTTCCTCCAAGGCACTGCAATCTGTAAGACTGCCAAGTCTTTGCACAAGGTTTCCACAAATCATCAGAGATACATTTGCAATCTCTATAAAGTTTCAAGAAATCAGATGGTGATAAAATTACCATCCAGTATACACATGCACAAACCACATAAGTCTAGCTTGACTTATAGATACCCTTAAACTAAAAATAAATTTAGCTGTGCTTTTGCCTGAAGAAAACAGGAACTTCTCACAGATGGTGTGCATTATTTTCCAGGCTACACCATGTCTATATACCCAGCATCTTTAACCAAAGAGAATAAAAAATGAGAGTCATCCTTTTCATCTGAGAATAACTCACAATACTTCATGTTTTGTAAATATGGACATAAATTTGAATTTCAAAAATTTTAACAGTATATCTCCTACAGTGCAATATTCAGGATATATGAAGATAAAAACTCAAGATTTTTTACTATATAAAAGTAACCTTTAAAAAAAAAATAAAAACAACTTTTTTTTTTTTTTTTTTCAGTTGACTGTTATAAAAAGAGATGTTATAGCACCTAGAATTTCGTGAAGCCTTGAATTGCTCTCAGCATGTTGGTTGCAGCCCAAGAACAAGCATTTACATGCAAGTGAGCAGAAGTACAATTTTGTATAAAACAATCACCATTTTTGCAAGTGTCCAGGTGAAGACAGGACTAAAAGTGACTGGAATGTATGTTGCATTCACACTGTGAATGCATATGCATGAAAGAAATATTGAGTCTTTTTTTTTTCCATTTGTTATTCTGTAGCTCTGCAGAGCTTGCTTGTTCCTACCCTATGTGCACAAAGCCCCCATGAACAGAGACAGACTTGTCTGAATGCAACATGCCATACGTCCTTTACTGTAAACACCAGTAACTTTATTATAGGTAATCAGAATTGACAATGCCAAGTATTTAGTCACAGACTGACTTCATTCTATGCTTATTTATTTCATGTACTTGCCTGAAACATTTACTTGAGAAATGTTTGGAGAATATTCACCTTCTTTGTTAGACTAATTTTAGGATTAGACTTTTCAGGATCTCCATATGACTGCCTAAAAAAGTCACTGTCCATGTGAGACTAATATGGAGCAAGAACTACATTTAGCTTCTCTGAACTATACTCAGAAGGAACTCATCTTTTGACTTTGAAGACAAGGAAATACAACTAGACTTAATTACAGAAACTGGAAGAATTTACATGATATTCTTTGTTTCTCACTTGCAAAATTCAAGTGATAATATGCCTCACAGAGCGGGTAATCACTATGATTAATTATTTTATTTTTGTTTTGAAACAATTTAAGAATGTCAAGTGCAATGTGCTAAAGATTATGTGTATTGGTATTATTCATCATTATATGATTCTTAAATTAGTATCTGTAACTAGTGGCAGAGGTGTAAATGCCAACCACGTAATCATTTATTTTATGTACTATTTCTCAGTTTCCTCTTAATCTCTCCCCTCCTCTTCTCTTGATCACCTATCACTTAGGTTGCAGATAAAATGGCTAGTTACCTGGCTTAGAAATGTACTTCCTCTGATTTTTTTTCCCTTACAAAGTTTCTCTAAAATCTTGTCTTATCTTTGCAGAGCTGCTCATTCCAAAAGCACAAGGAGAATGATCAGCTGTGATGTGGCTAGACTGTGTGAAGAATGAAGAAGGGTATGAAACTTTTCCTAGATGAAAAATAGGTCTCCAACATGAAACAGGGACAAATATGGCCACAAGATTTGAAAATTGTAGAGATTTATTAAATTATGTGTGGCATATAAAAAGTGATTAGTTTCTGTTTCTAGTAATATGTTCTTCTAATACTATGGGCATTAAAGGAAAAAATTAGATTCAAAACAAATGAAAAGTGTTCCTTCACACAGTACAAAATTATATTGTAGAATTGCTCTTTTCTGTATCTCAAAACCAGTTGATCAAATTGATATTCCAAGGAAAGTTTTATTAAGTCATCAAATGGTTTAATTTTTTTTTTCAAAGCTGTTAACACCTTAAGGTAAAAAGTAAATCTCAAATGTTTATATAAAGTAGCAAGAAAGGTAGAGCTGGACAAAAAAAATATACCAAAACACCACCAAAGATTTAATCATACACTTCTGACCTCCCAGTTTTTTATGAAAAAAGAGTTATGGCAAAACTTGATTGGGCGCACTTGGTTGTCAATATCTGGAAGTAGTAGGGAAAGTGAAATTCAGAGCTACTGGCCTCCTGCTTTAACCAATTTCCTATACCATGTATCAAGAATTCAAGTCCTCATTCTGAGCACTATAGAGTCTTTCTAACCAACTTCCAAGTCTTTCTAACCAACTGTCAGCATCACACCACCTTCTTAAGACAGTTAATATTTGTAAAAGCACTTGATACCTAACTTGAAATCTGTGTAGCCTGTGCTGTCTGAGCCTATGCAGTGGTATGTGTTCCTTACTACTAGTACAGTCTGCAGAGGCTGATGGGACAGGTCCTAGACAGCAACCATGACTATCCAGTAGGAGATAAGAAAGGAATTCTATGCCTCCAATAGATCCCTGAGTACCTGAGAGTTTTAGGGGCAGTAATTTCTGTTTGCAGATGTTTCAACAAAAAAGTGATAGCAGAAATTTGTGGATTTATGGATGAATGGGACAGAAAACATCCTCGGAATTAACTAATTCAGAACCTAGTAGAGTTTCCCTGCCATTTCTTCCTTGTTTATCCTTTGTTTGGAGGTAATTTCTTCTTTGGGTTATCAGTTACTCTAGTTTTTTCACTAGACTTAAAGTTTTTCAAGCAGTTGTCTTGTCTTGTGAAAGTGAGAGCAATAATGAAGTTAAAAATGTCCAGACACAAGCAGAAAACTCAAACAGATGTTTGTTTCACTACATAACCCTTTCCAGTTCCTCAACCAACTTTCTGAAACACTTTCTGAGAGGAACTGTGGGAGATAGCCAAACTGTTTTAACTTAAAATGCATAAATAGGAAGAGGTCTTTGAGGACAGCTGGACACAGATGTTGTTTATCTTGAGAAGAAACAGAGAAAACATTCTCAGGCCTCTGCATGTCATTACTAGATTCTTAGGACTTTATTGTTGTCAGTAATCCAGAACTGAGTATTGGTAGTGATATGGTATCGAATATAATCTCTTAAATATTTCTTGCCACTCCCAATACCGTACAGGAAAGTATCTGAAGCTAATGGACAAGTGCCAAGAAATTCAGTCATGAATACTCTTTAGCTATCTTACTGGTTTTTAATCCATCTAGGATCTCGCATGTGCATTAGGTCCATGCAATTCCTTTTCTCTGATTTGTTTTTGACTTCCTTTTTACTTTGATCCCATTATCCTTATTGTACTCCGATGGAAAAGAGAGAATCTGGCTCACACTAAATGAAATCTGCATTCCTTACATGACTCTTCAGCTGTACTTTGCATTAACAATATATGTTCCAGTCACTAGAGTTGCTCCAAGAATTTTGTGTATTTCTGATGGAGAAAGAGGGGAGAGATCTCATAAACAAAGTATCAACATTTTCCTGGATTTTTTTTTTTTTTTTTTTTTAGTCTTTAACAAAAAGAAAATCAAAATTGTCTTTCTGCTTTTGATCATTCACTTCTTGGTCTGTCTGCTTTTCCAGTTGTGTAACAAAGGCAGTGAGAGACAGAAAAAGATGAGAAAACCTGAATACTCAAATATTTGAGGTATTATTTCTAACAACTCTGACTATTAGGTTGGTATTAAACTTTTTAACCTTAAGGTCAAAAGCTTATCTTTCAGAAGTTAAAAATCTATTTTTGATTAGGAAAAAAGCGTGTGGGCAGAAATATTCACGGCAATTTCTAACAATTAAATACACTTAGGAAAAGTGAGTTCTGTTTTAATTTAAGTGAATAACTGATCCAGAAGGGAAAAAAAAAAAAAAAAAGCCACTGAATTCTGTCAAAGCACAAAGGTGGAAGGGAAACTTCATGCCAGCTAACTTTATAGTTAATGCAGAAAAATAGGTCCTTCTAGGGTACTATTCATCTTAACCTAAAATAGACATCTAAAATAACTGCTTTTAGGATGCAATGTATCTAACCTGTTTCTCTCAATTGACAGTGAGGGGGCATAGAGTGACTTAGATAAATGAATATTGTAGGTCTCTGCAGGTAAGAATCCCACCCAAAGGAACTAATGCAAATCCCATTACAGAATGAAATGTATCAGCAGTGGTGTATACCTTGGAAGTCAGCATAGACTCTGTGCTTGAATAAATAAATAAATACTTTAATAAGACAGAATCACTTCAAAGTGTTCATAGTGTTTTAAAGCCTTTAGTTTCTAAAACCAGTATTTTCTGAATATGAGCCAAAGAAAAAAAAAAGTGTCTGCATCTACCAACACAAGACAAAAAAAATGTAGACACTAAGGTGTTTACTGATGGGGAAGGGGAGGGGGAGAGGCATGGGATGTTTGTTTTGATAAAATTATCCATATGACAATTGTGAATACCATAGAGTTGAGGTGCCTGGCAGTCCACTTACAGATCCAGGACCCTTCTTTGTTTTGTGGACTTCTAACTAGCTCTGTTACAAGGTGCACTATATTATATAGTACTAAGATTTTTTTTTGTAATATGTGTTTCTACATAGCCTAGCACAATAAAGCCCTGATTTTGATCTATGCATGGCCACACTATTGGAATAATAATAATTAATCTTATTATTATAATGCAGCTTATGAAGCTTATGCAGTTTCATATATATTATGCAATCAAGTTTATATGGAAGTTAATTTTAAGAGAAAGACATTTGTTCAACATTCATCATACCAAAAAGTTTTGAATGACATAGATATTGAATTGTCATGAGTACATAAAACATTATGAACATTGCTATACTTAGATAACCACATTTGAAACAAGCTATCCATAAAATAATGAATTAGCAGCATGGAAAGTCATCATGATACCAGCTGTAAAGCCCAAACATAATTAATTATTTCAGCCTTAAAATGGTCCTGCCAAATAATTTTTAATGAGACATTATATTGAAAAACACCCCTGCTTCTCTTCTGCTTCTGCATGCAACCTGTGACATAGCAGTCATTCTATTTTCAGATACTGTCTGTATTAGTGGATACCAATTTGAACATAAACTAAAATGAAACTAATCTTACATTTTCAATGTTTTCTTGCTGTTTTGTGATTGTTGTGGAAAATGGAGGCAGATTCTTTTGTTGCTGACATCAGAAGTGGGGGTCACTCTGGGCCTGCTAAATACATTCTAAGCTCAAGCAAAAATTGATTTCCTTTTTTTTAAAGCAGCTGGCATTACAATGAATAGCTTTCTTTCGATTTTTCTTTTCTACTGAAGCATTCAGTGAATGTAGCAGGCATAATAGGCTGAAGTAAACAGTGTCAGGTTCTGTTATATCAAGAGCTCTTTTAAACTAAGCAGACAAGCTATCATCAGTGCCTGAAACCCTGTAAATGGCAGTAGAGACTGAAAATGAGTTTGTTTCCTGACAAGTGTTTTGACGACATTTTGAAGAATGGAAGGAGATGCTTTGCTAATTACTGTGGCTGCCACACGTTCAGTCATGATACTGTTTCATTAATGAGCAAATACAAACAGCCTGTGTAAGGCAGTAATAGAATTAGAGATTAAATGAAATATATGCCAGCAACTCAGACTGTCATAAACAAGAAAAATATAAGCAGAACCCTTCAGCTTGCCCATGTTCACCTTTATTCACTGAAATAATCTCTCTCTCTCAAATGTTTTTGTAAACTAAGACATCTCTCTGGTAGGGCGAGCTAAAAGCAAGTATAAAAAGGTATTTTTATTTATTTATTTGTTTGTTTGTTTGCTTATTTATTTATTTATTTTTGGTAAACTCACTAGTATGGGGGACTATCATTTGACTGGAGTGTAAATTAAAAGCAAGAGGAGTACTTATGGCAATAGGTGAAGTCTCTGAATGTGGTCTAACTTCAGCCTCAATGAGAAATTGTATTAGAAGACATACAAAGCCATAGGTAATTAGGATTGGATACATTCAGTAGTAGCAACAAGGCAAAGACTGAATAAGTCATGACAACTGGAAAACAGTTTTGCAGTTGACATTTACGGTATTAGGTTTCAACAAGGGAATTTCAGTTTTGTCTGAATTCAGAGTTGGCCCCAGTAGGACAGAATTTTTTTACTCATTAAGAAAAAGACTTTGAAAAATCTTTTGTAACTCTTCAAGAAGTAAAGCCTGGTTAAAATATATAAATAAATAACAAATATATATATATAAAATAAAAACTTATATTTAGCTTTAAGCTATCAAGAACTTTTTACTTGAGAAGTTCTAGGCAAGTCTTTTGGGTTGCCAAGAACTACCTGTCAGTATTGTCTAAGGTGGACACTGCCTTTCCCCACTGTAGGATGCAGACTAATAGTGTTACTGAACTCTGGAAATCTGAAAAGAAAATGTATTTTGGTGCATATATCTGTCCTCTTACGACACCTGTACAAATGGGCATGTTGGATTCTACCTTTTTCAAGATGATATTAGGGAAAGGAGGCATATGCTTTGTGCAATTTCTGGATTTTATTTATGTAAACTCTCTTGCAGTATTTAAGAATAGTTTATATCCAAAGGCTACATAGTGAAGAACGTTTCTTGCAGCTTCTCTGGTAACTTGCAACTTCCAGTTCCAGCCTTCCACCCTCTATTCTCTTCTTCATTTTATTCCAAAGTATATGTGATATGTGACAAGATCGATCAATTCTTATTAAAATAAATAAATAAAACAATCAATAATATTAATTAAAATAATTAAAAGCTCCTACATATTTTGCTTGCAGAAAGGCATGTGAATATTGATGCTTTCAAAATGTTTCTATTAACATGACCAGCAGTAGGAAGTGTAACATGAATGACTGATAATCAAAAATAGCTCACGAGAAGAGCTATTGAAGTTGAATATTACAGAAAGAGTTAAGAATTTGAATAGAAAAATAATGAAGGGAAAAAGTAGTGGGGGAAAAAAAATAAAGTAGAAAGTTAATGGTGAAGATGTTAAGATATTAAGGTGAAAATGTCAAAGTGATAAAATGGTTGGTAAAGCAAACAGACTTTCAGAGCACTCAAACTCTGCTAGTCACATCAAACTGAGCACTAAATGTAAAAATAAGTGTAGTCTGTGATGGAAATATATTGAAGTTGTATGTATCAAAGGCCAAATCTGAGTGTCTGAATTAATTTTTTTCTGATATTGCTTTCGAGCCTTGTCCTCCAACACATTGTTAAATTGCTCTGTTTGTTACTATATAAAATCAGCAAAAAGCATAACTGATTATAGCTGTTATGTTGTATAACCATGTGGATAGCAGTGTAAGCTGACATGAACGTCAATGAAAAATAAATATTGCAAGTGTAACTGTAAACTGCGTGGAGAGATTCAGCTTTTTTTTTTTTTTTTTTTTAATTGAAATTATAGGTGGGGCAAGAGACAGAAAAGGACCTCTTGACAGAGGATAACTTTCTTTTGGCTTGCTGTGAGATGTGGCCGCTGCTTTTTCATTCTGTGCATAGACAAGGACAGACCCCCTCCTTGATTGCTAAGTAGCTAATATGTTACTTAGTAAATTTGTTATGTAGATTTATGACACAGATGTTAGAGCTGGAATCTAGCCTTAGGACCACTGCATTGCTGGAAACTCTAGAGAGCCTTTGGACAACCAGTTTAAAAGACAGATTCTCTTTTGATGTTAATGCTGGGCTACAGGGCATTTCCTCACTGCCAGGGCATACAAGAAGACAGGTCGGCATTTTCAAACAGAACATCAAGGGTTTCCATAATTTTTATGAATTTTCTCATGTTTTTACCACAAGCTATAGGAAATCAGATATTAATTATTTGTATAGAGGATTTTAATTTTTATTTATTTATTTTTAATAGAAGTGGGCCATCTGAGAAATCACACAATTTTTTATTGTTTGTAGTGGGTTTTCATACAGGTTGAACTATAGCATTTGTACTAAAATGCTCTATTTTTCAAATATATTTGTTCAAATAATAGTCACTATAACTAGTGGGCAATATTGAGAATTTGTTCTTCCTCAAGCAGAAATTTTTAAACATCCATGAAAATGTATTCTTTTGTTGTTGGTGGTGGTTAGTTTTTTTGGGTTTGTTTGTTTGGCTTTTGTTGTTGTTGTTTTTTGTTTGCTTGCTTTCTCCCTTTTACTAAAACTGTACTCACATAGTGTGTTAGGTGTGTGCTTACGCTGAAAATTACATCTGAGACTCAACGTTGTGATCCACATCTTGTGCATCCAGCTAAATAGAAATTTAAACAGCACAAGAGACATAACATACATGTAATTACATTCCCTTTCAGTTCTGTCAAGGTAAAAATGAACTTGTACAGGAAAAATCAGAAGGCCATTTGAGTCCTTCCAGGATGACCTTCCAGTTGTGAGGATGTCACTGACAGCTGCTGAGAACAGTTCTGTCTGGACATATTGCAGTAAAGAAAACCACTCAATTTATGTGGTCTGGACAGCATGGGTATACAGTCTAGGATCCTTAAAAGGGACAACAAGAGATCTTGTTCTATTCTCTGCAATTCTGCTGTGGCTATGATGATCTTTTTGCCATTCCTTGGGGAAGCCATACCAAGCGGGTGTTTTTGAATGCTTGCACTTCTAAACAGAATGCAATTATTGAGGAAATTAACTTCACAGCTAAAGATTGCAGTGTCATGATAATTTAGAGGAGTGGGAAGGATGTTTTCTGAGCAATCACTAATCTTTTTTCCTCTTTCTTTTTGGTTATCACTTAATAGCATTCATTAAAACCGATAACAGGAATTGTCTCTCTTTAAATTTCCTACTGAGTCTCAGTTTATTTGAGTTAAACTTTTCTTGGAACAATATATTACTGTCATGCTCAATTGACTTTCTTTATAAAAGTAATAAATCTTTTCTACAGGTTTATTCTTAGCAGCACTAGAAACTGCAAAAAAATACACATGCTGCTGGTGTCTTGTTAAAATAATTGTGAGTGCCAACTATAGTTGTCAGGCTCAACCTTTCTACCTTGATGAGTAGCAGCTTATTGAGGTTCTTTCTTGCAGGAAAGCAGTCATTGCCTTTGGAATACAGGAGGTTAGCAGACAGAAAAGATGTAAGTTCCCATTGTTACCCAGTCCTCATCTTCTAATTTTTTTCTCCTTTTCCCATTTCAGCTTGCAGGCAGAAAACATGCTGACTTCCAGGGCAATTGTTTTTCCTCTGTTTGAGTGCAGTGTTATTATTCTGGTATTAGTCATACCAGAACAAATACTTCAGTGATCATTCAGGCAAAACCCCAC
This sequence comes from Anas acuta, assembly GCF_963932015.1. Classification (NCBI taxonomy): domain Eukaryota; kingdom Metazoa; phylum Chordata; class Aves; order Anseriformes; family Anatidae; genus Anas; species Anas acuta. Next base: position 58,717,140 of record NC_089017.1, on the reverse strand, counting down.
TCTTTGGGTTAATCCATAATAAGAAAAGGAAATTCTGTGAATTTCAATTTATAGTGTATTTTTTGTAGTTCTGCCTCTTTAAGATGGCATGAAGGGAGCTCTTTTTCAAGACTCACTACCATTTTGGAAAGTAAGAGAATGAAGTGTGTAATAGAGGAAAGCCTTAAACTGTTTAGACTCTATTGCCCTAACTAAACTATTAAAAATACAGCAATATTTTACTTACTCAAGATGTAAAAGTAGTAAGCACCATCACCAGTTATACCTGGTATGTGCACAAATAAAACCAAAAAAGCACAAGTAGAGATGATCTGCTATTTCCTTATCATGGGCTTGCAAAATACTGGGTAGTCTATAAAAAAAAAAAAAAAAATTGCTTTCCCAGAACAATGTCTTCTAAAACAATCATAGAAGAGGAAGAAATCTAAAAATATACCACTGTTTACTCCACCAAGCTTTTACCCATTTTGCTGAAAGAACATTTAATCAAGAGCAAAGCCTCTGTCAGTTGCAAGAAATGGCATAAAAATAATTTTGCAGAAAAGAAAGATATGCTCAATATGTATCATGTGAACAATTTCATTCACCCAAATAGCATTATATGAATACACGAGAATAAAATGAATGCAGCATTTTACATTATAAGTTCATTTTTATTGAAGCAGTAAAGAGTCACATGATGTAGCATCTAGCCCTTAGGATAGCAATAGAACTCGTTGTGACAGCCAGGCTGAAAAATATTGCAGTTTCACAGAAGAGGAAGAATGTTAAACTGATCCAGTCCTTGACTAGCGGTGATGAAAATAGTACATGGGTGATGGCCACTACAATTTAAATTTAATATGCAGAAGTTTTTATTTCAACTGTCTTACCAAAATGGAGGTTGGAAGTCAGAACAAAATGCTATTCATCTGTCTCTGGCTATTAACTGATTGGCTATGTGGACAACTCACTGGGCTGCATTCACAATGTGAGACAAATATTTTAGGACTTTCTACAGCAGTAATTTCCAGAGGTCTAAAAGAATAGGTCTGTGCAGATATAGGAAGTAGATATACTTGTAACAGAAGGCTAGGTGCCTATAGGAAACAGCAAATGTAGTCATTGCTTTCATAATGCACAGTCTGAGTTGCAGGTTGGAATGTGCAGAAAACTGAATGCCAGATAACTGTTGCAGTCATAATTGGTATTGAATAAGAGCCAGCATGGCCAGCAGTTAAATTCCTGAACTAATGTGACACAGAAGACTTTTAGTAGCAACTTTCCATCAAATTCTTCATTATACTGATATGTATTTCTGAAGTTGGTGTAAATGTGTTATAAATTTTGAACTGTAGTAACTAGAGTATTAATAGTGCTTTTGCAGAGAAGAGATTGTGACTTACCTGGTCTTTTTCCATAACTTTGAAATTGGAAAAAAATGTAGGTGACACAAGAAACAAAACATATCAGAAAGTATACCCTAGATTGGTCACATTCTCACTAATCTCAAACAAATTGCTTATTTCACATCCTCACACATACATCCCAATGCAATTTTAAGGATGCTAAACATTCACATAGCAATTATACACACTTAAACACTTTTTAATATATTCCAGTTGTACAAAATACCCAGGAGACAGCCCTGAAGTGTGAAGCCCTTTATTTATTTCTCTCTGCCTACATTTATACATAAGAAATGTAAAGTATGGGCAAAAATCCAACCACTACAACTTTGATATGTAGAAGGATTATCTGCTGAAGTGAAGTGATAAATTTTCTGCTAAATCCTTTAAATCCTGAAGCCAACAAGGGCACTATTCATGATCCTGGGTGGCACAAACTGATGCTACCTGTAAATCTAACTTAAATTTTTGTATCATAGACCCTTTGTGAATGAAAGATACTTCCTTCTGGATAGTGAAGCTGATGAAAACATCTTGCAATAGTTTGAGTAGTGAAACTGGAGAAATCGCTTCTCTTCAAATTAATGCATTATTATTACTAAGTTCAAATCATTTGTCTGATAGCATTTAAAAGTGTTCCTTTATTATTATTTTTTAAAGTGAAATAGAAATAGAAATAGAAATAGAAATAGAAATAATAGAAATAGAAATAGAAATAGAACGCTCTAGTATAAACTATCTTTAGTGTCTGTGGTTTTACTTAAAGTCTAAAATATGACCTACAACTTAGACTTGAAAAAGAACTCTGGTTTTCTTCCTTAGAATTTGTACTATGACAGTCTTCTGAGAAATTTCTTCCTGTGCTTTACAGTCAGATCTCTAGAGTAAAAAAACAGTATTTATGTATTATTATTATTATTAATAATAGTATTAATATTAATATTTCAGTTGGTGATTGTTAATAGTGGTCAACTTCAGCATGCTTGTGTTTTTTCCCTTTTTATTTTGTCATATTCTACATTGTTTCCATTAATTAAACGTTAGTTGCAACAAAATAATATGGATTCTATTATGCTGTACATTATTTCACTGTTTCCAGTGGAAAATGTTTATTCTTTAAAACAAACATTAAAAATTAAGAAAAGATAACATGAAGTTATCAGTTGTGAAGTTCAGATAATGGTTCCTGTTGTCTAAAGGTGCTACTTGTACAATGCTTCACTTTTAGTTAATATACTCACTCAAAACTGTATAAAACTCGTGTGTCAGTCAGGTGAAAGGTAAATACCTGAAGACCAGAATGAATTATTTTGTTACAACTTCTGGGAATTAAAATAATCATTTCTAATTCATTCTGTGTTTTTCATAAAATAATCAAGGACCTGAAGATTTGGATATGGGTCTAAATTGGTTAATGATGATATTCAATATCTTCTAAAGTCTTAACTTCTTTTACTGTACATACTCTAGTTGCAGTATATTGCATCTAAGAGAAGTGGATCAATGCTTTGTTTTACATCAGTAAAAGACAAGAAAGCTTTGCTGCTATCAGTGTAGCTCCCAAGTAGACAGGAAACCGGTTTTGCAGAAGGGTAATGAACCTTGCAGATAAGCAACACGACATTTTCCTTCTTATGTGGATGGCTAATATAGCAGATCACAGATCCTGTGTATTGATGATTTATGGCTTGCATCTCCTGTACCCCTCCTGTGATACACTTGGATGAATAATATCCTACAATTGATGCTGAAAGCCAACCATTTCCAGGGATACAGAACTTATTTTTTTCTTTTTCTTTTTCATCATTCCAAATGATTGTCTTTCTCCATTGCTTTTCTTGGTGGTGTGACAATTTTATAGCCTAATCCTATCCTTAATGCTTGTCATGCAAATTTCATAGGACTTTTGAAAACACAGTCTTTTCATTTTCTTGTTCTTTTCATATCTCTTCTTTGTTACCTTTACAGCCTTTTCCAATACCTGAAAGTTACAAGCTTCCCTAGGGATATGTTTTATATGCTTGTTCAGATGATGTCAATATCATTATACTGAATTAGCAGAAGATTATGAAATTTGACTTTAAGAAATGTTGTTAAAATTTACTTTAAATATTGGTGCTTTCATTAAGGTTTGTGCCAAGTGCTCATTACCTAAAACATTACAGGTGAACTATTGAGTAAAAAGTGTGAAAAAAAGTCTCTTTTTGTTATTTTTGGCTAAGCCTGATTATTAATAAATAAGAGAAAACAGGAAAGTGTAGTTAAGTATGGCAACCCTAGGTCTGATACTACTTGGTGTAACAGCAAAATGAGGATTGTAAAGCGTTCTACCAGTGCTGAGTTAATATGACCAAATAAAGCCTTAGATATGTGAATGCCAGGAACTTTATGGTGGCAAAGCTGGACTCAGCTCTGCATGTCTGCGCAAGTTCTCCCAAGAGAGTGGACAGAACCAAAACATTAGTTTCAGACCATCAAGAAACTGTAGAAGTTATAGAAATCTCTGGTTCAAATGAAACCAGCTCAGAGTTCTAACTATTAACTTTTAAAGTGTTAATACTGAAATAAAGCTGGGCACTTCTAATCACACACTACATACCTCAATGTGTCATAAGACCACAGCTTGTAGCCTTATGTAGAAAAAGTGAAGTTTTCAAACCATTTTAGTCACTATATTTAAGTGCAGAAGTTTTAGCCTAAACAAAAATTCTGAACCTGAACACCTCTAAATTTATAGATATCATTGTTTCATATCATGTATGGATGTATAATTTAATTTAATACATAACCACCCATATTGAAGAATATTTCCTTGGATAGAATCCTGCAGTGTAGATAGGGCATTGAAATGTACAGTAAGTAGAGAAAACTGATTATCACTAATATTGGTTTTGAATGCAAGTATGAGAGAATCTTTTTTAAATTGCAGTGCACAAAAACAAAATAAAATTGATAAAAGGGAAGCATCCCTATAATCCGGGAAAATGATGTTTTTGCACTGATTTGAAATCGTATAAAATTGTAACTGAGTTTTTCTAGTAGAAAGTAGAACCAGAGAATAGCTCAGGTTCAAAGGGAACTTGAAAGATCAACAGGTCCAATCTTTTGTGGGAAAAGGGAGCCTGGATGAGATTATCTAACACCCTGCTCGGTCACGTCTTAAAAACCACCAGTGATGAATCCACAACATCCCTGAGGACTTTGTTCCAGTGATGGATTGTTCTCACTGTAAATAATTTCTTTCTTATATCAAGACAAAACCTCTCTTGGTGCAACTCATACTCAGTGCCCTTTGTCTTCTCGCTGTGAATCCTTGTGAAGAGAAAGCCTCTGTCCTCTTTGAAGCCGACCTTTAAGTACTGGAATAAAGTGATGAGCTTCCCCCACACCTCTTCTTCTCCAGGGTGAAAAGACCTAACTCCTTCAGTCTTTTTTCTACAGAGCAGGTTCTGTGGTACTTTGATCATGTCTCTCCTTTGGATCCTCCCCAGTCTGTGTGTGTCTGTTGAATTGTGGGGACCAGAGCTGGACGCAGTAGTCATCTGCCTGACAAGCTCTGAGCAGAGTGGGATGATCACATATCTTTCTCTACCAGTAACACCTCTGCTGGTGCAGCCCAGCATCCAATTTGCCTTTGTTGCTGCAGCAGCGTGGTGCTGACTCATGTTCATCTTCCTGCCCACCACCATCCCCAGGTCCCTTTCATCAAGGCCACACAGCTCCTAGCCCGTACTAGGACCTTTGGTTGTGTCATTCCAGGTAAAGGAGGACCTTGCAGTTCTCTTTGTTAAGCTTCAGGCAGTTCTTGGTTGCCCACTCTTCCATCCTGTCCTCCTGTCCATGTCTCTTTATAAGTTGTCCCTCCATTGTGACATGTACCGACCAGTTTATTATCATTGGCAGACTTGGTGAGGGTGCTTTTAGTCCCCTCATCCAGATCATTTATAAAAATATTGAACAGCACAGGGCCCAGTATCAGACCCTGGGTTACCCTACTTATGACAGGCTGCCAACTGGAGTAAAAAACATTGAGCACCACCCTCCAAGTAGAACCTGCTAGTCAATTTCCTACCCATCTGGCAAACTACATATCCAGTCTATGTCCTGTCAGTTTGTTTAGGATGATGCTGTGAGAAAGTGTCAAATGCTTTGCTGAAGTCCAGATAAACAATATGTACTGCTTTCTACATGTTGACAGAAAACTGTTGTAGAAGGTGATCTGATTAGGCAGGCATGATTTGCCTATGATAAATCTGTGTTCGCTTTTCCCAATCACCTGTTTCATTTAGTTTGTAACAGTTTCTAGGAGGACTCATTCCACTATTTTGCCAGGATTTGAAGACTAATGATTCTTCAGCTTTCTGGGTAGATTTGGGGGCCCTTATTATAGATGGGTATGACATTTGTTCTCTTCTAGTCATGACTATTCTCCATGACTTTTCAAAGATTATAGGCAGGGGCCTTGCAATGATGTCAGCCACTTTTCTTAACATGCTGTGGTGGATTCCATCTAGACCCACAGGTTGATGTGGGTTGAGTCCTAGAAAAATGCAGCAGACCAGACCTTTCTTTGGTTCTGGTGGGTCAACATATGTATTATCATAGCTACTTGATCCTGTGATCTGGTGCCTACCTACACTGCCAAAGACAGAGGTGAAGAAGGAATTGAGAAACTCTGCCTTGTCAGCATTATAAGTAACTGGTGTCCTTGTCCTATTTGTCAATGAGCCTTTGTCTTTCCCATGCTTTTGATTAGTGCTCAGATACCTGAAGACCCTTTTCTTGTTAGTCTTGACATTTTGAGCCAAATTTACTTCTAACTGAGCTTTAGCCATCTTTACTGCATCTCTATATGCTCTAGAAAAGTTCTTATAGTCCTTAATAGGTCTTCGGCTGGTCTATAGATGGTATGCTTCTTTTCAGCTTTTAAGTACATCCAAAAGCCCACTGTTAAGCCAGGATGATCTTTTGTTCTGAATTCTTCCTTTCTCTTGTTGGGAATGGACTGTTCTTGTGTTTCCAGAATGCTGTTTTTGAGTAAGTACAAAAATGTACAAGCTTCTTTGCCCTCCATGAATGGTTCCCATGAAACATCTTGCCACTGGTCTCTGACCATATATTCTTACAAAACCCAGGGTCTTTGTCTTACAAATGGTATTCTGTGTACTCAAAAGGATAATACAGTCCATAATGTTATGCTCCACAAGGTGCTGCATGCAGGAAGGTGCATTTGAAGTGCTTCTACACAAACACACACGGTATAAGGAATAAAATGGATGAGCTAGAAGTCTGGGCCCAGTCCCACAGCTACAATATCATGAGCATAAGCGAAACCTGGTGGGATGAGTCCTGTGGCTGGTGTGTCACAATAGATGGTTACAGGCTCTTCAGGAGGGACAGGCAGGGTAGGGATGTGGAGGGGTGGCAACGTACATGAAGCAGGGGCTGGACTGTGTGGAATTTCAAGTTGGCAATGGCAAAGTTGAGAGTCTCTGTGTAAGGATTAAGACACAAACAAATAAAGGGGATGTCATTGTGGGAGTCTACTACAGACCACCTGACCAGGACAACAATACCAATGAATTATTCTTTACAAAACTAAGAGACACCTCGAGATCAACTCCCCTTATCCCTATGGGAGACTTCAACTTGCCAGATGTCAGCTGGGATCACCACACGGCTGACACAAGCAAATCCAGGAGGTTCATAAAGCACCTAGATGATAACTTCTTGGTGCAGGTGCTGAGGGAGCCAACTAGGAAAAGTGCCCTCCTAGATCTGTTGCTGGAGAACAGAGAGGGTCTTCTGGGGGATGTGGCAATTGGTGGCTGTCTCAGCAATAGTGACCATGAAGTGGTTGAGTTTAAAATTTTTGGTGACAGAAGGAAAACTGCCACCAAAACTTCAGCCCTGGGTATGGAGAAAGTAGGCTTCAGGCTGCTCAGGAAGCTAGTCAGCAAGGTCCTCTGGGAAACTGCTTTTGAAGGCATTGGTGTCTATCAGTGCTGATCAGTCTTTAAGCACTGCCTCCTAAAAGCACAAGATCAGGCAATTCCAAAATATCGGAAGTCAAGCAGGCAGGGCAGAAGGCTGGCTTGGCTGACCAGGGATCTTATCTGGAGCTTATGTGAAAAAAAGAAAATGTACAGCTCCTTGAGGCTCCATTTTAGGGCCAGAGCTCTTCAGTGTTTTTATAAACTATTTGGATGGAGGACTAGAAGGTGTTTTGAGCAAATTTGCTGATGACACCAAACTTGAAGGAGTTGTAGATTCGGCTGAGGGTGGAAAGGCCTTGCATAGAGATCTGGACAGATTGGAGACCTGGGCGATCACCAACTGCATGAAGTTAAACAAGAGCAAGTGCTGAGTCCTGCACCTGGGACAGGGCAACCCTGGCAGTGTGCCATGGCAGCCAGGAGGGCCAGCCGTAACCTGGAGTGCATCAAGCACAGCATCGCTAGTCGGTCGAGGGAGGTGATTGTCCCACTCTGCTCTGCACTGATCTGGCCTCACCTTGAGTACTGTGTGCAGTTCTGGGCACCACAGTACAAAAATGACATGAAACTGTTGGAGTGTCCAGAGGAGGGCGACAAAGATGGTGAAGGGCCTAGAGGGGTAGACATATGGGGAGTGGCTGAGGTCACTTGGCCTGTTCAGCCTGGAGAAGGGGAGGCTGAGGGGAGACCTCATTACAGTCTACAGTTTCCTCGCGAGGGGAAGTGGAGGGGCAGGCAACCGACCTATTCTCCTTATCACCAGTGATAGGACCGCGGGAATGGTGTCAAGCTGAGGTAGGGGAAGTTTAGGCTAGACATTAGGAAGAGGTTCTTCACTGAGCGGGTGGTCGCACACTGAAACAGGCTTCCCACGGAAGTCGTCACTGCACCAAGCATGTCTGAATTTAAGATGTGTTTGGACTGTGTGTTTAGTCACATGGTCTAAACTTTTGGGTAGACCTGTGTGGTGCCAGGAGTTGGACTTGATACTTATGGGTCCCTTCCAACTCGGGATATTCTATGATTCTATGATTCTATGATTCTATGATTCTATGATTCTATGATTCTATGATTCTATGATTCTGTGATTATGATTTCTGTATCCAACACTCTGTTTGATTGTCAAGTACATCATATTGGTTTGTAAGCAGTAAATCTAGCAATGCACTATTCGTTGTTGGCATTCCCATCATCTGTAGGATATAATTCATAATTCATTCTAGGAACCTTATGGATGACTGCACTGCTGTGTTTTTCTCAAGAACTATCCAGGTAATTGAAGTCACATATAAGGATCGGGTTCCATTGGCCCAAGACTTCCCTGAGAAGTTTGTGAAAAATTTCCTGCAATATGATTGACAATCTCTGCCAATAAGTAATCTAGATTTGGGCTGAAATGTATGCAGAATTTAATTTTCAATACAAAATTCTGTCCTGCCCACCCCCACTATACAACTGCTCTGAACAAGATGATGTATTTCATAATTTCAGTCACCACTTTTTTATATTTTACTGTTTTGTGTTTTTGTTTGTTTGTTTTTGGTTTTGTTTTTTTTTCCAGCTTCCACCATGCTGTAGTATAAACTTCCAGAATAACATGGGAAGAAATACAATCATAAATGGCATCAACTATTAGCAGATGAAATGGATGATTGATAACATAACAAAATGAACATGCTAGAATTATGAGTAATTCCTCCTTATTCATATTGCCTGAGTTGTGTCTAGAGAAAGCTCTACTCTGGGATCCAGTCTGGGTTCCCTCACTTCCTACAATGAAACAGTTCTGTTCAGAGGGGAACAACCCTGAGTTTTGCCTCCATGGTTGAAAAGCCTTGAATCAGCATTGGAATTCTGTGAAGGCTCACTAACAGTCTTGGGAAATACATGGTCTCTCATTCCACTTCCTGTAAAAATCTCTTTCTGAATGCTAGTTGTTGATAAATGCATGACTACCAGACATACACAAAATGAATTGGATGAAATCCAACATCTACTAGTGTAGGAGGTCTTAACATTTCCAGAAATTCTAAAGTCTGCAAAAACATGTTGAATTTTGTGCTGGTTGACAGGCAGACCATAATCCAGAAAGACTGATCTTACTTTCTTAGAATAAAGAAATCCAAGTTCTGTCAAAATGTTAACTGTGAACGTGCTCAAGTGATGAAAGCGAGCAAATTGGGACATGTCATTTGGACTTCAGACTGGGCTTTAATTTAAACTATCAGCAGTTCATGTTCTAGAACAAAAATATGCTTCTGAGTATTTTGTTCAGGATGAAAGCTTGGTATTTCAGTTTATTTATTTTTAGCTCTTACTGCATGAAAATGACTAGTAAGTACGTGTTGTATTTACACCATTCATTTTCAGGAAAACTAGATTGCTTCAATTTTACACAAGAATTTTGATGGTTGGTTACTGAACTAGTTTTATAATTTTCTATAGCTATTTACTTCATACTTTCTAAAACATCTGGAAACAGAAGCTGAGTGAGAGGAGGACAGTGAAAGCTCAAGGATATACACTAAGGTAATAAAGTATAAAGAAATTTGCATTGAGTCATGCTTTGTGTATTTTGTGGAGACTTTTTTTTTCTGTATATCAGTTCATAATCTTTGTACATAGACTGCTACCCACAGAAGAAACATTATATATTACTGATCCAGGAATAGAAACAAAGACATTTCAACAAACAGGTCTCTTATTTAAGGTAATTTTGGAATATCTATTTACATCTGGAGCTTAGTAATGCACTGGATATTTCCGGAAACAGGCCCTAGTGTCTTTCAGTTGGTATGTCAGGCTAACCACTGTATGTGTCCACTTTGGGAGCTAACTAGTTAGAAAAGTGTGTTTTCTGTGCTTTATGTGAATGAAAACATATATGGGAGGAATAAACAGAAGCAAAGAGAAGTCACCTCATTCATTAGTATAAGCCTGACCTCTGAACACTTGGCATTTTAACTGGCCTAAACATTGGAGCATGTGTAGCTTGGTCATGTTCTAAACAATAGTTTTGTTCTATAAAATATCACAGTCATTACTGGGATCCTGGTTTCTCCCTTTCAGTTTACTTGTCTTACAGTGAGAAAATGCTTGAAAACACCCTATCTTGTCAATATTCAACAGCTTTCTGAAGAACACAGTTATACGTGTAATTAACAAGAAAAAAAGTTTTGTGAAAAACTGCCTCAAACACCATTAAAAATGGTGACATTCATGCTTTGGTTTTCTGACTGATTAACTTCTGTATGCAAGGGAAAAAAAATGTAATAATTTGTTTTAATCAGAAAACCCTCCCTGCACATAATTTAGGGAATGTAACTGTCAGATGAATGGAAAATTAGCTAGAGTATAAGGACTGAGCATGGGCATGTAGTGACAACATAATGACATGGAAGTTTTATTCATTATTGACTTGTTTTTAAAAGGTTATTTCCCATGGGAACTTTGGTTTTTGCCATTTAAGGGACTGAGGATTGGTAAGTAAATGAAATGGCTGAAGCTTAAACCTCACAAAGATAGCAGCAGCATTCATACCCTTTATGTATCTTCTTGCACTTCTCTTCCACCTCTGGAATTTATACATTCAATGCAAAATTGAAGGCAGCCTGTGGGATTGCATTTTCAGGGTGACAAATCAGACTAGTTCTTGTATTGGGAGTGCAATGCTTTTTCCTCTTTCTTTCCCATGCTGCAAGTTTATTTGCTTCTTCTCAGAGGTGCATGTCACTTGGCTGGAGCCTTGGAGGATTCAGCTGATGGTGCTGGTACTTGCTGGCTGGCTGGTCATCTCACTGGGCCCTCAAGAGAAACATGATGCTACTTTTCTGGCAACTGAAGGTAACACAGAAGGGATAGCTTTCCAAAGCTCTTGGTTACATCCACATCATAAACAGCATAACATAAGTGCATTTGGGAAATGGGAAGACCCATTTTTCCACAATAATGTATTGTGGAATTGTATAATTGTATTGTTGCCATCACCATCAGAATTGACTGGGGTCAAGTTTTCCCAGGGGGCCCTTTATCAGAGCAAGTATTTATTTTGGATCTGTCTCTTTATTTCAGTGAGTTTTTGTTTTTTTTTTTTTTTCTTTATAGAACAGTTCTTGATGGACATATGAGCATTTCTCAAATTATTCTTTGTTAAATACATGTATATCTACTAGCCAAGTAGCAGAAGAATGTATTATCCTGGAACTGAAAGACCAGGTACATATTGCCTCTATCCAAAAGTTGTTTCTGCCATACAGTGTATGGAGAATATGGATCATATGTGGGTTTGCACTCAAGTTTATGCTTTAATGACTAGTTATATTTTCTCTTGTGAAAGGAGTAGGGTTGTTGTTGTTCTTTTGTTTTGTACTTTCCTAGCTATTTGCTTGTTGGAAAAATATCTTTGGTAACAAATTATAATTCTGTTGGATAAAATAGGGAGCAAAAGAGATTTAAAATACCAACTGTTTCTTTTTTTCTTTCTTAAAAAAATCACTGCTTTTTGTCACTTTTCAGTTGTCAATAATCATTGATTGTGTTTACCTTTATACATTCACAAGAACCACAGTAGTTACCCTATTATGACCTCTTTTCTCCAGGCTCAGTTGAGCCGGGAAAACATATGCCCATAGTTACTCCATGTTACTCCTATGTTAAATATGTTATTAAAAAAAAAAAAAAAGAGAGAGAGAAATTGAGAGAGAGAGAGAGAGAGAGAGGTAAAGTCTCTTTGTGTGATTTTCTTGGGTTTAATACCTGAAGCTTCTCACATGAGACCTTTGGTACACTAGTGTTGTCACTCAGAGATTCCAGTATCAATGGGAAAGTAGCCAAAATGTTGCTCTTCTTCCTTTTCCTATGAAAGTTAACCTAGTATTTCCTTCAAAAGATATTTCTAAAGAACTTACAGGAACAAGCTCTGGTTCAATTCCCAGCACGTGCTGTGCACCTTATCCTCTCCTGCTGCAATATTTGGTTCTATCACTGTATTTCCTTCTCTTTTGTAATTGTAGCTCATGACTGACCATTTATAAAGCAACCTGGGGTTTGACAGTTTCCTAATGAGATGTTACAAGCCCTCATTACGGCTACTTTCAAACGGCTGAATGCGGTGTCTTTTTTTTTTTTTTTTTTTTTTTTGTCATGGTTTTCACTTCAGTGAGAAGGTTTAGCAAGCAGGAATTCTTTTATTTCATTTGTAGCCCCTTATTTTCAGTTCTCTAGAGAAGATGATTAACAGAGCAGCCCTAGAGAGATTTAAGTTTTGAATGTTGAACTCCACTTAAAGTAGTCAGTTCCTTTTCCCAATTTAGCCTAAGTTTTGGCAACTTAGAGATACATTTTCATTCTCAGGTACTCTGAACAATATCTTCTCTCTACCCCAATCTAATCGTTGGAGATAGTCTGATGCCTTTCTCATGTTGTTTGGCGGACACATGAGAAGACTGTTAATCATCCTCTACATCCTACTTAGCCAGCTGTATCAGAAGATCCTATTTTCTAGGCAGATTTATCTGCTATACTGTAACCTACTTTGAGATTTCAGCCCTCATTCCACTGGAAATAAACAATGTAGTGATGAGAAGAAATCAGCTCCTTTCCAGATTGTAAGGTTGTTACCAAGTCATTATTCTCTGAAATGTTGCAGGACTCCTTAACTTTCTAAGAAAACAGGCTACGGAATTTTGAAGTTGGACACACAAAAAAGCTTACATACCTCAGAATTTGGCCTTCATGTCTCTGTGGTATCAGGCTTCATTTGAAAAATGTGTATCTATCTTTCCATAGATCATATTTCTGGCAATAGATCTTCCAGTATGATACTTATATTGTATACATGAAATTAACAGGAAAATATGTATGGTAAGTGACTTTATTTTTTATGTTCAAACTGATATACTTTGTAAGATGTATTTTTTATAAAGCAAATATGTGGTTCTCTAAAGATATTCCAAGAAAATCACTGATTTATTCTTAAAGATAAATGTGATGTACAGACAATTTTTCATTTATATATTTGTCTAAGAGTGGAATGGCACCAAATACATCTATATATTCAGTCTCATACAGACATTCTCAGAAAGAAAGAGGGGAGTATTAATTTTTCCTTTTTTGTGTGGAAAAAAAAAATACATTATTTTTAATTCAAATATAATCAATTAACATTTGCAGTGCCTGTTATATCTCCTGCTACTTTCAGTTTTCATTATATATTTCATTAGCTTGAACATACTATTGTGTCACTTGTGCAATAGCAGTCCTCTACATGAAACAATTGTCTATTAAACTACTCTCTACCTTCTGTAACATTTAGAAGCTACATAGTGAATGAGGCAAGGAACAGTAAAAGGAGATTATTTCTTCACCTAGCTAGCTAAAAGTCAAAAGAATTTCTCCTTGTCATCGAGTCTCCTTGTGATGAGATACTATCTATTTAGGACAATTTTTTACCTGAAGTCTGTTAGGTTTCTCATTTTTTAAACCTCCAGCTTGAGATGCTGCTGATGCGGTTTGCATATTTTGCATATTTTGCTGTCTCTGACATCAAGGAGGTTTATGTTTGCATTTACCAGGTGATGTAAAAATCTTCAATAATCTTAGAGAACAAGAGGAATATGTCCCATATTGATACCCCAAAAGGTATCAATATCTCAGGATTACCTCAGGATTCAACCTTAAAGTATCTGTGATAACAGTCTCCATCTATAGAATGGGTGATGCTGAAAGGTGTTCCATATAAACATAGCAGTATATGTTACAGAAGAGTTCTTCAGAAAATCTGAATTACATATCAACAGGAAGATTTAACAGTGTGACCTAGAGAATGTTTTTTTGTTTGTTTGTTTGTTTGTTTGTTTTTTGTTGTTGTTTTTTTTCAGTGAGCATTTTTCATATATGGCAAGGAGTGACCTGTGGAAAATAATATCTAATTTAATATTGTGTAAATCCACTTATTTTTCCCAATGATTACATTTGTTACTTCATTATGAAATTGTATTATTCCGATTATATTTTATAATATTATGATTATATTACTATTTAGTAAGCATTTGCCTGGCAAAGTCCAGATAACTTTGGAAACTAAAACAAAAAATGTTGATCTGTTCGAGGGGAGGGGTCCGCAGAGGAATCTGGATAGACTGGGCCAAAGGGCCAAGGCCAACTGTATGAGGTTCAACAATGCGAAGCACCAGGTGATGAGGGCAAATGGCCTCAGTTTGCACCAGAGAATGTTTATGTTGGATATCAGAAGAAACTTCTTTACTGAAAGGGTTGTACAGTGCTGGAATATGCTGCTCAGGGAAGTGGTTGGTTCACCATCCCTGGAGGTCTTCAAGAAACATGTAGATTTAGAATTTAGTAGTGTGGCTTAGTGGTGGACTTTAGTACTAGGCTAAAGGTCAGATTAGTTGATCCTAGAGGTCTTTTCCAACTTGAATGATTCTATGATTCAATTATTATGTTAAGCATCACTCTTACTCAGCTGTGGTAATCCCTGTGTAACATGGATTCTTACAAAGAAAATAAATGAGGAATAAAAAGAAAAAAATATATATTTTTTCTTTACATTGTGTGTCTGCAACTTAGGAAATAATGTAATATATATCAGCAAAAAACTTCTTTACCTTTCTGCTACCTACAATGAAACAGAGTGTCTGATAAAAATGACCCTTCTGCACCACCCCCAACTTGTCTCCTGTGTGTCCTTTGTGGTTTGAAGAAAACTCATTTTACTACACCTTTCCTGATGGAAGGCATAAGACAGATGTGGATTATTCCTTTTGCCATCTGTCTTGATGTACATTCTCACAGACTTGAAGGATCAGAACAGTTGTTTAAGTTGACCTCTATTACACTTTTGGAGCATTTGCTTAAAGCATCTATAATTAAAGTTCTTTGTAAATTTCCGTGTAGATGTAAGATCTTGACCTTGGGTTCTCCTATCATTTTGGTGTTTGATCCCATCTAAACCTACTATGTTATGAATCTACCAAATTTACCCATTACATGCTGTTTCTTAATTAGCAGAGATATCACTATCAGAGCTGAAATTTGGGACTGATGCATTTTACTAGAAATCTTTAACTGAGAGCACATCTTTGCTATCAAACTTCCACAAAGTGCTACAGGGCATTTTTTTCAATTATCACATACAATAGTGTAAGCCATTAATTTGTAATAGCAAATGCAAATACCTAGAGTATTTCTGAGACATTATTCCTTCTCTATTAGACCTATGATGCCAGACTGAAGGAAAAAGAAGAATGATTTAAAACACAATGAATTTCAAAGATATTGCTTGTAACAATACATTCATTTTTCTTCACCTCTTATTTCAGTGTTGTATCTCAGGTTCTGGTATTGTCAGCGTTTTCTATAACTCTGTTACTTATTAGGTGTACCTTTCTTTTTCTTTAGGCAGTGTAAGTCTACAGACTGAATATCAGTCAAACAACTAGACTGAATAAGAGACTTCAAACTACTAGAGATTAAGAGACCCTCACAAGTAATTTTACTATGAAGAATTTTTGTTGTTGTTGATGTTGTTTTTTTTTCCACTTCTTTGGTAGCTTTTTTTTTTTTTTTTTTAAGGGAATATTGATTTGCATGATTGCTATTTACACACTTTTTTACATCTCTTTAATATGTGCAAGATTATAATAAGCATTTTTTTGTATGCAAAAATGATACTATTTTGATACAATGATACTATTTTATGTGCACAAGCCAAGTACATATTTTGGAAGGTATCTTCCGGGATGATTCAAAGTAATCCCTTATTTTATTTTACTCTGTTGTCTGGCCTCTGTAAAACAGCTATTTTTCTTCTGCAGCTGATATAAAGTAAATGGAGAGGATTCTAATTTTACTTTGCTGCTGTATAAATGTGTCATTTCATACAACTAGCTGTTTTTCTTTGTAGCAACTTCTTTCTCTCTGTTTTAGCCTGCGGCTCCCCTTTTTATTTGATCAGTATAGTTTATATCATATTGCAGGCATCACTTCTTCCCAGGAGAAAAACAGGATTTCAAATTGCTACTCATGATTCCTAAGGCGAACTGAGAGCACACTGACTGAATTAATGTTTCCTTTAGTGTTTTCAGGGCTTATTGGTTTCATTTCCATTAGCTCATGGATTCATTGTTTTTTCAACCACTAATAAAATTATTTTTTCCAATGACTGACAATTATTTTTTTCCAGTTGTTTACAGTTCACCCGAATACAATTTCTGTTAACTAGAAAATTAATCAATCTGATTATTACAGGACAAAATAATTAAAAACTCACTAAGCCTAGAGTACCTTTTTTCTATCTATGCCTTCAAAAGGAAATCCACGTAGCCTGACATTCAGGTTATATTCAGACTTAATGTCTCTAGGAACAGCTCTTCCAGAATTGGAACTGTTGCTATGAATTTCCTAATATACTTAATCCATAAAATGATTTATATTTGCTTGCTAAAGTGGCTTCCTGAAACATACTGAAACAACTCTAATTAATAACACTTTTAAAGAGAGTTTTCCTCTAACAGTAATTCAATTTCCACTGAGAAATTCCCATCCCTTACAGTATAATTTCAGTAGCCACAGTTCATACATTGCCGTTATGGTTTGATAGAATTTATCTTGCTTAATTTTATCCCTCAAAATCATTGTATTCTCTTTATTGCAAACTTGATATTACAGCTTTGAAACCATTAGCAAATCTGCCCTTGACGTTGATGAAGCAAACCTGGACTTTAAAATACCATTTCCACTCCATATTTGTATGCAACAATGTAGATATAGATTCCTTATTCCCCATAGAGATAACATAAGAAGCTTCAAATGGGACATACAGTGTAGCTGAACTTAACATGGAAAACTCATCTTCCTCATCAAATACTCAGTTTACAAGAAGATCAGCTCACAGAAAATGAGTAGTAGCTTTTGTACTTGCATTTAGTAGAAAAATAATTTTATATTTAGAAAGTAACGTACTGATCCTTTTAACATCCATTTTCTATCTGAAATCCAACTACATATCATACTAAACTCCTGGAATTAAAAAGAAAAGGTATCTTAGAGGGGTAGTATGACTGCCACCAAAGGTAATAGTTACACCACCTGACACCAAATCTTATACTGAGAGGACAGGGTATTTGATGCACACCACCGTCTTCCAGATCACACAACAAGATGATTCAACACAGACCTGGACCAAAAATTTTGACCATCTGTCTCACCAAGGAGATTGACACCTTTATTGATGTCAAGCTCACAGAGATTTATTGATGTCTAATTTTTCATTTCTGTTCTGGCAGCTCTCCCTCAAACACATTTCTTTTTGGATTTGGCCTGGAAATATTTTTGAAGTAAACTCTAACCCTTAATAGGTACCAGTGGGAAAAATCAACAAAAATAGTGGGAGAAAAAGAACTCCAGTCACCAATGAGGTGAAAAATAAGACCTATGCGTAATTTCACAATGCAGTGCAATGTTTGTTTATTTGTTTGATTTTCATGCTAGTAAAGATATTGCTTATGGATAGATCAGGAAAAAGCTATTTTCTGAAAGCAATATGTTAGCATGTTTCACAAAGGTGTTCTTTAACATTTTCAGTAGCCATTATTCATACCCATTTCAAAAAGCCTAAAGAGAAGATATGTAAAGTTGTGGATCAATTTTAAATGCCATTTGGCACTCAGCATTTTAAAAATGCTGCTAAGCTAAATGTCTGATGTTTTCCCTCCTGCCCCTAGCCTCCATCACTCACTGGAGACAGGGACACTTCCAGTGGTGGGCTGAATCTGGACCTGAATGTCTATTTTTTATTTATTTTATCATGCAGACTTAAAAGTTGACAAGACAATGATGTGGTTTACCTTTCTTTAACTATATGACTATATTTGTGAGAAGTGGATAAGATCAATTCATTGGGTCTTTGGCTTCCTGTGGGAAGAATATGGAGTTGGAGTGGCTGGGACAAGAAGATTAAGCAGTTACTATGAAGTTCTGAATCTTTTGTTTTCCCATTTGACATAACCTTTAACTGAAAAGTCAAAGCTTTAAAACATCTGTTATTAAAATATTGTAAGCCAGGGTTAAGCTTGCAACTAATTTTTTCATCACATTCACACAAATTAATTGTGTATAGCATAGTCAAATTTGTCTGCTTTATTTTTAATTGAATCTATATCAAGGCTCCAGCCAGGGGTTTGGTCTGTCCCTGCTGTGAGGAGCATGTTTGTGTTTGTCTTCGTCATCCTATTAAACTGTGTCAGCATCCTGGTTGTAGCTTTTGGGAACATAGTCTTTGTCTTTGATGCTGGGTACTACTTTCTAGCAGTACATTGTATACCTACCGCATAAGCTCTTTTTAACCATCTAGAGATCACTGAAAGCTATTGATATTCCCTAACCTAATATTGTATGAGATTTTGTGGGACTCTATCAACAGATACACATAACTCTGCTGTTGTTGTCAGGGGAAAAAAAATACAGTAAGGATGATGTCTGTTTAGGCACTTACCCTTATGTCTGTAAGAACTTCCACAAGCTCCTGATCAAGAGCTGATCAGGACACACAGCATCCTCTTAGCTGAGTTAAGTGGCATCCAAAGTAAAAAATTTGATTTACAGGAGCAATGTTTCTTTGCACTAGTCTATCTTTTGATGGTCATGTGATATTTTATGAGATAATTGCCATTGGATGCATTAAAGGGGTTGGGTTGTCTCTCAGAAAAAGTGTAGCAGACATTCCACTCTGCTTCCTATGTCTGATTTGGAACAGGAGTGGAACATCCATTTTGGTGTATTTGCTGAGTGGTTTGACTTCATTTGTCATAGTCTTTATTGGTCATTAGCAGTAACAAGAAGAAAAATTTGCAAAGTGCAAAAATTTTTTTGCTTTCTCTCTGCCAGGCAAAACAAAACAAAACAAAACAAGAGAAAGTCCAATTCCTTGTTTTTTACCACTTAACATCACCTGCCCTGTTTCAAAGACACATTAATCTCCCCACTTTTTCCTGCCTTCTACCCCTCCATTCCAGCCCATAAGAAGTCTTTCTGTTTAAGATTATTTGGACAAAGTACTGAACCCATAGGTTCTGGTGATGTCAGATATCAGATATCAGAAGTGTTTTTTTGTTGTTGTTTGTTTTGTTTTTCTAGGCAATCACAAGTTAGACATGAGTAGGGAGCTATATACTCAATTTCTGTGAACTTCAATATCAAAAATATTTGCCATATGAAACTGCCTGTGAATGGTGAATAAAGCAATGCCTACCTGTATAGCAAATTTCAAAAATGACTTTGGGGTTATTATTTAGAATAACAGGACACAAGCAGTAGTAAAAATCTACCTATATAACTCTTTCATCATCAAGTTTACTTTTTAAATGCTTGAAAATTACTGCTAGGTCTTTGGAGGCAGTGAATTACATAACTGCTTTGTCCAGGACAGAGGTCATTGTCTCTGCTTTTTCTCCTTGGCTTCACAATATGACAACAGTGAGAGCAGCCAGCAGTCCATGGTCTCCTTATACTAATTTTATCAGATATCAATTGACAACACTGCAAAATGCTGACATTTTTCTCACTGATATTACATTATGTAAAATTTTACCTTGGGATGGACTGCGATGCTAAGAAAAAATGCTGGTGCAGCCAAAATACTGCTGTATAATGCTGTTGTGGCAATAAGGGACCTATTGTTTTGTATTATACTTGGCTGAACAGAAGCACCTTATAATAGCAAAATAACATTTACTTTATGAACACATTTCAAATCACATTTAAAAGCACACCATTGATTTTTCTGCACTGTATATTGTTAGAGGTAGTTGCATTGCGTGATAGTGTTCTTCAACTCTATCATGTTTTTCCAGAAAAAGAATCCCCAAAGGACTAGGGAGTCTTTCCCTTTTCAGTGAAATCTTCCCTTCTCAGGCACTACTGGTAGCAGGGTTACTTTCAGAAGCAGCCTCCACATCAAATCCTGACCATTTGAACCCCATGGGAAGCATGGGTATGATGCTTCCAACAATTTTCCCAGGCCCTCAGACAGCCTGTCTGATGCATCACTGTACATTCCTGCATTATGGACAGAGCTATCATGTAGCTTCCTGATAAAGGAACTCAGTAAGAAAGAAAAGCAATCAAAGCCAAAGTAGTCAAATTAGCAGTCCTGGTAAAGTTATGCAATAATGTGAAACTTGACTTCAGCAAGGCTTTTGACACTGTTTCTCACAGCATTCTCCTCAAGAAACTCTGCTCGTGGCTCGGACTGGCGTACACTTTGTTGGGTTAAAAACTGGCTGGATAGCCGGGCCCAAAGAGTTGTGGTGAATGGAGTCAAATCCAGTTGGAGGCCTGTCACTAGTGGTGTTCGCCAGGACTCGGTACTGGGGCCGGTCCTCTTTAATATCTTCATCAATGATCTGGATGAGGGCATTGAGTGCACCCTCAGTAAGTTCGCAGATGACACCAAGTTAGGTGCGTGTGTCAACCTGCTCGAGGGTAGGAAGGCTCTGCAGGAGGATCTGGATAGGCTGGATTGATGGGCTGAGGTCAACAGTATGAAGGTCAACAAGGCCAAGTGCCGGGTCCTGCACCTGGGGTGCAATAACCCCAAGCAGAGCTACAGGCTGGGAGATGAGTGGTTGGAGAGCTGCCAGGCAGAGAAGGACCTGGGAGTGATGGTGGACAGTCAGCTGAATATGAGCCAGCAGTGTGCTCAGGTGGCCAAGAAGGCCAACAGCATCCTGGCTTGTAGAAGAAGCAGTGTGGCCAGCAGGGCTAGGGAAGTGATTGTCCCCCTGTACTCAGCTCTGGTGAGGCCGCACCTCGAGTACTGTGTTCAGTTTTGGGCCCCTTGCTACAAAAAGGACATCGAGGTGCTTGAGCGGGTCCAGAGAAGGGCAACGAAGCTGGTGACGATTCTGTGATTCTGTGATTCTGGAATAAGGTGCACTGGGCTGCAGGACAGACAAATTAAACAGTCCTAACTTTTAAATAATGTTTTACTGCTTGCCTTACTACATGGCCTTGCACACATCACTCAAACACTCTTTCATCTGTGTCACAGGGAATCCAATGCTTGTTTACCTGCTTAATGGGTATCTTGTGAGAATTAAGGAATCGATGTTCAGTAACACATTTAACTAATGTAACCAAATGAAACTAATTACATGTTTAAGCATTGTTGTTAAGCAGCTGATCCAAAGTCATTCTTGAAGGCAGATTGGAACCATAAAATTTGAAGTGAGGCATCTGATTTTGTTTCAGTTCATTATGGTCTCTGATTGTAAAATTTTCATGTGAACTGGGCAAGTAGATTTCAAATCAATTCTGTGATGTTAGAAGTTCCCCAAATCCCAAGTTCAGATGAGTTTTCTGTAAGCACCTTGGAAGTCAAAGAGCCTTGCTAGTTTACTTTGTGCTGGGGAATCAGCTTATCGGACATCCGACCATATCAACAGCTCCAATCTTTTTTATATAGATTATCATTATTCTGTCTACAGAAAAGTGTAGGCTGATTAGTCTGCCGCTTCTGACTGGAAAGTCAAAATACTCCAACTCTAACTAGTGTTTCCCCTCGAGACTAGAAAAATTTAGTCAAGATGTGTTACAGCTGTACAAGTTGCTCCATATCTTCATGCCAAGAAACATGATTCCTAACTATGTTACTGAGCAATTAGCACTTGGACACTTCCAAAACAGTAACTGAATACCTGAAGAAAACGTTCCCCTCAAAAATATTATCATAAGACCCCCAGAGGAGACTTCACCATTATGCTGGCAGAAGACACCAGTCAGCAACAGGAGAGCTATCTCTGCAAATGTTATTTGAATATAGCGATGCTAATTTTGGAGCTTTCAGGTTTCCAGGATCTCTTTTCAGGACACCACAGTTACTGTGTTAATCTGCCGCAGGAGCATTTCCTGTCTAAAACTATGTGTCCTTAAATACTGAAGTAATGCTATGATCAAGAGCAGAATTATTTTGACGTGACCCGCCTTTCAGATGAAAAATTGTGTTACAGGATAAGATACTTAGGAATTGCCAAACTGTAACAGATGGAAGGTGCACAAAATTTTCCTATGTCTGAAAAAGACTCACAGCACGCTATTTAGAAAAAGAAATAGGTCATATATTTTCCCCATGGAAATATATTGGTATCCTGTGCTAGAGATTGTACATGGATGTGTACACTCAGCAGCCTACAGAAAATCTATCTTTAGGTTGCTTTTTAAATATATAAATTGAGACTCCAGTGGGAATACTTCTATAGTCTTCTGTTTTACGTATCCCATGAAAAAAATATTTCCTTTTGTTTTAAGCTTGCAACCGTCTCTTTCTTTTGAGAAGCCATAAATAATCTCACCACCATTCATCCCTTTACAGGATGTTTCATTCAAGGATATTTCTCTCATCTAGGATATTTCTCATAGACATGCAACCCACTTCACACATCTGATCACACAAGTGGCCCTTCTTGGTGGTATTTCTGTAACTTTTATGAGATAAGTGACAAGAGCTTAAGTATACTATTTAAGAAATAAAATAAGCTTTTGATAATGAACAAAATGGTGATTTCGATCTACTTTTCAACTGCTTTTCAATGAAGCCCAGATACTATCCTTGCATTTCAGATTGACACTGACCATTAAACTGATGTCCACAGGGAGTTTTTTCAAGTGATTCCAAGTCACACACTTGTTTTCAAAAGCAAACATAACCAATACATATAGTTTACTGTGATTTATGTCTGCTGGAAAGATGTTATTTACATTTCTGTTATTCACAAGCCATCTTAAAATAAAGCATACTTATACAGATGTCTTGATTGCAAATTATAAAAATTAAAAGAATGTCAAATGTCATTTGAGTGTGTGTTTTATTGCCATAGTAACCCAAAGGTAACTGAATAGGTTAAGCTACAAATTACATACTCAGCTATTTAAAGACCTCAATGAAATAAAGTCACTTAATCAAGCTTATCATTGCTGGTACTATGTAATCAAGACAACCCTATTAAAGCCAAAGTCAAAATGCTTCATGTTTCTGTGTTGTCTCTGTTCAAACAGCATTCTGTATGCTCCAGCATATCAAACACAGACAATCAATGAACGTTACTTGTTGTTACAAGCTATGTTTTGCTACCGTGTTAAATAGACATTAGTTTTCTTTTGCAAATTCTCCACATTGTCACTTTTCTGGCATCATTTGTAATTAAAGCTTAATTTTTTTCAAACTTATCCTTTCATATGCTAGATGTTCTCCAGTTGCACACACATCTTAAGCAACAACAAAAACAGATGCTCTGAAAAGTGCACTCCTGGGTTTTCTACTTCTAACTCAAAATGATATGCTTGGAATACAATTTTAAGCTGTGTCTGTTGCCAAGCAAAATTGCATTATAATCAAAAGCACACAGAACAAGGGTAGGAAAGGGAAACAAAAAAAATCCCACCTCTTAGATTCAGACATTGTGCCAGAATAATAAAAAAATCTTTATTTGGAAAAATCACTACACCTATTTTCTGCAATTTATTATTCCTAGTAAAGCAATAGAAATTTAGATTGGTTGATATGTCAGTAATAACTTACATATGCATTGCACTGTGGTACTTTTCACACTTTCCATCATGAAATATGGAAAGTTGTTCTGTAAACTGTAATACAAATAACTGCTTACTCCACAGATACATGTACCTTCAGCATGTGTCCAGAGTTTTATGGTCCCATGAAATCAAGTGCAGCATTTGTTATTTATCCTCATCTAGAACTACACCAGGAAGTGAAAATAAAGTAAAATAATAAAGTAAAATAAAATAAAATAAATAAAATAAAATAAAATAAAATAAAATAAAATAAAATAAAATAAAATAAAATAAAATAAAATAAAATAAAATAAAATAAAATAAAAACCTGTTTGTCCAAATGAAAATGCAAGAATTTTCAGAGGCCTGACCAAGCTATAGTGCAGTGTTCAGGAAGAAGATTGTAAAAACCCAGAGAGGAAATCATCACTTGAATTTAACTCTGAACATATTCATGGAAACATTTTCTTCCTGTATGACAATGTTATAGACTTGACACTTACATTACCTTTTTCTGGCATGAAAAATCCACACCATCATTACAATAACTAATTAATGTAATAATTTCCAAATAACAAGGTGGCTACTCAAGGGTTGCTACTTATCCTACCTTTAAAAAGCATGTTATGGGAACACAAATGATTACTGTATACAGTTGGAGACTCCTTTTTCATCCTCTCCTAGTGGACTTCTCCTGCAGTGGACATCTTCCCAAGGATTCAAATAGCAATCCAGAAAATCACTTCAGCATTTAAATTTAAGCATGTGAATAAACCTCTTCACTTCATGGGAAACATGCTTAAACTTAAGCATAAATTTAAACTGACTGACAAGAGCATATGGTGTACTATAAAGAAATGTGCCACCTACCATTTCATCAACATTATGTCCTACAGCACCTGAGTTTTCTTTGGAAATTGTCCATCTTGTTAAAAAACAGGCCTAAACTTGATTAGCTTATAAAATGTTGGATGGCTTGCAGTCTGAAGTAGCTCAGCTGCACATGAGTGGGCAAAATAAGTTTTGTGCCAGGAAAATAGACTCCCTCATTTTTCAAAATGAACTAATTTTTCCACTGCCTTTTCCTTCATATTAAGATAAATCATTAGAAGGAAATCACAGTTTATTCACCTCATGAAACATTTACCATCTTGTCACTATTTTAATCATATTGATTTGGACCTCAATCCTGTTCTGGATGAGTTCAAAGGAAACGAGATCAAGCCTATAGAAAATAAAAAATAGCTTTCAGCAACATAATTCTGCTAAAATCATTAACAAAAAATAAAATTATTATTTTATTTATACAGCGATGATTTTTCTTTTTCACATTCTTATGTGCTTGAGGTTTGACTCCAGTAAACCAAATACAGAAAACCCCAATCGTTTGGGGGTTTCAGTTCAGCTGGCTGAACTTCTCAGCCAGCTCAGACAAGCTTCATGTGTCTGGAAGCACTAGCATTGACTAACCACTCTCTCCAGAGCAGCTCACTGTATCTCCCATGGTGAAAAAAATCTTAATTTCATACAGTGATGGTCAATAATGCATTAAGGTGTAGATCTACAGCAAGACAGGAAGAAAAACTTTTGAGGTAATCCAGAATAGTACTCGAACATCTAGAAAAGATTTATCCTTGCTGTTTCTCAAGTATTAGGTTATGCAGAGAACCAGTTTTGTGTACACATGTATATCTATGGTTAACAACTCAATTTTAACATTGGTGGAATTTTCTACTGCATTTGTTACTCTGGGGCTTGCTTTAAAGTGTTCACGACTCCATTATTTCACAATCAACTCTTATACAACCTAGCGAAATATGTACTGTTCAGTGGGGACTAGTTACACGCTGAGTTTCATATATCAAAGTTTTGTCATTTCTGAGTTATGCTAAGGAGAAAAAATCCAGTTGCAACAACTTTTCTCTTTTCTTATTAAAAAGAATAGTGTAGTGTTTTCACTCAGGAAGAAAAAAATGAGAAACAGATGAACATATTTTACTCCAACTGCAAAAGGGGGCAAAAATCACTCTTGTGCAGAGACCATCCATATATAATTGTAAAGCAGAAAGGTGAGAATTTTGGAACAATGAATATCTGCAGACAGGTACTTTCAGCAACAAATGTTTTCAATCTTAATCACATCTACATCTCTTTCCCCATCCTCCCCAGTGCTTTTCTGATCTTTTTCTCTCCCTTTGCTTCTCCTTCTTAGCAAGACAGGAAGAAAATCTTTTGAGGTAACCCAGAATAGCACTTGAACATCTAGAAAAGATTTACCCTTGCTGTTGCTCAAGTATTAGGTTATGCAGAGAACCAGTACATGTGCACGTTGGTTAACCATAAGCCTATGGTTAACAGCTTAATTTAAACAGCAGTGGAATTTTCTAGCATTTACTCTGATACTTGTTAACATGTTGTAGGTAGTTACTAAACTGTCTTTGCCCCTTTTCTAAGTTAGTAACCATCGTTCATCCCTCATCACATAGCCCACTTTTTGTTGTTTTTGTGTCTATCTGTTGACACCTGGAAACCAATAAACTCACTAATAATTACACAGCTTGAAAAATGTTGGTAGCAACATAAGTTTAGCATGAGTAAAACAAATATTTGGATTTCAGTGAACTAGAAGCACTGGAGGGCTTCTAGCATGGGCCTAATGCCCACAAACCCAGCTTTTTGAATACTTATGCCAAGCCAGCCTGTCAGCAGTTAGTGATAAAGTTGAGGAAGGCAATAACAAATCTAAGGAATGGGGAAAGGGAACATGACAGAAAGGTAGGCAGCAAATTCCAGCTACACCCTGAAAAACTGTGATTCATGGACATGATTATATTATTGCCATGAATTGCACTTTTTCAGAAATTCTTATCTGTAATTAATTTACCAATTACACACCATTAATTTGTTGTGAAACTCTATTTTCCCCCTCTTTTCCCATGTAACCCCCTCCAGTGAACTAACCAGTTGAATCCTTGGTAATGAACTGACAGACACGAATGATCTTAATAGCCATAGGCCATCCTCATTTTTCTATTTTGTCAGACATATGGTATTTCAGAAGAGGTATTTACAGTGTGCTGGTAATCCTTGTGAACAGAAATGGTGCTCGAGCTTCACAATTTCACTTTATAGATAGCTTTTTCTGTAACTAGCCCTGGAACATAAAATGGCCCACTTTGGTGGACCCAATCAAGTTTCTCTTAAGCTAATCAGTGAGCTCTCTGACAGAGCCTTAAAAATGTTTCAGTGCTGATCAAAACCAGATGGCTGTCATTAGGAGTTTTTAATCTGACTATGTCATGTTGATGTACATTAAGTTCAGTTCTCTATGCATCCTTTTATATGCCAATGACCTCTTAACGACTTTAAATCTGAAGTCCCCTCTAAAGCTGAATACACCACATTGCTGATATACACAAAAATGAAGTGTGTATGTTTACAAAACAACTGCTCCAAATACTTGTCCCTCCCCAGTGACAGCCTCTCAGCTTAATGGTGTGCACGGCATTTTGTTTCATAATGAATTTGTCCTTCTCTGGCTATACCATTATTCTTTCCATTTCTGTAAACAAAACTAAAGTACAACCAAATCCAAAAACATTATGTATATGCAACTGAATCTGTGCGGAAAGCTATCAATCCTCTAACATACAAACACATGAAAGATAGTATGTGACACCTCATTCACCTTAATTAGAGCTTATTAGAACCTGCTTTGATTCTTACAATGGTGAATCCAAAGCTCTTATCTGACAGGTTAATGAGGATCTGAAATGAATAGTGTTACAAATGAGGATCTGCTGAAATTAATCATCTGTTATTATTAACAACACCAAAAGCTACATTTCTAAAGATTAGATTATGTAAGATAATGTACAAAAAGGAAGCAGCCAAAGTAAAATGTTATCAAGTAGTGGGTTGTTTCCAAGCCAAAATCAGAACATCAGCTGATTTTTTTTTTTGTTTTGTTTTTGTCTGAGAGAGAAAAAATGAAGCTATTTATTTCTAAGAAAAACTGTTTTGATACTTTCAGAGGTTTTCTTTAAAATCATTTTTTTTAACATAGGGAAGGAGAAATTCTTCTATAGGAAAACTTAGTTGAATAATGAAACACCTTTGTCATAGTGGATGGGGGAACTACAGTATAAAAATTTAGTTATACAAGACTTGAAGTTGAGAAAACTGAAGCCCCTAAACCAAGAAAATGTCAAGTGTATTAGCAATAAATTTCTAATTTAAGAACTGTTTCTCTTTTTCCTTCTCCTTAGCTTTCCTGGTAGGCTGGTCCCTATCTTTTGGAAAGGCAGCTTCAAAGCTGTGAAGTTGGCTTGTGTTGTCATTCAAGATTTCATTCTCTACAAAGCAAAGAAATGGGGGAAAACATCTTAACAGAGGCTGTTCCTTTGAATACTCTGTCTTCAGATCTTTAACAGAGTTGTTTCTACTGATATGACTGCAATACTGGAAAGAGGACACATGATAGAAAAAGAAAGCATATGTTAGTTTGATAATACTCTCCTGAATTGCTCAGTACATAATTTTTTATCCTTTTCCTTCTTCTGTCTGACCATATGGTGGTTTTAAATCAGGTGGGTTAAGCAATCCTAGAAGGAAAAATAACTCTTAGCTATTAATCTGAAGTTAGAACTAATCATCTGTTGTATATCTGATTATTTTATTTGTTTATTCATTTATTTATTTAGTTATGGAAAAGTAGAATTGCCAGATGGCTTTTTGCATTACTTCTGTGGTGTGACTCCATTTTGTCCTCCCTTATCCTTTACTTCCAAAGATAAACAATTCATATTAAATACCTGCACAATAAGCATTTTCTGTGTCGTAATAATTTTCATTGCCCTTTCCTACACCTTTTTATTTTTCTCTTGATAGATGGTATTTTATCATCTGAGATAGGTTGTCCAGAACTGAAATTTTAACCAAAGCATTCTGTGTATTAAAATAACATTAGACCACTATCAGTGTTTCTTTTTGTACTCTTCCTAAGACAACCTAACATCTGCTGTTTTTTCCTCTCATTATTTATGCTGCAGAATTTATTATTGTTACTTATTTTTAACAGTATGCATGATAGTGTGTACATTTTTCTTGGTATAACTTTTTTTTTTTGGTTAGAATTACAGAATCAAAGAAGACCTTCAAGATCATCAAATCCAATTGTCAACCTGGCCTATTAAATCCCACCACCAAACCATGTCTCTTAGTGCCACATCCACATGTCTCTTAAACACCTTCAGCTAAGGGGACACCACCACTTTCCTGGGCAGCCCATGTCAATACTTAAAAATCGTTGTGGGATGCTTTTGCAAGTTTGCTGGATGGTTTCTTTCTACTTACTATACTTCACATTGTGTTTCAGTTGCATTTCCCTGTAGAGTCTTGTGCGAGGATCCTTGAGATTTATTTATTTATTTATTTATTTTCATTTTCTGCACTGATCATGCCTAGCTAACTAATTTTTACTCATTTGTAAGAGTGATAACATTTTTCCTGGTATATGTGCCCAGCAGCAGACTTCCTCAGCAGAAACATTGTATGCAGCTGTCATCAATGAATATATCTGCTATGACCTTGTCTAAAATGATTCTTGTTTTCAATCCTCCAGTATTCTGTGCCAGAGAATTCCACCCACTAACCATTCGCTGTGTGAAAAAATTGTTAAACATACTGCTTGATAAATTCATTTAGTGCTCATTCCTGTACTGTGAGACACTGAACAAATATTCCCTGCCTCTCTCCTTGATCCACTGATGACTTCATGGGCCATTCTTTTCCCCTTTGCCCTTCTTTCATCTCTTTTCTAAGCTGAATTTTTTTATTGCATTGTCTCTTTGGAAAGAAATTATTTATAAATTCTGAAAATTATTTTTTGGCTGTTTGTTTTCTCATAAGTATTATACTAGTTTGATTCCATCCTTTCTGAGATGGAAAAGGTACTTTCTGTAGTGTTCAAGAATAGCCTATAGCATGGATTTATACATTTTATTTTCATAACATTTCCTGATAAAACTTACATTTATGCTTGCCTTTCTTAACTGCCATTGAACTGACTGTTTTCAGAACTACTCAGAATGATGATAAGCCCTCTTAACAACCTATAGCTGTGCATGTATAATTAGGTTTGTTGTTGTTGTTTTTTTTTTTACTTTATTTTTTTCTGCATGTGCTTTACTTAGCGTTTATAGACACGGTATTTCATATGCTGTTACCCACTCCCAAAGTTTTGTAAAACTACTCTTCAGCACTTTACAGATAAAAGTAAATATCATTTTAGATTGAGAAAATAAATTAAAAACTAGTATATTTGTCTTTGTCCAGACAAATAAAGATAATAGCATGCATTGTGGGTGAAACACATGGTCATATCTCATCTGTACAGGTCCTGTCTGTCCAGTTGCTCTCTCTTAGAGACCACCATCCCTTACTCGTCCCACTGAAAGGTCTGAAAAAATCCCACTGACTTTACTCTGGCCAGGATTTCACTCATAGTGATTCAGGAAGAAGGAAGTGGCTGGAACAGGAATTCATAGAAGTTTGAAATCAGCTTGCTTCCAAGAAATTGGAGCAGCCTCACTTGTTAAATACCCTGAAATATTTTCTTAACCACAAAGAAAGACCCCATAGGAATGCTAACATAGTGTTCTCTCTCCCTCTCTCTCTTTCGTCTGATATTTTGTCACACTTTAGCTATCTCTAATTACCATATTTTTGCAAACTGGTGAAACAGGCAGCATTTTCAACTTCCTTCTGAACATTTTGTGAGGCAAAACACAGAAGTAACACCTACATGTTGAGGGTTCTGGTGCTGGCCTTCTTCCAAGCATCTTTTGAGACTAGCTGTAAGAAATCTAAAAGAATTAGACAAGTTGGACCCTACACACCCATATGGAACTAAAAATCTAATGACAACACAGGAAACTGTCAGCTGGTTCTTGAAGAGTCACACAAGAAAGAAAAGCATTACCAGAAACCTGGTTTATTGAACCTAACTGACATGAACAACAACAAACCAAAATTAGTAAAAGCATGTGCCTAGGGCAACCTACTGCTGTTTATTTATTTTAAGTTTCCTAAAGCTGCTTATTCTTTCAGTTTCTTTGTTGGATTTTGTGATGCAGCAGTCTCGCAATGGCAAAATGTTATATTATGATGGACAAAGATAATGACAATCAAAGGCAACATACATTTCTGAATAAATAAAATAAAAAATCCATTGCTTATTAGTTTTCCCATTGTGACCTTTTACTTTGTCTAGTATAAAGAAAGAAAAAAAAAATAATAATGGGCTTCTCAAAGTGCTGTCTTGTCTTATAGGTAAGGTTGAGAAGGTCTGAATACTCCCAGTTCTCTTCAAGTATCACATCTCATTGCCAGAACTCACTGTCCTACTTCATTCTTAAGTATAAATGGATCAGAAGACAAAACCATTGTTTAGTCTGCTGAGTTCAAGCTGGAAGTAGTTTGCTGTTGATTCATCATCTGCCTCAGATGTCCGACCGTCAGACTTTAGATGGCAGCTAATACATTCTTCTTCATAGTTCTGCATGGTTCTTATTTTCCTCTAAAATATTGCCATCTCATTCCCTATTTATTTAACAAATAGATACTCAAGGAAGGTTTAATCATGCCAGACTCTGTCGGGCACCAAATCCAGCATCTGAATGTCACTGGCACACAGTCCCATGCTGGCATCCTGAAGCCATCTAAGCTTTGAGGAGCAGTCCTCCAGGTGTTCAGCTCCTACTTGTTCCCAAGTTCAGATGTGTTCCCTTTCTCAGGCCTTGTCCCCATTAGACATGTTCTAAACAAGCTCTAACCAACCCCACAGAAGAGGCAGATAGATGAGGCTCAACCAGTAGATGTAGCACAGAGACCACTGCATTCATGTGGGAATAAGGCACACATTGTTTCCGAACTCTTCTCTGTTTGTGAAGCTTTGAACAACTGTCTCACATCTTTTTGGTATGTTTAGCTGCCGGCTGGGTTAAACCACGACAACACTTTAGTAACTTTTAGCCTCAGGAAGTTGTTTCAAAATCTGAACACATCCACCAGATTTAGGAAAACAGAGTTAATGAGAACAGGGAAATGTTACTTCTGGAAAAGCCTGAGATAATGGACAACAGCTTCACACTGCCCCCTGAACTTGCCAAGCTTTTTTTAAGGAAACACATCTCATGTGGTACAGCAGCATTTCAGCTTGGGAGCATGGCTTCAACCTGAAAGATGCTGGATTTGTAGAGTTTTGCAACCAAAGTTCCCAGTCTCATATCTTCCTCTGTAAATCCGTTTGCTGTCTCTGTGGGATTTTCCAATCACCTAATTCTGCCTCAGACATATCCTTCCAGGCTCTGCTCAACTTTTCTATATTTGCTATAAGAGCAACATTTTTCATACATCAGAGAAGCAAATAAGATGTATGGGCCCAGACTGGATCTTGGTGACACCAGGTTCACTCCCTTTATTTCATTGTCTTTACTTTCATTGCATATGGGTACAAACAGGAGAATTTGGCCCACAACATAAAAATGACATGTATTCACAACATAAACCAATGATTATATTACCACACAGTACGGCAAATTGTTTTTTAGGCAATAAAAAGTCATTATCATCTCCAAAGGAGCAATTACACTGCACACTGTGAGTGCATATTAAGAATATTACACAGAACTCCTCTCAGTCTAAATTAGTCTACTGACGTGATGACAGATCTGAAGACAGAAGAGTGCAGAAGACCTGGGCATTCTGTGTACTTAAAGAAATTTACATTAGGGTGACTAAACTGGCATGAATATATCAACAAAGACATTGGAGGCAGATCCTTCTCCAATGTAAAATATTTATTTCAGTAAATCTAGGTTTGTGTAAAACAACTGCTCTTTACACTTTGAGAGAGATAAAGGAAACTGGCACAAAAGAGTGTGGGGGTAGTGCTTTATTTACCTAATCAAATAGGGTTGCCAGATCAGATTCCGTGTTGCACCAGTACAGCACATCTGCCTTGTATTAGCAACTCTTCAGTACTCATTCTGCAAATGCACAGGGCCTTTCTTACAGGTCTGACCCTGCCTTCTGTGCATGTCCTCTGAGCCATGGGAGTGCTGTGAGTGTAAATGAGATTAGCGTCTGAACCAAATCACTGTCTTGACTGGACAGATGGACCCTGGTCTGTTCTGCTGCTTGGGTGAAGGTGCCACACGCAAGCACTTCTGTTGCTATTGGTTGTCTTTCCCTCTTAGAAATGATCTTAAAAGGATGAGAGGCTGGGAGGAAGATTGCTGGGGAAGATTTAACATGACTAAACCCTGAAGAGAATGTTTGTAAATCCTTTGATTCCACTTAGTTTGTTTCATTCAAAAATCATTATTTCTCATATAATCTGCAAGCCAATTACTGGCCTTGTACAGCTGCTTTTAGATTCTGCTGTATTTATTGCTCTAGTTAAAGCACAGACATGCAAGACACTAACTATGATATGTGAAATCAGATTCATTCACTGCTGCACTGCAAATCTCATTGGAAGCAATGAATTTCCTTTATTTAGACCTATTCTGCCTCAATCAGTGGGGAAATATAGATTTTTTTTTCATTTGTATGAACAAGAAAGTCTTGTTAGTGATTTACCTCTGATGTTTATGGATTTCCCTTTAGCACATATAGTACATGGCAAATTGTTTCAGGCAATAAACATTAATTGTATTTTAGGACTCAGAGGTGTCACTGCCTTATTATATTCAGAACCTTGGTAAATTTTTCAGTTCTACTTTTCTTCTGCAGACAGAAATGCATAAGCTAAATAATGTTTCTTGACTGCTAAGCTACAATTTCTTCTTCTCCATTTCTCACCAAATTTTCAGATTAACGATATTTTTAAAATGTATTAAATATTAAAAAAAAAAAAAATGTAAATGAATGTTTGTAATTATAGTGCCTGGTACCCTTCAAGGACTCAGAAAAGAAAAACTTTTAATCTAAAGCAACTTCACAAGCCACCAGAGCTAAAAGTTAATTGGAAATTAATTCCATATTCTGTGTAAATTATTTGTGTTAAATCATGTGTTACTTTATAAATAATATGTATTTAAGCAGGCTTTTGTAAGTACAAGATAATTAACAATAAACAGGAAGCATTATTCTGCAAAAGAATGCTTTGGCCAAGTTTGTTTGTTTGTTTGTTTGTTTGTTTTTGTTTTTGTTTTTGTTTTGTTTTTCTCATCTATAGCAGTAAAAGAACATCTTACATTTGTACTTTATATGCAAGTCACAACAGTTCTGTTCATAATCACACTGTCTCTCTTTCATATATTCCAGTCACTTGCAAAACGTCTATGGTCTGCACAACAAAAAATACATATTACTATTGGTTTAGGGGCTTGGGTTTTTAACCCACATCGTTACACCAGCTTTTATTACAAAAACAAATGAAGGTCTAAACTGAGAATAATTGCAGAGCAAATTCTCATCTCGTTTGAGATTCTAAGATTTCAGACCATCTGTACAGAAAGTATATGTCAATAGTAACTCTTAAATTTTAGACTTTATTCTTTTTTTTTTGCATCAGTCTACTGACATATACATAATGTTCTATGCCCAGCCTGTGTTAAATACAATCGAATCAATGCAGATACCTGAAAACTTTTATATGGACCATTAATTGAATTTTTAATTCATGTCTGGCAGTAACAAATACTGAGCAGCTTTTGCTTTGTTAGTGTAGGTGTTGTTAATGCACGTTCCACAACCATTTAAATGCAAATCTTCATGCAAATAATCATGTGAAGAGAGGAAAAAAAAAAAAAAAAGAGTATATTCAGCTGAAGACAAAGCTGGAAGGATAATAAAAAGCATGAGCACAGTATTAGTGGAGGGCTTTGCAATAAAAAAGCCTTTTTGAAATGCCAATGCAAACACATTAACTACTGCATAGAAAAATTCTCAAAAGAATATTATAATAGAGTATTATGCAAGCACGATTTCCAGAAAGTGAAATGAAATGAATTAATTTAAAATATATGTATGTTGAATACACGTTTGTGAACATGTAGTATTGTATATGCTCTCATGTCAGATTAATAAACAGAGCCTCAAGTATTGCCTACACACAAATATTTGTTATTTTGAATGTAAAACTGGAGAGGAATCATTAAACAGACTACTGTATAACCAAATAATGCTTTGGGGTGGCATTTGTACAGGAAAACAGGAAATGAACTGGGACTTAATAAACATAATTAAACTAGAGAACAGCAATTTTGGACCTGTTTACACTGGGGAAGCATGATCTTGGAAAAAGTTGCAGTTTATACATTTCTCAAGGCCACTTAAGTGGCTAAAAACCACAAACCCCTAGACTGTGCTAGAACACAGAAATAAGCTTCCTGCCCACTAGTACCCTTTCAATATCTCCAACATCTCTCAGGCTGAGTGAGTTAGCCTGTGTGACATGCAATACATTACCATGGTTAGACAGAGCACTACAGTCTTAATGCACTGCAAGCTTCGTGGCTTACCACGGACTCGTTTGACACCAGTATAATGACAATAAAGCTTGTAAAGACTGCTCAGGCCATACGCTGAAAGAGGCAGCAGTCATTAGGCTGTCTGGAGTCAGATGCTGTCCAGGGCAGGATAGACACCTTCTTTTTTGGAGAGTAATTTCCACAAGTCCCTGCCCAATACAGTTAATCATCGAGTTTTGAGAGAGTTTGTCTAAAGTTTGCTGTAGAGGTCTTACACAGCAAACCATACTGGATTGGCCCTGTGCCCCATTCACCATGATGGGAAATGTGTGTGCTGACAGGGGTGTACATTTCTGTCCCAGTAGTCATACACTTTCTGGGGCTCAGGAGCTGTGATGTGCCATGGTGATTTTTAACCTGCCAAATGCCATCTGGCTGAATTTCTTGGATCTTTGAAGCTGTGTATGTCTGATCCATTGGGCAGCGTGGTATAAATATGCATAGACAACCAGATGCAACTGGGAGTGGGTGGTTGCAGAGAAGGAAGATGTGCACAGTGGGGAAAATTTAGGAAGTGGAAGATCCATCAGGGAGTGGGAGAGGCAGAAGAGGGGTAAGAATAACATAATTGTTTGAATAGGATTTAGAATGAGACCAAAACAGAGGTTTACTCCCATGCATGGTGGACAGAGGAGGATGTGAGAATGAAAAAGAAACTTTCTGAGAGCAGGAAGCCCAAATACGCTTAACATGCTGGATGTGTTTGAGTAAAGTGTATTAAGTTGTTTTCACAAGCAGGATACAATAAAACAGGCAAGACACAATATATATATGTATCTGTCTGACAGCTGAAGCACAACTCTCTTTCAGGTGTTCTACCTCCATTAGTTAACTCTGTGCTGGTTCTTTTCTCTGAGAAGGATGAAGCGAAAAAACACCTTGATTAAGGAAAGCTTGGAATACAACTGTCAAATATGACCCTACACATTGAGATTATTTTTCACAGCTGGTCATAACAAAAACATTTGCTTAGAGGGAGTTGGTGACCTCCTTTTGTAAGGAGGGCACAAGAATCATGTCCTGGCCTTCAGGTGATGGACACGTATGTTAATCAAATATGTAGCAATGGTATTCTTTTTACTTAACTTCTTTGTATAATTCTTTGTCTTTTTGCTGTTCTCTTACAAGATCAGATAAGTAATAAAAAACATAATTAGAATTAAGCGAATAATTTGCAATGAATAACTTAGCAGATAAATTTAACCTCTTTTCCTTCCTATGGAATATTGGTGAGCAGATCATGATCCCCTTTAACATATTCATTATTCTAATTTATTCTAAAAATGTGCTTCATCTAATCTTCTGAATACTTGGCACTCATCATTTCCTCTGTGTGTTGCCTGGCTATGATTGATCACAAAAGTCACATGGTGTTTATATTGTTGCCTTGATAAACACTTGAATGCTATATATTATATGAGTATGTATTAATTTATGCTTAATTTGATTACTACTTCAAAGTTCATTTTCTGTTAAAAATCCAGAACAGAAAGATATTGTTTTGTGTCATATTCAATAGATAATAGGATTTTTATCTCTGAATGTAGCCTGTCTCACCAAACTCACATTTCTGCAAGAGCAGAAAATTCTGTAAAGTCTGAAAAACCCTTCTCTTTCTATAATATCCTCAATGAAATGATTCCTAACAGTGTGATAAAATAGTTGTATTTGTATAATGGTTTTGACACATCCCTTTTCCATCTTGTAAGATGGAAGTATACAATACAAGTAAGATCTTGCATACTCTGATGGTATTATTTGCACTGAGGAATAGCTGTAGAGTGAATTGATACAAGTACTGATAAACTGTGTAAGAGGCATTCAAAAACAAAGCAAAAGAATTATAAACATAAAATGAAAAATCTTGGATGCAATCAGTTAAGATGACCATGCCTATAACTGGTTACAAAATCATGAAGGATGTTACTAAAAGCCATTTCAATCAGATGGTTTGAAACAAACGCTTAAATGCACCCCAAAACCTACCCGAGTCTAGACAGACCAATTTAGAAAATAAAAAAATTAATTAATAGATAAAAAAACGAAAGTTGTGAGCAAAACTATTTTTTGAGAATTTGGCATTTTCTATAGACTTGTTATAAAGCTCAGAGCTCTATATAGACAAAATGGAAATCAGGATCAGAACCTTCCTTGAGGGGGTTCTCTCAAAATCCCCAAAAACATACTCTTAAACGCACTTCCTACCGAAAAGACCAATACACAGGATCCATGGACATACTCCAAATTACACGACAACAGAGTGGTAGAATTACCACTGCTGGCTATTACACAATAATGGTTGTAGCTGAAGCAAGACCTACATATATGTCATTTGTAGGAGACGAGACACAGTTTTCTATTATAGAAAAGAAAAGATCTGACCCATCCCTGAATACCCAAATTATCCTGAACTGATTTTATAGCACACTAGATATGCTAAGTAACTCAGTATCAGTGAAGAATTTTCCGATGAAACAGTATTTGTCATGTGCCAAATGATAACTAATGTAAAGTGACATTACTTCCACATTTATGAAACAACCCACCAGAGAACCTTTGTGTTTCTCAGATCTTCCAGGTGATCTGCTGCCTTCTGTGACGAAGCCAGAAGCCTACTTCCCATGGCAATCTTGCTATGGGTCTAGGAGGCTTGGAAACACGCTATCTAGTGCCAAAGGTTTAAGACAGACAATGACAGGAAAGTTTCTGCCCTGTAGTTTTCTCACAGATCTGCCAAAAATTGGGATCCTTGAACTCGAGCTTCCAGGGCTATTTTCTGTTTGAAACGCTATTGACTATTTTTAAAGTACTATTTTTTCTCTTCTATGGGAAAGTCTCAGTTGTGCCCTTTGTGTTTCAGTGTGGAACAATTCCCTCCCCTCTTCTACTCTCTCCCTAAATCCAGAATTTCCTGTGAAATAAAAAAGGTCAGGTTTTGACCTTGTCACTTATAGACAGCTGACCTCTGTGCTACACACGAGAAATGCAGCCAGTCCCTCCACATGCAAACAACTCAGACTATTGTATGGGCTTGACCCCATGTTCTTACTCCACTTTCTGTAACAACCCATACAGTGATCTCATGAGCAATCACATTGTGTTTTTTTTCAGATTTCAGACTTAAGGAAGTTTGCAGAAACATCCTAGATGTTACATGTCAAAGGGTATACCACAAAGATCATAAGAAAATAAGAAAAATGCTTATTTCAGCAACTGGGTTTTCTCATATTTTGTGAAGCATAATTTTGAAGTGTCAAAGGTGTGACACACTGTTCTGACACAAAGACATCGACTTCATGTGCTGTACCCTTCTGAAACTGTCAGTATAGCAATATGATTTACTCCATACAAATTATTGGAACAAGTTCACCAATCCCTTTATCCCCTACTCCCACCTAGTTTTCATTGAACAATTGCTGGAAAATGCAAGAGTAACTCACACAAATTCTGCATTACGCTGTGTCCTCATTCACAGAAAACTGCTCAGTTCCATCAATGAGGCTTGATAATGAGGCAATTAGCTTGGATTTTTGATAACTTAACCAAGTATGGCATTATCCAGCTCCAAAAAGCCAAGCCACCACAGCATTGAGTGGACTCTGTACATTCTCTGTAAGCAATCTCTTCTGGCTGCCCAAAATGTGAAATAAGAAAACCTAAGATTCCTTTTATATAGAAAAATATTGTTTTTAATCTTTCAACATAATTTATATTACTATTCAATGGAGCTGGTCAAACAAACAATGACAGTAGAGGCATCTGACTTTGTACCAGCCATCACAAGTAGTCTACTGCAATTCTAATGATTTGTCAGCAATGTGAAATATTATTTAGTATCAAACTTCAATCCTACATATTGCTAATATATTCACTGTGAAAGCTTACACCTGTAGCACATTGCTGCCACTGAGGCAAAAGAGTTTTGCTATTTGCCTCTGAGAGAAAGAGAGGGAAAATATATCCTTGTTCTTCCTGAGCTGAGCAAGTAGGTGAGAATGTACATGATCACACTGGTTTTGCTAAGGAAGGCTTAATTATGTACAGCTCAGACCTGTGGCATTTTAAAACTGATCAACTTTCTTTTAAGTGTATCTATTAGGAGGTTGTTTGCTAGCACAATTTCTGCCTTTTAGCAGTGATGTCAGTCATATAATCTAAAGATCATATGCTCTAACTGAAAGTCTGTGTTGGAGTTAGTATCTCTTACTTAATAGCAGTCTTTTTTGTTTGTTTGTTTGATTGTTTTTTGTTGTTTTTTTGTTTGTTTGTTTGTTTGTTTGTTTTTGGGGGGGTATTGTAATTAAATCTCTTCTGTTAAAATACAGTCAAAGAACAACAAAAAATGACGTTGCAGTTGAATTTGTTCTCAGTGGCAAACACATACACTTCCCTCATCAGAGCTCAGTCAGTGATGCCAATACATTTTCACAATCCTAACTGCTCTGATTATCAAATTGCATTTCACACTGTTACAGTTTCACTTTAATACTCCTCTTTTTTTATTATTATTATTATTTTTTTTTCTTTACGGATCTAGGGATAGTGCTAACATGCATCAAAAGGGATTTATTCCTCCCCGCATTGAACAGATGGCAACTAGAGGACTGTGAGTAAAAGAGAATATAGCTGTGGGGTGTGTGATTGCTGACATTGGCTGGGCTAACAGTTTTCAAACTCCATTATATGTCCATGTGCTTGGGAGTGTTGGTTTAAGAGGATCCGGCAGTTCAACAACTCATTGAGGTAAAAACACATGAAACAAATTCCTCTCTGTCAAATGGATGCTAAAATTAAAAAGCAGCTGTTCTAGTTCAAACAAAACTTTGCTGTCATTTTGGGCTCACCTGTACTTTGAAGGTTAACACAGGAAAGTCACACATGCATACTTACATATGCAAAGATTTCAAAAAGTCTTTCTTGAAGGTTTTTTTTTTGTTTGTTTTTAGCCACTAACTTCTCTTCCATGCTCCAGACATCTGGTGGCTTCCTCTCTGCTAATATGGGTCACAAACACCATAGGGAAGCCTATAGATTACATCACACTTGAGATGTTCTCCCTTATGCTATAGTACTTGCTCTAATTGTGTCTTCATTAAAGTTTGAGGAAAATGTTTCAAACACCATTGTAAACAAATTTACAAAAGTTTTAATGCATGAAAAAGGACAGAAAACACACAATTATGTTAGACAAGCATTGGACTATACAGTCTTAGCTTACTCCTTGCCTTAATGTTACAATACTGCTTTGTGATCAGAACTTTAGAAGGGGCTCCGAGACTACAGAAATATCTGAACACAAAGACTCCCTTCAAAAACGTACAATTGTTATATAATTCATGAACACTGAAAATTTATTAAAACATGTTTATTGTCTGCAGGAATATGATAAGTTAGTGATTCAGTTATCAGGTAATTATGTAGCTAAATTGTCTTACATGGTCATGTAATTACTATACATTATTTTACATTAGCACATTGCATCATTTTATTTATTTATTTTACAAGGAAAAGCATCATAACTCTGTGGCCCTGAGCAAGCTTCAGGCTGTGGAGAGTTTACTCTTCTTATGTTCTGTAAGTGCAAACAAATAGCATTTCATTTCCACTACTTGTTTTCCGTGCAGTATCTGACACAGTCAAGATAGCAGTGCAGGTTTACAAAGTTCTTGCAAAATATGAAGAAAACAACAACAAGGCAATAGTGACAACTTCAGTTCTTGAGTCTCCAATTCAGCCAGCATGGTTAGACTTTACATGAGTATGGAGCCCTTTAGATGAGGTTGATATTTGTATGGAGCAGAAAGGGTCCATACTGGCATGCCTGCAACATGTAGGTGCATCCATTAGATTTTTGACAAAATTTCCTCTGCTTCTTGAATCCAAATACACAATTGCATCCTTCCATCAAGTAACTTGTTTCACACTCTTCTGCTTGGAATTTGCTTTAACTTGCATGAGATTGCCTCCTGTACACTACAGGCAAGACACAAAAGAGAAAATCTTTTGTTTGTCTTCATTGTGTAAAGTTGTACAGTTCAATGCAAATCACTGAAATAAAATTCCACTGTAGCAGGGCAGCATTCTAATTTACTGTTTTCATTGCATCTGGATTAACTGTATGCATTATACTATGCAGGAGGTTTATATTTCAAGGTAAACAACCTTTGTAATACCCAAATTTGAATTCTTTGCATGTTGATGTACTCCTCTGTCAGTACTTGACCAGCTCTTACACGTCCTTAGTTCTGTAAAGTTCATTAAATTTGATCTCTCTGCAAAATGTACAACAGGAGATAAATTATTTTAATCAGTCATTTTTGCTTGTTCTTTCAGCTGCACAGTGACATGCCTGACAGATCTTCTGGCATCATTCTTACATGTATCTGAGATATTTTCTCCCCTCTTTCTTTGGCAACTACAGAGAGAAGGGTTATTAAATTCTGACAAACCTTCACAGTTGTCATCTATCCTATCCATTGATTGTTCTTTCTAAATAATTTGAGTTCAGGTATGCTTGATATGCATATAAGCTTATATACTTATGCATATAAGACTTCTAACATACCACATGGTAGCAATAATCCCTTGATTTCTAACTTTTGTTTCAGCATAATAATTTTATTTATTTATTTATTTATTTATTTTCACAGATCAGTCTATGTGAGCAGTGACGTGGAAATGACATTTTATTATTTATTTATGTATTTATTTATTTATTTTCACTTGATTTCATGACTGTCACATGTCACTCTCAAATGGTTTGTACAGGTTGTCTGCAAGGTAAGCAACGGCCATTTCAAAATCAATACAATTTATTTATTTATTTATTTATTGACAAAGGACTTGAAAGTGTACAGTACATTCAGTTAAGCTATAATGTAACTTAAAATATACACTTACTGGAATTACAAGATATAATTTTAAAGTCTGGGGACTGATATCCTTTCTTTTTTTAAAAAGCTATATTTTTAGTTAGTAATGATTTGAATATAACAATTTTTTGAAAATGTGATGTGTATTGTGAGACAAACAAAGAATGAACACTATCATTATTGTACTGTATTTGAGCACATTTACTTTGATAAGACCTAAAAGTTTAGTCAGGTTGGTGCATCATTGTGCAAGAAACTGCAAATATAACAAAAGGTAAGACACACTGTGATTTTTCTATGGTAAAAATTACCTGAGAAAACAGCATTCAAGATCAAACGCATATCTTCCCTAAAATAAGTTTGTTAGATGTCTTTTTATTTTCAGTTTGTGTGAGTCAGGGATCATTCATTTTCAGCTCATTGTTCTTTTGGACTTGAAAGCCTAAACAGATAATACAAAAACATTCCGTTACAAAAGAAAGATGCAGATGTTTTTGTGTTTTAATACCTGTTGTGGAACAAAATGCTTATATGAGAACTGAAAGAACCTCAGAAGACTGTTGACAGTGTAAAAACCGGTTTCTAGGAGATGGTACAAAAATAAACTACACTGAAAAGTCATACATTCAATGCATCTTGTATGTTTTGCCAGAAATGTATAAAACTTTCTGACCTTATTACAACACTTGTAGTTGTAGGTGTTAACAGACTTTAGTCAGTTTGTACAATTCTCTGAATTCTCTGCTTCATTTTAAAAAGTCTTTTTATACCATGTCTGAGGAATTAATATGGAAGAGTTCTTTGTTTGTAAGAATACAATAGTGCTGTCAGGCTCTTTTCCACTCTGTTTTCCATTACTGATTGTGACCAGTTACATTTTCTAAAGGAAAGAGTATGAGAAGCAAAGCTACTCTTCTTCCCCTTATTTTGCTGTCAGCTGGCCAATGCAGAGACAAGGACTATCATGTATAACTACTGATTATGCATGTGTATCCTGGTGAATGCCTTTTCTAGGAATTAATCTACTTGTTTTATATTCATATTGCATACATCATTACTTTTGTCATTTAAAATAAGTGGCACTGGTAAAATCCACTCTTCTTCACTCCTTTTGCCAGCTTCAAGCCTTCTACCTGACAGTTTTCACTGGGTGGTAGCTAGTTCTTACACTGTGTTAAACATGAATCATCACTTCATACCCACTTTCTCCATGTCATTCAGCATTGCAGAAGCATCTGTCACATTTCCCAGTCAGTCACCTCTTTGTGATGACAAATTCTAATTCTTTTCAGTCTACTCTGGGTGTTTTCATACAGGAGTTGTTCCCACTTCTGATTATCTCCTCTATACTTTTGATAGCATCCAGTCATGTAGCCCAATATTTCACATTTTAGACTGATTGAAATGTTTACTTTTACAGCTATTCAAACTTGTCTAATTTCTTGTAATCAGTTTACCTGACAAATAGATTAATTATGAAACATAAAGCAGTGGGGAAAAAGGTGGAGAAAAAAATAAAGTTCTGAGTTTATTTTGTAAAAGTGGCTTACATACTGTGTGTAATACCACAGTGCATGTGTCTGACATTAATGAGACAGCATAGGTACAACTTTTTATAACACTAACCTGCTAATAATTTTATGTCTAAAAAAGTCTCTTTATTAATCTTTTTATCTGTAAAAATGTTATGAAACTTGGCCTAACAAAGCTTTGTTAGAAGATGGAAAGTTTGTAATGGTATTATATATCGTTTGCATTTCACAGAATCACACAGAATCACAGAATCACAGAAT
The DNA here is from genome assembly GCF_963932015.1 of Anas acuta. Taxonomy (NCBI): domain Eukaryota; kingdom Metazoa; phylum Chordata; class Aves; order Anseriformes; family Anatidae; genus Anas; species Anas acuta. Next base: position 58,672,964 of record NC_089017.1, on the reverse strand, counting down.
TTCTAGGTTGGAAGAGACCTCAAGATCATCGAGTCCAACCTCTGACCTAATGCTAACAGTCCCCACTAAACCATATCCCTAAGCTCTACATCTAAACATCTTTTGAAGACTTCCAGGGATGGTGACTCCACCACCTCCCTGGGCAGCCTGTTCCAATGCCTCACAACCCTTTCAGTAAAGAAGCTCTTCCTAACATCTAACCTAAAACTCCCCTGGCGCAACTTTAGCCCGTTCCCCCTCGTCCTGTCACCAGGCACGTGGGAGAACAGGCCAACCCCCACCTCTCTACAGCCTCCTTTAAGGTATCTGTAGAGAGCGATAAGGTCGACCCTGAACTTTACCATTTATTTCTTAAATGGTAAAGTTATACATCAAATTGTTCATTCAGAAAGCTTAATTTTCCTGTCTAAGTTCTATGTTTGCAACCTATATAACACCTATCTCTCTCTTCACTGTCTCCCAAATATTAACATAGATGTCTGCACTAATGCCTCTAGCATTTAAAATCATCATCCTCCATATTTTGTAAACAGCTGTTGTGGGACATCGATGAAGATATCTGCAAAAAATATTCAAATATTCAGGCATCTAATTACTGCATATATTAAACCATTAAGTATTCAGTATATATTTTCATAATTTAAAAGAAAAAAGAAAAAAACATTAATCACCTAAGAACATCAGTGGGTTCAGGCTATGTGGTTTACTCAGGTTCAGGCTGTGACTAGAAAGAAAATCAATAGTCTCCACCAAAAGGATAAAGCTAGGTCACTCTTCCTTCCTCAACATGGTTTTCTACTGGAAAAAAAAAAAAAAAAAGTCTCAATCATTGAACATTTTCTTAAATTTTTTCATTTTCCAGCTCACTTCTAGAGTTTCCAAATGTAGCTGTCCTGTTTTTCCAAACTTAGTCTCGAGTCTGTCTTTGAAGAAGCCTTGCTTGTTCTTTCTGTATTGTGCATCAGGTTGCTAGATGGTGAAAAAAAATAAATAAATTGCTTGTCAAGGAAAGCAAAGATAAGCAAAGATTTAAACAGGAGCTTAAGTACAGCCATATACCACCAAAATTTAAGTGTGTGTTCAACTGTAAGTGCTGCTTATTTGTCACTGAATTAATGGGATTTTGGCAGGCAATTTAATATACACTTGTACTTTTTTGAAGTCAGTGGGATGTTAATCAATGGGACCTACCACAAAGGTAGCTTTCTGAGTGAGATGTTCACAACATCTTTTAACTCTCTGAACATGCTGAGTCTTAAATTGATGTACAGAGAATTTTAAAGCACAATTATTACTATTATTTATTTATTTATTTATTGTACTCCTTGGACTGCTGCATTAGACTTAATCTGATGAAGAATAAGTATTTCATTGTTTATGTGTATATATTACAGCTGATTAATGAATACTGCTCATTCAGAACACATCATATGATCAGCAGCTTTCCATTATGTAGTATATCCTCTACAAAATATCCAGAATGAAGGTACATAACTCTGCTTTACAACTTTTGATAACTTCACTTAAAAAAAATTAAGCAGATTTTGAAGCACTGTGTAGTGCAAGGAGAGATACCTAATGGCTTTATATAAATGTTACTAGTTTATGAAAATTGCATTATACTGATTATTAATAAAAAGAGACCACTTGGATTTCTAATTATTTCAGAGAAACATATAAGTATACTTCTTTCCAGGGTCTCCAAAGCCATATTCAGAGAGGTCTTTTTTAGTTTTATCTACCATTTTCAACAATAAACAGAACTGAATGACGTGAATTATCCAAATTGAATCGCTAGTAGGTCGAGGGAGGTGATTGTCCCGCTCTACTCTGCGCTGGTGCGACCTCACCTCGAGTACTGCGTGCAGTTCTGGGCACCACAGTATAAAAAGGACATGAAACTGTTGGAGAGTGTCCAGAGGAGGGCTACGAAGATGGTGAAAGGCCTGGAGGGGAAGACGTATGAGGAACGGCTGAGGTCACTGGGCCTGTTCAGCCTGGAGAAGAGGAGGCTGAGGGGAGACCTCATCGCAGTCTACAACTTCCTCGTAAGGGGGTGTCGAGAGGCAGGAGACCTTTTCTCCATTAACACCAGCGACAGGACCCGCAGGAACGGGGTTAAGCTGAGGCAGGGGAAGTTTAGGCTTGACATCAAGAGGGGGTTCTTCACAGAGAGAGTGGTTGCACACTGGAACAGGCTCCCCAGGGAAGTGGTCACTGCACCGAGCCTGTCTGAATTTAAGAAGAGATTGGACTGTGCACTTAGTCACATGGTCTGAACTTTTGGGTAGACCTGTGCGGTGTCAAGAGTTGGACTTGATGATCCTTAAGGGTCCCTTCCAACTCAGGATATTCTATGATTCTATGATTCTATGATTCTAATGTATCTCATAGAGTGGGATGTCCTTATGGGATTATATTGTTATGGTAAGTAAGTAAGAAAAGCAAAAGTCATTACGGAACACATAAAATTTCAGCTATGACTGGACTGCATGTCTTTCATACAAACCACTGTTAGCCTACACCTTGTTTTATGCAAGAATATGAATGTAAGAAAGTATAATTCTGCAACTACAGAATAACAACAAGAAAACAGCATCATTAATCAAAGTATTTTTAAGATATTTCTTCACAAAACAAAGATGTGTCATTTACAATAGCACAACAAATGTGGCTTCCTGTAAAAATGTACTGTAGAAAAAAACATTGAAGGTTAGCAATGAGGCAACAGTAGATTAGGGTCAGTGGTAACTGAGTAAAAATCTTTTTTCTTCACTTAAACTGTTACAGAAATATAACCATTCTCTCTCCAAAATTAAATAAGCAAATAAACAAAAATCCTCTGACTGTCCATAAAAAACAATGTTAAATTGTCTCATAGGAAATTCTTGCCAGCTGTGCCTTTCTTCTCTAACACAGGAGCTGTGCCCTATTTGGTAGATATAAGGGAGGTGTACCTACACCCTGATGCATTGTTGGCATGTGGCAATACAAGAGAGATTCTACATTGCTGTGTAGTCACGAAGGGAGGGCAGAACCACTTCATTTCCTGTTGATCTTGGGCAGATTGTATCTTCTATGAGAGAGCCATGATGTCACTTGTTTGTGATGGACATACTGACCTTCTTATGTTTCTCCTGCCAAGCAGAAAGAAATACATATATGTGTATATATGTGTATATATTTATATATATATAAAACTGCATACACTGCACAGAATCTCTTAAAACTACTGGAGTTGTTCTCCTCTTTCCAGCACCTTAATTATACCTTTCAGAGACTGAATTCTTTCAAAAAACAACAAAAAAAATTATTATATAATATTTTTGCTTTAAGGGAAGACTTGTTTGTTGGACAAATGGGACTTCTTTTTCCGTTTCTATATGATAGGGCAATTAGACTTCACCAGAACTTCTCATATAATTATATAGAGCAAAGAAAAAACCTTCATTAAATTTTAATGATGAGTGTGATTGTGCTGATTAGGATAATAGCAGTAATTATATACTATCACAAGTCTTCTTGTTTATATTGCATGTTATGTATCTTGAAGCTTATCTCAAAGTTTGTATTTATCTTAATTTGGTCATCTTTGCTATTATTGTGAGTTTTATTTACACTCTCTGTACCTTATCGCTACTACAATTTTATTACAAGTTTTCCAGATAGGGACATGATAGGCAGCCACCTTTCTGTAATATACTTAAGTATTTCTCTCATATAGACTCTGGGAGCTTGGTGATATAAGATAGCTTGAACTTTAAATTCGAGAAAATTTTGAAAAAGAAATCTGATTCCCAGTCACTAGGTACCTGAGTCATGAGTGATCCATGAGATGGGTATGTTAAGAGATGTTGAAAGTCCAGATACAATCAAAAGGACAAGCTAAACACAAGTCTGTTTGCAAAGGTCTGTTTGCACTGGCTAACACATTCAGTCTCTTCATATCCTTCAGATGTGCATAGGCAAACCTTCTGGAACAGCAAGAATTGCCTCATCAGATGAGATACCATGAGTTACACTAGATGAGAAAATAGGATACCTGCCTCTGATAAAGTAGAGTCCTTATGTAAAAGAAAGATCATGTGTATGAGGTCAATGGGATTAAAAAACAGAAAAGACAGTCAAAAACTGAGTGACAGTGATCCCTAGGGAGAAAAGTCTGTAGCCTGGTGGTTATATCTCTGCAGAGATATGTCATTTGGGAAAAATAAACAAATTCAACCAAGGACTTCAATCTCTTCTATGAGGGTGTAAACTTCTGAAAAGAGCCGTAGACGTTCACCTAACAAAATGTGGAAAAGGAACACAGCATTCCCATTCATAACAAGGCTTTCTCCACTACCTCATTGTGTTGGGAATCTAATCACTTTATGCAGTGACTTAACTTATGCTCAGGTTTTCACATTATTCATTCCAAGTCCAAACATGCATGGAGACAGAATTTGAACATTTAAATGTACAAGAGTTATGTTCACATCTCAACAGAAAAGAGGACTCCAAGAAGACAGTTTAATATTACAAGTGGATACAAGTAAATAAGTATGGAGGCATCACAGAATCACCTAGTCCAATCCCTGTGACAAGCAGGATCACCAAAAGCACATTGTGCAGGATGGCATCTAAATGGATTTTGAATATCTTCAGAGAAGGAGACTTCACAACCTCTCTGGGCAGCCTGCTCCAGTGCTCTGTCACCCTCACATTAAAGAAGTGCCCTCTCATATTCAGCCTGAACCTCCTGTGCTTCAGTTTGTGCCTCTTGCCTCTCATCCTGTCACTGGGCACAACTGAAAAGAGACTGTCTCCAACTGCACAACACCCTCCCCTCAGATATTTATACATATTGATGAGGTCTCACCTCAGTCTTCTCTTTTCCAGGCTAAACAGGCCCAGCTCTCTCAGCCTGTCCTTGTACAACAGGTGCTCCAGTCCTCGGATCATCCTAGTGGCCCTCCTCTGGACTCTCTCCAGTAGTTCCATGTCCCTCTTGTACTGGGAAGCCCAGAACTGAACAAAATACTCCAGGTGTGGCCTCACCAGGGTTGAGTAGAGGGGGAGGACCACCTCCCTTGGCCTGCTGGCAACACTCTTCTGAATGCAGCCCAGGATCCCATTGGCCTTCTTGGCCACATGAGTACACTGCTGGCTCATCGTCAGCCTGCTGTCCACCAGGACTCACAGGTCTCTTTCTGCAGAGCTGCTCTCCAGCAGGCAAGCCCCCAGTCTGTACTGGTGCTTGGGGTTATTTCTGCCTAGGTGCAGGACCCTGCACTTGCCTTGCTGAACTTCGTGAGGTTCCTCTCAGCCCAGCCCTCCAGCCTATAGAGGTCCCTCTGAATGGCAGCACAGCCCTCTGGGGTACCAGCCATTCCTCCCAGCTTTGTGTTGTCAGCAAACTTGCTGAAGGTGCACTCTGTTTCACTGTCCAGTCACTGATGAATAAGTTGAACAACACTGGACCCAGTACTGACCTGTGGTGAACACCGCTAGCTACAGGTCTCCAGCTAGACTCCACACCACTAAGCACAACTCTCTGAGTTCTGCCATCCAGACAATTATCAATACACCTCACTGTCCATCAGTGATAGACGAAAAGGCTCTGCAGGATATGTGGGGGCATTGTCTTATCTTATTTTCCCCACTAATCCGTCTTCCATCCATATCAAAATAGGACACTATCTCCTCCACCTTCCCCTTTCCTTGTGAATTTCCCATATGTTCTGAGAGAGGGCTTTGGCAATACTTTCTGTGTACCTGCATACAAACAATCACTGGCAACCTTACAGCTTTCTCTTAAATCTCAGTGCCACAAGCTATGGTGTCGGTATCCACACAGAAGAAAGGTTTGGTTCCTTGTCCTGCCATGTCCTTAGAATATGACTCAGTCTCAATTGCCTCCATCTTCACTGTGATTAACCTTTGTTACAGACACCCTGCAGGCTGTTGCTTGCTGGCGTACACAGAGCTTGTGTCCCACCTGGGGATAAGCGCATATAATTTTATAGTGATGTGAGTGTAAATAAATAAATAAATAAATAAAACAGTCTGCAGTTGAATTGACTGATTAATTTGTTCATGCTCTAAGGCAGCTGAAGGCAAATACTTTTGCAGAGTCAGTGACTAGCTGTAGCTGTCAGTCCCACACATAGGATGTGATCCTCGAAATGAAGGGATTGTGAGTTAGCAGGAATAGAAACAAATGGTTTGGGATGAAAAAAGACCTCTGACATTGTATTTTGGTATTTCAGATTTCAGTGACAAAGGTACAGAGGACCACGTGGGGTCTTCATTAAAAGATGTCTAAAGAAATAATGAACAGTGATGAAGTGACATGATCAATAGATTAGCTCCAGTTTACATTTGTTATAATTCGCACCTAATTGCTTGCTTGGGTCTGCCCGTGGCCTTAATTGCATACTGGTATGTCACCTTTGAACTCTGCTCTATTAATTTTAATTGTAAACAGTGGACTGTCTTTGAAATATTTCTTCCAGTGTTCTTTCTATTCTGTCACAACTGAACCTATGCCTTCCTGATGTGTTATCAAAAGGAAGTGTTGTCCCCCTGCTGTGCCTAAAAAGTCACTCTTGGTCAAAATGCAGAGGTTTTGAATGGCCTAGACCAAGCACTGGCCCAAGAAACATCAGAACTATTTACAATAAGTAGAAAATCTGTCTCATCAAATATGAAGTCTTTTTAATATGCCCATGTATGTGTAAGCATATGTACATCCTAAGTTCAGACTGATTCAAAATTCTGTAGTAGATTGGAGTTCACTTACTGTATAGGAAATTTTTCAGAATTCATAGTTTTCTTTTTTCTTAACATTGCCTCCAGACTTTAGTGAATAATGTTGCAGTAGTAAGGTCCTTCAACTTATTCTAATATGAATCAGGAACAGATCTTTCTATCCACTGGGTAACATTTACATTTATTCCTTTGTATGTCATACAGAGTCATTAATCATTCTAGCAGCCTCTCTACCTCATAGGAGATGTAGGGAAATGATAATGTTTTATGTGTGTAATTAATCCTGTGGCAGATGTGTAGTTTCCAAGACTACTGCCATTAGAGTATTGACAGGATTCAGAACAAATATCCAGGCACTGGCTTAGTAATGATTTTAATATGATAATATCCAGTTACTCATAAACACAGAACATTCAGACCTTAAGTTTCACATAAGTGTTTTTATTTGTAAAGGCTTTCAGAGAACTAGCGAGGAGGGGTTTATCTTAATGTTGCTTGAATAAGCAGCACACAATTAACATAGCAGCTGGGTGTGCATAATTCCTCAATTCCCCTCCACTCCTTGATAGTCACCATTTGTAAAGAGAGAGGGATAATTTATAGAGAAAATAAAGGTCATCCAGGGAAAAAAAATGATGTAAAGCAAGCTGCATATACCTTTAAAGATTTGCTTGTAAAATTATACTTGCTTTCATTCCTGCTAAAATGACCTCCTTAGCTGGATTTTTGGCAAAGGGACAAATTCAATTACATATCATGATGAAACTGAGGAAGTAAAAATCCCCTATTTCTCTTTCACAAAGGAATGCCTTTGTGGTACGTGTAGATTTTCATCTGAGGATAGGCAGGACTGATACTTTCTCATGTTTTAGTGTTTTTGCCTATGTCAACTTTTCATTACCTGTCACTGTATTATTCCTTATTCTGCTGGAAGGTGAGTGAATTGGTGAACCCCACAATTGTGAAGGCTATACTTTGCATAAATGTGGTTCTTCACAGTATTTTAAAACAGTATACACTCCCTAAAATAATAAACGTGTAGACTGGTGGCAATGCCTCCTAATTTCAAATCATATAGCCACTTATGGCTAATATGTCTCCTTATTGACTGTAAGAATGTGTTTTGCATTGAGTTTGGACCATCTTGATTCTATAACTCAGAAGGAATAATGAATGTAACAATTCAGTATTCCTCAGCTTGGTGGCTCTCTGTCAGACTTGCTCCCCATAAATAAATCTTGACCAATACAAGAAAGACAGAATTTACCTTAAACAGCTTCATGGTAGTTGTTAAAACTTGTAAATAGCTATAAATCCTGTGCTTTCTGCGTATGATGAGAGGTTTTGTGGAAGCTGTTGCAGTGTGGAGAGGAAATAGGTCAGTGATGGTTGCTTTTCAATCCTCTAAGCCAGAGGAACAAAACAGAGATGGGGGAATCAACAATTTCTCTTGTTCAGAAGAGGATTTGGAGAAGGGGACTCTTCACTTGAGAAGTGTTTGTGAATCTTTTATGGATCATGCATGCTGCCTACTCCCCACTTCTATCTTCTATCCACCACTGTGCAACTACATGAGATGGAAGTCAAAAACACCTGCAGAATTCAGCAGATCAGCTGTAGACAGTTTCATGCCCCAGGTATGGTAAAGATGTGTGGAAACAACTTTCAGCCCTGCCATCTCCATGGTCCATCTCCACATCTATTTTCTCCAACTTTCATGATTCACTTTAAACTTCACTCTCCTTGGATCCTTCACTGTCTAAGACCGTATTGTCCATAATACATTTGGACATTTCTGTCTGTGGCACTACGTGTACACCATTAACCAACATGTGGAGACAGGGGAAGTGTGCATGCCTCTGCCGACAGGGGTTAGCTTCAGCTGCATGTATGTTCACTCCACTCGAAATAATCCATGTGACTTTGGTGACTGAATGCTTTGGGTCCACTGAGAAAACATTAATTATGTCCCTCTTCTGTGTGAGGACATTTTGACCTATTTCTTTATAAAAGTATCTAAACTTTTTGTCAGGGCAAGAAACGGGATTGTCAACATTATTCACAAAATGAACACAGGATGAAGGTGTTCTCAGCAGCTACCCCAAAAGTAGGATATCTTGGAGACATTGAGAATGCATAGCCAGCTTCAATATTCATGTTAGGTGTGATCATCCCTGTCAGATCTGCTCTCTGAAGTTTGCCTCACTTGATCCACTTAGAGATAGGGGATTTTTCTCTTTTATGTTGCTTTCTGCAGGAGCAGTAGTTAATATATAACATGTAATTTCACATGTGCTGAAATTTAAAAAAAATAATAATAATCTCAATTAATATTTTATGAGGAATTTCATTCAGCATAATGTTACACATATTGGAATGTATATACACTTTATTATAGTTTGATTACCTTTCATTTATACAAAATACATTTGGTTCCATATTTCAATATTTTTGACCTGTTCTATTACAATATATGAGGTCTGTATGTAATTTTGAATTGCTATTAACAGAATAATTAACAGTAGGGAATTTTCTTAATATTAAAACGGTGAAGAAAAAGATAATAAACATGTTGTCAGAAATGTTTGGAATGCCTGAATTCTGTGATTAATATCTGTGAATCTGTGAGCTGCTGCTTGCCAATTTATTCCAATTAAAATGTGAAAAAGAAGGTTATTCATTACAACTAACACAATTATTATGTGCACTGCTCCTTTGCTTTTCTTGTTATGATAAAATGAAACTAGTTTGTCTATTACAAAGACAGTATGTAGCAAAGTTAGAGTTAGTATCCTCCAAGTTGATTCTGTGTTTCAAAAATTAAAAATATCAGCACTATCACAGAGTCACAGAATCATATAGGTTGGAAGAGACCTCAAAGATCACTGAGTCCAACCTCTGACCTAACACTAACAAGTCCTCCACTAAACCATATCACTATATCATCTAAATGTCTTTTAAAGACCTCCAGGGATGGTGATTCAACCACTTCCCTGGGAAGCCCATTCCAATGCCTAACAACTCTTTTGGTAAAGAAGTTCTTCCTAAGATCCAACCTAACCCTCCCCTGGCACAACTTTAGCCCATTCCCCTCTGTCCTGTCACCAGGCACATGGGAGAATAGACCTTGCTACAGCCTCCTTTAAGGTACCTGTAGAGAGTGATAAGGTCACCCCTGAGCCTCCTCTTCTCCAGGCTGAACAAGCCCAGCTCCCTCAACCGCTCCTTGTAAGACTTGTTCTCTAGGCCCCTCACCAGCTTCGTTGCCCTTCTCTGAATGTGCTATGTTCTATAATAAAACAAAATGAGGAGAACTGTAACAGGTCAAATCAAGCATCTGTCCAGCCCAGTTGCAATGAGGAATTAGTACAAGATACTTCGGAGTGGGTTACAACGTAGCACAACACTATGGACTTATAGCATTTTGTAGGTCCTAATTTCTGGCAATTCATGGGTTAGAGACTCCCTGAGTTGGAAGCTATATTAAGACACTCATTTTTACTAGCTACTGAGCAATGTTTTTCTCTGAATTTTTCAAATCTCTCCTTGAATCCAGCTACGCTTAAGGTCTTCACAGCCTTCTGTAGCAGTTAGCCATATAATTGTAATTCCATGTGATGTGGAGAAAGAAAATTATTTTTGTTCATTTTAAAATTATTGCCCAGGATATCCATACAATGCTCCCTATTCCTGGTATTGCAAGAAAGAATGAGGAAATGTTTTCTCTTCACCTTTTCAGTAATGCTTATAACCTTACAGATGTCTGTCTATCACCTTTTTTCTGCATTGTCTATTACCTTACAGAACCATTCAAGACCATTTAGTTTCTTTGTTTGAAAATCATGTTATAATTCTGAGCATTCCTGGTGCCCTTTCCTGACTTTTCCTGTAAAATCTCCTGAGATACAGTGACCAGATCTGGTTTTAGGAATCAAGATTTGTGTTAGTAGGTACAATCTAGGCTACACTGGCATAACAATATTATTTGTTTTGCTCTCAGTTCTTTATCATGATTCTTCAGATGCTATTGTCCCATTTGGACAGTTGGTACTTCATCACTTTCATACTTCATCATTTTTGGAAGCCTTGAGTTAATGCTCTCCGAAGCTGGCAACAAGGCTACAGCAAGAGAAAGACGGGGTGAGTAAAGTGTCCACCCTTCCCATCCATCAGAGATGCCTAGAGTAGCATCTGAACACCTGAACTCCATTAACTGTTGGGAGCCATCCTGAATTAAAGTGCCAAAAAAAGTCTTTTTTGTTGTTTGTTTTTAATTTTTCAAAAAAGATACATAAGGAGACTACAAGTTCCTAATCCTGTGATAACTGGAAGCAGATGAAGAGAGCCAGAAAACGAATGAAAATAAGATGAAGAAACCAAGCTCCATCCTAGATCTAGACTGTCTCAAGGTGGTTCAGAGCAGTAATTTACTCTTGTTTCCCCTGTTGATTTGTGAAAAGTAGGTTTTATTACCAATTAATCCGAAAGAGTTCCATGGATTTATATCATATAAAATAGCTCTGAACAGAGAAGCTTCAGGATTTTCTCCTGGGTGATTTTGAAAATGATCCATTTTGCTTTTCTGTTATGGTTTTAATCTTTCTTTTGCACCTCAATCACATTTGACTCCCTTTATTTCTTTAGCCATGTCCTTATTCTGAGAAACTGAAATATAACATATTATAAATCTGCTTGCTTTTAACAACTTCCTCTTCAAAATCTTTTGAGTCTGTTCTTATTTCACTTTTAAATTGAAGTCACCTGAGGCCATATTATTCTTTATTTTGCCTTTTTTTTGGACATCAGTTTTAAATTCTGAAGATTATCTTTTTAACCGCCTCTTTCTTACCTTACATTTTTAACTGTTTTTTTTTTTTTTTTTTTTTTTTTTTTTTTGGGGGGGGGGGGTAGGGAGGGGCGGTAGGATTTGATATTAGTATTACTTTCATTATTTTTATTTTTATTTTTTTTTTCCCCCCACAAACTTTTTAACAAGGATCCTGACACTTCTTTTAGTTCTTTCTAGCTCAAACCTCTCTTTATTCTCTTGGTTCACTTTCTTCTAGAACTTGTTAGCTCAGGCTAAGAGATACTTAATATTAGTAGATCTTCTGTTTTCCTCCAGTAAATTTAGATACACCTTTCTTTCAAGCAGTTTATTAGTGTATACTAGTAGCTGGGTTATAACTGATTGCATTAAATGTTTTATTTGGAATCTATCCTCAAATATGTGCCATTAAAAAATTGCCAGCCCCATCAAACACTTTCAATTTGAAAAGCACATTAAGTCCTGCCCAGCTGCACAGTTTTTCATGTTTCTAGTCTGAATTATATACAGTGTCTCAGCTTAACCTAAGAACTGTGCAAAGCAGTATACATGTATTGTTTCCTCTTGGCAGTGTTCATAGCTGTAAGAGACAAACTGGTTAATTTTTTTTTATTTTTTTTTCAAATTGATTTATCTGTTTATGATCTCTCATTAACACATGCTGAACCCTTTTGTACTATTGCTTGCTTTTAAACTAGATAATGTCCATTGCATCATGTCAAGATATAATATGGTGTTACAGATCCTCTCTTCCAGAAGTGTTGGGCCAAAAAGAAAAGTCTAGGAAATTCCAGGCCATTAAACAGATTTCAAATTTGCTTTGTGAAAATCCCTGTCATGCAATAAATCATGCATCAAATAAACTGTGATTAAAATAGCTTTGTTATGCTTTTAGACTTCTGGCGTATATTACCAAAATATGTGGAGCTGAAGCAAAATAGCTCTCCACTTTTAGGGAGATGTCCTACTGCTGACCAAGTAGCAATGGCAGAAGTAGTGCTGTCTCACAGACTGCGTTTTTATCACTGTATTATCCACCATTGCTCTGAGCAGATGCTCCTTGATTTATGCCAAAATTCACTACATTCAAGACTGTGACATTCACAGAAAACAGTTTAACCCACAACTAATCTAGTATACTGCATGGTTTCTGTTTTCTTGTGTTTTTAGGACTGTCATTTCATATGAGTGTAAAATATTTAAGTAAATAAATTTATATACTGCCACTTCAACAGCAACAACTGTAATTAAAACCCTATCAGAATGAAAATCTATGAAAAATAAATTATGGAGGGGGTGTACAGTCTGTTTTTATGGCAAAAACTGCTGTGGGGTTAATATCAGTGATACTCATAGTGTTAATGTATAGAGTAGTCTTTACACAGTTAATGCATACTGATCAATTTTAATGTAAATTAATTGACAGGAATTTACTGCTTCTGGTTAAACACACAAAAGGCTTAGAGAATATATCTTTGAATTATTTATTTTTCTTCATCAGCCAGTCTATTTTTTTAGAAAATATCTGGTTTCTTTTTGTTTAGAAAATAATTTCACCCAGCAAATAAAAGGCACTGTGTAATACAAATGCTTAAAATAAGTCATCTGGGGGTTGATCCGAAGCCCTTTGAAGTCAATGAGAGGTTGCCATTGACATCAGTGGTGTTTGAATCAGATCCTCTAAGGGATAGGTATAATAAAAGCTGATGACAGAGAAGAAGGTTAAAGCTAAAAGGTAGATTAAAAAAAAAAAAAAAAAAGATGAAAGAAGAAAAAATTGCTAGACTCACACAGCTTCATACCACTTGTGGTGAATCCATCAAAATCTTTAACCATTTAAACTAAATACAAGTTTCTCTTTATCATGATCTATTAAATGATATGGAGAATACAACAACAGACTTTGAATGAAGGTAGGTTCCCAAGTCAGGCTGTGGTGTTCAGATGTGTTGCACTTACAGCAAGTGCTGTCTATTTCAGAAATAGTAAAAGCTTCACTGCAACATCAACCAGATGTTTAGTATTTTTCATGGGTGGTTCTTGTCTTGGTAATCTGTTTAATGAAGAATTGCAATGTCAAAGAACTATGCATGTCACAACTGAAAAGACAATATAAATATATTTTCAAACATTACTCTCTTTTTATGACTGTCTTTTCTTCCTGAAAGACTCCTTCCAACCTATTGAATAGTATACTTTTTTTTTTTTTTTAATGCAGTGGCATTAAATGCATTTAATGCATCTCTCATTCATTTTCTGTCCTTCTGCAGTATCCATTCCTGAGTCCTATATCTTAAATACATATTTTTAATTTGGAACAAGCAGTTTAAGCAAATAGAAAATAAATATTTCAATCATAGCTGGCATTTTTAAATATTAATATGCAGCTAATATCTATGGAAGTAGATACTGATGGAAAGCATCTCATTAACATCAGGACAATCTTTGTCAAGGCACTTTTGAGTCACTATTTTCTGAGCTACATGACTATAACAGCACACACACTTCCTGTAACACATACCTGTAAGGCTTTCCATACATACTTTCCTGAAACACATGCATAGTCCAGCTGGAAAGTTACATGACCTCCTCCAGTTTTAGGCCAGGTCAAACATTTGGTCTACATGTGCCTTTGAATTTATGCTAAAAAACCTGCATGTATATGGTATTGGTACAGTCAAATACATGCAAGTAACTTTGAATATCTGATTCATTTAAATGTTCTTAATTTTCATAACTCCATCATCTATAAAAGTTATGTCCAGTTTCTAAAGAACTATTTTTTTTCTCAAGTGCCTTAAATCCTATTATTAAATTAAATTATATTCAGCCAATAATGATTTAACGGTTATGTTTTTCCTCAGATTTTTCTATGCATCTTTAAAAAATTTCAGATATGAGTATAAATAACACAATATATCCAGCTGCATATCATATTATATAATCTGAATAATTTGAAGTTGTACTAATTTTGGAATCTTATAATGCAGGTCTTATATTTATGATTTATTATGCCAAAACTACAAATAATTGGCATTATGTGGAACTAGGAATAAGACTACTTTATACAGTCTATTGTGAACACACACCCCTGAAATAAATGAGTTGACAAAAAATTCCCCAGGCAGTGACAAATAATAGTGAAGATTTAGAGAGCAAAAGCATTGACCTGTTTAGGCCTGTGTGCTGGGGACTAGGCAGACTTACATTCTCTGCATCCTTGAATGCGTAGAAAACATTGAACAGATTTAAGTTATTTCATATTTTGAAAGATTTTTAATTTTTATCCAGCTTTCCCAGGCTGGGTATCTATGGCCATCTATGCCAAATTGATGAAATATAGATGAATCAATCCTATATTTTCATAGATCACGTTCCAGGTGAATTATTATTTTTATTATTATAATAATTATTATATTGTTTAAAATCATTGGTGAGGGTCAAGTAATGCCCAGTGATAAATTTGTTATGTGTAGGACAATCAGTTTTGCTTTTACAACAACCACTAAACATCTATGTTTTTTCCTAAGGCTTAACAGATTTACAGAGGAAACTCACACAGGTAGGGAGGAATATATGTCAATGAGATTAAATACTTCTGTTAATGAAGAATTTGGGGCATTTTTCCAAACATTTAATGAACATTCTGGAAGATTTTGTTTTACTCTAGAGGTCCAAAAGCAAGTAGTCCAACTTCTTTTTTTTACTTCTGAGTTTTTCTTTCTTTTAAAAGACTTTCAACTGAAACAATAAGACTGGTTCAATGTCTGTCTGTATATATGTATATATTTATTGCAATTTTTCCCTGAATTCAATTATTGATGTTACAAATTAAAATGCATGATTGTGTTTCCTGAATGCTAAAAAATCTGACAAAAATCAGAACTGATAAATATTAAATACTGTATTGATTTATACTAATGAGCAAGCAAGAATATTTTAATTGTATTTCTATAACAAATATGATTTCCATGCACATACCTATTTTCTGTTTGGAATAGCACATTCTCAGCAGCACATTTAAAATACATACCAAGGCTATAACGAAACTGGAGGAAAGAAACCAAATAACATTTGGATGCTTTTTACCCTCGTGATATTATCTATAAGGTCGTCAACAACTGAAAATTTATTGTGCTAAAAGACCATTTAGATTAACATCATGAATAGAGCAATCTACATCGCAATAGGAAAAACGGTTTTTTGTTTCTTTTTTGAACCTGTAACATTTTGTCATTGCTTGATAATGGATTCTTTTGTTTCTGAACATTAATAGCTCTGGTTTTCTAAAATCAGTCAACTGCATTATACAAGCTTACCATGCCAGAGAAGCACGGTCTGCTATTTATTGCTTTTTAAATGTTTCTTTAACAGAAGAGACATAATTGTAAAGTTTGTATTATATCCTGGTTCCGTTCAGATACCTGAAACCTGGAGATCTAGACAGAGTTAACCAGGACTTCTCAAAGCAGCAACTGAACTAAAATTATTCTAGGGTATTTTAATTATTCACATGACAGCTGTTAAACTGGAAACAACCCAAGTGACAGAAAACTTCTCTGTGAATGTTAGCAACTTAACTGTTAAGGAATTAGAGAGATGCTTCTTAAAAGCTTTTCTTTGCTATTATATCCAAACCCAAGATCTGTCATGGGTTTGGCTGCAACAGAGTTAATTTTCTTTGTAGAGGCCTGTATGATGCTGTGTTTTGGAATTTTGATTAAAATAATGCTGATAACACATGGATGTTTCAGTTGTTGCAGAGCAGTGCTCACACAGAGCCAAGGACGTTTCAGCTTCTGGTGCTGCCCTGCCAGTGAGGAGGCTGGGGGTGCACCAGGAGCTGGGAGGGGACACAGCCAGGACACAGTCCAGGCTGACCAAAGGGGTGTCCTGTACCGTGTGGTGTCATGCTCAGCAATAAAAGTTGGGGAAAAGAAGGAGGAGTGTTCAGAGTGATGGCTTTTTTCTGCCCAAGGAACCAGTACGCATGCTGAGCCCTGCTTTCCTGGGAGTGGCTGAACACCTGCCTGCCGATGAGAAGTAGCAAATGGATTCCTTGCTTTCCTTCACTTGTGTATGCAGCCTTTATTTTACCTAGTGAGCTGCCTTTATCCCAACCCCCCGGTTCTCACACTTTTACCTTTTTGATTCTCTCCTGCAATCTCACCTGGGAGAGTGAGCAAGCAGCTGGGTGGGGCAGAGCTGAACTCTAGGTTAAACCACAAGATCTTATGATGACAGAATGTAAGGAAAAGACACCTCTTTGGGTAGTCAGACTCTGTGCTAAATAGCCACATATTATATTAGGAGTCTCTGGATAGCCCAATATAGCAGCGGAGGCCACATGTCTGCTGGTGCTGGAAGCCCAGAGGCCAAGTAACCATGTTGTGAAAGGCTCAGCAGCACAAGCACTTTGCTCTGAGCCTCTGGTCATGGTCCCGTCTCACTAATCTGATCTCTTTCTATGATAGGGTCATCTGCTTCATGGATCAAGGGAAGCTGTTAGATGTAGTTTTTCTGGATTTTAATAAGATTTAGATACTGTTCCTGACAGTATCCTTGTAAACTAATTTTCCACCTGTGAGATGAGCAGATACATGGGGCTCCACAATATAGAAAGGATGTTAAGGTCCTTGGAAGCATCCAGAGAAGGGCAGCAATACTGTCTAAAAGTCTGGAAGGCATGACCTGTGAGGAGAGGCTGAGGGCACCTCTTTTATCAAACTTGGAGAAAAGGAGGCTGAAGGGTGACCTCATTGCTCTTTGCAGCTTCCTGTGCAAGGGAAGTGAAGGTGCTCATCTCTCTGTGGTATCTAGTGACAGGACATGTGGGAATGGCTCAAAGCTGCACCAGGGTGGGATTCAGACTGGACATAGGAAAAATTCGTTTACTGTGATGGTGGTCATACACAAACTTCCTAGAGAGGTAGTTGATGTTTTAAACCAGATCATGTTTAAGAAGCATATTGTTAATGATCTTAATGATATATTTTAACTTTTGGTTAGCCTCAGAGTATTCAGACAGTTGGACTCACTGATATTTGTAGGTTTGTTCCAGCTGAACTCCTCCTCTCCTCTCCTCTCCTCTCCTCTCCTCTCCTCTCCTCTCCTCTCCTCTCCTCTCCTCTCCTCTCCTCTCCTCTCCTCTCCTCTCCTCTCCTCTCCTCTCCTCTCCTCTCCTCTCCTCTCCTCTCCTCTCCTCTCCTCTCCTCTCCTCTCCTCTCCTCTCCTCTCCTCTCCTCTCCTCTCCTCTCCTCTCCTCTCCTCTCCTCTCCTCTCCTCTCCTCTCCTCTCCTCTCCTCTCCTCTCCTCTCCTCTCCTCTCCTCTCCTCTCCTCTCCTCTCCTCTCCTCTCCTCTCCTCTCCTCTCCTCTCCTCTCCTCTCCTCTCCTCTCCTCTCCTCTCCTCTCCTCTCCTCTCCTCTCCTCTCCTCTCCTCTCCTCCATGAAGAGGACTGTCTCACCAATGCAGGTGCAATGAATGGGGATGCATTACTCACAGACTCTCATAAGAGGAAAACAAACTGGGAGTGTTATATGGGCCCATCTCCTGGCTCAGAGGTCCTCCTGTCAGATCAAGTTGTTCAAGGTTGTGGACAGTTAGGTTTTCACTCAGTTCCTCTAACCTCTCCTGGCACAGCATGTGTGTCAGCCCCTTGTCTGCCTTGACATCTCTCCCTTGGATTTGCACCAGCTGCATCCACAACTTTCTTGCCCTGGGGAACCAAAACAGGACACTGCATTCCAGGTGCTGTTTTTGCACAAGTGAAACCCCAGAGCTGAGCAGTTACCCAACATCACCAATCCCACTTTTTTTCTCCTCCCACGCAGAGGAAATAATTTACAAATCAAAGGACTCTTCACTTACCTACACATAGGTGCCTCGTACAACTAAAGGATGGCCATTCCCCTATCTTTGTTTGTGATCTGTCAGCTTTGGGAATAGATGATGCTACAGCTTGAGAAGCTTGTGCCCTTCTGGGGTGTCAGCTGGCAATCGGTTAGTACTCTCAAATGTGTTTCAGCTGACACTAACATTGATGTGTGGGCAGTGAATCCCTCCTTCAATGTCTGATTGCACAGAGCCTTTGTAGAGGACATGCAGATGTAGAAAGTAGGGAGCTTCCCTAACAACTTTCCCTGTCTTATCCAACACAAAGGTGATATATCAATAAAAGTCACACTGTGGCAAATGTGTGGACACCCACTCAGTTTACATGGTGCTTTTAGTTGTGCTTTTTATCAGTCCATCTATATGAAATGCTCCTCACCTCCATGAACTTTCTTCATCCGTTCTTTATTTGTCTGACAGCTATTCCATTCTTCCTGCCATCTGCAACAAAATGTCATGATTTTAGGCCCTGGGTATCAATTATGACAAATACCTGTATTCAGTGCAGAGTACATGTAGGGGGTATATTTAGTTTTTCTTTCTGTCTTTCTGAGATGTAAAATTGCCAGGTGGGAACCTGAGGAAGGAAATTTGCTGTTGGAGCAATAAGGAGGAAAAGACATTTAAAGTAATGCTGTAATTCTGCCAATTCAATCGAATTTAAAAGCAGACTGGAAATCCAGGATAATAAAGTTCCTAAAACATGTGTGGAAATTGGCAGCTGTGTAGAGGACAGCAATATCCCCAGTGCCCCTGCAAGAGGGTCAGTAGGCTGTACCCAGCCATAGCCAGGGCAGACCGTGCCTGCCTGGAAATGTGGCCATGAGGAGAACAGAGAGGCAGCACTGTGAGATGGATGGCGCTCTGCAGGGTAAAGCATGCTGTTCTGTAGAAAATCTCGTTTCATTAATTCTCCTGTTCGTTGAAAACCATTTTTCCAAACAGCAGTAGCAGCCCACCAGCAAGCTCATGGTACGGACAATAATGTGGGACATAATTGCTCTATTTGTCTAAATGCCTTCACCCCTAGCCCTTCCCTTTCCTGTCAATTTAGATTGATGTTTTTAGGGGCAGAGCTTGTCTCCTAGTGAATGTTCAGTGGCATCTTAATAATTGTGAAGGTCCTGCAGCATGACAAAAAATAATGTATGTGGTTTAGAACAGTGTGACTGATTTGGAGCCCAAAATAACCCAGGTGAATGGGAGAGCTGGATTTGATACCTGATCCTGAGCTATCAAACTTAGCTCAGCATCACAGAAATGTACATCAAACGGAATACCTGGCAGCAAGGCAAACCAGTATGGTATCAACTCAGAGGCTTACAGCGGGTGTTAAAACCCACAGTTAGCCACCTGCAATAAAAATGCAAGCCATGGTTAATGCTGCAATAAGCAAGCTAAGACTGCTTAGTGATCATCCAAGTGTTTCCTTGTGTCAGGGAGGACAGGGTTCATGCCACAGCTCTGGGAAGACCTGGAGGCTGTAGTTTCATGTTGGGTGATGGGGCCAAGCACAGGTTGCAACCACAAGATTGGCTCTTCTGCCCAGGGCCACCTCACAGCCTCACAGTCTCTGTGCTGGGGCTGAAGTGAGAGAATGAAAAAGGGGGAGAACAGCCATGCCTGCTTTGCTGCTGAAGATGTTGTTGTGGCATTGTCACTTTAGTCTGGTGCTTGACTGCTCTGGATAACCAGGAGATCATCACTTTGCTGGTGGCTTTGTAATCAACAAAAAGGGGGGCCCAAAGCCAAGGAGCATTACGCAGACTAGCATAAAGACACCCCCCCCCCCCTTTTTTTTTTTAAATCTCAATTTTTTTTCACCTAGTCCTTCTAAAGCTCACATGTAATCTCTTGAACCTAGCACAGTTTAGGGCTAAGAAGACTTCTCCCATGCCAATTTCCCTGACCTGTTTTCAGAAATATCTTTCCATAGTATCCTCAATGGAGATGTCACACCATGCTAGTTTGGATTTTTGACAACGCCAAAACAGCCCTAGACAGACACTTCTATTTTCCTGATCAATGATACTGCACCTCAGAATGAGCTGTGCTGCACCATGAGCTGGTCTCTGCCATACAAATGCACAGATTATATTACATATATACATTTCTCTTTCTATATATATCTGTGTATGCATTTATATTCTCAACCCACAGGATGAAATAATTCTGCACCATGTACATTTTTGTGCTGTTAAGGCACACTGATGCTTTGCAAGCAAAACAGTAGATCTTTCATTTGCCGGTGACATTGCACAAAGTGCTTATAATTCAGTGTTAGCTTATCAGCTGTCCAATCTTCCACTCCAGGGAATGTGTCAACCATCAAAAGGAGTGGAGGAAGTGTGCTGAATCTTAATGGCTTCTATTTCATCAGACTCACTTTCTTAAGGGCATTTAATCAATGAGGACAAGTAGTAGGCAGATTTTTAAATAAATGTGTCACTTTAGGTTAATCCACAGTACAGCTGAATGTATTTGTTTATGCGATTCCCCGAATATGTTCTTCTGCTGCTCAGCTGAATTGATAATCTGTAAATCAAAACATGTTACAAGTAGTTTTAAACCAGCCTTGAGCAATAGCTTCATTTGACCTACTGGTATCTAAACCATCCAGAAGTTTCAGATCCAAGGGTGTTTAATGTCAGTGTTTCATATTCAGCAGAGTTTCACGGAAACCTTTGCTTCAGTGAATTAAATTGTTTTCTGGTCACTATAGGCTTGTAGAAATATTTTCTTTTCTTTTTCTCTCCTCTCCTCTCCTCTCCTCTCCTCTCCTCTCCTCTCCTCTCCTCTCCTCTCCTCTCCTCTCCTCTCCTCTCCTCTCCTCTCCTCTCCTCTCCTCTCCTCTCCTCTCCTCTCCTCTCCTCTCCTCTCCTCTCCTCTCCTCTCCTCTCCTCTCCTCTCCTCTCCTCTCCTCTCCTCTCCTCTCCTCTCCTCTCCTCTCCTCTCTTCTCTTCTTTTTTCTTTATTTTTTTTCTTTTCTCTTTTTTTCTACCTCTTTTCAATTTTCTCTTTTCTTCTTTTTTTCCCTTCTTCTCTTTTTTTTTTTTTTTGTGAAATAAAAAAAAAAACACTAAATGAGATAATGAAAAAAATGAAATATTTTAAAATTGCATGTTACCATTACTTGTTATCAATAATTTAACAACTAATGCAAACATTTAATAGGATAATCTAAGGAATCTTACGTACTTTTAAGAAGTAAAAATGTGCAAACTGCTAAAATTGTATGAATATGTAGATATAGCTGTGTGTGTGTGGGCAGGTGATAAACAGATATGCACAAGCTCTGATTTACTACTTTTTAACTCCTGCTAATTAAAACACTGAATCTGTTTATCCTTTCTGCTCAGACATGAAACAAAGGTTATCAGAAAATGCATGGGGCAAAATTGGTCACAAATTATAATATGTTAATTGTACAATCACACCAATATATACTCGTGTTGAGGGAGAAGAAAGCTGACAGACTAGTGGAAAAAATATCTAGCCCATCCATATGAGATTTGCACTGATGCAAAATATTGGCAAAGTTGCTTTGATTTTGACTGATAAGACCAAGATTATAATCAAGTCCAACAGCTAGACTGAAAGTCAAGTGTTACTCAGCTGTAAGAACATATAAGGTGTAGTTAAAATCCCTAAGAGACCAATGCTGGTTTTACCTGCATAATGACCAAAGTAATAGTGCAGAAATTATACTGTGAGATAATAGAAAACTTTCTCTTACAACCTGTGGTGGAAATACTCTGCAGATCGAAGTGTGTGACATTGTGAAGGACATCTGTGATTATGAGAAGCTGCTTGTGTTATGTAATATAAATCACTCAAGCATGGGCATCCAACCAGAATATGACTTTCCAGTTCATGTGAGGAGTAATTAGATTGACGAGAGAGCGTCACAGGCAGAACAGTGAAATAAAATAAAATGCACCAACAGTGCTTGTGGACAAAACAGAAAATAAGGCTGAGCATGTGTTACAGGTTCTCTCTGTAATGTTCTTACAATTTTAAGGGTGATTCTCACATGACTTTAGCCTGTCACAACTGCTTCATTTCCAAGCTCCACAGCACTAGCATTGTAAGTGCTCTTATAAACATATGTATAATGGGTACTTTCAAATGTATATTCATGTGCCAATTTGTATTACAATTTTACTCTTCTTCATTCACGACAAATTAAATTCATTCCTGTGCATCCTTCTGGTAATGTACAATTAGCATCCTGAGACTGCAATCTATTTTTTTCTCTTAACTTGCAGGCGGGTCTGAAGACAGCAGGTAAAACCTACCTTATCCCTTTAAAAATGATCTTTAATATGGATCTGAATGCCACGTAAATCAATCTATCCCATAAACTGTGTCTCAACCTCTTTAAGCATATCTCTGTGTTAGTTTTAACATCATTATGTCCCATTGTGATGAAAATGGACTTTCTGTGTCCTATGATAATGAAAATAGCCACTTTATGCAGTTTTTGCCTGCAATTATCCAGGCTTTTCTCAGACTCTAGAGAAATCTAAGCTAATTGCTTTGGGACATTTGCTACATTTCCATAAATTCTTTGTTAATTTTTCATGAGAAACTGTTATTGCAGTTGGCCTTAAAGTTCCCATTGTATTCAATAATGTAAAGAAGTCATTATGAAAACATAACCAATTCACTAGTGCCTCCATCAAAGCTATGCTCTTTTTATCTACATGTATTCTCAGGTGAGACTGAATGACTCATCCAAACCCTTCAATGGATCTTTTTTGTGTTTTGATGCAGGCTTTTCTTCATCTGAGCTTACTCAAAGCAAACCTAAAAGTGGTTCTATGTGGTGCATGACCTTGTCATTATAGGACATGATTTGAGTCTGCTTTATCTGACAGTTGGCTATGGAATTGCTTTTATACCTACTCGTGAAGCCAAAGACAAAGAATTCTGTTTTAAGTGACATGGTAGTAATAAAAATGAGGCACATTTCCAAGGGAACACTTCACCACTTGTGATGTTGTATTTGATTTATTGATTAGTCTGAACTCAAAGTCACGATTTCTGTAGACTAGAAACAACAATAAAATATTAATCTGAATCCATTGCAGTGCACTTTGTGCAGATATCCAGTAATACAAACACAAGTTATATTCCAAGCAGTATTGAGCACTGCTTATCAAGATTGTTTTTTCTTTCTTTACTCACCTAGAGTACAGTACACTGGTGTATGTTTTCCTCTGCAACATTCTCCTGAAATGAAAGTTTATGAAAGATTATGAAAGTTGTTATATTAATTAGATGAAACACTACAAGACAGTGAGGAAGAATAAATTCAAATGAGGAGTTCTGGGGTAACTGCAGGTCGTTGCGGACTTCTGAAATAACAGCAGCTGTGGGCAGCTGGCTACAGCTTGTCAACTATTTTGCAGAAATAATACTGCACAAATCAGAAAACAAGAACTTTCAAAAGCATGGTTAAAGTTGTGTTATCGACTGTGAAAAAGTATGCCACTGTCTTCTGCAAGATGCAGAGTAAAAGTAATGACTGCATTGAGGACAAGCTTCTCAATATAAAAAAAAAAAAAAAAGAAAAAAACAGATTTGCTTTATTTTGGTGGTGCTGTGCTAGTTTTCACTCACTACAACACCAGCCTTGATGAGGTTTGAACAAAAGCATCAGTGCAGTCCAACAAGATGCCACTTAAAAGTCCCTGAACTGCAAGAAACCTTCTTGGCTCTCCTAGAACCCTGAAAAACACTAACTCACAAAAGTAAAATAAAATAAGTAAATAAAAAGAAAAAATGCAATAAAATACAATAAAATACAATAAATAAAATACAATAAATAAAATAAAATAAATAAAATAAAATAAAATAAAATAAAATAATAAAATAATAAAATAATATTGAGCCTGTTGCATTTGCATTTTACAGATTTCCACCATTCAGCTCTTTCTGTTGTGATCATAAAATATTGACATCTTCGTAATCAGATATGTGTCACTGCCATCTCTGAAGCAGTTCATATAATTTTCAGTGAAAGACACACTTCTACAATGATTTTCCCTGACATATTTTAACAGAAGAGAGAGTGCATTTCTGAGGAACAAAAGGAAATGAAGAAGAGCAGGGTGAAAAAAAGTTGCCCTGAAAAAATAAGGATAAGCTAGTGTTTTCCTAGTTAGAGAATATTGCTTAGTGATATGATTAATGGAAAGCACAGGTTTTCTTGATATCAATAGCAACCATTATATGCTAGAACTGGATCATTTAATGACCTATATTTCTCTAAGGTCCTCTAATGTCTGATTGCTGAAAAAGGCAAGGGATTGTAAGCAAACCTCAAAAATCTCTAAGGTTTGACTCAGAAACATGCTCACAAATCCCATTGCTTATCCTAAGCTTTTCTAAACCTCTTTCGTGTGGTAATGAAGCAGAGGATCATTGTATGATTGGATCTCTTTTTTCTCTTGTGGGTAGGTGGTCTAAAATAAAAGAAAACCAATACTGCTTGTGATATTTATCTTAATCTGAAGAAAGTAAAATGCAAAATTTTAAATAAGTAACATGGTACCACTTTTTACATTTGCACAAAAAAAAAAAAAAAATAGTACATCTGGCTTCAGTATTGTTTCCAGACTCAGGTTTTTCACGTTTTTTAGTGGATTCCCTGTTCTGAAGACTATTGATTCAAGAACCGTGCCCTTCCCATGCTGCTCAGGGGCTTTATTCTCTGAGGAATAAACTGACTTGAATGGGAATATTGGCAGCATATGGCACTGCTCAGGACATCTGAAGTGGATGGTTCGTTATATGGGAAGAAGATTTACTCTTCTTTAGCTCTCATTGTTGCATGCGCTTTTGAGCAGCACACGCCCTCTAACTCTCCAATATGGCAATTTTACTGCTCCCGTTTTTCTAGGATTTGCTGCCCTGATGCTAATAGAAGTGAAAGAAACAGTACAGCAGCTTGTAGGCTGGGATTTTAACTACTAAGCTGTTGGGGTAATTTGTTTTCTTTTGTTTTGTTTGTTTTGTTTTTCTTTACTGCAGTGGTAGCAGAAATAGTGGGGGGGTGTTACTAGGAAGATAAATCTTCTGTGTATTTAACTTCTAATATATGTGAACAAGGAGTATCTCTACTTTATCCAGAGCGCTGGATGTGTGTTTTTGCCCAAGAGGTACAACCACCCTCTCCACATTCTTCCATTCAAAATATGATGTGCTTTGAAAGAGAGAAATGACTGGAAGGCCTTCTGTCATCCCCAAAGTCTACACCTGCTGAAAGACTAATGGACTTACCAGCTGGTCTGCCTTTCTTTAATCATCTTCCCGCCAACATCTGCTCCAAGCAGCAAAGCCAGCTCCATGTGCTCAAAATGGCCGAGGGAGGAGGGAGGAAAAATAGATCTGCTGGTGGGGTAGGGGACTGCTATTTCACATGGGGTGTGAGAGATAGGAAAGTACAGTTATGTTTTTCCCTTTGGGTTTGAGCAGAGTGAATTTGATGAAAGGGTGATTTTGTGTTAGAATTGGGCTAAGCAAAGTATTAACTGAGAAGGGTGGGACAAGGATCAGTGGAAGAGACATGGGACACAAAATTCTGCAGACTAGGAGACGAGATACAAACTTCTGTGCCTTCATGAAAAGCTGTGAACATCTGTGTGTTTACAGATGATTGTAGTGGGAGCCAAAGGACAGAAAGGAAAGAGGAGTGGGGAGGTGCAAATGCAAGGAGCAAATCCAAGTCTTCTTGCTCAGGAGAACAAAGCCAATGTTTCTTGTACAAACACTGCTTCGGTCATGCAGGAAAAATGACTCTTAGCTTCTGGGGACTAACTGAATGTTTTGGCTGTGCTTCCCTAAGCAAGTCATTCTGCTTCATTTGTACATGATAATTGCAACAGGCTTTACAGCTTGTAGTCCCCTTACTGTTAAAGAAAATTTCACATGGACCAATTTAGGCCAGAAGGCCAGGTTTATTGTATGTTGATCATGTTCGCAAGCTCATATACAGGCTAGATAATTTCTTCTTTGGTAGCTGAGTCTTAATGGTGTTTTCTTTTACATGCCAGCTATTTTCTAGCTTTTAAGTATTTTGTCACTCTGATATTGCCTGAACCATGAAACCTAATGAAGTGATTACATAAGCTAGTGAATATGGCTTGGTTCTTCTCTCTTTTCTTTGCTAGAGTATCTGTTAAATACATGAGCAAAAAACAGCTCTCTGACCTACCAGCGAAAAATAATAGAAGCAGGAGCATACACACTCGGTAAAGTAGCCTTAGATTTTTACATACACGTTAGTGTTTAATTTCAGTCTGTCAGACAATTAAGAAGATTGTTTAGGTAATATTTGTATAAAAGGCATGTATAAAATTTTCACTGAATCATTGGCTGGGTACAAGACTGATCACCAAAAGCAAAGCAAAACCCAAACAAAGGTTTCCATTCTCACACCAATTATTCTATTCTGATCAGCTGAGTGTATGGAAATATCCCTTGACATGCATACACACAGTACTGATTTCCCTGTAAGTAAGCGCAGTCCACCACTATCACATTCCAATTACATAGCTGTGCTATGAAGACAATTGTTCACTGAAAGCTGTTGGGAAGGCAAAGTTCACATGCCTTTAAAAACAAAACAAAACAAAATGTAAACTTTTGACTGTTAAAGTTCATTACGCTTCCCACTGCTCTTCACTTCAGTGAAGGATCTCACAGGAAAGCTGTTACAGCAATGAAAAACCCATTGCTTTACATGGTGCTGTGTTTGCAAATTCCCTGTGGCTAGTGCATTTCTTTCTCAAACTGAAAGAAATGAAGTGTCATGTACATCACGTTGTTCTTCATTGCTCACATTCCTCTTTGTGTTTACCAGAATTTTTCATCACAAGAATGCAAGAATGGCACTTTACTTAAAGATGGTGCGCTATGTTAAGCAGACAGTATTGTCATTATTTAGCTGCTATGGTAGACTGTGGATGCAGTCCTGTTGATTTTATTAAAGAGGTTGTCAGGATCTATAATTCACACATCATTAACCGCTTCATTAAAACTACAGCAGCTCTGTGAGCCCTAAACTTGTAACAGTTTCAAGACAATACAAGTAAATGCTCACTGTCTGAGACATGCAGACATCTCCAGTGACTTGTTCACTGGATAGTTAAAAGACAGTGTTGGTTTTTAGGAAATACTTTTTTTTCAAACTATAAGCATGAATGCATAAAACATGTTCACTTAGAATTTATTTAATTTAAGTTAAAAGCATTACTTTGCAATGAGGTGTGCATTCTCACATCATCAATCAAAAAATAAAAGGCAATAACATACCAAAATGTACAGTCATTTAAGCATTTTCATATGGTTTAAGTTTTCTTTACTGGAATATGAAGCAGCCGGTGTCCTGAAACAATGTGAAGGAGAACACTAACAGTCGTGAGCAATGTGAATCATATTTATTTAAGAACTTAAAATTAATGGAGCATTAATTATGTAGAGATAATTTTTATTTCCCTATTATTTTCCCAGAGTCCTTCTATATTTCTGTTTTGCTAAAGTCAGTGTCTGTCCCTTGTCTTCTCTTTCCCTCTTTCACTAGACACCTCCTTCTCTTTCCCCACTTTCTTTGCTAGAGCTACCCACTCAGACACAAGAATATACCATGGATTTTTGAGCTGTGCTTTGGAGCCTGGTCAACTTGAGCACATTTGGAACCAAGCAGAAAGATTTGCACTTCCACCCATAAGCTGTGGAAGCCTCATGGGTGGGATGCATGTGCAGCTCTCACAGCTCTTTCACCCCTCTTTTCAGAGCCACCAGCCATCCCCCCTTACACTCAGGGAGGCTTTTGGTAAAGCTCTATGGTGTCCCCATGAATTCAGATCCTGTGCACCTGTCCTATAGGCTGCCAGCCTTCTCCCACACTTCCATCACCCTGAGCACCCCAGCCCGATGGTCAGCCCCACAGGCACCCCTGCAGATGCCCTGACTCAGAGCCACCAGGATGCTCTGAGCTTGTGTCCCAGTAGGTCTGGACCTGCATTTCTGGGACCAAGCGTGTTGCACTGTGGTTCTGCAGCAGACTGGCATCCATAAACCAGGGTTCTACTCAAGCTACAGGCACTACCTTTGGCATAAAGAGCCAAAATCTATATTGTTTGCAAAAAGCAAGCAAAAGCTGAGCAGATGTCTGGAAAGCTGGCAGTCTTGTGGGAGTCTCAGTCCGCTGTTATTGTTAGAGGTAGGGTCAAGGGAAGAGCAAACCCAGAGCTATCACAAGAGTAGGGCTGCCCAGGGAAATTGACTGTTCCCTGGCCATCACACTCTATGGGTTTTTATCACCTTCTTTTGGAAGGCTGCTAAACAAAATAAATAGCCCTTATTGTATGTCTTATTATCGGTCCAGGAATGCTATGCAAAGCATAATTGATTGATGTTGTCCTGAAAGTCCATTTGAGTTTTGCTAACTTTGAGTTTACAGCTTCACTGAAAAATTAAATAGCATATTTTTGCCATAAAGTAAATCTCTGGATAAATGTACTGTCAGCAAGCATATTGTACCTTTCTTGGAGTCAGTATGTGAATATCTCTATTGACATTTTTGTGGAGAAATAAGTCAAATTTTATTTTCAGAAAGTTTTTCTCTTCTCCTTCCCATTTACCTAGACAGATAAACAGATGTATAGATAGCTTTCTGATCAATCATGCTAGATTCTTTCAAGGTTAAATCCCAGGTCTCCAGGGGAATGCATTATTCTCTTTGCAAGATGTCAATATTTACAAGAATGATCTAAAAAGGAAAAAAAAAAAAGGCATTTTTTTCCAACAGCACATTGAATCATAGAATCATAGAAGATCCCAAGTTGGAAGGGACTCATAAGGATCATCAAGTCCAACTCTTACATTCCATTCCATTGCTTACAACTATTTTTGCCGGGACAGAGCAGTTCATGATGGTCACCAGCTATAATATGCTCACAATTTATTGGGATGTCTGGGCAGTAAAACTGTGGATTGGGTTGAGATTATTCTTTCCATATTTTGGTATAGTAGTAGTTACTGAGAAATAAAATCAGCTAGGGTTAGTAGTCTTTGTCTTTAGCCCCTTCAAAACATGTCAAATATGACAAAACTGGCTTTTGTAAAAGAGGAATGAATGAGGAACTCTGGTTTTATTTATTTATTTATTTGTTTATTTATTTATTTTCTGTAATTATGACTGGTGAGTATTTGTGCTCTCGGCAGAAAAAGTGCTTGTTATGTTGGGAACCGCTAGATCTTGACATACCAGAAGGCTTGTCACTGTGTAAATAGTTAGAAGCCAAGATTTTTATTTATTTATTTTTGCCATGACCTTGCACTGACCTCAGCCTTGAGGTAGGAACTTCTTTGCAAGAGATAAACATTAATGCCTTCCTTTCTGTCCAGGACAGATGGCCTAAGACATGGCAGTAAATTCAATCTGCTCAAGGACATTCTCTGGCAATGAAGCCAGCCTACAAGGAATGGCACACATCCTTTCCTTTAAACTATCTCACTGCTCATGACAAGTTGGCCAAACCTGTACCCACAGGTTGTGCAAAGTCACAAACCATGCCCAGCACAAGACTGCTAGCTGGTACAGACTAATCTGGGCTGAGGCAGCCCTGGTACCGTCCGTGTGGGTGGCTGAGCCTAGTGCCTAGATCTGTTCCCCAGCACTCTTTCATTTCGCAGTATACCATATACATGTAGCAAGGGGGCTGCTTCTGGTGCTGTCCATTTTTTCTGGGGAGTAAATCTACCCATTCCATGTTCATTTTACCTAGAAAACTTGAAGGAAATACAAGCAGTGACCTCTTAAAGGAAGGTCAATTGTTACCACAAAAGCTTCTGAGCAGTCAGATTGTATTCATACATTTTCCCAGCACAATTAGTACATTCCTTTCACAGCCTTATCCTTTCCCTGAAACCTGTATTCATTCTTAAGCTAAAAGGAGATTTAAAAGAGAAGAGAAGAGAAGAGAAGAGAAGAGAAGAGAAGAGAAGAGAAGAGAAGAGAAGAGAAGAGAAGAGGAAGAGAAGAGAAGAGAAGAGAAGAGAAGAGAAGAGAAGAGAAGAGAAGAGAAGAGAAGAGAAGAGAAGAGAAGAGAAGAGAAGAGAAGAGAAGAGAAGAGAAGAGAAGAGAAGAGAAGAGAAGAAAGAAAAGAAAAGAAAAGAAAAGAAAAGAAAAGAAAAGAAAAGAAAAGAAAAGAAAAGAAAAGAAAAGAAAAGAAAAGAAAAGAAAAGAAAAGAAAAGAAAAGAAAAGAAAAGAAAAGAAAAGAAAAGAAAAGAAAAGAAAAGAAAAGAAAAGAAAAGAAAAAAGAAAAGTCAGATATTCCTAACTGACCTGGCAGTGTGGAGGGTTGTTTGTGTCTAGAGTCTGGATGACAAGAGGCTTGTATCTATGGCAAATCAACATGTTGTAAACGCTACAAAAAGTTAGCAAGGCTTAATTAATTAGTCCCACAAGATAGCATTGTTGACTATCTGGGCAAGTCAACAGTAAAATATTTTTCCTAAAAGATCATCCAACTTTGCAAGAGCTGAAAATTCAACAACTTGTGATTATGGGCTGCAAACAAAAACTCATAGAACTCATCATGAGAAAATCTTTGTCACATATAATTGTAAAAAAAAAAAAAAAAACAAAAAATGTGTTTGAAAAATAACAAGGAAAAAAATGTCTTTCCAATAAATAAAGAAAAAAATAAAAGAAAAGCTGCCTTGTCCCTCTCATGCAATTCCAGAAACCTGCATACCTAACACAAAGATACTGTGAAACAGGCAAGTACATCTTTTTTTGACTTTTTTTTGTTGTTTTTTTTTGACCATGGGTCATTTTACTCAGCACCCGGCCTGATGGCTGCAGATGGGTCCCTATCTCCAAGGGGAAAAAGGATCCTGGGCCAGGAGCTGGTGGGGCTCATTGAGAAGGCTTTAAACTAGGTAAGATGGGGGATGGGGCTGAAACAAGGCTTGTTGGAGTTGTGCCAGGGGGAACAATGGCAAGGTTGGGGGATAAGGCAATGGCCCAGCTGAAGTGCATCTACACTAATGCACACAGCATGGGTAACAACCAGGAGGAGCTGGAAGCCATCATGCAGCGGGCAGGCTGTGACTTGGTTGCCATCACGGAGACGTGGTGGGACCACTGTCATGACTGGAGTGCTGAAATGACTGGCTATAAGCTCTTCAGAAGGGACAGGCAGAACAGAAAGGGTGGTGGTGTGGCTCTCTATATTAGATAATCTTTTGATGTTATGGAACTCGAGGCTGGGAATGACAAGGTAGAGTCCCTCTGGGTTAGGATTGGCGGGAAGGTCAACAAGGCTAGCGTCCTGGTCGGGGTCTGTTATAGACCGCCAAAACAGGACAAGGAGACGGTTGAGGAGTTCTACAGGCAACTGACAGAAGTTGCGAAATCGTCGGCGCTTGTTCTCATGGGGGACTTCAACTTCCCTGACATATCCTGGAAGCACAACACAGCCCAGAGAAAGCAGTCTAGGAGGTTTCTGGAAAGCCTGGAAGATAGCTTCCTGACACAGCTGGTTAGTGAGCCTACCAGGGGTGGTGACCCGCTAGACCTTCTCTTCTCAGACAGAGAAGGACTGGTGGGAGATGTGGTGGTCGGAAGCTGTCTTGGGCAGAGTGACCATGAAATGATGGAGTTCTCTATTCTTGGCAAGGCCAGGAAGGGGACCAGTAAAACCGCTGTATTGGACTTCCGGAGGGCTGATTTTGAGCTGCTGAGGACACTGGTCGGTAGAGTCCCTTGGGAGGCGGTTCTGAAGGGCAGAGGAGTCCAGGAAGGCTGGGAGCTCTTCAAGAGGGAAATCTTAATGGCGCAGGAGCGGTCTGTCCCCACGTGCCCAAAGACGAGCTGGCATGGAAGAAAACCGGCCTGGCTCAACAGAGAGTTGCAGCTTGAGCTTAGGAGAAAAAAGAGGGTTTATAATCTTTGGAAAAAAGGGCGGGCCACTCAGGAGAACTACAAGGATGTTACGAGGCAGTGCAGGGACAAAATTAGAAAGGCCAAAGCTCATCTGGAGCTCAATCTGGCTACTGCCCTTAAAGACAACAAAAAATCTTTTTACAAATACATCAATGCAAAACAGAGGACTAAGGAGAATCTCCATCCTTTACTGGATGCCGGGGGAAACCTTGTTACAAAAGATGAGGAAAAGGCGGAGGTGCTTAATGCCTTCTTTGCCTCAGTCTTTAGTGGCAATACCGGTTGTTCTCTGGATACCCAGTACGCCAAGCTGGTGGAAGGGGATGGGGAGCAGGATGTGGCCCTCACTATCCACGAAGAACGGGTTGGTGACCTGCTACAGCACTTGGATGTGCACAAGTTGATGGGGCCGGATGGGATCCACCCAAGGGTGCTGAGAGAACTGGCGGAGGAGCTGGCCAAGCTGCTTACCATCATTTATCAGCAGTCCTGACTATCGGGGGAGGTCCCAGTGGACCGGTGGCTAGCAAATGTGATGCCCATCTACAAGAAGGGCCGGAAGGCAGTCCCAGGGAACTATAGGCCTGTCAGTTTGACCTCAGTACCAGGGAAGCTCATGGAGCAGATTATCTTGAGAGTCATCACGCAGCACTTGCAGGGTAAGCAGGCGATCAGGCCCACTCAGCATGGGTTTATGAAAGGCAGGTCCTGCTTGATGAACCTGATCTCCTTCTGTGACAAAGTGACGCACTTGGTGGATGAGGGAAAGGCTGTGGATGTGGTCTACCTTGACTTCAGCAAGACTTTTGACACTGTTTCCCACAGCATTCTCCTCAAGAAACTGGCTGCTCGTGGCTTGGACTGGTGCACACTTCATTGGGCTAGAAACTGGCTGGATAGCCGGGCCCAAAGAGTCATGGTGAATGGAGTCAAATCCATTTGGAGGCCAGTCACTAGTGGCGTTCCCCAGGGCTCGGTGTTGGGGACGGTCCTCTTCAATGTCTTCATTGATGATCTGGATGACGGCATTGAGTGCACCCTCAGTAAGTTTGCGGGTGACACCAAGTTAGGTGCGTGTGTCGATCTGCTTGAGGGTAGGAAGGCTCTTCAGGAGGATCTGGAAAGGCTGCACCGATGGGCTGAGGTCAACTGCATGAAGTTCAACAAGGCCAAGTGCTGGGTCCTGCACCTGGGGTGCCATAACCCCAAGCAGAGCTAGAGACTGGGAGAGGAATGGTTGGAAAGCTGCCTGGTGGAGAAGGACCTGGGAGTATTGGTTGATAGTCAGCTGAATATGAGCCAGCAGTGTGCCCAGGTGGCCAAGAAGGCCAATGGCATCCTGGCTTGTATAAGAAGCAGTGTGGCCAGCAGGGCTGGGGAAGTGATCATCCCCCTGTACTCGGCTCTGGTGAGACCGCACCTCGAGTACTGTGTTCAGTTTTGGGCCCCTCACTACAAGAAGGGCATCGAGGTGCTTGAGCGAGTCCAGAGAAGGGCGACAAAGCTGGTGAGGGGTCTGGAGAACAAGTCCTACGAGGAGCGGCTGAGGGAGCTGGGCTTGTTCAGCCTGGAGAAGAGGAGGCTCAGGGGCGACCTTATCGCTCTCTACAGGTACCTTAAAGGAGGCTGTAGCGAGGTGGGGGTTGGTCTGTTCTCCCACGTGCCTGGTGACAGGACAAGGGGGAATGGGCTTAAGTTGCACCAGGGGAGGTTTAGGTTGGATGTTAGGAAGAACTTCTTTACCGAAAGGGTTGTTAGACATTGGAACAGGCTGCCCAGGGAAGTGGTAGAGTCACCATCCCTGGAGGTCTTTAAAAGACGTTTAGATGTAGAGCTTAGTGATATGGTTTAGTGGAGGACTGTTAGTGTTATGTCAGAGGTTGGACTCGATGATCTTGAGGTCTCTTCCAACCTAGAAATTCTGTGATTCTGTGATTCTGTGATCTACAACAGTTACGCGAATACATATCCCATTGGCAAGGTATCATCATCATATCGTTCAATAAAGGAAGTAAAGTCCATGCTTAATCAATGTAAAAGTAAAGTGCAGCCCAACACAACCTTTTTAATTACAAACATATAATAATAACAATAATTAAAAAAATAAAAAATAAAAGGTTAAAAAGGTATATGCCATATTTTGGCCAGAACTCAGCATGTAATGTTAGCCTTCAGCGCTCAGACCTTACTGCTGCATAGGTCTTAGCTCTCAGGTCACTCAAGAATCAGTGATGGTCTAGATGACCAGTATTCTGGGCTAAAAAGACTTTTGGTATGGCCTCATGTGATAGCCCTTAATCACCTGCCTTTCTGATGGGCAATGTATATACCTCCCTTGCTCATTCCTTAATTCTCAGCTTATTCATAACAGCGAGGAAGTACAAATTACTTTCATTTTTCATTTTTATTTTTATTCTATTTAAGACTTTTAGCTCTGATCAGACTCTTCTCAAAACTGAAATCCCTCATTTCTGACCATTTTCATTCCACATCTTGAAACATAATGACCAAAACAAACAAACAAAAACAAAAACAAAAACAAAAACTACAGGGCAAGGCTGACTGACTTCTTCCCATTGCTCTGTAGAGTGGGATCATTACTTCATGTTTTACAGACTTTGCTGTTTCATATCCCAGCATGGTGTGTTGTTGCTTTCACAATAGCATGTCATTGTTGACATTGTTCACTTTGATCTGCAATAAATCCCTACAATACCTATCCACTACCTCTGCAGTTTATTTTTACTTACCTAAGTACTTCATTTTGAAAATGTTTTTCAGTGCTTTACCTGTTCTGTTATGATTATTTAGCATTACTAGAAGGACATTAAACTCCAAAAATGAAGGCAAAATGTGAAGATTCAGCTGAAGAAAACAGCTATCTCAAACTCAGAAGTTTTTAACTTTTACTTAATATTTTGTGTGTATTTTTTATTCCTTGCACATCCATGAGGCACTAAATCAATCCAAACATTTCCCAGTGTTGTCAAACACTGTATATTCTTCATATATTAAAAGTAGCAAAGAAACCTTGTCTGAAATCCATCAACACAAACCTGTTTTGCAACCAGTAGACTTTTTTTTTTTTTTTTTCTGTTCTAGAAACTATAAAACGGTAAAAAGGGAAAAATATTTTAAAATTAACCCCTTACAGGAAGGCATTAGTCATAGCATAGAAATGTCATTAAAAAAAAAAAAAAAAAGTAAAAATAAAAATAATAGAACAGAAACCTCTTACTGGAAAATTTTAGACAGTAGAGTACATTTGCCTCTACTCTAGGTCTTGTCATAGCCATATAACCTTCCTAACAGTAAGTTTGTGGTCTCTTGGGTAACATCAGAAAGATGTCTAAAGAAGCCAGGTGAAGAAAGGAATCCAGAGATGGTGTTTAAATTTTTCTCATTATAATGAGTTGTGAATAACTATAAATTAGGACGTACAGAACACAATTAAACATACATAGTGTTACTTCTCTTACATTTTAGCCTAGACTAGAAGCACCTGTCTTGTGAGGACAGGCTTCTGGCCTGGATGACCTGGCTTCAATATGTTTGCTATTGGTTCGCTATTGTCTTTTTGTGGGGAGGTCAGCTTGTAGGTATGCCAATGAAAGCAAAGCCAAAGAAAGAACTCTTTCACCTGGAACAGATCTTTTTTTTTTTTTTTTTTTTTTTTTTTTTTTTTTTTTTTTTTTTTCCGACTTGGAAGGAAGCCAGAGGGAGGTATTTTGTGGGGCATACGATGATTACATTTAATGCATATGCTGACACAGAAGGTGTGTCCATGCTCCTCTTCCAGTCTCCCAGCCCATGGCTGTCCAAGCCCTTTGGCCAGCACCCAGCCTGCAGGCCCTGCGGAACTGCATCTCATGCAGCTGCCAGGAAGGCAGGCCATGCTGACAGCCCCATCCCTGCTGTGCACCCCAGCTGGAGTGACCGAGTCCTTGAACAGGTTGCCCAGAAGGGTGGCAGCGCCTCCATCCTTGAAGAACTTGAGAATCTCAGCGTGACAGGGTCCCGGGCAACGTGCTCCAGGAGGCCCGTGCTTGAGGAACGGGCTGGACTACGTGATCTCCAGGGGTCCCTTCCGAGCTCAGCTACTCTGTGCCTCTGTGAGCCTGTGATGAGGTGACACTTTTGGACTCTGAAGGTGGCTGAGCTTTGAGCAACCAAAGCTCTTGAATATGTACACCACCTCCCCACCTCCACCCCCTTAAGCAAGAAGAGATGAGGAGCAGGCAGAAAGCTGTTGGGTTAGGACGAGCAGTTAAGCAGGGACAGGTGACCTTATCGTGGGGGTCTGCTACAGGTCAGTTGACCCTGAAATCCAAGCAGTTGAGGTCTTCTGCAGGCAGATAGAAGCAGCCTTCCTTTTAGAAGCCTTGGTCATCACGGGAGATTTTGACCATCTCCATATCTTTTGGAAAGACAGCACAGCAGAGAATAAGCAATCCAAGAGATTCCTCGTATGTGTTGATGTTAAATTCTGTACTCAAGGAATAGAGGAGCCAAGGAGGCGAGGTGCCATGCTGTATCTTGTTCTCACCAAGGAGGTGCTTGTTGTGAATCTGAAGGTCAACGTCTGTTTTGGCTGCAGTGATCATGAAATGGTGGAGTACAAGAGTCAGCAAGGAGGAGTACGGCAAGCTCAGCACCTCAGTCTTCAGTAGAGCTGCCTTTGGGCTCTTCAAAATTCTGCTTGGTCACGTACTGTAGGATAAGGCTCTGGAGGGAAGGAAGAAGGGCCTAATAAAGTCAGACCACTTCCTGCAGGCTTAGGAGTAATGCATCCCAGTAAAGAGGAAGTCCAGCAAAAATGCCAGGAGGCCTTCATAGATGAACAAGAAGCTCAAACGCAGGCATAACAAGGAAGTGTACAGAAGGTGGAAGCAAGGACAGGTGATGTGGGAGGAATAGGGAGACAACGTCTGAGCAGCCAAGGATCAAGTTAGGTAAACTAAAGCCCAGATAGCATTGCATCTGACAATTTAGGGACATCGAGGACAACAAGAACAGCTTCGACAGTATGCCAATAACAAAAGGAAGGCTGGGAAAATTGTGAGTCCTCTCCAGAAGGAAACAGGAGAAGTGGTTATCCAGGACTTGTAGAAGGCTGAAGGACTCCACATTTTTTTTTCATTGCCTCTGTCTTCACTGGCAAGTGCTCTAGTCACATAGCCCAATTCATAGAATCCAAAGGCAGGGAATGGGACTATGAGGTACCACAGACTGTAAGAGAAGATCAGGTTCAAGAGCATCTAATGAGCCTGAATGTACAAAAGTCCATGGGACCTGATGACATGCATCTGAGTGTCCCAAGGGAACTGGAAAATAACGTTACTAAGCCACTGTCCATCATCATATTTGAGAGGCTGTGGCAGTCTGGTGATGTTCCCACTGATTGGAAGAGGGAAATCATATGCCCAATAATTTAAAAAGGGAAAAAAGGTGAACCTGAGGAACTACAGTCCAGTCAGTATCACCTCTGTGCCAGGCAGAATCATGGAGCAGATCCTCCTGGCAACTGTGTTAAGGTACATGGAAGATCAGGAGGTGATGGGTGACAGCCAACATGGATACACTAAGGGCAGATCATGCCTGACAAATCTAGTGGCCTTCTGTAACAGGGTTATGGCATTGCTGCATAAAAGAGCAACTGACACCATCTACCTGGACTTGTGCAAAGCATTTGACCATATCCAGCACAACATTCTTCTCTCTAAAATAGAAAGAATAGAATTGCCTTTTGAACACTTGCACACATTCTAAAAATCCAAAGATTTTTAGCACGTTACGATAGTTAGCTGTTTCAACCCAATGATTTTAACCATAACCAGTTTACTCAACTCTGTTCTTACTGCATGTTTTACATTCAATCTTGGGGAAAACAAACAAACAAACAAACAAAACCAAACACTATCTTTCAAGGCTGAAGCTTGGGAATAAAGCAAAAATCAGCAGCCGAATGTAAACTTACATATTATAATCTGTTATCCAAGTCCTGGAACTATTCTACAATTTATAAATCTAAAATGCTTATGGGGTTCTGTCTATGTGGAAACTGGAGTCCCAAAGTAGTCTGAACTCTAAATCAAGGGTAACCTGAACAAAGACACATGAACTGCTGTAATCTCTCTGCCATATGTGCTTTATAAAATTCTTCTATGGCACCAGTGTGGTAATATGAATCCAAACTATTGACCTACTGGATTTCAGCCGTTTCTCTAAAACAAGAGATGCCCTCTACTTTTAACTGTGTCTTCACCATCAACAAGTTTAATATCACACAGAGGTGTATAGATGAAACTGCTCAGAATACTTTTAAAGATTGCAATGAAAGACAATCACTATAAATATTTTTATACATCCCCATCACCAGGTACTGTGCACTGCTGTTTTTCTGGAATCCTGCCCAGATTTCTAACCTAATCCTGGTGCCTGACAGCATACACCAAATTTATGTATACATCCAAGATGTATGTAATACACAGAACATGCACACTAAACAAAGCATTTCTTACACATGGCAGTGGGATAGCGTGACCCTTACAAGTCTGAATAGTGTCATGATTTTTTTTCTTGTAAACTAGTGGCCTTTGTGCTTTGAATCCTTGCAATTGGTTTTTGGATTAAGGTTAATCTAACAGAGCAATACTTTGTCCACAGGTAAATAGGTTTTAGACAAATGAAAATAGCAGTGGCTTTAAAAGTGCCTTTTCTGTCATGGATGTAATGTGAGGACAACTAATTCAAGGTGATAATGTTAATGGAGGTTGATAAAGTGTTTGAGCAGACATTTGTATGGATTTATCAAGTGAAGCATGCATCTGAAATGCATTAGAAAATGATCATCTCACACTGATTAAGGATGTAAAATTTCTTTCCATTGAGACGTGTTTTACACCTGGGAGGCTGCACTGAGTCTTGCAAATAGCTTAAGTATTTCACAGGCAAATTATGTGTTTCTCACTTCTGCATGTTCTGTCACTAACTGAACAGAGATGCCAGAAATCTCAGCTCTTGAAAAGAGAAGAAAAGAAAGGAAAGGAAAAGAAAAGAAAAGAAAAGAAAAGAAAAGAAAAGAAAAGAAAAGAAAAGAAAAGAAAAGAAAAGAAAAGAAAAGAAAAGAAAAGAAAAGAAAAGAAAAGAAAAGAAAAGAAAAGAAAAGAAAAGAATAAAACTGTCATTGTTTTTCTGTCCAAAACAGCCTTTATATTATGAACCAGCCTTTTTGCAAGTGCTCTGATACATTTTGAGATGTTTCTCTTGTATTCCCTTAGCAAGCTATGACACAGCTAGATAGACATGAGGAAACTTCAGCCTTGTGAACACTTGCCCACGAGAGACATGTAATCCCTGGCAGCAGTGCTTAATCACATTCCTTAGTCAGGTGTCAAACAGAGCAAAGGCACAAACACACAAGCAAGTTTTGTTTAGAGGACCTCAAAAAACCAGCCAAGTGGCAAATTTGGACATCTGTGCTAGACTGTGGCTGTCCTGTTTTTCCAGTCTAATCTGTCAAGATAACCATTTCCCCATTCTCTTAAACAAACACAGACTTCCTTGTTTAAACACTGCAACAGTTCTAACAGAGCACAGGTTTTAATCATTCTCTGCTAAGTACACTAGCAAGAGACTGCAAAAAGAAACAAAACATCTTAAATGTGAGCTGTTGATTTTGCTCTGTGCAGAAGAATAGAGCATGCAACCCTCAAATTTCAGATGGACTGTAAACAGTGTGCTGTAAGAAAAAGCTGCAGCTTAAAAAGATACAAGCTCTTTTTTTGGCCTTTCAGTTTAAAGGAGCAGCTGAATTCAATTCTACTCTGACAGAATAATTAGAATGGGGGGAGGGGAGGGTTCATTTTTCTTTTCCTATAGGGTACACGTTCCTACAGATTTTCTCTTCTACTCAGATTATATTAATGTAGCATTAGTGAAAGGTTTTCCATGAGTAATATAATCATAAAATATGATAAATGTTGAACTATAATCATTCATATTTAGTCACTGCTTTTAATGCCAAAATCTAGGAAGAAATAAGGTGTCATTCACAGGAAATATAGATACACAAATGAATCCAATTAAAATCAGTCCTTTTTTTTTTTTTTTTTTTAATAAATATATATTCAATATTGACTTATCTTTTTTATTCTCTTCAGGCTTTTTCCCTCCCTGTTCTTTTCTATTAGTTCTGGTTTATTTTATTCACTTCTGTATTATTTATTTATTTATTTATTTATTATTTTTTTTGTTCTGCACATTGTTCTCTTGCCCTTCTCTTCTGTAACTATTTGTTCTTTTTCTCTTTGAAAGGAGCATTTCTCTTCTCATTCATTCTTCATTGCTTTTATGCCCAGCACCCATTACTGACCCACACACACGCTTCTCTCTCCTTTTCCTATGATCTTACGCTTCTTTTCTTTTCTTTTGTCTGTTTCTTTTCATTGCATTCTATTGTCTCTTTCTTACTGTCCCCTATCACGTTCATCCTTATCCTTTATCCCCAAGGTCTACTTTTTCTTGCCATTGAATCTCTCCTTTTAACTCTTTCTCAGTACGGGATTTCCCCACATCCTATTTCCAACATATGGTGCTTCTAACCTCTCATTCCTTATGAGGTCTCTCTTCCTGTCGTGCTGCAAAGGAAATATTTCTACTGACAGAAATACTACTCTCCCATCTTTCTTTTTCACCTTTTGTTCTATTTACACTACAGCAACAGCTGAGTCATATCACATGCTTGGAAATCAGTCTGCACAGGGTTTGGATCTTGTGATTTCCCACACAAATAATTCTGATAATTTTCCACCTGTGAGTCACCTGGGTGTACTCTGGGTGTGGGTTCTGGTTTGCGAGACTCCTTTTCCCTCGACAGAAGAAGGGTCTCAGCCAGGTCCATGCAGCAGCCCCCCATCACAAATTTTCCCATATAGCTCATACAGACTTCCAAGCGCTCCTCTTCTGTGGCTCTCTGGTTGAAAATATTAAAAAAAAAAAAAAAAAAAAAAAAAAAAAGTCTGCAGAGGGATTTTTAAAATACTTTATTCTTGGATAATGCAGAAACCACACCAATCCATGTACAAACATGAACCCTGCATATATCTCTTGGCCAGAGTTAGTTCTTCCCTCTTCAGTTGTTCTTCAGGTTCAATTTATGACTGAGGCAGCTGCACACCTTTCCTCTTCTTTGTTACTCTCCTGTTTTACAAGGATGGTTCTTCAGTGGGGTAGGGAGAGAGGTCAGATAGGTCTGAGAAGATATCTATCTTCAAGTAAGACCTGTTCACCCTTGTCAGGTTACTCACCACTTTTAATATCCTAGCCAGATGCCCAGCTCTGACTTCCATTATCTTAGTCTGTTGACAAAATATGTCATTTCTCCTGTATATTCAGGATAAAAATAATTAAGCAACTGGTTTTACAGCACAAAATGGGATGAAACAATCCAGAAGTAAAGTGTCATGTGCAGTGAATCTGAAATACCGTGTATTTTGACAAAATGAGATGCAGGTAAATTCACAAAAATGTTGTGATTTCTTGCACAGTAATGTATAGAAAATGCTTCATCACTAGTGTATGGACACTGGAAAAAGAAAGGCACATACCTGGAAAATGTTTCTCCTACCCAAAAGGTGCAGTGTGCTGCTCAGATCAGTACTTCAGATTAAATAAAATAATAATCCTTAGGTACTCCAGTGGTATAGCTACCATTCTTGCTCATCGCTAAATAATGCCAATACCCAAACAAACACTAAGGAAAAAAAAAAAAAAATTAGTAGCTAAGGATCATAAGTAGCCCAGATCTGGAAAGAACCAGAAGCTATTCATCACAGTCTTAGCAGGCATAAAGTCTTAAAGACTTGGACACTGGAAATTAAAAGAAATTGTAGTCATATCCCCATGAGACAGGAGTGAAAAAGAGATCACTGAACTAACTGGAAAAAGGACCTAAAGAAACAGCAAGCCCTGGTTCGGGTCTTTGTCCTAGGTCTGACTGTCTCAAGGTAAGTTTCCCTCACATGGGAAATCCAGACTTGTTTGCTACAGGGGGTCCCTTTTAGGGACCAAGTGTGGAACAGCTGGTTGTCCATAGTCTCAATTAAAAAACAGACATTTTAGAGCTTCTGCAAAGAATTTTAGCAGCACCTACATAGAAATTCTTTTTGTTGCTGAAGTGTGACCATCCTTAGAAAATCCTTGAATCCAGAACTTATTTAAAGACAGACTTTAAAAATTTCTAAAATTGCACTGTACTTCTCTGTGCTTGCAAAGATGTCTGCCCTTGAGTCTTCTATACATGCTATAATCTCAGCATTGTACAAAATAAATTGCATCC
The DNA here is from genome assembly GCF_963932015.1 of Anas acuta. Classification (NCBI taxonomy): domain Eukaryota; kingdom Metazoa; phylum Chordata; class Aves; order Anseriformes; family Anatidae; genus Anas; species Anas acuta. The sequence continues at coordinate 58,630,187 of NC_089017.1, read as the reverse complement.
TTCAAAATTATGAGGTCTGCTTTGGGAAACCTACTGTAGATTTCTCATGTCTACTGTTTTGAGGTCATCCATTGAAGCAACACGTCACGGGTGAGTTGTTTTCCACGTAGTGTTAGAAATTCTGCTGAGGGCTTTTATGTTTATGCAATATTGTGGTGTCTTTCCTCAGTTCTGACAAGGAGACTAACAAAACCATGGAAGGATAATGAATTAGAGACACAAAATCCAGATTTCCTTCCATATTTTCCTGCTAATCTTGCCCTGCAAAGTCGTTAGCTAAGCAAGTTCATAATCCTTCAACACTTGCACATTCTGCAATTACTAATCACCTGGAGGAATTTATAGCTTGGGGAAAAGAGCATAGTTCTAAGAAGAATCCAAATATTAGTAACATCAGTGAGGACTGATGTTACAAAGCAGTTTCTCACAAAGGGAATGAATATTGTCCTGAAGGTTTAAATGTCAGAACATTATGTGGGGAAATGCAAATGGCCATATCACTCAGTGAAAAGATGAGGTTTTCATAAAACTAGATGCAAAGTGTGTGAAGCGAGGAATTCAGAGAAAGACAGAACAGACTGTAAGCAAGAATGAGAATAGAAATAAAAACTCCAGAGGCATCTGAATGGAACTAACATCTACAAAGGAGAAATGTGAGAATGAAGAAATAGGACTCCAGAGCACCAGGGCTGTCAGACATGGTATGTGACACTGACCATCCAGATTTCAACCTGGTGTCCAGTCTAGGACAGAATTTGGCCTGATGTGGCCCAGGACTGGCTTGCATTCCTGCTAGGGCATGCTTCTGGCTCATGCTCACAGTGGTGACCAGGGCCTTTACACAGTCTGACTTCAGCCCATGCCTTTGCCTGAGATCACTGTGTCCCAGGTACAGGACTTAAAGCAAGCTTTGTTACACCTTGTGCCATTCTTTATGACCAAACCATCCAACCTGTCTACGTCCTGTACAGCGGCTCTTCCTCCCTCTGTACATAAAAGCTGCTACTACTTTGGTGTCATATTCAAATGTTACCCTTGGTAAATATATGTTGGCTTTTCCCAGTTGCATTCTTGTCCTTTGGGTGCTTGAATGCAACTCACCACGAGATCTGTACCACAGTTTTTTCAGGGAGTGCAACATCCTCTTCTCAGGCTTGAAACATCCTGGATCTGTATTTGCTCTGACCTGCCTCTGATTGCCTGGAACTGTTATCTTCAGTTTAACACCCTATGTATTGGAAGGACACAAATGGGGTACCTCTAAAGTTTGTGTGTATCACTTGGGAAGATGACATGCAAAATGACATTCTAGAAGCAGGTGCTCCTGTGACTCATTTAGTCCCTAAAAAGCCCTTTAAGAGGTTCATTTGGGTCTTAGAGCATCCTGTATTATAGCTCAAGGCTGAGCTTACAGTATGGCTTTTGGAGGGGAAAGAGAAGAAGCTACCCAAGAAGCTGCGCAAAATGTCTTCAGTACATAGGCCAGGTCAAGCACTAATTGTACCTCTCCCTTTTTTGTCATGACCCAGTATGTGTCCAGCACTGTGTTGCCCACCCACACAGGCATACATTATCTGAGCGTCCTCTGGTGAGGCCCTTAGTACTTATAACATTGGTACCTTCACACGCATGCCCTGTTAGGACAACATACACATATACTTTGTGGGTTTTGTCTGTGTATACATCAGGCTGTGAGTGAGCACTCTGACTCACAGAGCACTCTGTAAGGCTGTGAGTGGCTAGGATGTTCTGACTTGCACCTTGTCGTGGCTGTTTCTCTCTGTTGAGAGAAAGAAGGTAGAATGAATATTTGTTTGATAAACTCAACAGAAGAGGTACCTGAAGGCATGTCTTATAAGGCAACACAAAAGGAATCATACAAAATACTAAAACCTACTTTGAATATTTTCTAACAGAAGAAATAGGTTTTGCAGCATAATACAATAGTAAGGGAATAAAGTTATCACTCATATATTTCTACCATTGTATATCTCTGCCTTTACTTTCAGGCAACGTAATTTAAACTGTTATACTGTACAGATACCATGTAAAGTCACAGAAAGGCTGCGTTCTTTTTCAAAAGGTGAATTTTAGCACTTCAACAGTAAGTCAGATTCAAGAGCCATGTTGGCACAATCAATATAGTTTTGTGAATATTTAGCTTATTATCAGCATGAATAATTAATTCAATCGAGGTAGACTCCTTTAAAAAACAATTTACTAAGCTGTCAACCAATACGGCAACAAAACACTAGGAAAAGCTTGCTAGGAAATACTTGCTAAGAGGTACAACTTTAAAAAAGAATTAATTATTAGATTAAAAATATGATAAAAATACTTTTCTTCTGAACAGTGTGGTTCAATTGCCGCACTGTCTTCACAAAAATTCACAACTGTGAAAGATGTGTGGAAAACAAATGATTTTGTTATATATATATATATATATATATATATATATATATATATATATATATATAAATGTAACTCCCTACAAGAGATATTTCACACCTAAAATAAATGTTAAATGAATGTATTGCTTACTTCAGAATGATTTAAATATTCCTCAATAATTAATGTGCTGCTGTGCTAATGTGGCATTATAGAGAAGAACTAATTCAAAGGCAATTAGTAGTATCAGATGAAAGTTTTGCTTTGGGGACTTTTATTATTTAGGAGCTATTTTTTATCATTAATTTAAACTCAGTGGCTTACATTTGAGGCCGTGTGGCTGTGGCTGCCTGCTACATGCATGCATGCTCTCCAGCCCGCCAGCCCGTACAGCCCAGAGACAGGGACCCCAGAGCAGCTTTCTGCATTCAGGCTATCGCATGGGTGTGCAAACATTTTTAACCCTGCCACCTCCTTGCTATTGTAGCTAAGATATAAAGGAAGAATGCAGCGTCCTGGCTTTGTCTTGCACTTCAGTCCTATGGAGACTCCAAAGGTTAAGAATGAGGAAAATTAGGCAGACAGTCCTGTGTGGCCCAGAGAAAGACATGCTCTTCTGTGGGGGCCAGGTCCCTTTACATAAATGGGAGAAGGCTCTATGAATGAGATCATTTTGACTTCCTCTGCTCACATGCTAATGCGGGCTTTCTTTCCTTTGGCTGAAGCAGGTCAGCCATGCAGCACGGTTCAGCGCCGCATTGTGAAACGTTTCCGAGCCCCTGGTGCCCGCGCTGTGACTCAGGCCTGACGAACGTGACGTGAGAGGGCTTCTCCCAGCAGCCCAGCATCCACGGAGCCCACCTTGGTTTTCCCACTGAGATGTCTGCAGACCAGAGACCAGCAGGATCAGGAGGAACCATGGGTAGAGGGTTTGATTGCAGGCCACTTCTCAAGGGCTTATTAAAATGAGATTTGTGTGTGCCCTGCCCTCACTGAGAGCAAATTAAATTTTAACAGGGTGCAGCTATAGCGTTTAGGAGTGCCAGCCATCACAGACAAGTGACGGAAAAATCAGACAGACACACTCTTTTTCCTGGTGTTTACTTGGTGGCTTTTTTTAATCCTTGGATGACTTTGCCCTCAAATTCCTGTACAGTTTGCTCACTGAGTTATGTTCACTCCAAAGACGGGCATCCAGTTTCCTCTGCTTCCACAGCAATCATCAATTCAAGCTAAAATGAAAGGGTCAAATTCAGAGGCAAGCAGACAGTGGTGTAAATTTCTTGTTAGTGAATCAGTCCAAATTTGTGAAATTCTTTGTTATTGCACCAAAGTCATCCCTGCTTTAAGTGAAAACAAAGTCCATTAATTTCTTCGGGAATGGCATGTTTTTTACCCTCTGCTTGATTCTTTGGGTCAGATTACCTCTATACCCTTGACATGACTGTGAATTTGGATTAATTATTAATTATTAATTGTTGTTAATTATTAATTACTTATTTGAACATAAATCTGTATAATTCACTGCTGAGAGGGGAATGGGGCTGATGTGGGAAAAAAGAAAGCAAAAGACGAGTTTACATCTATGTATGTGTGCATATATACATACATACAGATATGTATGTATATATTTATACATATGAAATTTTAAAAAGTATACTTAAAAACAGAATATATCACACAATAAAAATAAGAGAAACAGAAAGGCAAATATATGTCCTTTACTGTGGAATTACTTCTAACCATAAGCTTTTTTAATGAGCCTTCGTTCATGGAAACTTTGCATCAGCTGCAATTTTCTCCTCTTTTTCAAAAGACATCTTTAGAGACGCTTTATCATATTACAAAACCACTATAAGAGTCCTAAATCCTTATGAAATGGATGCATTAGTCAGGGTAGGTCACTTTTAGCAGTAATGTTGTCAAGGACAGCCTCAGCTGCTCTTTTTTTATTATTTATTTTCACGCTGTCCAGATTTGCTTGATATTGTTTTGCATTTTTAGCCCTGTTATCTCTGAAAGCCAGAATGAAGCATTATACCACAGTCATGCTATTATCTCTGAAATATATGTGAACAAAGGCATATTCAGAAGTACATGCAGTTTGGAGGAAATACTATATTCAACACTGGAAATATTTAATGGATCAGATTCTGTTCAGTCCCTTTAGGCAGTACCGTCTCTTCCCCACACATGCATAAAATTAATATATTTTTAAAGGAGATTTGCAGGTATTTAGCTCTACGTGCTTGCCTGCACAAGAGCCTTATAGAAATCCTGTTATGCCTAGAATTAATTTGTGAACAAGCTGAAACAGGATGTTAGCACCTACAGCTGTAAAGACCACTGAACTATACGCTTTATACATGAGGAGTCACTCACATTTCCTGCAATAGAGACCAATATACATTTGAGTGGACTGCAGTCTCTGAACTAAACACTGGAGCTTGAGCTGCTGTTATGTATCTCTGCAAGAAAAGCTAGAGCCTGGTTTGCAGTCTGCCACAGTGCTTCCCATTCGACACTCACTAAACATATGTTTTTGAAATGGTGGAGAATTGTAATAAATTCCAGGGCTGTAGATGGGAGGACGCGCAGCCTGGACTCAAATTCTTGGCTCTGAACACTTTGGATTTCAGATTTGGATCATAATCTAAGCAGACAGTCAATGTCAGATTTGCTGTGGTCAGAGTCTCATGTGAGCTGCCAATTGTATTTCCTATCAAGAGACCAGGAATTTTATGAAAGCAGCTGTTCTGGAGAGATTTTTGCTATTCTCCAGGCTGATTAGAGCTGATTTGTCTTTATCTACTTCATACCATACTCAAACTTTGGGAAATGTACTTCATTATCCTCTTTGGAGTGACTGAGAGAGTAATCATCTGTGCTATCACCAGCAGACTGGTAAGACTCAGCTCACCTTCCCACTTTGCTCACTGGTAGACTCGCATCTGTGAAATAGCAAAATGGTGGAGGAGATTTGCATGGTGTTGTGCCTCACATACCATCAGACAGAGGAACAGCCACTCAGTCCCACGCCAAAGGCTCCCTCTGCAAGGGAAGGCTGTGCTCCTGCTGTGGAGCCCTGTCTCTTCTGCCAGAAGCCATGAGGACATCAAGAGCCACGCACAGGCTTTGGAGGGTGTCAGACCTCAGGTATGCAAACCAGCAGTTAAAACCCCAGCTGGTCTTTGCAAAACTCATATTGTGCACACTGATGGATCATAGTACTGAAATCACTTCAGTCCAAGCTGATGAATGCTGAATTGCTTCAATTTCTGCTGGCTTTTAATGGTGCCCTTGGGGGCCACTACTCTGTTTGGAATGAACTTCCTAGCACACACACTGTCTACCCAGCGTGTGCTGTAAATACAACATCAGTCAGACAGTTCTTAAGGAATTGTTAGCCACTGGCTGATTCTTTAGATCTAATCACCTACTCTTGAGAAACCTAATTAAAAAAACTTGTTAAAAATTTCTTCCAACGCCATGTGAATAGCATCTGTATCCTTCCCCTTGTATTCATTTGTAGTACAATGGCCCCAAATATTCATTTGTAAGGACAAGATTTGAAAAATGCTGCTGCTGCTGTTGAACCAATGTACACCCTCTTTTTGGCTAAAAGGCACTGTCTTAGTTCAACTTTCAGAACAGAAGGCTGAAGGGAGACCTGACTGCTGTCTACAGCTACTTAGTGGGAGGATATAGGGAAAGCGGAGCCAGACCCTTCCCAAAGCTGGACAGGAGTGTGAAAAGAAACAACAAACACAAGCTGGAACATGGGAAACTTCAACTAGGTAAAATAAAAACAATTTTCACCATGAAGGCAGTGAGACACTGAAAGAGAAGCCTGGAGAGGCGTGGGATTTTCACTCTTGAATATATTTAAAACTCAACTGGACACAGCCCTGAGCAACCCCATCTGACCAGACCTGCATCAGGCTGGGTGTTCTGTGATTCTAAGAGCAAACCAAGGAGGTGGGTTTAATAAAATACAGCTGTGGGAACCTGTTTCTGATCTTTGTTGGGCTCCAAAGAGTGTCCTAAGACAGTTGTGCCTCATCTGTCTATACAAAATCACATGACATTTCATACTGCTAGATTAAAATGTCCAAATACCCATCATTTAGCAACTTTAATCTCTTCCCTGCTGTATGCAAACACAAAAGGCACTTCCACACTTGGAATTTCTGTCAGGGGAAGTCCTGCCTTACAAGCCTCTTAACACAGCCTTTTGGGGGATCAACAATCATATGGAAAAGGATGATTCAACCAGATCACCCAAGTGATATTGCCTAGTTGGTTTTCCAAGAGCTTCTTGACAGGGTTTTTCATGCTGCTGTAGTTAAACTCAGCAGGCAGCTAAGTGCCCCAGCAGCTCATTCTACCCACGTAGTATGGGGGAAAGAATCAGAAAGGTAAAAGCGCAAGAACTCATGGGTTGAGATAAAGACAGTTTACTAGGTAAAGCAAAAGGCGCGCACGCAAGAAAAGCAAAACAAGGAATTCATTCACTGCTTCCCATCGGCAGGCAGGCATTCAGCCCCTCCCAGGAAAGCAGGGCTCAGCACGCGTAACGGTTCCTCAGGCAGACAAATGCCATCACTCTGAATGTTCCCCCTTTCCTCCTTCTTTACCCCAGCTTTTATTGCTGAGCATGACGGTATATGGTATGGAATATCCCCTTGGTGAGCCTGTGCCAGCAGTCCTGGCTGTGTCCCCTCCCAGCTCCTGGTGCACCCTCAGCCTCCTTGCTGGCAGGACAGCACCAGGAGCTGAAACTTCCTTGGCTCTGTGTAAGTGCTGCACTGCAACAACTAAAAACTTCAGTGTGTTATCACCATTATTTTCATCATAAATCCAACACACCGCATTGTGTGAGCCTCTACAAATAAAATTAACCAGCCAAAACCATGACAATGTCCACCCCTTGTTCCATACCATTTATGTCATGCTCAGGTCCCATACTTTCCAATACATACTCATTAATCACCACCCTTGAATAAACAGATATTATTTTCTTAGTCTATGGACCACCCATATGAAATGTCCATAAAATGTCCATTAAAAGTCCACTGATTTCTTTTAGTCCACGACTTAGCTTCTATCTGTTACGGTGGTCGCTCAGGACAGGAGACGTGGTGTGTTGCGTGGAGTTATTGGACGCCAAAGTCAGCTCAGGTCGGGTCACTGCTGTACTTGCACTGCTTCTTGTGAGGCTCATCCTCTCTTGATTCGAGTGTTTCCTGCTACAGGAATCCTGTGATCAAGGTTTACAACAGTTTGAAGGCATATCCATCACAATCTCCACCCCTTGTCCTTTTGGACCAGGCCGTAGGGTTTAGCATTGCAGTGAACTCATCCCCTTGCCCCTGCTCCAGCCTGGGCTTCTCCACTGGCCACTGTCCCTTAGAGGTGTACCTGCTCTGGAATGGCCTCATTCAGGAGCCACAGTCCCTTCCAAAGTCTACCTACTGTGTTGTGGACTTACCCATGGCCACTAATGCCTTGAGGTCTACCTGCTCTGGTAGTAATGGGCCACACTCACTTTGAGGTGTTCCTGCTCTGGCACAGCCCTTTTCACTGGTCTCAGACACCTGTTCTGTCATGGTCTTATCCACAGCCACAGACTTCTCAGGGTGTTCTGGCATGTCCTTATCCATGGGCCCTGCAAGGTGTACCTGCTACACAGCATGGACTTCTCCATGGCCGCAGACACTTTGGGGTGTATGTGCTCCCATGTGGACTCACCCACAGGTCACAGTCCCTCTGACGTGAATTCAGTCTGGAGCTCCAGCCTGCCTAGTACAGCAGCAATGAGAACGAAAACAAGAACAGCAGCAATGATCTGGCCATCCAACAGCCCCGGAGAATGGTCACGGCTGATATCAAAATGTTCCCAGGCACAGCAAAGCAAGATACTAAGGAGTAGAGCAAATGGCAGAAGCAGAAGCAGCCACTGACAAGCACTGGACTCTAACATAAAGTAAGGCAAGCAAGCCCCATGGCAAGCATGGGAGCCAGCCAATTAGCAGCTAAACAGCTATAATATTTTCACACTCCAATCAAATCTGTCATCATCTCCAACCTTTCATGGCATATGTTGGGCTCCAGAAAGGACTGCTGTAGTTTAACCTAGTGGGCAGCTCAGCACCACCCAGCTGCTCACCCACTCTCCCCAGGTAGATGGGGGAGAGAATCAGGAAGGTAAAACTGAGAGAACTCATGGGTTGAGACAGAGACAGCTCACTTGGGAAAGCAAAAGCTGTGCACACAAGGAAAGCAAAATGAGGAATTCATTCACTGCTTGCCATCAGCAGGCAGGCGTTCAGCCACTCCCAGGAGAGCAGGGCTCAGCATGCACAGCGGTTCCTTGGGCAGGCAAACACCATCACTCCGAACATCTCCCCTCCCTCCTTCTTTACCCCAGGTTGACCATGACACCACACAGTATGGTACATCCCTCTGGCCAGCCTGGGCCAGCTGTCCTGGCCGTGTACCCTCCTGGTGCACCCACAGCCTCCTCGCTGGCAGAGCAGCACCAGGAGCTGAAACGTCCTTGGCTCTGTGTGAGCACTGCTCTGCAAAAAGTGACACATCCATGTGCTGTCACTGCTATTTTCATCACAAATCCAAAACACAGCATTGTGTGAGCCTCTACGAAGAAAATCAACTCTGTCCCAGACAAAACCATGACACATGATGGCTTTTAAAGAAACTCACCAGCGTAGAAGTGCACAGAAGGAAAAACTGGCTAAAACCCAGGAAGCTAAAGGTATGAATAAAAGGGGAGTTCTCACAACGGGAAGATGGATATGTGTCTCCACAGCTTAACAATTATATTAGAAATTAAAAAGGTTCAGGGAAGGATGGCAAGAATGATTAATAGTCTCCATATAGCAGGGAAAAAATAAAGGAGAAGAAAAAATGGAAAAAAAAAAAAAAAAAGATTAGTCTGGAAATCTTCAGTGAGGGGAAAAAAAGATCACTTAAGGGAGAATATATTAAAGTCTATAAAATCACAGGAGGTGTAGGAGGAAGATGATTAGAACTGAAATTGGTTTTGTTACTTCCAGTACAGGAATCCAGGTCTACCAAATAAAGATAACAGGCATTGCAGTCAGAGCGCACAGAATGTCTTCATGCAATGGCCAGCACACATGGTAAAATCCTTGGCAAGGGACACTGTGAACACAAGAAGTTTCTATTGCATTCAAGAGGGGAGGGAAGAAGCAGCTTAAAAATGTTTGTACGTTATTACATAGAAAAAACACAAGGGGGTCGGAAAATACCCTGGAAGAAAACTGCCAGAAAGCAGGAGAGTGTTGGCATGGTTGAGTATCCTCTTCGTGCTCTTTCCCATGCATCTGTTTGTGGCCACCAGTGATGACCAAGCTAGCCAGATGTTTGGCCCCGTGTTCCTTGACCTCCTCTCTGACCTTCCTTCACCCCGGGTACTGCAAAGAGCACCGAGCAAGCAGGTTCCCTGGCCACAGGGCCACCCCGCATTGCTCAGCATGGACGTGTGCCTGGGGACGTTGTCCTTCTGCCTCCAGCGCCTTCGTGTCCTGGGGTGGCCTCCTGGCTGTCCTCCTGCGCAGCATGCACCTGAAGGCTGCTGCAACTCTCAGCTTTGCATTTCAGCCCTGGAGCTATACCTTGTCAGACCTGACATGCAGGGAGAGGGGAAGTAAGGCAACTGTGTTGCCTGGACCTTTCTGCTGCGGAAGCAGCTGGAGTTTCAAGAGCATTCACGTGCCTAGAAAGCTCTTCAAGGGAATCTCAAAATGTGCTTTGCTAGATAGTTGCCAGATGCCTAATTCCCCTTGATTTCACTGTGATAACACTTGTGGAAATATGTATCTACCTATCTACATCTTTAGGTGCTTAAATCTCTCCAGTGTGCTGACCCCATGCCCTCCAGAACTTAAAAATAACTTTGCCTAATTGGACCCCTACTTGACCCCATGTGGCTTGAGGCCCGCTCTGCCTGCATGGGATGACAGGGCAAATGAAAATGTATTAATCTGAAGTGAAAAGCACTTATTGCAGATGGAGTGGGGTCCCTTGAGGAACGTTTCTTATCCCAAAGTTATGGACAGGCAGAGCAATTTTAATATTAATACTACATTTTAAATAATAGAGAAGCTGTGAGATGTTCAATTCATGGCCTAACAAACTATGAATCACGCTTTTGTATGCCAGATTAAAGGACTGCAATCCATAACTTTTCAAGGTTCTCTAGTACAACAGCGCTATCGTATTAAGCAGGAAGCTGCTATCCATTTGCTTTTTGTCCTCAACACAACCAAAAAGAAAGAAAGGAAGAAGGAAAATGACTGGGACAGAGCTCCGTTTTTAAGCAGGATTGAGTGGACCATGCTGGAGTATTTGGAGGGCAGGGTAACATACTTTCAGTGGGAATACTAAATCCTGACACAGAACAAAAGAGCTCAGAAATAGAAAACACAGAGCGGGAGACACAAAGTCCACCACATGTGCACGCGCCAAAAGTGACCAGGTCACTGGGAGACACACATGTATGTGTGCTTGTTCAAGGGTTCTGCTGTGTTCTTCTCGCAGGGAGCAGTTTTGTTACCGGACCTGGCCATTCCCATGCTCAGCACATTCACGATTCATTCCTCTGCCTTTGCGGTTTTTTGCTTTGTTTCATTTGTCGCAACGTCAGCTGCTGTTAGCACATTCTCTGGCTCCTGATCTGCTGGAGATGTCTTCTAGTCCAATGCACCTGCCCTTGGCAGCTCTGAGCTACAGGTTACAGCTCTGGAGGAGAGGGAGGCATGGGGGAAAGCCTCCTCCTGCCTGGCCAGCCGACTGCTCGGCGTGCAGCACCAGGTGCAAACCATGTGTCTTCAGCAACGCAGGCGTTTGGTTAGCTGTCTGGATGAGCCTACGCCAAACATTTGGATTCAGCAAGTTTGTTTTCAGCCTTTGTGGCTGCAGCCCTGCTCCTGTCCAGTGCTCCTCCCCCCACTATTTATTCAGCTAAAACACATAAAACTCTTGTCAGTGCAGCAAGGGTGGGATTAGTTCCTTTCTTCCCTCTTCCAAGAGAAGCATTGTTTTACAAGAAGAAACAGCTTGTGTCCAAAAGTAAATAGGTTAGCAAAATTGCTGGTGTCAACATGAGAATCCTCCCTTCCTGTGCAAAACAGCTCATTCATTTGGGTGGTTAAGAAAGAAATTAGGTGCCTGATTTTAGATGCCCATGTCTGGAATTATTGGCCTAAAGTCTCAAACTAACCCTTCTTGTGCTCTAATTCAATTCATATCAACCTTTTTTTGCACAGCAGACTGGTGAATCCTTCAATCCTTACAACGGATGTTTGTTGTAAACAACAACAACAAAAAAATCACTACTGCAACTTCAATTACAGTTAGCTAAGCTCAGCAGTGTGCTGCAGGTATCTTTGCTTGATATTTCCTAACTAAACGGACACGCACATGAAAGGGAAATAAAGATCCCCACAAGCCGCGCCAACCTCATTTGAACATTAGATTATTCACTTTCCCAACTAATCAATAATTGTTATAATTAAAATTGATAGCTGCAAATAACATGACAGAGTGCTGCTGCCAGAATACTGATTGTGTATTTGGCTTGGAAAGATAGGCAGTAGCGTGGAACACTTATTTTCCAATTTGCTTTTAGCTGTGTGCAAATTGCTTTAGCTGTATCCAGCTGATTTAGACCTTGCCTGGAGGTACACTAGATTAATTGGGAGCCACACATTCATTGCTTACAGAATGGACTCTGTAATTGGTGAAATTTGTTAGTGCCAGTTATAAAATAACTATATAGTTCTGCTTTTTAGTTGTCCTTTCGTTACTCTTTCAGGAAGGGGGAAAAACAATTAGAACCTTTCAGACAATCAAGATTGCTTTTAAGTCTTTATGTAAAACTGCCAGTGTGACCACAGTCAATATTTTATGCAAGCAAACATTAGTGTGAATATGGTATTGATTTTTTTTTTTCAGAACTGAAAAGCTCTTCAGCACACACAAAGAGAGATTTTTTTGTCCTTGTTGTGACTGAACTTTAGATAATGAAACCATTATGTTGTTACTACCCAGAGCTTTCAAAAATAACTTTTTTTTTTTTTTTAATTTTAACTAGCTTGTTATTAAACAGTAGAAAAATTCATTGTTATTTGTTGACACCCAAAAGCATTAAAAAAAGACTGTGGCCACAGCTTTCCTTAATCCATACTCCTCTGTTGCTTGTGTGTATGTAATTGGTACATGTAAAACCTACAGCGAAATATATAAATAACTCTACAATGGATTAATTCAGAATTATTCATTCTTGCAATTACTGATGAATCTAGGAGTCAAGAGCCATGACCTACATTTATTTCAGTTTCCCGTGTTATTCATGGCTTTAGCCTTAAAAGGAACAAGCAGTAAACCAGCTACTTCTCCTTACAACAGCTGCAATCTCTGGAGATGTCCTGCATCCTGCCTGTGGTGCAGAGCACGATGCAGTTTCACACAGACAGGGCTCAGGTGAGGCCCCAAACACACCCCTTTGTTGTGAGGGGAAAAGATGTGGCTAGCCCACTGCCACCTTTAGGACTAGGTTTTGATTGCTCAGGACACACAACCAGGCTGCAAAGACGAGAGCCTTGCACAACTCTCATTTACAGTTCCTGTGGTCACACCTTTCCCTTGCACACGTCAATCGAGCCTGTTGTAGTTAAGCTCCAGATGCATGCTCCAAAAACACTCCATAGCTTCACAAGTACTGGCAAGCAGGCAAAGGAGAGGCAGCCTGTTAGTGGCCTCAATTAGGAAAAAAAAATTACAAAGTTCACACCTTATTGAACATCTGAGAGTCCAAACAGGCAAGAAAGCCATTGAAATCTTGTCTTTACTAGCTGCAATTCTCATAGAACTACTCGTTCTTTTTCAAGTCTCTCTTTCTTGGTGATTAGTTAGCAATTTACTTTTGATGGTGTTAGAAGATAGGGGTAATTCAGCTGTTGATTCAAGTACAGCATCTGACCTTGATGCTATATTAGGGACTAAATACACCAGCTGAGCTAGGGGCAAACGCATAGTTTAAAAATGGGGTTGGGGTGTGTGAAAGGGGTGAAGAGGTCCCTCACTGCCATAAATGCCCTGATAGACCTTCTCCTGAAACCAGTGTCGTGTTTGCTTTACAGATGTCACATACAGAGATTTTCAATGCTCATCCATACACTAGTCAAAAGAGCTTTAGTGCAAGTTACAGGGGTAACTGCATTGATAGATAACTCTTTGAAACCAATGACCTGGGCTGAAATTTCTTTTCCTTTGTATCTGGTACCAGATGCTGCCAAGAATCTGGATGGCCTGTGAATGCATTTTGTCTTTTTAAAGAAATAGGGGGAAAAATGTGGAAGTTGAACACCTTGAAACTTTTTTCTCCTTTTCACATGAACAAGATCTCAAAACAAAACAAAACGTTACTAAATATACATGGCACTTAATCACAATATCACAAGAAGTGTTGAGGTTGGCAGGGACCTCTGGAGGCATCTGGTTCAACTCCCCAGCTCAGGCAGGGACACCTAGAACTGCTTGCCCAGGACTACAGACAGCAGCTTTAGAGTATCTCCAAGGGGGGAGTCTCCAGAGCCTCCCTAGGCAACCTGTACTCAGTCACACATACACCAAAGGAGTGTTTCCTCCTGTGCTTCAGTTTGTGCCCATTGCCCCCTGTCTTGCTACTGGGCACCACTAAAAAAAGCCTCGCTTTGTCAAATGTTATGATAAATAATACGAAAGTCTAATATTAATTTTGAAGATTCAGCTGAGGCCTCCTTTAATGCTGCATGCTGAAGTCCTAATTGTCCAAAAATGTAGCAGCCAAAACAAAAGCGTCTAGTAAGATCAAAACTATCATGTCTCATTACGGAAATACACTTCTTAGAGAGAAAAATACTCTGGATGGATTCTCAAATGTTTATCAGCCAATTAATGAGGAAAAATACAGGTCCTTTGTACTGGTGGCTAGTAATCTAATACTGCCATTTCCCGGGTCCCCCAAAAATATAAGAATTAGATCTACTTAACAAGAAAACACAGAGAATAGTACCAAAGTTTTCAACTTACTGCCATGACAGGAAGTGCAAACGGACAAACACACTTCTGGTTTGACAGATAGGTCTCCTGGCTGATAATGTTCTCCTCTGTGATAAAGTTCTTTCTCTCTATAAAAGAGGAACTCCTGTCTTCATATGGCAGACAGAAAAGACTGGTTCTTGCTGTAAAGCAGCTGGAAAACAAGTGAAATCATCTTCCTCTGAGAGAGGGGAGTTGCCTGTTTGTAACATGACAGGTGTAGTGCCTTCTAAAGACAAAGCTGTCATGGCCAAGCTTGAGCTCTGAGGTTACCTCATGCTTTATCTTGTCTCATTTTCTGTACATTGTTTGGACTTAATAACCCTCACCACTCTTGAGATAAATACCACATCTCTTGATGCTGCAGACCTGTACCACTGAAGAAAACAAAGTGTACTGAGACGGCAGCTCAAGAGCCAGTAAAATATGAGCCTGCAGCGGGTGCCTGAGCACTTTACAAGAGTCAGATTGGCTCTGAGGGTGCTTGATCCACATTAGTTACATAAAAAAGATCTGCCTGTCCAGTGCCAATGCTTTACTATGAGGCATTGCAGCCCTTGGTATCAGCATTTGCTCTCTACACCCTTGGTGCTCACCTGTGCTTGCTCAGGTGACTTGTGCAATGCCACTCACTGTTCCCTGTGCTGCTTGGGTGACCCTGCTGGACTTGTGACTATCCAAATCCCTGTTCCAGTACAAAGTTTACCATGGGAGTCTGTAGGGCAGACTGAGAAGTTTTCAGTTGGGTCACTTTTATGTCAGTCCTGTCCTTCCTACACATCAGGGCCAGTTTTAGTGATTCCCTCCTGTTTCTTTATATATGTTTAATGATCTACCAGCCCAATGCACAGACATGTGCGCTGCTCTTCTTTAACAATACTGAATTTTGGTACATCCATCACTCAGGAAAGCAAATCCACTTATAAGTGAGACATTTTTAAAAGCTCATGATCAGGTGCAGAGATAAAAGGCCAAATTTGAGCAGTTATTACTAACCTAGAGAACTATTTTATTGCCAATGGGCTTAAAAAGAAAACCATAAGAAAATTAATATCAAATAATGCATGTGTTATTTATACATGACCCTTTAATGAAGGAGATAGTACATAAACATCCGAGTGGACTTGCACGTGTATATACTCAAGGAAGAAATAAAGACCTATAATGAGAAGCAATTATTGATCTGTCTCAAGGTCCCAAATCCTTATCTGAGTTGTAACAGCAGAACTCACCTGGAACTAATGAGAGGTACTCTAGCATAAAAGACAGAGATCTCTTTCCTGTGATTTTTGGTGTTTTCTTATATGATAGTTTCATCCGCACCTTGGTTCTTTAGAGCAGTAACTTGCTATAGCAAAGCTGGGGACAGACTTGACAGATATATTGGGCTGACATGGCAAAGTTTTGATAGCAGGGCAGCTGCAGGGGTGGCCTCTGGGAGCAAAGCCCAGCAGCTGCCCCATGTCAGAGCAGAGCCAGCTCCAGCTGCTCCAAAAGGGACCGGCCATGGGCCAGAGCCAAGCCAATGAGCAACGTTGCTTGGGCCTCTGTGAGAGCAGATTGAAGAAAGGGAAAAAATCTGCTGGGCAACAGTAGCTGACAGAGAAGGGGGAGAACCAGCGTTGCAGACACCAAGGTCAGGACAGGAGGTGCTGCAGGCAGGCAGCAGCAGTTCCCTTGCAACCTGTGCAGGGAGAGGCCCCTGGTGGAGCAGGCTGTCCCCCTGCAGCCCATGGGTCCCCCATGGAGCAGATCTCCACGCTGCAGCCCCCCCATGGGTGGAGGAGCCCCCGGTGGAGCAGGTGGATGTGGCCTGGAGGAGGCTGCGGCCCATGGAGAGCCCCTGCAGGAGCAGGCCCCGGGCCGGAGCTGCAGCCCGTGGAGAGGAGCCCACGTGGAGCAGGGAGTCTGGGGGGAGCTGCCCCCACCAGTGGGGGACCCGTGCTGGAGCAGTTTGCTCCTGAGGCATGGATGGACCCCGTGGGACGGAGCCGTGTGGGAGCAGTGCTTGAAGAGCTGCTGCCTGTGGGCAGCCCCCAGGCTCAGTTGGGGAAGGACGGCATCCCTGGGAGGGACCCCATGGGGGTCAGGGGCAGAGAGGGACCATGAAGGAGCGGCAGAGACCAAGTGTCAGGGACTGACCGCAGCCCCCATTCCTCATTTTCCTGCACTGTTTGGGGGGAGGAGGTGGAAGAAGGTGAATCAGGGGGAGTTTTTTTTAGTTTTAGTCCTCCTTGCAGTAGTCTGTTATTAGTTGGCAATAAATTACATTAATCTTCCTTATGCTGAGCCTGTTTTGCCCATGATGGTAATTTGGGAGTGATCTTCCTGTCCTTATCTCAACTTATGAACCTTTTTTCATCAAATTTCCTCCAACACCCCTTCTGAGGAGTGAGAGAGTGGTGTGTTGGTACTGAGCTCTCCACTGGCGTTAAACCACCACAGTATGTAAAATGGAAACTGGCCATCTGAATTCAATGAAATCACAAGACAGCTACAGAGGCTGAGCATTTGGCAAATTCTCTGTTAAAGGAAGCCAGATTATTTGAAAGCAGAATGATCATGAAAGGGCTCAGCAGACACTTGAGGCAAAGCCTGGTACTAAATTGTTACGTTTCAAAGCATGGCATGGGGAGACATATTGTATCATTGACATTTCAATGACCTTTTCTGTATGGAGCTCTGCTTAAAAATCAGTGGCTTGATCAGGCTCATCTCTGTGAGCATTTAAACTGATGTGGAGATGGAGGTGGGGAAAGGTGTGAAGAAAAGGCCATTAAAAAGCCTTGCTCTGGCATGCATAAGCAATGGAATAGCAGAACCGTCAGCCCTTCCTGCAGTCCATCTAGCCCCTTGATCTGC
This sequence comes from Anas acuta, assembly GCF_963932015.1. Classification (NCBI taxonomy): domain Eukaryota; kingdom Metazoa; phylum Chordata; class Aves; order Anseriformes; family Anatidae; genus Anas; species Anas acuta. The sequence continues at coordinate 58,612,811 of NC_089017.1, read as the reverse complement.
TTCTTCCCACTGTCTCCTGTGGAACACAGAGACCCAAAGGAAGAAGGTAGAGTCAGGTTTTTGAAGCGACCAGCAGCGCTGAATAGAGACTTATCAAGGAGAAACTGGTTCTGACAAGGAAGCTACCCAATTTGAGCACACATATTAAAGGCCAGCTCCTGTTAAAGCTAACTGCAAAGCTTATCCCTTTCAGTCACCTGTGCTGGATATGGAGAGGAAAATTTTCCCCTCTCCCCTCAAGTTTTTTCTAGTGTCTTGTGGACTCAAGTTTATATAACAGAAAATCAGAAAAAATGCAAAGAAAAAGAGGAACTTTTTTTTTTTTCATTGCAGCCTGTTAACTACATAAGAAGTTCTTCAATCAGAAAACTCTGGGGCTTTTTATCCCACCTCATTTCCACTGTTCTGTAAAGAGTCTGACTTGAAACACACACGCAAAATTCCTCTTTCAACTTTCTTTTGACTAATTAAGAAAATATTAACGAGGGTCTGACTGAAGCACATTTCCTGCATATCCTTCTATTAGAAACAGCCCCAAACCAAGTCCAACAGCAACTACACGTCCTTGTTCACCACTGCCAGGGTATGGCCAGCAGCAGGGGTTCCCCTGGGGCCATCCTGGTCTCATCACACCCTCCTCAGCCAGGAACTACAACCATTTACTCTGCCCGTCAAGATGTATACCTTAAAATTAGTCTCTTGTGTTTAGGGTTTAAACGAGCTTTCAGAGAATCTTTGCTTCCTGATTCGTTTTTTTTTTTTTTTTTTTTTTCCCTCCATCAGGCACTGCTGTACCATTCAGTTTCATAAAGAAATTCTGAAGTATTATGCTGAAAGCTATAAATAAGCACTGTTTTACCATCAGCAAACTCGAACAACAGAAATCATGTAACTAACATACACCATTATACCACCCCAAAATACTTCACAACGCTACTGAAACTACTACAAAGCTACCAAAACATTACTACAGGTACTGGCTTCGTTTTATAGCAGTTCATTTGTCTATAACAACATATGTATTCAAAGTCCCCAGAGCATTTTTCTTTATTATGGTGGAGAATAACAAATTTTCTGCTTGATAAATATTGTCAGGTAGCAAGTAATAATTACCTTTGTGAAATCCTAAGTTTGTTAATTTATCAGCCTAGACAAGAAGTTTCAGAGTTGCCACTGAGGTTGAGAGTGCTATTTAGCATGTGCTGCTTAAAATTACTAACAGACACCATGAGGATTTAAATGGTATTCTATAGGCATTAAAATTCCTTACAGAAATGGTTAAGGAAGTGAATAAATAGTGTCTTTGAAAAGCTTTCCCATTCCTCAAAATGAAACAGATTCAGCTAGTAAACAGTGGGTATGCCAGAAAGGACTTTCCATGCTCTCTGGTAAAGCAGAATGTTTACTGGGTAAGTAAAGACATCCTGAATATGAGCTGAAACACACAAGTTATTAGACTTCTTTTGTTTTCCACTTTCTGTAAAAAAAGAGTATCTTTTAAAGCTTGTGCTCTAAAGAAAGGGACAAAGAGAATAATGAAAACAATACAAATCAAGACCTAGGGTTTTTTCCACATTAAACTGAAGTGGATAGATTATTCTGCTACCAAAATTCAAATGTACACTTGAATTAAATCATCATGTATTTCTAGATAAAAGTAACAAGTAGGACTTCCTCAAAAAAAAAAAAAAAAAAAAAAAGCTATCTGACTTTCTGAGTTTAGACAATATTGACCTAATTAAAAACCTACATCAAGAAAAACTGTAGTTCATGGTAATGCTGTAGAGCATTTAATACAGAAAGCTAGGTAAAGGTTAAGACTGAAACAAATGAAGAAAACACGTCTTTCTCTAAAGTAGAGCAAAGCTGGCTCATTAAGTAATGACTATGTACCTCCAGTTCTCTCTGATTCAAGGAAGCTTTAGACTTCCTATATAGGCTTGATATCATTCCCAGTTTTCGAGGCAGTAATGGTTTTAACATAGCTCTCAAAACCATAAAGTCTTTTGTCAGTTATCTTAAGCTCCTTGTTAGTAATGGTCTGCTCTAACTACTCATGACATCTTGTACTATCATCTACCTGATGTTAGAAGCATCCATTGCTATTACTCAGAAAGAGCTATACATATGACCATATGACCTACATTGTGGGAATTTGAAGTGAAGCATGTTTTGTGTCCCAAACACTTTATACTGAAGAGACAGGCTACATTAACACAGCATAAAACAGAAAAGAAAAAAAAAAAAGGTCAAAGAAGGGAACATGATAAAATAAAAGATCAGATACTAATGAAGAGCTGAGATTGCAAATGTATGCAGAAGGATTTTAGCTGCACAGATAGAACAAGTAAGTTTTGATGATATCAAATGGAAGTAAGCTAGAGGACTTATTAAGTGGCCAAATAAGGTGAAGGGGAGAGAAGGAGAGAGATGTGGAGAGAAAGAGGAGTAAGAGAGAATGGCAAGCAAGTATTAGAATGAGATTTTATTGCAGAATGAGGACGGTACATCTGTAGTTGTGATAAGAGTGCAAGACCATGATGCCAGAAGGAAATAAGCACTAGATTCCTTGCACAACTCTCCCACTCCTTCCGTGAAAACAGACAGGGTGGAGAATTGCAGAAGGGCACCATGGTGTTGTTTATGCCATTTTTTGTGCTATCAGTGATACCTGGTGTATTTTAGGATGTATTAACAGATTCTCTCATCTTATATCCTCTGAAAGCACATGCACTGCCAGCAATTGTCAGAGACTTAATGACCCGATGATTACATCCAACCAACACACCCTTCAGAAGCAAAGGAGGGGATGAGATGGCACAGAATTAGCTCTATGAGTTCTTAGGTGTTCACTAAAGTGACCAGGGAATCTAAAAATATGAAACTGGAAAAATGTTTCAACTGGGCTCCACTTTCAATGGTTCCCGTCTAGCCCTGCTAGTCACCCAACACAGTCAGTTAGACCCTTGTCTTATCTGAGCGTCTAGACCTGTAAGATTAATCAAACCAACAAACCAACCAACCAAGCCCTCTCCATTCACATCTGTTTTCCTCCCAGTGCAAGCACCACAGGCAATAACTCCCTGGCTGGGGTTTTGGGTTGGTGTGTTGATAGGCTCCCACTGACAGACTTTTCTTTCCTCTAACTGCATGCCATGGACAGGTTAGAAACTCACAGAAGTCACTGTAATACTAAAGCCCTTGTTCACCTCTACGAGACAGCTGGCAACACCCGAGTGAAAGATAGAACAGGGTCACTGACTGCAGCTGCTAGCAGAGCAGAGTGGTAAGGGTGTTAGCTGGAGGTCACAAGGAGCACAAGCCCTGCCTGTGGAAAACAACAGCACAGATACATCTGTACCATGCTGCTTCAGCTGCCCCCTTCCAGTGACCAGCTTCTGTAGCCCTAAGTTCCCAGGTTTATAAATTGTCTTCCTCATACTGCTGCTTCAGTTTGCTCATCCTTTGGATACACAAGGATGAAATGATTACAGCAGCTGCATGTCAAACTTGGACATGCAGATGGATATCTTTTGGCTTTGGGGAGTTATTGAGCCAGCTGCACAGCCTTTAAGGAGGTCAGCATGGCAAGTGCTAAATTAAAAGGAAAGTTATGAAGACAGAGGGAAAAGAATAACCTTAAGTGGAGGAAGACAATAAATGGCAATGCCTGTTAGCCTCTCTTACAAATTTCAAGGATATAATAAAGTTATAACATTAATTATAATTTTAACTGCTGCTTACCCCGTATCAATCAGAGTAATTCATTCCAGTTACTTACAACACTATATTAAACCACACTAAATCAAAATCACCAATAGTGTGAATTTATAAGATCTGTTTTGCTGCAGAAGCATTAATGGTCTAGACTGAAAAGAAATCAATGGTACATTTCAATACAAAAAACGTCTAAGTTTTTAATATAGAAGTAATAAGGCACTTATTTTTCAGGAGTTCTGCATTCACAATATCCCCATCCACAAAAAAAAAAACAAAAACAAAAAACAAAAAAACACCTCTTCCTTCCCATTTTTGATGAAGTTAATTCGTAGTATGTCACCACTGTGAAACTTCTGAACGTGTTCAGAACAAGATGATAGGAGTAAGCCATAGATGAATAATGTGTAGTAAAAATCAATAAACCTTATTACTAGTCACTATGGGAACTTATTTTATGCCTATAAAAATAAAACAATTATACCAATATGAATGGCAGATTCATCATAGTAATATAAAAAGTCCAAGTGTGCTTGTCTGCTGGGAATCTTTAATTCATCCTTCTGCATTAAGTATTCACAAGGCAGGAGAAACGGAACCGACTTCATAAACAAGCTCTAACTTCTAGTAATTCACCCTGCCAAAAAAAACAAAACAGTAAAACTTTAAAAAACAGTTTTGACTACTAATATAACTGGGATACGTAGGAAAGGATAGAAGTTAAAGCCTCAAAAACCTGACCAGTAAATCTGACTTTTTTCAAGTCATAATTAGTGTTTTCATATTACTGTGTACTGTGTTTAGTGCAATTAAACAAACCAGGTGGTATAGCCACAAAAAATATTTATTTTGTGGTAATACAAGTACCAATGGTTAAGCACAGCAATGGCCTTTTTCTTTTGCTCTACATGTCCTCAGTTTTTGTGCATCTATTCATTTGGGGGGGTGCAATACAGATATAACAAAAAAAAAATCACCTGTAATTTATAGTACACAGAGCTGTGCTAAAAAAGGCAAATCTCTAATGCCTTTTGGAGTACCTCTAATATCACCCGAGGCTACTATGGGCCTTTTCCAAGCCTACTGGGGTCAGCAGAAAGAGGTCCAGCGCTATCACCTGGCTTGGGTCCCGCATAGGCCCTGGGAGAGGAGAGCACTGCGGGCCCGACAGGGCAGGCAGAGGATCGCTGCAGGGGCACACTGGTAACTGAGCCCCAGGGAGCACTTCTGAGACAGACCAGCAGTGGAGTGGCAGCTTCAGGCTCTGCTATCTACACCTACGACACATCTTTCAAAGTGGCCCATAGACACCAAGAAAGTACAAAAACAACTTTTTTTCTTTATTCTGATTGCCAAATTATTTAAGGCAGGTATAAAAATGAAAGCATTCAATATACATTTTACATAAAATAAACTAGATTACAGCATAAAACAAGTAACCAGGCAATGGCATTAAAGTCTCTCTTCTAAAACTGGATAATTGTAAACATTAAAAAAAAGACTGCAGGACTATTCAAGTAATAGAACAATCACAGATGTCTTCTGTTATGCAGGCTATTGGTTATCTGCCATTCAAGATTATCAAAAAAGACATTTCATTATTCACAGATGCTCATTATTTTCCATTTAAAAATTTTACATTATGTACAACACAGTTTTTGTGGTACTAAGATCCCCATGCCTTCCAAAGGTATATTTTTCACAATACACAATTACAATGAAACAGTGAATACAGTAACATTTTACACTGATGCATCTTAATAGGAGCCACCAAATAGACATCTACATTGTACCAAAGTGTCATCACAGTTAGCCTCTCTGAGAGCTTGTGGGAAATATCAGAAGGGTACGCAAGGTTCAGGCACACTGATACATAACATTATTTATTTACAACTTGAAAGAAAAAAAAAAAAAGAAAAAAAAAGAGAAAGAAACAAACAACCTTTTGCGGTTAACACTTTCTAAACATGACAAATACATTTCTCCTTTTACTATGTGGTTTGCAACTTAGCAGCAGACCCTGTGTGCGAGCCTGGTTATTGATACAAAAAAAGTAAAGAATATATATATATTTTTATATATATATGTATATATATATACGCATATATATATATAAAAACAGAAGTCTAATTACAGCAACATTTGTTACTCTGTGATAAAATCTGCAATTTACAAAAATGAAATGACTGGTTTTTGCCTGCCATTAAGGCATTTCAAATTAACACCATGGAACTGATGTCTGTAATAAAGCGCTTCCTCATGTGATCCAGTCACATGACAATGTACATCTCCAAACTCATCATTCTCTGAAAAGAGAAAGAAGAATGTTTTAGTATGCGGTGTCCTCTTTTCCTAATGTTTTCTGCACCTTGGACAAACACTGTGAAATGAGACCTGCACAGTGCTCTCAAACCCAAGCAGGAAAGACATCTAAGCCACGTCCTTTTCCCTCCCCTGCCAGGAACAACATACTCGCGAGTAACATGTGCCGAGATCCATCTCCTGGGCTCTGAAACCCTAGCATGCATCACCTCTCTCAGAAGTAGAAACCCTTCTCATTCGAGTAATTCCAGGTGAGAGCCTTACATGGCCACTTGTTTTCAGAGTCAGCATTCAGAAAGACATCCATAACCACAGAACTTTATAGTACTACCTAGTACATCAAACTCCAAGACTTAACATGGCAGTAATGAGAAAGACCCTACTGTTAAAGGCGTTTTGGGATTTTCAGTTGAAATGGGATCATTATTATACACAAGAGTCTCTTTCCTCTTGAAGGATAAGGATAACAGTTAGAGGGTTACTTCTACTGAAGTAACTTCTACCTAGTAAATGCCTGAGAGGCGAGAGTACAGTACTGGTATGTAACTTTAAAATTATATAATCTTTAATGGATACCCAAGCAAACCTCTCTGACAGTAAAATCAGCAAACCAGGCAGACTTGCAGATTAGATAAACTCTTAATTTTTCCTGGATCTAATACAATGGATCTGATTGAATACTACATTTAAAACCCTTTAAAAATTACAATAAACAAACAAACGAAAAACCACAACTTACAATTTCACAAAATTTCATTTTACCTTAATAATACCAACACTTATAGTCTATGTAAAATCTCAGAAGGCAGACTACTTGCTCCCTGTTCATGATCTATGTTACAATTAAAAGACGCAACATGACAAAATGAAGAGAAGAAAACTATGAGAATATGAGAAAACTATGAGAATATGAAAAAACTGTGAGAAACTTAAAGAGAATAAAACTATGATTATCCCAAAGTCCCAGCCAAGTCCTTCCTCCTTAAAAACTACATCACACAAGGAACTTTAGACCAACAGAGGTTGTAAAATTTATTATTTGCTTTCTCCTCTCTATGTTAAAAAAAAGTAACTTAAGATTTAGTGGCTATTTACCTTCTTTGTGCAGGAAACATACCAGTTGCAGATGCCTGCGCAGCCACCTGCTGAGTGGCAACAAGGGCAGCAGAGGTCAATCCTGAGGGAAGAAGAAAGAAGGAATGTTGATGTACTTCTGGATTTAATGCATTTTTGTGAGAAATGGTAGGAAGCATCTCCAAGACAAACAGATAAACAAACAAACAAAAAACCACCATCTGAAAATGTGTGTGTGTGCGTGTGTAACACTACACGAATGGCAAATGTTTTGGGCAACAGTATTAAGGAAATCTACCCAGTATAATCAACTTGGCTTCTTATAGTATACCAAACTGTCCTTGATAGATATTTTACAAGAAAATACAGCATTCCTACTGATTGTATTCCTTTCCAAGTACTGCACTGCATGCTGCTAAATGGTTTGTATGAATTCCTGAATAGGAAGCTCAGCAGAAGTAATAGGTACCAGGAAACAACAAGAATCAAAAGTCACAGTGAATTACAGAAACGACATGCCAGCTGCTCAGAATACAATACTTTCATAATAACTTATCATTTTTACAGTTTTCCTACTGAACAAGCATAATGCATCCCATAGCCATATGGAATCACTGAATCAAACTGAGAAATTTCAAGACTTTTACACAGGAAAAATAGCTGCTGAGGCACCAAGTGAACATAATGAATTAATGTCATTTTAGCCAGCAATTGTGATAGCACGTACTTTGCTGCATGGGAGGAAACCTCCTTTTAATTTAGCTAGAATCCAGGCTTAGTGAAAAACAGTCAAAGACTGGTATAAAACCTAGGGAGAATGAATCGTGTCTTACTGTGCTGCTTTTCCCTGACTGCAACTTTGTGCACTGCATTTGCAAAAATACAAAGAGTTCTCTTTCAGACAATCAAATTATAACACACGCAAGCCCTTGTGACTCCAATGCCTTGTACGTAAAATATGCTCATTATCAAACGCTTCTGTCTTTGCTATATTTCTTCCATTCCTTACACAACTCTAATTATACAAAACCAAGGTTGTTTGGTTTGTTTTTCACTGCCTTTCAGCCAGTTAATGTCAGTCTGCAGTAGGAATCAAAACATTCATGTGAATGACAGCCTAACTGTTACATCTTCACTAATGTTCTAAAACCCAGCTTTGCTAACAAAACTTAGTATTTCTCAGGCATGAAGTTATCTATTTGCTGTTAGCCCTCACTGTGAGTTTCAAAGCCTTCTTCCTAAAGGTAAAGCATTTCTGATTTAACAAGGGGATTCAAAATGCTTCATGTAGGTATGACTTGCAATGTCAAGGTAATGACTTCACATGGTGAGCTAATGCCATCACTGGAAACCTTCTTCTGCTCACCTTGAAATGGGTCATACTGTCCAGGTATAAGTGGGTAACCCATCCCAACATGTGTGTGATGGTGTGTATGGAGATGTCGCTGGCTAAAAGGAGAATGACGGTCTCTTTCCCTTTCTGCTTCCCGTTCACGCTCAGCTGCTGATTTTTCCACGGGCTGGCAATAAAAGGTGAAAGCAAACTGATATAAGACTTTTTCTTTAAAAAGGATAAAATCTCAACAAAAACACACTCACCAATATTATGTGGCAATGACATTCAAATGATGAAGCTTTTTTTTTCTGATGAAGAAGTTTATATAACATTTTATTTGCATTTGTTTCTAATCTAAAGCTTGTGTCTCTGACTAATGGAAGACTTTCTATGAGCAGAAATTTCGAAGCAACACACTGCAGCATGAAGGCTTCCACCTTGCTGACCTCTAGTTTTGGGCACCCTTATGCTTGGCTGACTTGCCAATGCCTGAACAACCTATTTAAGCTGCTGAGAGCTGATGTAAATGAATCCTCAGCCCTCTTTAAAGCACTCAGGGGATCAAGCCTGCCTGAATAGCTAGAAAGCCCTTTCAAAAATAGAATCAGTCAGTGACTTGCTCACAGTTAAAACCAGCACCAATTTTTCTGGAAGTGACATAGCAGTGTTTGTGCTAACACGGAAATCTTCAGAAATTGGAGCTTGTAATGAGCTATTTGGAAATACGGCTTCACCAGCTTCATGGTAAATACAGCAAATTGATATTATGAGATCCCACAGCCCATCTTCTCATTTCATTATCTGTTTCCAAACAGGAAATAATTATTAACTGCAATAAACCGTGCACCAGGAGGTACCTCTGGATCTTGGTTTCTATACGAGTCCATTCATTTAAGTCAGAAAGACCCTGAGCACAGAACCCTGTTATATGTGTCACTTCCAATTTGCCACAGAAGCACTGTGACTTTAAATTGGTTTTATTTTAAGCAATACTCTAAAGAAGCATCATGCATTCGAAGCCTGATGTCCGACTGTGTGCTTCTTAAAATTGTGCTCTTTACCCCTCCCCAAAAGTACTGCTCCTTGGTAACAACAGATGAAGCCTTACAACAGGGGACTTGCTGCGATACTGGTTGGCATGCTGCTGGAGCAAATCCAGTGCTTTGGACTCAGTGGTTGATTTTGCGTTGATGCTCGGGCTGGTATTGACTTTCTCTGCCTCTTCTCTCCCTGACATCTTCCCGTAAACTGGGTAATGAAATCCTGGAGAGAGATAGGCCCCTGTAGGTAAACAATAAATAGCACATCAAGTTACTGTTTTCATATTTTGGATATAGAGAGGTAGGAGGAAGGGATACCAGGACAGGGGGTAACATCAAAAATGAATCATGTGACTATCAAATGGTATCTTTGCTTCTTTTTTTTTTTTTTTTAAACCTACTTTACACTGATGAATGGAGGCTATAAAGAGGGTTGAGCTGATAGCCATTTCAGACATTTATGGGTCCTCTTTAAGTGAAAGGAATAGTAACTATAATGGTTCTGACAGTAAGTGCTTAGAATATTTTTATAGGCAATAAACTATCTGTCAGTCTAACAGCAATAGCAGACTGTCAAGGGTTGGGGAAACTCTGGCTGGAAATGGTGACAGTTCATAAAAGGAACATCTTGTATTAAATCAGTTTCATCTACAGAACTTTACCTAGTGGAAGCAGAAGCAATACAAATGTCACCCACAAAGCTTCTAATTTACTCAAGCTACTAATAGAAATAGTAAAATGCAAGCTTTACTGCACTTTGAGCGTGTAAATCTTAACTAGTGTACAAGGCAAATTTCAGAATACATACCAGGATAGCTGTGCATTAGGACAGGAGAGACTGCACGATAGGCTGGATGGTTGGGATCGTACATCTGTGGATAAGGATAAGCATGCAAGTACTGGATATATGACTGATGCTGACTCATTGGTGAGGAAACTGCTACTCTAGCACCCCGAGAGTCCTTCCAATTTACAGGAGTCTTTCGATCATCGTTTTTTATCTTGCTCTCATCCACTGATTGAGAATCAGAACGCTTGACCTCTTTAGGCTCCTCTTTAATGCTTGCTAACGAGACAGGAAGGTTAGGCAGGGAACTTTCCTTGTTAGGTGTTTTTCTAGGGCTGTCTTCTTTTAACTTTTTCTCACGATCAAGTTCTTCTGATTTTTGCTGATCAAGGTATTTGGGCTGATAGACATAATGATGCCATGTTCGTGAATCTGGATCCTAATATGGAGGAGAAAACATTTTTTTTTTTCTGAACTTATATACTGAAATAAAATTATTATTGATATTCCCATATTTCAGTTAATGTACTTTTAATAGCTGTTTTAATAACATAACTGTATTACACAGAGGAGAGGTTTGCTTGCTACAGGGTGCCTTGAGCTCAAAGTCAAACCAACATTCCCATGAAAGAGCAAAAGGCTATTATCAAAATTTAATTCAATTTCTTCATCTTCTATCCTTCTTCATGCCTTTAACTAGTTTAATCATGAAATACATATGCATTGTATCGAAGTTCTGAGACCACACTGTTCATAAAACATTTTAATTAAAGCCCACAGAGATATTTTCCCACTAGAGAGCAAAAAATATCTGTGAACCACAAAATTAAAGCTGCCTAATGATATGCCAGAACTCTTAGATTACCTGGAACAATGAACTTGAAAAATGTATCTAGCTGGAAAGATGCTTGTGCTGTCCCTGATATTACAAACATTCACGAATCAGTGGAAGTCAGACATTTAGGCAGACTTCCTCATCTGACAGTCTTACTTTAAGTTTGTAAAACTACACATGTTAAGTATTTACAGGATCAAGACCACAAGGTTTAGGGAACACATACAGGATATCACAAATACATTTTTGCTTAATACATTACACAGAGCAGTTTATAAACATGTTACAGAATTAAACAGATGAGTTCTTTACCAGACTACATCAAATCGGTATTGAACAATAACAGGAAGACTTTGTTGTGTGTTTGTTTGTTTTTTTTTAATGCAAGATATGCAAGAGCTAATTGCAAACACTGTCTCCAACAGATACACACTCATGGCACATGCAACGGAAACATAAGAACTTGACGCGTGGACTGTCTGGTTCAAAAAATCATTTGAATCAGCAGAAATCTTCTCCTACCCAGGCCTGTACCATCCCACTTCCTTTAGAGCTCCCTAACTCCCATTCACCTGACCCCACTGTATCTTCAAAGGCAGACTGTTAGGGTGAAGTCTGGGATGTACCGTACACCAGAACATGAAAGCATTGAGCATTGAGGCTCCAGTTCAGAGCACAGAGGCAGTAACATTGCCTGGAATGAAGGAAATCTGACATCTAGGAAGGTCAGCATGAGCCACTGGATGAAATTCTGGTTCCACTGAAGTCAATGGCAAAACTATCACTGACTTCAATGGAGAGATGATTTCATCCATTGTGTAGGTCTGTAGGGGCTGGAGGTTGGTTGAGGACAGAAGGGGAACTTAACTGTTTCAAAAAGGTCACCTTGGGTTAAGATAAAGAGCTGAGCTTCAAGCCAACTCTTCAAAGAACCAGCTCACCCATCTTTTGTAAATGCCAACTGTCATTTAACAAAAAAAAAGAAACACTTCAAACCATGTTTCGAATCTACTTTAAGTCTTCTCACAATGAAAGCTGCTTATGTTGCTTGAAATTTCTCATTTCTGAACTAAGCAAATTGCTTACAATTTACATCTAAAAGAGAAATCTAATTCTATTTTATTCATGCATGTAATTTAAAATAGTCTATTCAGGTCTTAAGCCTGGGTTCTGTCACCACCTTGCTAGATTTTTTTTTTCTTTTCAAACAGCTCAACTGAGATGTCTGTTGGTCTATTCACAGACTACATTACTAACCAGCAAGAAAAAAAAGGATGGCAAAGCTTGTTTGACTGCAAAGGTAGAAGAACATAGCAGAATCAGATACAAAATCTCCCATGATTTAAGGATAAACCAAGACACTCTTGTTCCATTTCCTGTGATCTCACCTGTTTAAATCTCGTGGTTGGATCCACTCCTGTTTGCTTCATGGAGTCCATAACAGATTTCATCTCCACAGCCTCCTTTATGAGCTGATGGTTTTCCATTTGCTTGGCTTTGAAACTGTCAGACTGAAGCTGCTGCTGGTGATTGGAAAGGATCTGTGATTTGCTCGTCTCCTCAGCTTTGTTAGGGACTGAAGACCCTATTTTAGTGTTATTTTTGCTCGACTCTGGAGTTGAAGGGGCCTTTGAAATAGTAGCAGATGGAATATTTTTCTGCTTGTTATCGTCCTTTCCAATTTCCTTCAAGGGGGGTTCATTCTTCCTTTCACAGTCCCTCCCAGTTTGTGCCATTTTCTGTTCTGCTAGTCGCTGGTCCTCATAGTATTTTTCATACTGCTGTCTGTAAGCAGGATTAGAGGCCATTAAGGACTTTTGGTCCATATAGAGCCCATAGGCATACTGTCCATAATAAAGTGACTGAGCAAGTGCAGGGTGTCTTTGCGTTATTACTGACTGATGTTGTGGCTGCAAATTAGAGGAACTGCTTTCACTTTTCTTGGGATCTGACAGTTCTGCCTTCTCTTTCTTTTCAGCCTCTTCCTCAGCCTCCTTTTTGATCTTCAGTCCCTGTGGGGTGCTGCTGTTCCCAGCTGCTGGGGTGCTGACCTGTCCAGAGTGCATGTAACTTGGAGAATAATAAGGATCGTAGCCATGGTAATAGGGAGAATGGGACTCTTTCGCTTGAGCCGATTGTGCTGTGGTTGAAGAATGTCCTTTTACAACACTGTCCTTATTAGAAATAATATCCGAAGGAGAGCTGGCCTTTGACCTCATGCCCTCTGACCGGCTGTCGGAGCCACCGTCATCAGCCGCATCAGAGATATCCGAGTAAGCAGGGCTGTTGGTTTTAGCGGCAGCGCTATCTGCACCATTTTGTGTCAACACATGCAGTGGCGCCATCGAAGATTGTCCATTCACCAAAGTGCTGCATTCCATCCTGGAGGCACTCCCTATAGAAGGGCTGGGAGCATTGTCTGTGAACGTGTAAACCTTATCAGCTTCAGCCTTAATACTCGCCATCCTGCTCTCTTGAGACTCGGAAAGTCCATTAGCTAACACTTCATTCTTGTTGAGATGGTCCTTTAAAAAATGTCCAGATAAATCTTTCCCAGACCCTTTTGAATCCTCTAGCTTTCCCAGCTTAGAATCCATCTTAGGGCTTCCAGTCTCTTTGCTTTCTTTGTCCTTTAGCTTTCGCTTCTCCTTTTTCTTTTTGTCTTTGAGTGATGTGAGAGCTGGGTTTACAGTGCTTGGCTCTCCCATAATTGTGGGCTTTGGTTGAATAGGTTTTAGCGGAGGGCTCTTTGGTGTAGCCTGAACAACAGTAGTTGTTAGAGAGGGCAGTCCCGGTATTGTCCCTGTAGTGCTGGTTGTAAAGGCTGTAGTAGGTATAGCTATTAACTGGGGAGGAGTCGGTGCTGGCGCTGGGGCAATGGGCCTGGCTGTTTTCAGTTTGGAAAGGTTTTTATCCACTTTGCAATTATTAGCTTTCTTGCCTTTATCACCCATACTCTTCTTGTCTATTAGCCCTTCAGCCTCCAGTTTTGGCATTTCAGTTTGCAAATTGCCATCTGCTACAGAGCAATTATCCAGTGTGGCTGCCATATTAGAAATTACTGGAAGGCTGTTCAATTCACTGTTCAGACCTTTCTTTTTGCCAGAATTCTTGCCAGTTTTGGAACCGATAACTGAACTGGGGCCATTGCTGGTCAGTTCCCTTTTTCCCTTGGGGGTCCCTGGGGTAGTGATAGAGGAAGGAGATGTCGGTGCTTTTAGCTGATCAAAGCCTGGCAAATTTGTGCTTGGCTCACTGCATTCAAGTGCCACATTACTCAAAGCTTCTTCACAGTCTGAAATTTTGTCTTCACTGTCAGGCTCAAACTCCAGTTTGTTTTCTGGGTCTAAATGTGCATGAGCCTGGTGGTATCGTAGTCCATTAATGTGCTTGTACTTTTTGTTGCAGTTGGGGTGAGGACAGTCAATCAGCACTGGAGAAGAGCAGCCTTGGTCCAAAAAAGTAGTCTCTGGTTTCCCCTGTGGGGTGGTGGGAGTGCTTCTAGAGTTAGTACGAACACGTTTTCCACACTTACTGTCCTCCGAACTGGAGTTCAAGTCTAGCTCCATTGGAGGCTTACTTTTTCTCTTGTTTGTGGATGAGGGGCTGGCTTTGACTTCATCCACAGCGCAGTTTGGGGGTGTCCTGCGCCCACTTGAGTTAAGGCTGCCCCTCCTTCCCTTCCCATTAGCACCACCTCGATTCTTATTCTGAAGTCCTCTAGACTCGGTAAAACTCGTATCATTTCCAGGTACAGCTGCAGCTGCAGCAGACCTTGCCCTCTTTCCCCTGCCCCGTCCTCCTCGCATTTCCAGGTCACTTGTTGGAGATTCACAGAACCTATATATAAACAAGAGCAGATGTCATCAGCAGGAGCTGTGAACTGAACAGATACCAAAACAACACCATTTCCCATAACAAAACCTTTATTTGCATTAAAGGAAGGATGTCCTTTTAAATGAGAATGTAACAGTCTCAGAGGGAATGTGATAAAAAAAAAACAAAAATGGTAAAAACAAGACCAATTAATTAGTTGAAGAGAAAGCTTTTTGAAATCCGCAGAAATGTATTTTTAAATTGATTCCCCCTTTGTCTGAATCCCATGTATTTCCCCTCACGCTCAAAAATACAAAACAAAAGGAAATAAAAATGCCCACCCGCATGTCCCCACTTTTCAGCGTGGAAAAGAGAATTACCCATTTCATGGCTGTATGTTTTCAATTATATCCATTTGTTTTTTATTAATGTCCACATAGTCTCTGGGCAGAGACCGAGGGTAAAAACACAGCAGAGAAAAAACAGACTCAGAATGATTGCCTACCTGGGAGGGGCCCAGTCATGCTTCGTGCAGTCCAGCAGCGTTCCCACATAAGTCTTGTTCCTCCATGTAACGTTTACCACCAGGACACCTGCCAGTGGGAGAAAAACAAAGTATTATCACAGTCAGAACAATAACTGAGAGGGGTTTTTCGTTTTGTTCTTTTTTTTTTTTTTTCCACGTTTTTTCTTTCCCACAAAGCAAGAGCTTTATTCTCATTCGCTTTCAAACACTGTGGTCTATACTCTTCCTCTTTTCTGGTTTCAGTGACCTCAAGTTAAAACCCACAGGAAAGAGAGCAAACGATAAAGAACATGAATGTGTGTATAAATGTGTGTGCGTACGTGTGTGTGTGTGCGTGCACGCCTATCTGTGTGTTCAATCAAGATACAGCTGACAGAAGGAAATGGTTTTTGCCATGTCCTGTTGTAAAACGGCAACACTCACCTCTTAATTTTGCTATTATTGCACATAATTGCTTTCGTTTGGCAGCCAGCCAGCATAAACTGAGCACCAGTTACAGTGTTTAAATCAGTAGGTGACTGAGAAGAATCTGCTCTGCTTTGAACAATATGATAATGACTCTTCTATTTATTTGAAATTGCATATATCCAAACACACAAACACACACACAGATGCATTATAAGTTTTGTTCATCAGACAGAGATGTTTATTATTTGCCTTGCCTTTACTCTGTGCGAAGTGTGGGACTAGACATGAAATCTCAATCATGTAGTATGGCTAAGAGAAACCACTAAACAGATACGTAGAAAGAGGACTCCTTTTAAAAAACGTACTGTCACTTAATTGCTTCTCCACTTATGGCTTCTTTTAAATGCAAATACACCTGTCCACCTAAAGCTGACTTTGAATTTTGGTGGAGGGGGATGTCATTTAAACATTTTCAGGCTCCCCTCAAACCCTTGCTCGCACAGATAATTTATGGCCCTGTGTACAGAGCAGCCAATACAATGACTGCCTTACTCCACTGGCCACCACCACTGACAAGCACCAGGTAACAGCTCTCTCTTCTCATCAGAAGGTAACACTGAAATGGAGCGGCGGGCACTATTTTACCCAGCTGATTGGCACGGTGCAGCCTTTTGGACCTGTAGGAGGCACTGAGGCTGACTTGCAGCCCCGTGACTCGTTTTCCCTTTGTGCTGCCCATATTCTGGCTCTAGCTTTTCCATTGCAGCTATAACAACGGCCCCGTGCCAGGTGTCCTGAGCCTGCCTGCTTGGTGTGATTCCTAATTCTGCACAGTTAGGAACCACACCGGTAGGGAGGCTGCCAGCAGTGCCTGGTCCCGATGCAGAGCGCTGCAGCCTGGCCTCATTTCCTGGCCTGGTGCCGTGCCAGCAGACCCGGGCACGTGCCATGAAGGAAGGCCTGCACATGGAGCATTATTTTGGGGCAACACATCTCCCAAAAGGGCACCCTCAGCGCCCCATCTGGTAGTACCACCATGCCCCACTCCCTCAGCACGCTTTCCTTTTTCCCCAGCTAGCTCACCTGCCTCCTGTTGTTAAAATGCAATGGGCACTTCAAACAAAATAAAGGTATACCTCTAACGAGTATCCACCTCCCTCAGTATCTGAATTCTTGCCTCTCTCTGTATGCGTGCTGTATTTGTAAATGAATTTATGTAAGAGCTGCTACCCATTAGAAAACACATAGTTTGTTACCTGTTATTAGAGCAGAGGGCAAAAAAAAAAAAGACGTGGAGCAGGCGTAACAATAAAACCCTGAAATCAATAAGCATCTCAGTAATTCTTAGAAGACATTCAAATGACCTTCAAGTGTAAGAAAGTCAATATTTCAAAGCAAACATAAGTAAGTTCCTCCCTTACAGTCAGTTGCATTTAGCATCTCATTAATTTTGTTAGTCTTAGTGAAGGTCCCAGTATGTAAATAGGAGGGAAGATTGATCCCCACGCCGTGTTAGAGTAACCATGGTACAGAATACATTTCCCTTCCCTAATGAACAGCACATTACTCAACCACAGGTAAGATTCTACAGAACAGGCAGTGAAAGTAGCTCATTTAATCTTCTAAAATTATCACAGAAATGGGTCAAAAGAATAGAAGTAACGTGGGAGGTAGAACTGACCCCTAAGGCAACATGCAACTGGCAGGCTTATTAGACTAAAGCACTGGGAAATGAAAACGGATATGAAGCAGGTAAGTAGTCTACTCTGTATGCTAGAGGCATGACCAAAGAGAAGGTATTATTCTTGCTGCACCAGTCAGGGTGTACTGTTACAGGCTTCTTTGATCCAAAATTCTTGTCCTAGCACAGAACTCGAGCACAAAACAAGAGCCTCTGCTGGCACTTCCTTCCAGGTCTCAGAGGCAGCAGACAAATTGTACCACAGCAGTCTTTTGTTCACCTCCAAATAATGCATCTGAGCATACAGAGCAGGAATTCATAGGCACACTGGCCATTCTCTTATCTGAGCATGTGTGAGCTCTGCATGCACTGCTCTATCTCATGAGGTAAGCAGTGTATCACATGCAGGATCAAACCTCTCTGGGGCTGCACCAAGTCATAAATGTAAGGAGCCCCTGTAGTGAGGAACTCCCCAGTACATTACACTGTACATTAGACTGAAACAATCTTTTAACACTCATTTCCTTAGCATTGTCTGAACAAGACTGAAAATGTGAGGGCAGTCTGAAAATCCCACAGGTTTCATAATACCTGAACACAGCAATGTATTTTCACTTGAGGAAAAAAAAAAAAAAAAAAGCCCCGAAGGCTTTAACTACTTAAAATAAACACTACTGAAGAATGGAAGAAGAAAAGAGATGTTTGTAATGCAGTGTTAACAAAGGGTATTTGGGCTAAGACTCTAATTAAGGAAACCTGGTCAAAAGGTCTAGTCCAGTTTTTGTGAGGTAGAGTCAAACAATTGTGAATATACATACATAATATACAAATGTTTCTTCTACCAAGTAATGTCATCAACTCAGCTTGAACAATTACCAGAGCACAATTAACAAGATTTGGATTTAATAGAGAGAAACTTATCCCAAAACAGGAATGTAAATTTCTTGATTTAATTCATTTATCATTCCATGCACAAACTACTCAACTATTCACTTGCAGTATTCCTGAAATTAGCTGTATTCTCCACAGTCCTCAGTGTGAAATATGCTAAATTAAAGTAGCCAAGAATAAGAAATCATCTTCTGAAAATTTCAAAAGTTACTACCAACGCTACTCTTTATCATCAAGGAGTGGGCACAGTAACTGGTTGACTGATAATGCTCAGGGATTGCCAAATGCAATCTAATACAGGGAAATGGGGTCATGTTACTTAGAAGCTTTACAATTCAATTCCCCTACCAGTCAGTACCTTTTCTGCCAAAATCCATTATTAGCCAAGATAGGATCATACACAATCCTTAATGTAAGGTGACAGTCACACAGAATGTTACCTAGTGCCCACTGCTGTCAATGGATGTTCCTCCCTTAAATCAAGGGGAATCTCTGTAGCCTGTTAGCAATAAAAAGGCTTTATGTATTTTATTTTTTTTCCATGTTGGATGTATCATTATGAGCTTTTTTTCTTCACTCATCATATTCATAATCATAACTCAGGTAGCTGGACTCCAGGCAAAAAGTAAGCCAATGCTAGCTGGGAAAATCTAACACGTGCCTAGAGGACCAAGAAACAATTTTACATAAGCAAGTGACAATTTCTACTCAGATTTTATTAAGGAATGAAAGGTCACATGTCACAAAAGTGATTAAAATTACTTTCAGAAAGGAAGAAGCACTTTTGAAGCATTCTGTGAATGTGATACATCTTTCCTTTCCCTACATTTCCTTCTTTTCAATGACCGAACACCAAAAAGCAGCACTAAAATGTCATTGGCTATTTACTATTAATTATATCATAAAAATTTGGAAACAAAGAAACCAATATTATTACTTTGCTGTTTAAAAAAAAATAGCCATGTTCTTTTACATTTAATCTAACAAATGCAGGTGCACCGTCTTAACATAGAAAAATAATTAGTACAAGAGATATTTAGCACCAAGCCAGGATGGTGTGCATGTTAACTACCTTGATATGGCATTTCTAGCAGCTGTGCTAAGCTTGTAAAGATCTACCCAAATCTCTTAAGATACATGTACACTGTAGTAGATGTTCTTTCACCTAAAGAAAAAAGGTTTTGTAACTTCATTTTCTGCAATTAACACAAACCAAGGATTTTTATGCTTCGTAGTCAAAGTTCTAAAAATGAGATTACATGGCTAGGAATCAATTACCCTGTTAATATCTTAAACGCAGGGCACAATTTTTTGAAAATACTGGCTTTAGAAAACAAACACATTCAAAGTCCAGTGTAAGTAGACATTAATTAATCAGTCTGGAAAGCCTGACTTAACGTTTACAGCATAGGCTACTTTTGTTTTCAGATCACAGCAACTGCTAAAAAATTCTGTTTTAGTTCAAGCTGGTTATTTTCCTAGAAAACTCAAAGATCAGTTATCTGAAAGGGTGAATGGGTATGTCTTCACTTTTTTAAAAGGAGCTGTTCCCTCTATTCTTAGTAGAGAATCTGACCCAAAATTAACTTCTAAATTCTGGTGAAAACTGCACAAGGTCTTTACTGAACACTTCTGTAACTGATTTACTGAAGATTATCCAGAAGATCTTCCAAAACTAGGAATCATTTGTTTGTTGGTGTTTGTTTTTTTTTCTTTAATTTTTTTTTCAGTTACCAGAAACTACTGCTTAAACCTAAAGGAAAACTTGTCCTAAATTCCCATTCAGTTAACAGTTCTGCCTACTGCCTATACTATGCTATTTATTTATTTTAGATGATTTTGCTGATGGCAAAGGAAGACCTGCCAAAGTATACAGTGCTTTGCAGTCATCATAAGATTATTTTTTTAAAGTTTAGTATGACATTCCTGCAGCAATATTCCTGTTGTATACTATGTCTTCAAAGTTGAGATGCAGCTCTCAATATTGACAAGGCATTACATCATCATTTGACACAACATTATAACAAAATCAGTTCCTCCTATCTTTATTATCAGTGAATCCACAAATTTGTTTGCAAACCAAATTCCATTTGACTTTTGTCCCAGCTTTAATAAGTACAAATAATACAGACATGCACAGGGTAGCCAAACCACAATATATATCCATCAACAGTGAGCACACCACCACCAAGGATTAAACACATTCTATTCTGCATCTGGCACAACGAATTTTTTAATCCCACAAATATCTGTTTGACATCACTGTTCTAACACCAACTGAAGTATTTCAAGTGCAAAAAGCAGGCGGATGAAAATCTACAACCTTAGGATTATCTCAAGCTTTTTTATTACTATTTGTTTAGTAAGAGCAGCATAACTCATTTGCCTCACAATATCCACCACATCGTCATAAATTCCTGATCCACATATACACCTGCAATTCATTCAGGCATGAAAAACACAGAACAATGTTTATATTAGACTTGCAATGCAAATGGCTTATATTTTCCTGATTGCTTTCATCAAGAAAGTAATCTAAAATTAACAGTTGAAACACTCTATGTATAAAGTCAAGTCTTCTACGTTGAATGCTGATCTTGTAGACATACAGTTTATTTACTACTTTAATCACACTGTCTAGCATGGCACAAGAACTTAACTGCATCTACAGCAGGTGCACATGTAACAGGCATCAACATCAGGAAGTCTGAGAATGTAATGACTGTCAGGTGGCCTAGAAATGCAAGACTTCTTTTTTTTTTTTTTTTTTTTTAAAGTGCTCTACTGCTGGGCTGGATGTTTGAAAAGTCACTTTAACCACATCCTGTAATCAAACCATCTGGAGCACAGATCCGCAATTAGTCATCCTGGACATTGGACTTTATCTGAACAAATACTGTATAGCAATGAAGCTGAGAAGATTGGATAGCATTAAGGAAAAGATGCATAATGAATTACTGTTGGTGTAGTCATAAACCTCTGAGACACTTAGCTGTGGTGTTAATTTAGTATTTTATGAAAGCATAGTAAGCTTAAAGGTTAAAAGGGCTGAAAGGCTAAAAACTGCTATTTTAGATCATGTTGCCCTGCTGGTGGCTAAAGCAGGCTGGTGTTATTCTGGCCACATAAATTACAGCAGCCTCTTCAACAGCATAACAAACTCAGCTCACATCCATGTGACTTCCAGTAAGTTCTGAGTAATGTCAACCTAAATTTGACACATACTTTATTCAACAGCATGCCCTTTCCTTCCCTCTTTAGTATGAAGTCATCAGTACAATGTATTTAAAGTTGCAACCACCACCTTAGATTTAAAAACTGTGTTATACCTTTAATGAGATACAGGCAAAAAATATATTCCCTGGACTTGCATGACTGTCATTTGTATTCAGAAAATAAGCATCAATTAATCAATTACAGGGTGAGTACCTCTTGAAGCCATGGAGTCAGGCCAGCAAGGAGACAACCTTTGCATGCCACCTAATAAAATGTTATTAATAAGAAGGTTTATCCCAGAGCGTATAGAAGAATAAGCATTGAAATAAACGAGTAAGGCCTGTTCCCTC
Source organism: Anas acuta (assembly GCF_963932015.1). Classification (NCBI taxonomy): domain Eukaryota; kingdom Metazoa; phylum Chordata; class Aves; order Anseriformes; family Anatidae; genus Anas; species Anas acuta. The sequence goes on along the minus strand of NC_089017.1, from coordinate 58,590,812 downwards.
ACAAGCCCAAGTGCTTAATACGCAGAAGAACACACAGCCACTTCCATCACTGTCACATCCCCTGCAGCCTTTGTTCTGAAGTCTGATGAGCTGTATTGATTTGGGAAAATCATTTTGCTTCTTGGAAAACTAGACTCTAGCTTATTCACTGCCATCAATTTCTTTCTCGTGAAGACAGTTGGTCAATATTCAGTTGACTGGTCAGCTACAAGAAGCTCTGCTTTCTTTCCTTTTTAGTGCCTCCCTAGTAACGTTATTGTTTTTCAGCTTTATGATAAAAGAAAATAGCACGTTAGAAGACTTCTTGCTAGGGGTGACCTGAAATGGTAACGCCTCCAGACAAAGCAATGACCAAAATGCTAAAGATAGGTTGGCTCTCTAAGACTGGCAACATCTAATCAATAAGATTCATTATCAGTAATAACAATAATTATGGCGTTGTATTTTTTTCAGTGTATGTTTCTTCTAAAGACTTTCTGCTTAACAAATAGGAACAAGCAATACCTAAATACAAATGGACAGCTGAAAGAAAACCAAATGGTCCTAATCAAATACAAGGCTATACTCATTAACAGAGCAACAGAAGATGCAATGAAAACTGTGTAATACCCTCACAGAAAGTACATCAGATTGGGTCTCACATGGCTTGTAGGTTTATCCACAACTGAATAGTTCTACTAAAATACAAGCTACTTCGAGTGGTGACTTTGAAAACTATGAAGCCACAGAAACCAACATAATTTTCTCCTGTCAAATTTATATGAAAGTGATTAGATTTTGGCAGGACTAGAAAAACTTGTGGATAAATTGCTGTTACACCTCTTGAATGTCAGACCACATATGTGTTTACAGGAAAAAGTGCAATTAATGTTATTATAAACTAACCATGGGTTTCTGACCTCCAGAGTACAACTAAGGATTTGTTTTTATACAAACCTTACCTTTTCTTTGGCCAGTGTAACTGAACCACCTCACTGTTCCAGTGACGCTTGAGAATAAAACTGCAGTCTTACACTATTTCAGTTGACACTAGAAATCTAAGTTGAAAATCCTGTAACATCTGTGTGTTCTGAGGAAAACCAAATCTGTTTCAGAAATAAAGTATTTTGTTTCTAGCAGATTCTTTTTCTCTTTTACTTCAGTAATCATAACTGTGATTCACATACTCTGACACTAAAAGATGTCACTTAGTCAATTTTAGAAGAAAGAAATGCTATTCTGTAATCCCGTGAATTTCCCGCTCCCTTCTCAAGGACTGTTATTTCAGCTCCTACGTTGTGGTACTGTGGAACACACAGATATTCTCCTGCCTTCTCATAGAGTGAAACAGGAAAAAAAAAACACATGCAATCCACTGCTTGTACTTGTAATGCTAGGACCATATGTCACTTGAGATAAGCAACAGAACACAGGGCTTTTCAACTCATCTGTCACACTTACTTCCTGCAGTTTATATTAATTACAGGATCTCTTCAGCTAGTTATTTCTCTCCCAAAACTCTTTCACCCTTAAAAGCAAGTAAATAGCAAAGCAAAACCAGAGTGAAGTGTAGGGCAAATCGTTATTGTTTAAATATGAGAAGTAAGACCAAAAAGAGAAAAACATTTCTTCTCACCCTGACAAACATTCAGGAGTTCCTTTAATAATTATCTGCCTTCTTCCTATTCTTCATCTCTGACTCTAGACCACAGAAATACTGTTTTCATCAGCAGACAGACTGTTGAGAAGCAGCTGCAGAAATAGGGAAGCTGGTATATATTTATGTGTGCATGCATCAATGCATGTGTGTGCATCTATCTCAACACACACACACAAAGGAAGCCTTAAAGAGCTTACACTTTTCTTTCTTTCCTTTTTTTTTTTTTTCCTTCCTTACAGGAGTACTAGGACTTCTTAATAGAAGTTTGTGTCCCAGCTCTGAACTCTGCTTCTGCAGGAACCATTCACTTGGCAAGTAAAAAACAAACAAATTACAGATGACAAAAGGCACCTATAAAGCGCCAAGTGTCTCTGGTGATTAGTCCTCCAGTGCTGTACATCACGATAAAGACCTGCCAGGTGCAAACAGTGCTACAATTATTTATCAAACAGTAGAGCAGCTAATGAAACATTAAGGAATGGGAAAGGGAAGAGAGAGAGTTTGTGGGAAAGAAACAGCATGGATAAAGAAACAATTCCAAGCCCAAACCATGAAAATGCTTCCAAATCTGTAGGCTGCAGATACCAGAATTGCAGTAGAGCCAGGCAGACAATTCTGCTCAACCTCAAAGAGCTGCTGCTGATCCATATACCTCATTGGGATTGAGAAGCAGAGCCTCTTATAAATTATGATGCTTTATTTAAAGTCAAAGCATTTATTTGCTTTTGTGCCAGCTTTGGATCCTTTTCATCTCCAGCTACCAGGCCCAAGAGAGAACACATTCCTGTAGCTCTGCTGGCAGCCAGCTGTGGCCTCAGTAAATCATAAAGCCTCCTAACAAGCCATTCTTTACAAAGGCCAACTGCAGTTACTAGACATGATAACTTCTCTATTATTCCACTCACTGGAATTTAAAATAGTAATTTTAAGCTGCTGGCTGAAAACACTGAAATCTACTGACCTGCATTCTACCTGTGCACATATGCACGTCTGTATGTGTGCCTGCGTGAAGCATTGCTTACTGCGTGAAGATTTCTCCTCAGGGTAAGTAAGGGAAAAGGATAAGTAAACACCTGAGGTAGACACACCCAAGACAAAGGGGAAGAAAAAAGGCATTTGGGATTTATTTCACAGAACTCCTTTAAGATTTCTTGCAGCAGCTAGCAGGAGACAAGTACCTCTTCATTTGTTCAGTTTCTGGGGTTTGCAGAGACATGTTTTATTTTTGTGGAGGCAAATTTCTTTAAGACCTTAATATAGGGACACCCTACTGTGAAATTTCACAGTAAAATTTATACAACTAAAATCAATGTATATTCAAATATGGGGCATGTATTAGAATACTGCAAATATAACCGAGAATTCTCTCTCTTCTACTTCCTTCCCACCCATGCACCTAAAAGGAATCACTTAACTACGTTATGGTGAGGCCCACCATTTCCTCTGTGTAGGAAAAGCAGATTGAAAACAAAACAAAACACTTTTGAAGTCTGATGCCCTCCTTCATATACAATTCTTACATATTTGCTTCACTTTAGGGTTTGGAGTAACATTACTTTAAGGTCTGTTGTTCCTATAGTTAGTGGATGAAAAAAAAAACAATGTCTGAAACTCCACCTTCCAGATTTCAAAACCGCAAACAAATATTATGCATTGCCAAGCTCTTAAAAAAGGATCTCAAAAATGAAGGTGGCTAAGTGCTACAATTTTTACGGATCCTTTCCCACAGACTACTTTTTTTTTTTTTTTTTTAATTCCCTTCAAAAACATCAGGCAGTGTTAAGCTTCCTACTATAAAATTCTTATATTTTACTAGGGGAGAAGAAGACCAGAACATGTACAAGTATTTCAGTAACACACGTAAAACACCAGTTCTTTTTGGTAAACAAGCCTAATGAACTATGACTAATAGCGTTCTCCTTGAGCAGAAGAAACGTAAAAGGGCTTTTGTTAGCATCTACTGAAGCGAAGTAGTCATTTCGCTGGGACAGAACAAAAGTTAGCTACTTATCAACTGACCAGCTTCAATAGATGTCACAGTTCTGCAGAGCAGTTCACTGTGATTTTCTTTTCCCTGTTTTAAATTACCTCCCAAGTGGGTAAACTAGTAAAATGTCTGGTTAACCAGTTGACTTCTCCCAGCTGTTCCATCACTACTGAAGCAATGCCAAGGGAAGTTACCAGCAAACAGATTTCCCATTAGTGATCAGTACACTTTCTGCTAGGCTTCTCTCATTTTGCCAGTCATTGCATGGACGAATTTCCTTCAAGTGTCCTTCATGCAGCACGTCCCAGTTTCTCCCCTTACTGCTAAGAGCTAGCCTGGTTTTCCCTGATCGGCTGTGAACTATGCCTGCTACTACAGCCTCACTTGGCTTTTTTCATGCACTAGATCTGATCCACCTTTGACCTTCTTAGGTTTAGAAACAAAACCATTCAGACATAGAGTACAAGCCCACGTTCCACAAAATGTAAATAAAATCTTAAGAGTTCTAGGAATCCTAACATAATCAGCTAAAATTTCTTTTGGCAATGAAACATCCCTCAAATGAGCATCACAGGCATGCCCTCCCTCATTCAAGTACAGCTAATGTGATGACAGAATCACATATTTCAGCATTATTAAACTATTTTCCCATGTCATTAAAAGAAAAAAAGAGGTTGGAATGTCAGACATGACTTAATTCCTTCCCTGGTCAGACAAACAATATCAAGATAAAGCTCGCTTTACTTCAGAATCCACACACAAATTTCTGTATGAATTATAGACTGCACTTTGGCCTCATCTGAAAAAACGCTGGCCCCCGAGGCTGATAAGCTGTGACCCCAGGTGGCACATCCAGCCCCTCACAAGGGGCAGGGACATTATTGCTTTGCACTGAGGACTGCAGCGTGAGAGCCGATCCATCACGCTCCCTGACAGCTTTTACAGCCTCCTCACATTCGGCCCAAGTCAAACTCCACGGCTCCTATTGTTCACATGATGCTTTTTTTCCCTGCTCTGATGAAGTTAGGGCAAGTCCAAGGCTTCAATGAGAAAGAAAGGCTATTGTGAGCTGCCCAGAGTTTATTGACTCTGAGCTGTGCAACAATGGCCCAGAAGCCCTTTGCCTGAAAGTTACACATTCCTAATTGCTAATCATCATCACGATTCTGTACATCAGCACTTAGACACAGATTTGCATGAAAGAAAGGTGTAACTAACATTCAAGCAGATAGCCTCATCATCTTTACACAGTAAAAAAAAGATCTGCTAAAATGCACAACGAGAACTATAACCTTTCAGCCTCACAGAGCTGTCATACAAACGCCGGTATGTTCCCTAACATTGCAAGTGTATTAGAAAACCAGTGACCAAAACAGATTTGATTAAAAATATCCCTCGTGGAATCATGATAAGCTAACTGCAGACAAGCGGGTTATGTTTTTCTTTACCCTTTCTACAGCATTGTAAGATCAGCATCATGTTGTGCTCAAAACGGAAAAACAATTTCAGAACTGACTTGGTGTCATTGCTTCTCCCCAGCGTTCTCCTGAGGTCTAAAGATCATTTAAATGCAACAATGACAGAGAACAATACTGCACTGTCTTTGAAAACATTCACCCGTAATTATTACAATTATTTTTAAATAACTATGTATCACTTTAGTTGCATGCATAAATCTTACTACCACCAACAGGCCATTTACACTGTCATAATGTGCCGTCACCACATGTTCAGAAAACCCTTTTTTGTCTAAGAACTTCAACATTGCTTAACATGACCGGATTTTACAGCTGGCAGAGTTCCATGCCTTTTTTCCTCTTTATCAGAGTTAAAACTGGAAAGAAGAAAAGGAAAGGGAGGATAAAACAGCTTGCAAAGGACTTGTTTTGATAGGAGTGGAGCTCTTGATCAACTACTAGCAGCCAAATACAGTAACTCCAGAATTCAATTTTCCTGGATACTGAATAAGCAGAAGGAAGAGACTGTTTCTTCTTTTAAACTTAGCTGTAGCTTTATATGATTCTGCCATTAAAAAAATAAATAAATCCAGCCTTTAGAAAGGTTAATCTCATTTTAAATTACAGAATAGCATTTGATAGACATATGTAAATATTTAGTTACTTTCTTGAACTAAAATATCGCTATTAAGATAGTGAGGGGCACTTCCAATTAAACTGGTTCATCCACGTATTTGTTCATGCACTGACTTCACAATTGGACGGGAACTGGTACGATACTCAGTTTGAAAGAACAGCAGCTTCCTTCTGCTAAATCCCCTGATACAGCAGCTTGCTCTTTCAGCTGTCATTCAGTCCAGCACGGCTTTTCATACAAAACCAGAGGAGATCAAGTGCAGACTAAAGGCTTGTTTCAAATGAAGGATTCCCCTCCCTCCCTGGATTTCAGCTGAAAGCATATTTACACCCTGAAGAATAAGAAGAACTCGTAATTTGTAGTCCATCAAATAGCGCATTTTCAGATTCTGGTGAAGATTAAGTTTCACAGGTATCTAGGTGGATACCAGTAAGCAGTAAGAGAAGCACAAAGAAGCCCTAGTAGTGCTGGAATAGCATAATAAAAAATAAAATACAGCCAGCCTTTCAATTTATTTATATAACTACTGTGGATCAGTCACAGTATTAGTAACTCAAGTTTTTACCTATACGAATATTCTCCTATTTCCTTTCTTAAAAACAGTAACAATGCATGCAACATCACACTTCTTGTCTCTACAAGGAAGTAAGATGTGGCTGAGAAAAAAATAGCAAAGAAGTGTTAAAAGGTAAGTGCTGTAGCACCCAGAACTGCACTTGCAGTGTAGGTTAAAAAAAAAAAAAAAGGATTCATGTTTACAGTGCTGTCAATTAGATATCACTCACAGGCACTGCATTCAGCTCCAGATTTTTTTTAAATGGAAATAAATGTAATGCTATTCTTGTCAACTTACAAAGCTGAGAAGTAATGCTGCTATATTTAATCTAAACGATGTTTTTCATGGGTGCTCTGTAGGATGAATGATATCTGATTTAGAAAAATGACAGTGATTTCGCTGAGCTTTCCAAAATCAACACCCATTTTAGTTGAACAAAACAAGAGGCTGCTGAAGCACATTTGTCTCTCTGATGATGTATATTCACTAAGTACAGCCCATAACCCACCTACTCACAGCAGCTTCAGACAGTTAGCCTCACCCACAGCTCCTTGCAATTTAATGAACAGTCATATCCAACAAATCTCTTACCAATAGCCTGACAGTAGTTATTCTTTTAGACTCTAGGCCCAAAAGAGAAATTTGTCATTGCTTAAATAAATTTTACAGATGTAATAGATAAAGGCAATAAAGAAAACAGGGCTTTTATAAAACAAAATTGACAGAGCAGAAAGCTGTTCCTCTAGAATGTGCATTTGTGTGCGCAGGCGTGCTGGGCTTGTGTGTACTGAAGGGAAATAGACAATGAAGGTTAGGAAGCACGAAATTACAGCCTTCTTTGCCTTCCAGGGAACGTAAATTTTATTCGCAGGGTAAAAGCCATGGTTTTCAATCTGCATGTGTGATCAACAGAAATTGATTTCAAGGAGATTTGGGGGTATTTAACTTATTGCTCAGAGATGCAAATCCCATCTTGTACAACCATTATTGTAAAAATAGAGAAAAAAATGGGTGATGTTTCAGGGCTCTGCTTAGACATTTTCATTTTTCAGATGTTCACAGCTCACTAAGCTTTCATTTCAAATAAGGACCTGTCTATACTGAAGAACCCAAATAAAGCTGTATATGTTCCGTATGTTTTAATCCAGTGTAAAACTCTTACTCAATAATACAGCTTAAATGAAAGAAATTCTTGAATATGTTTGCCACTACGTAGCACACCCATGCTAATGTTCCTCCTTAAATGAGGAGGAAAACAGTGTTTAAATGCTTCAGTAAACATGGCAGCAGCACTAATGTGGATGCAGTGCTGAAAAGTTTTTGGAAATGAATAAAAAGATTCCTTGGCTTTGGCATGTCTACTGCATTTCACAGAGGCTTTCTTAAAATTTTGTACCTCTTTTTTGATACTTCAACACTTATCGTGAAACCAATCAGGTAGAAAACTGTTGTTGTTAAATTAAGAAATCACAAACCACAGATTCTTGAGCGTAGTATGTCATGTTAATACATTATAGTATGAAAAATCTCTCTTAAGTGCAGCCTTTTCTAACAGAAAACAGATCTATTCTTGAACACAGATGAGCTTCCCCTGTGTCAATAAACACAAATTGACTCTCTTTGAAACACAGAGGAAACTGGTTAATTTCTATCTCAATAAAATTTATGAAGCAATAAAAACTTTGTTGTACAAGCTGTGTGGTTTGTTTCACTTCCTTGTCACATGAATTAATGAGGAGAATTCTTCCCTTCTCTCAGACTCTTCACTGTTTCACAGGCTCTCACTGGAAAGGGCACCTTACAGTGATCAAGAGACCCTGGAGTACAATTCTACTTTCCAGTCCTCACCTCAATTTCTTCCTAGAATTTGGCACTGAACATTTTAATTTCCCATCTTTGTGATGACAATATTTGTGAACTTGATTGCCACTATACTGTGAATTGTGCTTAGTTATACAGTCTGAATGACACAAAAAGAAATGGCATGTCTGAACTATGTAAACATCACCAGAATGAACTAGTACAACCCTTAATCCTACTTATGATACTGAAAATGTCAGCTAATTTGTCCTGCAACCCCTGAATAAGATCAAAGGGGGGGGGGAACTGTACTGTCTGAAAATATGTGCCTATAAGAGCGGGAATAAAAAAGTCCGATGAAGATTTTATGTATAATATTTAGTCAGATTAAGTACAACTCTTCACTACATGTTTTATTGTCGTTTGTCTTCTCTCTGACCACATGAAGAAAGCCGCTTTTGACAGGCCACAAAAGCAAGGCTTCTGGGAATGTTTTGTTCTCTCTCTTCAAATCCTCTGATGCATTAATTTCCTGACCTCTCTCCTAATACAAAACTACAGCTCACTCTTTACACAATCATCTTTGTCAGAATAACTTCTGCTCAGACAGCAGCTAATCCACCAAAGCTAATGGCTTCTGTCAGGAAGGAAGCAAGTGAAATGATGCTATCACTACACTACATGGATAAATCTACATACCTCAGGTGGACCTCTCCTTTTGTCAGACAGGAGCACCATGTACCAAACACATATGTAATCTAGCTCTCTCAGTCCCAACATGGGAACATGGTTCCATTAGCCAGTGCATTTTTTTAATGGTGAGATTAAACCACTGGAGACTGTGGGCCTCACTGGGGTGGGAGACAAATGTATGAAAGGTCTTCTCCATTGCTCTTGATCCTCTACACTAAAGGTGACCATCTGAAGCCACAAAGAAATCAGCAAAACCAATACTGCCTTCCCCCTTCCTTAAGTACTTTCTGTGTAATGTTCATCAAGAGATTAAAGGAGCTTAGAGGGAAGGACAGAGTGGAATCATGCAGAACCAGGAACAGAAGATGGCAGCGCTGACAGAGTGCTACCAGGTCAGCCCTCTGTATACCTCCACCCACCGCTCCCAGCAATGGGCCATGTCTCTGAACTGCAGACAACCAAATACACTAACAACAGATGTCACAACAAGAAGTTTGTAACGCTTCGGGAAGGTGTGAAAGGAATGACAGTTGGCTGCCTTTCGCATTGCTTCAGCAGAAGCCCCCCTTTTCGCCATGAAGGCAGCCGAGGCTGTGGCACCATTTCCTCACAGGTTCGCCTCAGCTACATGGATTGCAAAGGCTAGGTTTCCTCCTCACGGTCACTCTTCTGACAGAGACTGAAAAGACAACTACAGATTAAGGTAAAACCATGCATTTACGGTAACTGCTGAGGGCACACGAGAACACGGAGATCCTTCTGCCTCTTTTTGGGAACTTAACAAAACTAAAACTTTTGCCCATTACTGAGCAGTTGTTTTCTCCTGGAAGATTTTTCCTGTTCTGGCTGAAGAGCCTCTCCAAAAGTCATTTTGAGAAAGAAATGTTAAAATGACCGATGAAAAAGCCACAGGAGAGGGACAAATTGCTTTTGAAACAAAGATCAACAACAGAGATAGAGGACTGCAGATTTAGTAACAGGAAATGATATATTCTTCTCACCAAAGACCCAAAACCACCTAAAATATGTACCAAAATACTCAATCAGAAGTATAACTAGATTTTTAATGAATGTCCATGAAAAACATCTGTAGAGGATACGCAAAATGCCTTTTTCCCTTCACCATATGACAGACAGTCCAGTTACAGTTTGCATCTTTTTTAGGAGACATCCTCATTTTCTTTGCAGAGGCTGATGCGCTATATACATAGTCAGAAACAGCCTCTCTTAGGAGGAAATCCCTTAGGGATAGGCAGATGTAAGGCTGCTTGGCGAACTGAATCAGACTTCAAGGGAAAAAGGCTTGAGGACACAGAAAAACTGCTGCAAAGGAAACCCACAACCTCAGCTTTTTGTGGTCTCTTCCCAGCTGACAGGATTGGTAGGCTGGTAGAAAACTACTGCCTTTATCCTTTCATTTGTGAGAAGGGTGAGAAGATTTTGAAAACTGAAGGAAAGGGATACCATGAAAAAACCTCTTGAGCACAGATTCTCTGTTACCAAGCAGCTCCATTCTAACTTCCCTTCAGTTTTGCAAACTCTTTTAAATTTATGTTTCTTTCCTCTGAAAATGTCTTTCCCCCTCTTCATAAAACTACTTAGTGACAGAGAAATATTTCTGAGAACACAATAATCTGATTTTGGTCCATCAGAACTCCAAGATTTACCAAATAATTTATGAAGAGTATTAATATAGGCTTTTTTTTTTTTTTTTTTTTTTTTTTAATTCTAATAAGGTCTTGAAGGCATATCAGAATCATAGCTTGAAGCAATCTGCTTTTCCTCAAACAATAATACACTGAATTACTATTCCTTTTGGTAAGTTTCTGTTGTTCTGAAAAGAAAATTCTTGACCAATGGAGAAACTAATGAGAACCTTAAACTTCATAAAACTTCATGGAAAAAAAATAAGGAAAGAAAACTTATTATCTTATCATTCGTTAGTACTTAATACACTGATATAAAAAGACAGGTATTTTATAAAGACATGAAAGAAGGACTAGTGACTTCACAGCCTCTTCAGGTTTTCTAAGATTCAGAAAAGGAGGTTTGTTTCCAGGTTTGTTTACAGGTTAGGCCATAAACAAATCCACTTAAATGGACAATTCCCATGACTGTGTCTTCTAATCTCAAAGACAGTGCAAAGGAGACCTTTAGAAAGAGCCCAAATGAGTGATGAACAGGAGAGAATATTGTTTGGTAAAGCTCCCTATGAAGTCTCTTTGTCTGCCTTATAAAGTCATTCATGGGGAAAACACCACAAAAACAGGAAATCTTAAATACTGTCCTGATAGGTGACAGGAAATAATGGAATGTATGAGAAGAGTAGGAAGACTCTGAGTGAAAGTCTGTCTTTTTATGGCTGGCTGCCAACTCTATTATGGACACCATAAATAAAATATACCTGGCCATATATTTGAGACCTTGAAGACATTTTTTTCTCCTCTCCAACTAAAACTCAACATACAGACAATAACCCTCAAAAGAAACAAACAAAAACATGTTAACACATATTTAGTGCTGAAAAAATATTACATTGAAAATAATTTGAAAAACTGAAGGAGATGAGCAGTATATCTTTATTACTCTCCAAACTGAAACCAACAGCTGCCCTCACAGAAGGAAGATTAGCGTTATTTATGCACCTCACTCAGACTCAATGGTACTCTTGGATCTCAATAGGCTGTATTATGTCTGTAACACTTCGTTCCCTCATTCTTCATCAGACAACTCTAAAAGATTGTTACAGCAAAGCAAAGGTTACTGGAGAAGTGTCCTTTGAAATTATGAGATATTTACAAGCTTCGTATTGGTATGAAGAACATAATTTTAAGCCAAGCACAGAGGTAACTTTCCAGTCAAGAACACCTCCGCAGTCTTTTTTTTTCCCCTTCAGCTGTATAGATTCAACAGTTGGTCTCCTCATTACTAGGCTGTCCAAAGGAGAGTCGTTCTCTGTTCCATATTTGGTCCTCATGATTAATAACTGACTGCTATAATTTATATATAGCCCTGGTTTAGGCAGCATAATTTCCTTTTTGCTGACATTTTTAAATGTTTCACTAAATGCTGTTCAACTAATTTTAAAAAATAAAGGTGACACTCCATGTCCTAATTTCCTAGAAAATTCCTGTGTGAAAAATAAAAATAAAAATAAAATAATAATAATAATAAAATAAACTATAGATTATCTTGCTCTAGGAAATACAGAACTATAGAGCTGAGAAGTCCAGTTAGTCCACCCAGTTGGTTCTTGACCAGCATCAGCCTCTATCCTGAGAAATGTTTTCACAGTTTTTTCCTCTAACAGCAGGTTTCACAAGCCACCAGACAAGCTATTCCAAAGCCTCATTACCCTTCCTGTTAGAAATGCTTTTCTAATGTCTGACTTGAGTCTCTCTTGCCACAATTTAAGGTCAGTATTTCCTGTCCTTTCTGTGATGGTCACAAAGAACAGAGCAACCTGTGATACACCACCTATCTCAGATCTCAGCTGTTTCAATATTCCCCTTCCCTCAACCTCCAATCAAAACAACAAAAAATAGCAAACAAACAAAACCCTGAATTAACTTATTTTCACATTGAACATTTCACTGTTATGATGTATTTTCCAACCTAAGCTGTCTTTTGACTTTGTTGGACAAGATTTGAGTATAAATAGAGTTTGGGGCAAAATGGAAACTAATTGAATCCTGTGGTTAGGAATATAACACTATTAACTAATTTATTTCCACCAAACCTGTATTTCCAACAAAAATACAATGTAGCTGGCCTGAACTTTCTGTTGTAAACACTTAATGCTACAGCAACAATTAACTAACGTATATTTTTTCAAAAAGGTTTTCAAGGAATGGGTTTAGAGGGGAGGGTTTTTTAAAAAAAGACCAAAGAAGAAAAACTTGCACAGTCTTTTTTTTTCTTCTTCTTTTCTTTTGCACTGCTTAGAACAGAAACCTCTTGTGAGGTCTTCTAAAATAACAATTCAGCAAAAAGTGAATGCTGAAGCCACTGAGTCAGCCCTTATAAGCCCTTTTTTCAAAAAGCCAGCTTTCAATGAGTCTATTTTAAATGTTTCCACCATCCCCCCCAAGTTATTCTTATATAAAAACTTTCCCTCCCAACCCTTTCTCTTTGGAAATTTGGTAACCATAGTTTCTGTATCCTGCTGAGACTTGATATGTAGAGCTGTATTCTACCTGCTATTAAGCTGCTGATAGCAGTGTTTCTGTTGCAATTTATGAGAAATGTCAGTTGAAGGCAGAGAGTATTGTACACACTATATTTTCCCAGCTGGATACCTCCGTGAGCAGAAAGCAAAAACATGAATACACATGCTCCATACGTTTGGGGAGGGGAGGGGAGAGACTGCAGGGAATAAAGGCTGCAGGTTAGGTGTGATGTTGGGTGGTCTGAAACTGGTGGAAGATGAACGTGTGAATAGGAAGCTACCTCTAACAATATCAGGAAACACAGAGGTTCTTGGTGCAGTTGTTGATGCTGTATCACCAATAGGGAGGTCACTCTGGAGATCGCTCAGACGCCTCCCTTCCCTTACACAAACTGAATTGTTGGATTTTGAACGCAGTGACATTCCTCTGTTTGTTTCTCTCACCCAGGCCTGCAGCTTCTTGTTTAATGTTTAGCACGAAGACCTTTTAATCCTGAACGCTGCTTAGCCGTTTCAGCGGTAATTGTATCTGAGGGTATTGTGTTTTCTTTCTTTTGTTTTTCAGTAGAGTGAGAACCAAGTCACCAAACACAGGATATAAAATCATGTCTTAACTTGCTCTTCAGGATCAGTTTGCTTACTTCAATGATAGTGATATAGCAATATACTCAGTGGTGAAAATATCTGAGCCTTTCCTGGATAACAAGGACAGCAGCTTTCATGTTTCTTCATCGCACAGACAGCTAAAGGTAATGGACCTTACCAGAGAGAGGAATCAAAGTCCAATTCAGCACAGAGTGAATGGGAATTAAAGCAAAATGCTGGCTCTGTCTTCTAAAACCACCACAGGGCCATAACACTTTCTACACCAGAAAGCATTGAAGATTACAGATGAAAGTATTCACTGAAGATTACTACTCTGCAAGAACTGCCTCCCTGGAGATCAGAGTTTTGTGGCCAAGATTTTTCCTCCAGAGTACAGTATTGAAATGAAAGTGTTCAGGCAAATAACATAACAAATCCCTTAGTTTATGCCTCCACAGTCCACACTATTCAGAAACATTCATCTATTGATGAAGAACTACTCCAGATTTAAAAGTCCCGAGTAAAGAAGACAATGATTGTTACAGCAGCAAAATGATTCGTTATGGAACATGCGTTGCTCCCATAGCATGTGTCTTCCCCAAAGTTACCAACTCTTGCCACTACTAACTGGCTTCCAAATTTGCAATTAAACTTTGTCATCCCCCAAATCACCTCCTCCATTAGAAGACTGGAACTGAAAATCCCAAACCTACTAAAGTTAAACTGCTCACAGTCAAACTGAGGATAGAGCCAATTACCATTTAAATAACAACATGAAACTCTTTGAAGAAAAGGGCTTTTGATCTCCAAGTTTCAAATGCTGAACAGTTTGAATCCGAGTTCTTTAAATTTCCAGGGAAAAAGCTAAAAAAAAAAAAAAAAAAAAAAAAAAAGGGACTCTGACCCAGGCTGTCATTCATGTACTTAAATCCCTAACATTTTTTACTGTTAAATGTAGCTGTCTTGGCATGTAATTAGTGGCAATATCATCATCAATATCACGGTTATTAAATGCTTAAGTAACTTTTCTTTCAGGTCATTCTAGTGTGAGGGAACAGGGAGTAGCAAACAGGGAAAGGAAGAAAGGCCAAGAGTGAAATGCAGGTTGTATTTTTCATCTTTCTCTGTATGGAATGATAAATTTCAAATTTCCAAGTATTCATCAAATCACACTTTGCTGTTAATATGTATTTTGCAAATTTGAATGCCTTGTTAATTTCAAATTCAAAATAGTGTAAGGTCAAATGGCATTAAAAATCTCATTTGGGCAGAATGATGAATGCTGTTCCTTTTGAGTGACAGAGTCAAACAAAACTGTATTGAACTGCAGTTCAAATTTCTGTCATTTTTTAATGCTTTCTCTGGAGAGCTCGGAAGGAATGATGCTTTAAAAAGTGCTTTAGCCTTTGACAGCCTATGGAGTTTGCTGATGTCACACTTCCTAATTGACACAACACAGGGTCTGCACAGCACATTGCTACAACATTTGTTTTACAAGTGCACATTTCACAGGAAACCAACGATTAATTTCCCAAAGACTTACAGGCATACATTTCCAAAAAGGGAAAAAATAAAACTGTTACATATCCACACAAATCAAAATTCACAGAATCATGGCAGCTAGCCAGAGAAACTACTCCAGGTCTGCTCTCCCATCTGCTTGGTCTGTTAACTATCAGAGAATAAAATCAAATTGCTCCTTCTGCAACTAATTCTGAGAACTCCTTTAAAAAAAAAAAAAATTCCATGATGCAACTTCAGTAATGCAGAATGCCTTACCATGATCAATAAATGCCCTAGCACAGTGCAATGTAGACAAAACAGCTCAGAAATAAATTCCCTCCCCAACCATGGAAAAGGTGCCGCAGCAAGCCATCATCGCTGATCACAAAAAGACCTCTTGATCCCTGCAGCAGACTGAGCCCTCTAGCAGATGAGCTCAGCCAAATCTTGATGCAGTGGGAGATGTTACCTGCTCTTGCATATCTACCCCCACCCTTTGCTTGAGACTACAGCCCTTGGAGCAAGAAGGGTAGAAACAAATACATGCCAGATCCTTGGTCACTTCCAATCACATTATTAAAGTAAAATGAAACTGTCACTGGCTTATGCAGGTTTGTAAATTTGCTGGCACTGGGAAGCATATGCAATCCTTGCTGTTGCTTCTCCTAAATGGGAGGTAACCTACACAGATCAACAGGCTGAGCAGTTGAGGCTGATAACACCTTCAGCCATTTGTCTGCTGGAGCCCTTTGACAAGTAATTCTCAGTTTATGGCAGTGTACCCTCTCAAAATCATTATTTCTTCTTTTAATCTATAAATTAAAAGCCCATAGACTTGCATAGCTTTTCTACGTCTACCATTGCAATGGTTTACAGTAATTAATATACTACAGGTTTCTACTTCACAGATTAAAAAATAATTTGACTAGGAGCACTTTCAACAGCTGCCCATAAATCAGCCTGCTCTGCTTGTAAAGTTCAACTCAAGAGTTATTGTGTCTATTGTGCATCTTAAGGTTCAAAGAAAGATTATTCATGCATTCATTCATAGCCAAGAATGTATCCCAGCAATGAAATTTACCCTTCAAAGCTGACCCAAGCTTAACCACCAGGCTGACTAAATAATTTAATTGCACAATGATACGCTATATCCCTTTTCTGAAGATTGCGTTTTTGGTGAATCAAGCTAGGTTTACACCAGTGGTATGTTAATGGCACAAATTCGAAAAGTGTAAGCAGCTGCTGTCCACAAACATTGCCAAAATGAATAATAGGAATGCAAACAAATCTCCTGGTACACAGTTAGGTTTTTTAAAGTATTTAAAAATTGTAGGGTTATAAAATTGCTTCTGTGGAAGAAAGAGGCAGAAAATAGATGAAAGCAAAGCTGTTATTTACAGACAGCCCCTAATAACTGAGTAACGTTGCCAGTATAAGAACATTAATTCTGTCACCTACTTTTCATACCCACCAATTTATTTTCCTTTCTATGTGGGGTTTCTGTGACTAGATGTAATCACAAAAAGAACAGCGAGTGTTCTTGTAACATTCAAAAAAGTCAGAGGAGTCCCGGAGCAACTTTCAAGAGAAGCTGTCTGGTTCAGCTAATTCAGTAAACATTCCAGCCCTTCCTAGCTACAACAAGCCAATGCAGCTAGACTGAAGATTAAGCAGAAGGATAACAATTACATTGTGTGCTACTGCCAGCGATGCAAAGACTCTAAATCTCCTTGAAGCTGAAAGCAAATTAGCAGCTTTGCCTGCATCAAGCTGTCTGTCCAAATGGAGGTTGGTTTTCACAACAGTATTACTAACTGTGCCCCTTGAAGACAGCTCTTTGGGGATACAAAAACATTTTCTCTAAGTTATTTCCTGTCAATTCCTTGTCTAGACCAACAGAACAATTTGTAACCTGATCACCACCTACAGTCTTGAAGCAAAACCCCTGAGGAGTCCCTCTCCCTCCGTATTTTTACTCACTTTGTAAGTAACTTGATTGGACAGAATCAAGATAAAAGCAAAGAAATTGACTTAGTCTTATGGTTCCTGTTTCATAAAAACACACCACCAATTGGTAAATCTGGGCTTCTACAGTGTTTCTGGTCGACACGAAGCTGTACCTTACAACATGGAGGTTGAGGCCTCCAAATCTTCATGTTCTGGAGAAGGGAAAACTCAAAGAAACGAGTCTGAACAACTTTTGGGACACACACAGACAAAGTCTAGGAGACTACTTTCAAGCAAGACATGAAGGTTTGTTATGGGAAGTTTGCAAAAGAACTATGCTGCAAGAAAATGTGTGTTGTTAAATGGGTGCCTCAGGCTTCCACACGCTGGATCAGCCCAAGTTGGAAGCACTGGGGAGATGTCTCTGCCTTGTACCAGCATTTGTGAGCACAACTTTGCTGCCTTCTTTTCCCTTGTCAGTAAAATGATGTTTGAACATCTCGACTACAGCTGTTGCCAAAACAGGCTGACTAGCCAGTTTAATTAGAAACAAAATATGCCATTATGTTTCAAAAAACAAGGCCTTTCCTTCCCACTCTGGAGGAAACAGGGCTTAGCTGGGGTGTGCAAAAAGTTGGCTGTGTTGAGAAAGTTCAGAGAGTGGCTACTGTCAAAGAACTAAACTATATAGCCACTTAAGAGATCTGATGTGCTTATAAATACTGAATTCTTAATTTTTATAAGACTAACAAAAGACTTTTCTTTCCTTCATACAGTAAAGAAAAAATGAAAGACTTTTCAAATCCATGTGGACCATGAATGAAATATTGTTTCCCTATTAAAGAATTCATATAAAAATAATCTGCATTTTCATTAAGTAACAAACAGTAGCTTCCACTGATTGACCTTCAGGTTTGATTATGGCTAACACAAGTCCCTAGCAGGGAACAGTTCCAACCTTGGATGATTTGTCCACCTCTCTTTTTTTTTTTTTTTTTTTTTTAATTGCTCAAGTTTATAACCAGTGCTGCTTCTTAATCTCAAACTGAATGAAATTAACTGATAGCTGGAGGTTCTTTTGATGAAACCGGCTTGGAGGCAGACAAACTTGTACCGGTTTCATAGCCAACAAGAGTGGCTTGAACAAAATTTCTGAAGAAGCAAAAATTAATTTCTTGCAAAACATTTTCATTAATGACAGAATCTACAGAAACATTTTTCAGAACTTTAATAAAATTGTAGTGAATAACCTACATAGCATACCTTTTTTAAAATCAGTAACACACATTAGAGCAAAATGTGTTACTGACTCCTCTACAAATTGACATCAGCTAATCCCTTCCCTAAGGAAAACTGCTTCCTTAGTGAAACCTGAGACTGTTCTTTCTACTTCTAAAATCTCCTAACTACGGGGAGGGGGGGTTAGGGGGGGTCATACAGCCTCAGGCTTTAAAAGATCCACAAAAGCCAGCTCTGTGTGAATACAAGGTTAAGAAGTATAGGTTCAGTCACTGTAGGGGAAAGTAAACAGGCAGTAGAACATAATTACTTGTTTCAACCTACTTAAATGCAGAAGTTTTAAAGTGAGTGGGGGGAAAAAAAAACATCTCTAGATTAACTGAAGATTGATCTGGAACTGCTTCTCCACAACACTCGTCCTCAGTGTTAGGAGCAAACATCTACCTACAATTAACTTCAGCTCCTTTCTTTTGGAGACCTCTATACCACTGGCTAAGTCACTGGAAAAAGAAAAAAAAAAAAAATAGGCTGTTCTAGCTGTTATGACTATACAGAAACAAACAAACAAACAAAAAAACTCAGACAAAACAAAATCACTTAAGTACACTAAAATATCACATAAAGCAAAGCCCTAAGAAACTTCCCAAGGAAGCTTAACAACTAATTGACATCTGTCAAAAAAAATGTAGGAAAAAAAAGGCTTTTCTTAAATATCTCTTAATTAATTTATTTTTTAATGATTGAATCCTTAGTCAGGGTAGTAAATTGACGGTGTAACTAGTTCTATGACTTTTTTTTTTTTTTAACCAGGCGCTATTTATTCCCTTAAATCTCACAGAGTTTGGAGATATAAAATTAATGAATCTCAATTGTGGTTTCCATTGCAACACTAGCTTTAACAAATCTAGAGCCAGTTTTTCAGTCTAAATCAAGAAAGCTATTTCCCTTGAGCTTTTCTTTTTCGATATTCTACTCTTTGTCTTCACACTCAACCTCTACCTTTCCTGTCTACCTGTCTCAGAACAAAAACATAAACTGTAATCTTTTAGTAACCCTGAAGGCCAAAGGCCTTTTCACTGTTCAAAATTCTTAAAACGAGGTTTTTGTTCCATTTTTTGGGATTGTCACCAACAATTCCAGACTGGTAGCTAGTTACTACCACATCATAACAATTGGAAAGAATTATGAATATATACTCAGGGTGACAAAATTTAAGTTTCCACTGATTCTAAAAAATGAAAAACTGCATGTTAGGCTACACGCTGGTCTTGTGCAGGCAAGCTAATCCCAATGCCAAAAGCATCTTTCTGCTACACAGCTTAAACATATATATGTATTTTAAAAAAAATTTAGTTCTTTTATTAAACTGGTATTTATCTGAGTTAGTGAAAACATAGTCCCGTAACAGAGAGAATTCTCATTCACCACCCTGTACAACATGAGCAGTACATAGGAACACAGCAAAACTAGAAGACCACAGCTTGTCCGAACTAGTTAAACTATGTACAAAATTTGAGTGACTGTGAGAACATCTTTAAATAAGTGGTTTAATCCCTGAGCCACACCAGTTAAAGGTATCATTTCAGTTGTGCTTTTATTCCTCACTCCAGTGATATTTATTCAGTAAGAAAACACTTGCACGCATACACGCTTTCTTCATTAGCAGTCAATCTCTCCCCCCTGCTATCCACAAATCCAAACGCCACATGTTGCAAGCATTTTGTATTGGAATGGGCTCACTACTAAGCAATCTGCTGCTATTGAGATTTTGCTTTTGAGCAGTAAATGCTCAAAACTCTTGCTTTTCTTAAAGCAACTCCTTCAGTCTTCATAACCTCACTGCTTGAGCAGGCTCAGTTTCACATTCAAATAGCTCCAAGCAAATGTTTCCAACCTCAATTATCCTCCTTCCTTTTTCTATGCACCCTCCCTGCCCCCATATGCTTGTTTGTAAAAGGGATAGTTTTCTATGTATGTACAAGCAGAGCAGGGAGTCTTCCTCTGTAGCAGTCTGCCAAGACACAGCTTTTTATGTAAGCATTGTCTGGAATTTGGATGGTTTTGTGTTTGGTTTTTTTTTTTTTTTTTTCATCCTCTGCCTGGGGTTATACCAAGATGGTTGCACCCAACCTCACTGAGCTGTAAAATGTGGCATTTGCCAGCTCTCTGCAAACAAACTGGCTGTTACTAACCCGGATAAATAAGACACTTAGGATACTCTCGGTCAGTTACTGCAACTGAACTGTGGCTATGCTCTGCTTAGCATCACATCTCTATCCCTAAGAGTGGAGCAACAAGACAAGCACTGGGCAGTAAACAAATTACGCACCCCCCGAGCCGCAGAGATGCGCCGCGTCTATAAACAGTGCTGTAGGACTAGCGCTACTTACAGCCTGCAGTGTGCGTATGTTCAAGGAGGAAAGCTGACATTTAGAAACCAAATTTAACATTTAACGTAACAGCATATTTACACGTTCGCTGATCTGAAGCGATGGTGTAAGGAAGGAATGGAAAGGGGCAATGAACTAGCTGGATTTCTCCACTGTGTTAAGAAAGATGGAAATTCACAGTGGTTCTGTTTTCATCTTTTTTCTCTTTTTTTTTTTTTTTTATTACAGAAATTCACTAATATGTGATGCACTCTATTACCTAAACAAATAGCCTTAAACTTAAATTACTGTTCAAATGAACAAGTAGTTGAGCATTTCTGAAAAAAGGCATGTTATGTAAAAGAAACAGCATTAAACTTGAGGTCAAAATATCTCCTCCTGACCTACAGCTCTGCCAGCAGGGAACATTCATTATCTATTTTGCATCTCTCTTTCACTGAGAAGGTTTATACTGACATCATTTATCTACTGTTTGCTGTGAACTAAGAGCCTGCAAAGGTTTGGTTATCGTAGGCTGGCTGATTCATGGCAACTCATTAAAGTCACATCAACTCAGCTGTGTACACCTGGCTCGGAAGAGCTGGTCCCAACGGCTTGAAAACACTTTAAGTAGCTTCTGTGGATAACACAGGGGTTTGCCTCTAAAATTATTATTCGCTCCAATTATTTAAGGTGAAAACAATCAAATAGAGGAGAAGTAGCAGACTAATTGGGAAACTGAAGGGTGCACGTAACAGTTTGTTCAGTCAGAGAGTTCCCTTTTTGGTTGTCTCAGCATAAGCATTTTTGCTACAGACATGCCACAAGAATAAAGTATGTCAAAATGCAGCTAATGCCATACTGGCTTAGTCCAAGCACTCCTTGCCTCCCAAAGAGGCCTGCACTACGTGCTGCAGACAAACACACGAGAAACACTGCAGAAGCCAGTTATATGGCAACATCAGGATTCACATCCATTAACAAGCACTACACCGTAAGGACAGGCACAATGGTGAGGTGACCAAGAAGGTCCCATAGACACAACAAACCTCAGCACACCTACTCCTAAACCCCTCTCATGGTCCAAGTCCTATAAAATTATACTCTTAAAAAAAAATTTCTCAGATAGCCTCCTTTGGCTCTAGGACACAAAGCATGACCTCCCAAGATGTCTCTTGCAACACAGGTACGGTTTCCATAAAACACAACACTCTCTTTTCATCATTTCTCATGTGCTATGAGTTTCCACATGACACATGCCAAGCGTCAGACTTCATGTACCTTACCTAATCCACTGGGGCAGCAGAGCTCTACAATTACAGATTTCAGGCTTCGTTAAGTCCATTCATTTACTGGCTCTGATCTCACAGACAAGAGAAAGAGGAACAGTAAAACATAACATCTCAAAATATAAACACCTGTGCAGGCTTTTTGTGGTCACATACATTTTGATGATACTGGCTGGCACTCACACATGTCAGCTGATGGCTCTCCTAACAGCAGAAAAAAAGCTGGGTTTAGCTTTTTTGGCTAGCTACATGAAGGGAACATCTATCTCCTCCATGAGCTGCTTCTCCCTAACACAGACAAACCAAGCATGATGTTTGAACAGAGAACATCTTTGTGCTTCTGTCCCATAAAAATACCCGGTCTTTCAGTTCTGTACTGAACACGGTGGTTAAGAATACCAAGCTGCTACTTCCTGTATTCAGCAAGTTAATGCTCAACATTACACATAAAGGGCAGAATACAAATGCACCCGGCTTGAAAGCTTCTCTGTTTTTTTTTTCCAACTGTATTGCTTGGTTTAATAAATGACATTACCTCTCTCTGTAATCCTTGCCTGAGCTCAAGACAACAGTCTTGATTAACCACGTTTATCTGAATTTTTATGTATTATCGTAAGGTTCTTTGATAAAACATATTAGAAAAAACAACAACAACAACTGAATTTCTGCATTTGTTTACTTAGATATTTGACAGGGCTTTCAACATTACAGGTTTCATTGTTTCATCATGCCTTTGCATATGTGAAAGTAGGAAGATGTGGTTGTTAAACCACAAAAAAATTGCTAAGGGGAATCAAAGGCAGCCAGACTACTTCTCATTCTTCTAATGCTATTTCTATACTCACATACACACCCTTACTTATACACACATGTATGAACACATACATAACCAAAGACATTTAAAACAGACTGTGTTCTTTCAAAACAGCATTTTGCAAAACCAACACCACCTAGTACGGCAAGGAGGAATTAGCCTTAGTTCTGAGCAACAGGCATGTTTTCAAAACAACACCTATGCATATTAGATGCAAACATGGCTGAGAAAACCACCCACAAGTATCAGCATGTCTCTCTGGGTTATCTAAGTGTTCTCCTTTCTCCTGGAAATTTCTGCAAAACAGTGTCAGAACTGATGCTAGCGTAAATCTGGAACACCGCAGAGGTGATCCCATCACATTTCTGAGATCCAATATAATTAAATTTCAGCAAACTTCAGACTCCTGTTTCTGACACCTGCCAACTAGTCTTGAGTTATAAAATCAACAAGCAAACACTTTGAAAGATCCAACTCATTATTCCATTATTTATTACTGAACAACAACAGCAACTTTTACCCAAGCTGCACAAGAGGAAGAATGTTGATGCAGCAATGCGAGAACTCGAGCGCTGCGTGTTGACAGCTTGTTCTGCACACAAAGGCAGCAAGGTGACGGATGGCTGTCTCCTACACAGTTTTCAAGCAAACAAGACATCATCAGAACTAGTGCTTCTCACATCTAAAGGCTAACTCTATTACTAGACGCTGAACCAAAAACAGGACATGACCCAGGGCAACTGCGTGTGAGAAACAAAACAGAAAAGCGAGCTCTAAGCAATTTAGAAAGTTGGTCGGTGGTTTCCTTTTTTTCTGGGTCATTTTTATCTCCTCCAGGCAGTAAGAAACAATTACTGCTCTCTTCAAAACTGTTTTCCCAGAAGATAATTACACCATTTAGCAAGTACCTGATTCTAGATAAACCTTATTTTTCAGTATGGAAATACAGACATTTAGCAGTTGCTTCCCAAAGCATCACAAAAACAACCAAACAACAAAATACACTCCAGTAACACCACCAAGCTGCTTTTTATGACGGATTTTTACTGCTACTGGATGGTAGCTCTTGGCATCAAATGTCCAAATCATCTGCAAACTTTCAGGTTGATTTTCCCACAACCATTTCTCATTCCACTATTATACAATAACCCCAACTAGTTCCTTCCATACAATTTCTTTTTCAACCATTTACACCACTTCAGATACGTTTTCAAGTTATTTAAACAAGGATGTTACACTGAAGAAAATGTATGCATGATACATACGTAGAAATTAAACACTACACAACTGAATAATGCAACTGAGAAATGCTCACATGATAATAGCATTCTCAGGCAATTATATTAGTAACACCACAGCTGTGGTTAGTTACAAAGCCTTGTAATAAAATATGACAGAATTCAGATACCAGCTTCACCTATACACATCTTAAGACTAAAACACTCAGTGAAGAAGTCTGATTTATTGTATCTGCCGATTAAATCAACTGAATAGGTTATCACAGAGTAAATGAAAAGAGCTGTAGTAACAACACTCTCTTAATCAGCCATTATTTTGTCTGATATCCAAGGATGTTTTTTTTTCCCCCCTTTGGAGCAATTATCTTAAAAACACGAGTAGTAAAACCAAACATCATTCTTCTTGTGACTTTGAAGAAACAATGCAACAGAACTTCAACATTCCTAAAAGAAAACTGGTTACTTCAGATACTGAAAACCTTCAAAACATGCATTCATGAGACAATATCTTCTCTTCTAGAAAGCATGTGGTGGAATTAACAAAGAGTTCTATATAAACCATTGGATTTCACCTTCCTGTACTCACTTTACCTTTTTTTTTTTCTTTCTTTCTAAATAACTATGTTCACCACATCCTTTCTGTGTTTGCATTCCGAATGCTAGCTGCTGCAGCATATGATGTCTGCTCAGCAGCACATTTGGTTCATAGTTCCCATACGCAATAGTGGTTATGCAGACATCCTACAAGCCTATTCTAATCAGCTTATGACTCATCTTCAGAGTGGCTAAATCAGATACAAAATTCAAATATCTCAAAACACAAGCCAAGGTCAGAAATTTTCATACCTTAGCTTCTTGTTGTTGGTGGTTCCCTAAAACAGCCATTGGATTTATAGACAGCTAATTAGATGTCAGTCTGCATGAATGTTTTTATTAGGCTTTGGAAACCAGTGAAGGGAGTAAATATGAAAAAAACATATGTATATCACAAAAGAAATTCGTATTTCAATTGGACATTATGAACAACAAGATGGTTTTGTATCTCACGAGCTACAATGATTTCAGTTAGAGTATTCTGGATCTACACCAATTTTAGCAAAGGTCGTGTTCTGGCCTAATTAAAGTCAGAATCGTAACTGGAGAAAATGAGTATCTGATAATCATCCTTCTGTTAAAGGCAAATAGAAGACCCATCTGCACCCTGTTTTCTAAAATTTGGCAGAAATGGCTTTATGCAAGCTGCTACATAGTTGCTTTCATGAATGTGTCAGAAAATTTGAAAACAGCTAAATATATACATATATGTGTGTCCCAAATGTCAAAACCCAATTAAAATGCAAAACCGATCATTAAGAACTAATTTTTCATAATAGAGTCTTGATTGTGAGCACTGGTTTGGAGGAAAAACAGAATACAAGTTATGATATTTTCTTCAGTTAAGCAGAGTCTGAAACAATGCAAGACCACAGTACAAACTGTACAACACAAAATCCTATCAATTATCTTCAGTCGCTAAAACTACACGCTAGCATTTAAAATCCCACTGCTTGGATCACTGTACTTATTCATAGATGTAGACTTGCCAAACAGTATTTGTAAAGCTGTGAAAACAGGCACATTCAAAACCATTACACTTAAACATGCCGTCATTGAACTCTGAGTTGTTTCAGAAAATTGTTTTAGACAAACCGGGAAAAGGTTAAGGGAGTTAATTTCTATTAAATAACAAGAGCTTTTAAACCAGTGGAGTGCTGAGAAACTGGTAAATGGAATGTCATCCTGACCAGAATGCACTTTTTTTTTTTTTTTTTAATACTTCATTTCTGGTGCCAAACCTTTAACAAGACAGGCTTCTTAAATTCAGTGGGGGTCAGAAGTTTAGTTTATTCAGCAAGAATAACACTATTAACGGCTACTGCTCTTTCATGTCACCACAGTTAACGCCCACACATTCCAACTCCGGTTAATACAGGCCAGTCAAGGAAAACTGGAGTCGCTACAGGCAGTCATCTCTGCAGGGATATTTTAAAACAGAATTTATATTGTGCTTTAAAAACAATCTAAAAGGATCAATCTACCTTATGAATCTGCTGTAGACATACAGAGAGAAAGATGGATGGATGAAAGCATATACAAGCGAGTAAATCTGACTCTATTGATTTTTGAGAGGACAGTGCAGAGCACTTTGGTGAGGTCTTATGTATCACTGCAAAGGACCAAATGCCATTAAACGTACGTCTGCAGGATGTCAGGATTTATCACGAAGCAATGCACCGCTGTATTCTTTCATTACATCCCTTAGTAAATAATCTTGTTCTCACTGTTGATGGTGGTAGACCACTAACAATTAAATGATCCTCAAAACAAACGTAAGAGTAATCAAAGGAAGACTCTCACGCAGCTCTAACTGGAGAAATCCAGTACTGTCAAAACAAAAACTGCAGTAGTTTAGGGGATACATGCAGTATTTTTAATATTAACAAGAGAATAAAAATGAGTTTTAGAAAACAAAAATGGAAAAATCTGCATATCACAGCATAATCCTCTTTCTACTTTGTTCTAAATCATAGCCAATCAACATTTAGAATTCCCTGAAGCTCTCCAGCACTCCTACTTGGCCAAATGCCTTCAAAGGGTATTAAAGAAATCAGTCTGGCTTAGATAGCACTTCTTCACCAGATGGAACATCTCTCTTAGAACAAGGATGTTTTCCTCTTAAACCACGTTTCAAACAACCAAAATGCAAATGACTATCACAGCATCAAACAGAATTTCTGAAGGGTCTCTGGGGCCTCTATTATTATATAGTGGCAGATTTTTCGATCATAGTATCTGATATCCAAAATACTCGGCTTTCTAAGTTTTCATGTGAAACATTCACATATCCACTCCTCTCACATACACTCTCCTCATGATTTGCATTTAAACAGCATATTTTTGCTATTCTGTTAGATTTTTATTCATACGCATTTCTCAATACAGAAATAGGAAACAATTCCATTGTTTATCGGGGTTACATGGCAGGTCATTTGGAAAAAGATGACTGCTTAAATAATAAAAACCTGCCATTTGTTTTTTAAAAGAAAAACCCACTAGCTTAGCTAGCAGCTGTGCCTGCCACTGTACATTATGATGTCCCAATAGACGAGCAAGCCCCCGCACAGTACCCAGGCAGAATCTCCTCCTTGTTAACATATCTAACAGACAAGCCTAATGGAAAAAACAATTTACCTTCTTCGGTTTCATGCCACACAATTCCTTCCAAGTTCACGCTGGTCCCAGGCTCACAGGGTCCAAGGCATTCGGGTTCTGTTACAACTCCAATCTCGCAAGTATTTACACCCACTGAACGAGTCCGTACCAAAAGCTGCTCGACTGGTGCTGCAATATTGGATGAAGATGGGGAAAAGTAGGAAGGCAGAATCTGAGGTGTGATACTGCTGGAAATCGGAGGTGGAGGTGCAGGCACTGTAAACAGGGGATCAACCTGAAAACAATAGACAAACTTACTATAACGATGCTGTGAGATTTAAAAAAAAAAAAAAAGCTAAAAACAAACAAAAGAAAATCCAGTTTGCTTGGACTGCATTTGCATATGCAGGGATTTGAAGTAGCATTGGTAATTTCAGTTTTATGAATTTAATTTTGTCAACATCAGCCCAAATGCTGCACATGAAAAATTATGTACAAAAATATCTATCATGCTAAACAAGGCAAATTGCTACGTTTCTACAAGACTATTCCCTGTTGTCACAGACAGCTACTATAAAATAAACGTTTTTGGGTTTTGTTTTGTTTTTAAGAAGAAAGGATTGAGGACACTTTTTTCTTGGTGCTGACAGAGACTGATTTGTGGATGGAAATTAATTTTGCAAACTGGCAACTTCATTTTCTATTTAAAGAAAAACATTTATAAAGACAGAACAAAGACACACAAATGACATTTTTTTCATCTGCATCATCGAGAAATTAGTACTTGGAACAATTCTAATACCCAAATGCCATCAAATATAATCTCTTGTCTTCCAGCCACTTAAAATGCATTAGGATCACCCACCTAACAGCTTACAGATAACATTTATGTCTTTCCACTTGAAATAACAGATGAGGACTTTTACAGGAATCTATCAAAACCATATAATATCTAAGGGCTTCCAAAACACATACATGGAAGAATACAATTTGCCAGACAATCAGCCTGTACACAGAAAACTCATATACAGTCAATGTGTCTATATGGACTTTAGAAGTTATCTTTGCTGTATGACTTTCAGCGTACCCAGTAGTACATTTTCTGTACAAGGATCTTGCCTGAGTGTTCTTAGTATTTTACTATGGTCATAAGGTCTTTTGAAACTGAAAAGATATAAGGATTGTACCCACTAAACTAGCTGAAACAATTAAATGTGCCTCCTAAAATTCATGTATGTTTGCCCTCCTGGATCATAGACACCACAGCCCAAAATCCTTCTTCAGTCTGACAATTCAGAAAGATAGCTTTCTAGCTGCTTTCAAATTGATGATTAAATGTCTTTAAGTCTAGGTTTTTAATTCTGGACCTCTGTAAGAGGGCTTAACAGGAAAGAGAAGATGACTCACTTCACACCGTCATCTAGGTCTCATTCAAATATATGTTAACATCGATCAAAGTTAATTCTGCATTGTCTTAAAGCCCAATTAGCAAATGGGAGGCAACGAGGAAAAAGTACTAAAGAGTATTTATTATCCTTCTATCACATATCCTTTGGATCACATATCAGATCACTCATCTCATGGACAGTTTTGATAATGAGAAAATATAATGGAAATCTAAAATGATAAAGGTAAATGGCCTTTGTAAAAATTAATTCTTTTGCTTTAAGCATTATTCATACAAACAGAGGGCCAACTTTTAATTGTGCATGCAGGTTCTGAGTGAGCTAAATATTAAACAAAAGCATTTGGTATGATCTTTGTATGATGAGCCTGGACTGTAATCTTGATTATACTAGAACCAGGGAGAAGACAAGAGAGACCTATAGTCACATTCTTCCCCTATAACTTTTCTTCACTTGGGAGGAGGAGCTCTTCTAATTTAAGACAGTAATAGGACTTTATATAGGCCTTTTTATTTAGGAATAATTTTCAGGTTAGAGATAGAGCAAAGCAAAGAGGAAAAAAAAAAAACAAATCAAAACACGAATACTAAAAGTATCCATCAGGTGTAAAAGCCTACTAATACCAACAAAACACTACCCAGCACAAGCAGTTACTGTGGCACAAAAACAACACAGCGTTGCAGAGATATCTTCACTCTTTACAACACCATGCTTGCAGAGTCTGAGGACAAACACACGCCCCTTGCAGTGCAGACATGAGTGCACAGATGCAAATCATGCACTAAATGGCCCCCAGGAGCAGCAACTCTCTTGCAACATCTAGCAGTAAGCGCAAAACATTGACCCGTGTGCCTGGTCCGAGGGGACACGGGCTTTGTGCTATGTGGACAGACTGCCTCATGGGGCTCTGTCAGTGTCTTGCCATCGGCGTGTACCCTGGGGTGCTGTTTGGAGGAGTACTCAGCCCTCAACCCACGTCATCACAAGCCAGAGGA
This sequence comes from Anas acuta, assembly GCF_963932015.1. Taxonomy (NCBI): domain Eukaryota; kingdom Metazoa; phylum Chordata; class Aves; order Anseriformes; family Anatidae; genus Anas; species Anas acuta. The sequence continues at coordinate 58,561,298 of NC_089017.1, read as the reverse complement.
GAACTGGGATCTTCAACCAGCAGGGCAGTGCAAGGGAGCCTGGTGCTTTAGGAAAGCTAAGCCTTATAAAACCTTCATAAAATGAAGAAACGCTATTGAATGGCCTGCTTCATGGTTTACGTGGTGTTTTGTAATGCTGTGCAAAATCTCCTAGTCCGCTTGCAACATCATTCTTCCATAAAACATGCTCACCAGAAAGACAGAGGAAAAAAAAAAAAAAAAAGTTTGCTATTACCAAACTAAACTAGCAAATGTTTTAAATGGATGCAGACTAAACTGGAAGATGCGTCTTCTGCTTTCCATGTCTTTTAAACGGTAAAAAGCAGCTAAAAAGAAAGCACGGATCTGACAGTGTAGCCTATCAACTTCTTTGTTACGAGTATTTGTACTTGGCTCTGGCTTATTTAGAACTGCTGATAGATGTCCATGTTTTCCACGAAAATGACTCCTACGGGACAAGGCCAAAGAGTGGCTGCTACAGAGAAAGGGGCTGCTGCTGTGCTACATCCGAGCACCAAGCCTCTGGCTGAGAACTCGGTGGACATTAACTCTCCCTGAGGTTCGTGAGAGCTGCACGAGTACGATGACCTTACTCATACCACAAAATACACGGAGCGTAAATATTGCTTCAGTTTTCCATGTTTTAAAACGACCCCATCCTGTTTGATAACCGTAATGCCAGCAGAGTGGAGTGGAGGCTCTCAGTGATAGCTGTGGTGACATGGTTGCTGTCAAGAATCCTCCAAAGGGCACTGATGCGAGCTATTAGAGGCAAAGAGGGAGGCAGGAAGGCCGCCATCTCCAGTGGAAAACAGGCACATAAGACTAACATCTGGTGGTGGCAGACTGTCAAACTGAGGAAAGTTAATGTCAAGAACAGACGCTCTGCAGTTTCTCACTGTTATTTCTGCATGATTATTCCCAGGTGTTGGTGCATACTGAGCAGTAGCCTTTCTGTTTATCACACAATCCAATATGAGAATGAAAAGCTAAATCTGAGGAGGGTTATTTACATAGATGCTCTCTTTATACACATAATCAAAGGGCTCCAGAAAAGACTGAAATATTCAAGCAATATTTTCTTCATTCACCTAATTCCAAGAGCTTTTGAGAGCTGATTAGTAACAAAGGCTACAAAGCTGGAGTGTTATTCATGGCAGCTTTCCACTGCCAAGTGTTTGATTGTATCGGAGAGCTATGGCTCTCGGTAGCAGAAAGCTCACAGAAAATGAAGAATGCCTGCCAAGCACTGTAGTCAGTGCTCCATGGAGTGCTCCTCTATCTGAACATGACAAAAAATATTTCGGTGGCAGCATGACATTAGCCTGTACATGGGAAAGGGTCTGGATAAGAGAGGAAATGCCACTCTAGCTACTTTCTAATACACAGACCTTCTAATAAACAGGCTTTTCCTTCACTTACACAGCCACTTTAGATGCTGTAATTAAATAACACTCATCAAAACTCGTCTTTCCAATGCAATGCAAGTTTCCAAAATCATGTTTGCAAATGGATATTTGATATTCTTTGCAGACAATTTCCTGCGGACCTATGGGCAATGCTGAGCGCAAAGAAGGCAGTGCACAGATTTGAGGGGACTTCCTAGATGGGCAAGCACTCAGCATCCTACTATTGCAATCAACCGTATCATACTCTGATTCCTCCAGGGGTGGAAGAATGTCAAGTCATTCTGGGACAGACTCTCATGTATTCCCATGGGAAACCCACATGAATCAAAGAGAAGCAAAATCTCAGGAACATCTACGGTCATGTGCACCATGCCATCTATTTATCTGACCAGAAACAAATTCACAGTATTGCTCAAAGTAAACTCCCTTCTCAGAGAGATTTACGCAGATAACATTTAATCATACTACCACATGAATGTATTCTATATCTATTCATATCTATGTCCCATCCGTGGAGGCATTCAAAGTCAGGCTGGATGCGGCTTTGGGCAGCCTGCTCTAGTGGTTGGTAACCCTGCCTGGAGCAGGGGGGTTGAAACTAGATGATCTTTAAGGTCCTTTTCAACCCAGGCCACTCTACGATTCAATGATTTACTTCAAGAATTTACTTCATTCATTTCAACTTTGAAAACTTTCAGAGGGCATCTGTCTAAAGCGTGAAATGTCTCTGTCATAGTCATAAAATGACAACAAGTAAATAGCTGCCACACAGCCAGGCCATGTGATGTGAACCACTGAAGTGTGCAATCACATCTAGAGCCATGAAAGTATGTGTAGTTTTGCCTCACTAATGAAGATACATCTTTGAAGATAAATTTTAATGAAGATAGAGTCTACTGGCATAAGACCATACAGGGTCATACGCCACCCCAGTGTCACCCACCACGTGATTCTGAAATGCACATGACAAAAGCCATTCAATCCATCTACCAATATACAGACCAGAGAAAAGTCCAGGTTTAAGAAGCAACTTTAAGGCTCAGGATAACCTCTTGCAAGAAATTATTGCCTTCTAAATTGAGTAACATTTACTACAGGCATTGCCAAGTGGGAATGTCTGCAGTAGGAGAAACAATGCAAGAAGAACCTCTTCCAGACGTAATTTGGGGTACACCTAAAAAACAAAGACTGCCTCTTTGCAAAACTAAATCAGTCCTTAAAAAAGACACCAATGGAAGACTGAAAGAAATGAGAAACCTCCAACCTTGAATACTGACAAGATCTTTAGTGTTATTATTACTCCACATGTCTGAAATGAAAAGCAGGAAATAAAGGAAATCAGGCCTATATGAAAGTCTTGCTTCTCACCAAATTGCTTTTCCTAGATTTCACAGTATAGGAGAGATTACCTTGTTTTTATATAAAGTATGCCTGCTCTACCTTAATGCTCTAAAGCAACAATGACCTTAGAAGACCTCATTCTAATCTGATTTATGATGTTGTGAATGAGAAGTAATTCTAATGAAATCAATGAAAACTACTTTGAAAGAAAACAAATGTGGGAGAATCTGACATGGAAAAAATGTTGGTGTGCTCTGGAGTGTGTCTGCCCTTCTCAACATCTCACATAACCCTTTCCCCACGAGAACTTACGTCTAAAACATAAAGCTAGTCTTTCATATTCTAGTCTGTTATCTTATGCATATTTGTTACCCTGTAACAAAAATGACCTCCATAAAGAATATTGGTTTTATCTGAAAAATACCAGTTAGATCTCAATTTAGTATTTCTTTCATTCAAACTCACTCAAGAAGCCATGAAGAAGAATTTTTACTCTGTACTTAACAGAACTGATGTTTATTGTTGTTTGTTTGTTGTTGTGTTTTGTTTTTTTTTTTAAATAGTACTAAATTGTTCCCAGAAGTAATTATACCTTTGAAACATTGGTTAATAATAAAGATGCTGTATTTATTAAAACATACTTACTGGCTAATATAGGCATTTTAGGAAAACAAGTTTTCTATATCAAATTATTGGGGAAAAGGTCAGTGTTGTAAAAAACATGTTTAGAATATAGGAAAGAATAAGACACATGTAGAGATCTATTACAAACCTTACATGCAACATACAGGACAGTCAGAGGTAGTAAGGAAATTAGTGAAATTAGTTATTTTGGTCAACTTATTTGAGAATCACAGGAGCTTGAATATTAAGGAAGAATGAAGGAAATTCAGACTGACTAAATTGCATCCAAATTTTAGACTTAAATTCTCAATTCCAGAATAATCCATAAAATATGCTTTCCCAATATTGTAGTATATTGACAAGAAATCCAAGATGTAATTGTGTTAAACTGAATAACACAAGTAGCATCTAAATAGAGACTCTAAGTATTTCCTGTACTTAAAGTGAACTTCTCCACTGAACTCAACTGAAAGCTGGGGAAGGAAAAAAAAAAGAAGAAAAAAATAAAAAGAAAGAAAGAAACTGAAAGGACATTAAGGGAAAATAGCCCCTTTTTTCCCCATACATTATCACATCACTAACATCTGGAATAACTTCTGTATTCTGAATATGAAGCCAAAAAAAATCCACTTAAAACTCTTACATTATTTTCTGTAATGGGAAAAAAATACTGCTTCTATTCAAGTTTTTATATGCCACTCCAAGTAACTGCTAAAGAAGCAAACACAGTCCTGCAAAGACAGTACCTTTTGATAGTTATGTACTCTTTATGCATGCAGACCTTAAGCCCTTCTCACTCTGGACAGCACTGTATCTTTGGCTGTTCCACCAATACTATACAGGTAATATTTCTTAGGACAGCACTAACATACAATGAAGAGCATGATGAGAACTGAAAGCTTTAAGTAGGGTTTAGTGCAGAGAAAATGGTGCCGAACACCAGGCGTGGAAGCCACCTTGTCCTCTCTTGTACCTCCTGTTCTAGCTCAGATGCTTGGGATTTCCCAGCGACTTTCACCCATTTTACTGTGGGAAAGATGAGCATTTGACAGCTGCCAGAGATAGCCTTCTGCCAAGGGCTGCATCTGTGAAAAACTGTATGTCAACTCAAACGTTTGGCAGAGGCCTGGGAGGATGCCCAGATCACCACCTGCAGTTTTCTAGTGAAGACATTTCTCCTCTTTCAGCCCGAGAACACCACACTCATTGAGATAACTTTGCCCATAGGTCTCTAGAGCAGCCTTCTCCACTGCAAGTTGGTTTCTCCTACTCAGCAGCTCAGCCTGCACTTCCAGTCTTCAGTCACCACACGGCTGTTTTGCTAAGCCTTAACAGAGAACAAACAGCACTGAACCTCTCTCAAGATCCCTGTGTTGTCCACAGGGACACACACTGTTCCACTCATCAAGAAAGGACATTTCTGTGAACTGCTTGGATTCACAGAGCGTGCACAAGATGATCTCCAGTACCAGACAGTGTCATGTGACCAAATATGGTAAAAATCCAGGCACTGATATTTCCTAGTAAGGGATTAGGTATAGCTGTTTCTAGTTTTGTGACCATTTGGAAGAGGTAAACTATGACAATGATGGTTTTTGTCTAAACAAAATGACAATCACTGCTTCTTCACAAGTGTTTGCTTGACTCAACCCTGAAAAACATAAGGTATTTCCTTAGGGAAATGCATTGTACTGTTGCATTTCTTTTCAGGTTTTCATTCCCTCTCCAAGCAAATCTTACCACAACCCTACGACCCTGCAGCAGCAGTTAACAAGATTAACAAAAGATGGTTTCAGTTAGTCAACAGTGTCACTGCAGCTCTGGTGGAAGATCTGCCCTTGCAGCAATTCCAGTAGGGATACAAAGAATCAATCTAGTTTGGTCATTTTTGTTTCCAGGAATCTGCATTGCATAATCCGGACTAAAGCAAGACTCTGAAGAGAGCAAGAGAACCTTTAGTCAGGCTTCTTCACACTTCATTGACTTCCTGTACATTGATATGCCAGCATTACATTTTTTGTTTCCTTCTACCCATTTCTTGACTACTCTCCTTCGTGAGTTTGAAGCCTATACATTGTGATTCAGGCTGCTGATTCTTCAGTTCATTAATTCACCTCTATAATCCTCAAACAAAGAACTAAACTTCCCTGATGGTCTATGTATACAAAAACCTTTTATTTGTCTAACTAGATTCTTACAGACGATGTTTTTAGCGTGTTCTGAATATTAATCGTTTCACTTCATGGACCTGTATTTATCTGTGTCTACTGACCCCAAAACTTCTAACTTAGCTAGACCTTAGATGAGACAGGTGAATCTTCCTACAATATTGTCTTAGGTATCTCACTTGGGCTTTTGCATAGAATGTAGGATCCTGCCTTGGTTAGTTCTGCTCTCTCTCTCATACAACATTTCATGGTATTAGCTATAAACACTACAAAGCATCTGATACCACGCCCCAATACTATCTAAAGAACAAGTCATTATTACTGTCTTTAAGAATGGGACAGATGCATTTATGATTTTTCAGCAGCTCACTGAAGAAAACAGTTTTAAAATGACCTTTCAGCTTCCAATTTCAGCCTGGTAATTCTACTGAAAAGGAAGCTGAATCATTATTATTTAGCTATCCCTACAACTACGTGCTGTTGGAGAATTACAGTTAATAATAATAAAGTCTTACTCTCAAAGTAAAAAATAATAAAAAAGAACAAAAAAAAAAAACAAAACAACCAATTCTCCATCTCTCCCAATTTGGAATATTTACAATCTCTTAGGGAAAGTCAATTTATTGTAACACTTTTTTTTTTTTTTTTCCCTTTCAACTGGTGTATATCTTTACTCTGGTGTAAATCCAGAGTAGTTCCACTGAAGCAAAACTAATGGCAGAATTTGGATTGCAGTGTTTGTTTTTACCAGCTACAGGGGTAATCAGCATTTCAAGTAATTTTTTATGTGAAGATTTTTAAGAGGAAATAATCCTTGTGAGGAGGAAACTGCTAATACTTATTTCATTCAGAATGCATTTTTTTCCTCTTTCTACACTGAATATGGCACTGACACAAAGTGTCCAATAATCCTTAATGAAACTAAAGGATTAAATTTGCAATATGAAGACAAATATAAGATCTGCAGTTAACACTGAAGACTTCTGTAAATTTACTTACCTACTTGCCTCAGTTTTGAGACAATTCAGTCTTGGCAGAGAGTAGAAACCTAGGTTTAGCATTCTTTTAAGTCTTTTTTCATGAAACTATCTACACTATAGGCACCAAATCATCTGGTTACATGCCCTGGAACAGACAGCTGAAGCCTACTCTTCCTGTGGCTTAACAGCAGGCAACCTTGAGATGCCTCTTCTCATGTCCCTACCTCGAAGACATTTTTTCCTACCGATTTTACCTTAGTACCCAGGGATCCTCATTAGCATGTTCTCTAAGCACCCAGCACAGACAAAAGTTTACGTTTGCAGACTTTCAGCAAAGGCTTATCATTTCTGTCTTGCTGAGAAAGAACAGAGCCATGGAAAGGACATGGTTTCACTCCACAAATTCCAGATACCATTACTGAAACACCTTGTGCTTCAGCACATCAGTCTAACCTTTAACTTCCCCCTTTCACACGCTGTCTCATAGACTATTTTACAGTCTAGCAGTGATCAACAACTGCTGCAAATGAAGCTTCCTTTCTGTTCAAATAGCAGAGGAAAGCATTAGCTCAAATATTCCACATTTTATGTGGCATTCTACAGTCACCTTCTATTCTCTGCTCTGCCTGAATTGTACACATGCTTTTTACTCTGTTCACTGCATGATGAATTTATAACAAAAAGAAACATTTCTGTGCATGATAGAAACTCAAATATTTTGTTCAACTGAAATAAAGAATAAAACTAATCTAAGCTGTCATGAAATCATGAAACGCCCCTGGCAGTTCTATCAAAGTATATAGACATGTACAGATCCTTTGAAGAAATGAAACTGCAGTTTATCAAGTGTGATTTATAAGCAACACAGATTTAGCTAGGAGATAACACTGCTGTCTAATCATTAGTAGTCAGACAACAGCCATGTGAACACATCAATTATGGGCCACTGCCAAAAGCCCTTGAGATCCCAGAGATTAACAGCCAATCCTCTGTTTTACAAGCTTACATCAAAAAGAATATTAATAAGAGGAGGGGCGATGTGAAAGCTTGTCAGAGTAATTCACGCACTAAAACAAGGCATTTTTCCCTTTGCTCTGCCTTGAACTGGTCCATGAAAAAAGCTGGCATCAGCTACAAAGCGCAAAGCTGCCAATTTCTCAGAAAATGTTTTTCATTAACATATGGGAAGTTGTAAAAGGCTGCAAAAGCTCTATTTGGTGGATAAAGGCGACAACTTCTATGCATTCCTTTCCTGAATGTATCAATTATACAACCTCAATCATTATTCAGATATTTGGAAATGAACATCCACGCACAGGAGTGTTTGATGGCTTCTCTCTCAAAACCAGAGCCATTTACTATTATAAACAAATTAGCCAGCCTTACAGGCATCCATTTACTCTGTCTCACTAATGACTTACAAAAGCTAAAGCAGAAATACTACCAAATCAGGTTCACTTCAGTCTTCAAAGGTGTGGGAAAAGATCCCACAAATGTGCCTTTCTTTCTGACTTGTATGCAGCGTGGCTGACAAGAGGTTTATTTTTCTTCCAAGCAAATGAAGAGAAACAACATGAGAATACAGGAAGACAAAAGCAGCTACGTCTCTGTAAAAATGCAAACATGGCTATTGAGATGGACCTAAACAAGCCTACCACTGGCGTTTCAAATGCTGCAAAATGAACTGCCTGAAAGCACAGCATGCTGCATGGCACCAGGTTCTCAAAGATCTATCGCCCATGGATTAGCAGCTGACAGAATTTTAGAAATACTTTGTATGTTATCCTAGACATGGTTTGGGAACATGTCCACTGTTTTCAAAGAAAAGATTCTCTCTGATACATGTCCAAAAAAGATGTATGTCTTTTTTATGTCTAGTAGGGACTCCATGCTGTGAGAGGCCACCTTCAAAAAACCTAAGTCTTTAATTTTAGTGTATTCTCTTGTGTTTCATCTCTATTATTTTACGAGGACTGCCAATTTTGAGATGATTGTGTATTAGCTGCTTAAAAGCTAACCTGGGAAAACATTTATTGGGGAGATGTCATCTAAACCAATTGCTAACCTTCATAAGAGTAACATAAAATAGGAAAGTGATTCAGCCATGGTGAATGAAATATAAGCTGATGAAATACAAGAAGAAAAAAAAACTTCTTTTTTTTAAATGAAAATATGTTAGATTTATTAAGAGGCCGTGTTCTTGTTCAGCTGGCCGAGACAGGAAATTTATCTTCCAAGCATTCTCTCACATTGTTTTCAATTTTGCATGAACTAATGCAGACTAATACCAAATGTGGAACTTGGCGTGCCAAGTGGCATGAGTAAGGTTTGACAGGAGTAGCCTTCCAACATCTAGCAAATTACAGAGAGAGACTTTATTTATTTTTAGACTGAGTTCAAAGAAGCATCAAGATGTTCTAAATTTTCAACTTAAAGACATCATTTACGGAGAGTGATGAGCAGTCTGTGTACAAGTCTTGGACACCCCAAATGCCTCAAATCAGGCAATTAAGGATCTCTTAAATCATTGTTGGAAAAAAAAAAAAAAAAAAAAAACAGTTTAAGGGCACAAACAAATAATATGGTGCCTGGATCAGCTGGGTCTTAACAGAAGAGTAGAAAGAGTTTAACTGACTCATGACTTTTAGATTTGCTCCTGCTATGCCTCCTAACATGCTATCAATAAATTCAGGGTGCAATAGCTAGTGAAAACAAAAATTTTCATAAACCAAGTGCAAGGCAGAACTTAAATCAAGTAACCCATTTTTGGTGGTGATCCTGCACAAATGCTCTGCGGGTTTTACATTCTACAGTTCTCAAGGAAGTGTGAAAATGAGATAGATAGGAGTGCTGTAAAACATGGAATGCTTGAGAAGATAATAGTTGGATGATATCCCCAACACTGAGCTCCTGATGATGCATAACGGCAGAATCTTTCTTCCAAGCAACACTGGCTTCTGTTCAAATTCACTTTTAGAAAGTCGCTGATACACTGGTTTTCAGCACTGTGTCAGGCTCTAAACACTTATTTGATTTAAGACAGTGTTAATGACTTAGATAATCACACAGTTTTATAGTTCTATAATGTACTGTGCTATAAAAATTAAACCAGTGTTTATTACACCTCTGCTACTTTTACTTTCCTTCTTATTGCACCAACTCTTAAATGAGTTAAAGCAAATACTGTACAACAATAAAACATAAAAAGTGCACTGGTTGACAACGGTTCCCAATATGTAATATGGTATTTTAGTTCAAAGCCTACTCTCAAAGTAGTTCCAAACACTACTTTCAGATATCAAAAATGACAACATTCTTAATTCAATTTTGAAGGAGCTATCCAGTCTGAAAATGTAGAAAACACTATCAACACTTAATTACCTTAAAGTGATACACATTAAAAATGGAATTACCTGGCTTGTAGTACTTTAGGTAACTAAAATGTAATTAGATTGGATGGCTACTGTATTTATTTACTGCTGGAATTTCATTCCTGGCAGACACTAGAAACAATGTAGTCATCTTTCCTTTTCATGTTTGAAATGGTTGAAACACAATTCAATCTGTGTTTCTGCAAAATTATAGGTTTTTACATAGTCTCTTTGATGCCAACAAAATATTTATGTGACAGATCCTGATACTGTACTGTTAAAAATGCATTGAGAATAAAGCTTCCTTTATCACCTCAGTATCAATATGACTAATGGTCAACCAGAAAAAAAAAAAAAAAAAAAAATGACTGCATGATACCCAAAGACATGCTTGTATGTTGAGGACAGAGAAATGAGAAAAATGAACACCAAAAATAACCTTGGAAAATATGTGAGAAGTCATCTGCGGCAGAGATAGGGTCAGTGGATCTTTGAATACAAGCACAGAACTTCATACACACGCTTACACTGAAAACTAACATTTCTATTTAAAAAAGGGGCAAAAAAAAACAAAACTCTTCAATCTCAGTATACATAACACAGAAAATTCTTCACTCTCACATGGCAAAGGAAAAGGTATTTACTCTACCTTAGTCTGGATTAGTTTGAGTATTTACTTAAGACTGACCACTTGCTTTCATTACCGTTCAAAATTAGAAGAGAATCACCGAGCATTCTATTGAAATTAGTGTAACAACACTTAAAGTCTGCATAGTATTTGTTGCTGCCTGAAAAATGGATATAGCACCTGTCCCAAAACCAATGATATTAATTCACCCACCCAAATCATGTTAAAGAGTCTGATGATAATGCAGGAATGGATGCTGTCAGTGCTTATGGCATAGTATGACTACGTTGCATGCCATGGTGCCATCAATTTCCTTTGTGGTTCTAAAACTTTGAAAGGCTGAAATAAAAGACATACTTATCTGGGTCTGAATTTAGGCTCTAAAAGCCTCTTCAGATGGAGCTATTCAGTATGGAGATATATTGGTAATGTTCAGTAACTTCATAATCTTTCCATCTCAATTTCACTGTCTATAAAATGGCGGCAGCATTGCTATTATGAAGCTTATCACCAGCCTGCATACTATATTTAATTAGAACTTAAAACACAGACCTGATGGCAGATTTTCAGAATATCTCACGAATCGAAACAACAGGCCAGATGTTCAAAAGAACAAAGCACGCTGGGTGCACGGCTTCCCCTCAGATTCTCTTATAATGGCAAAGGTAGGTGCTAGATTGTTGAAAAATCTTACCATAGCTGTAGGTGTTAACCACATAAAAACCTGCCTTTCAGAAATGAACTCCTAATGACTACTTTGCTTTGAGATCCTTGGAAGAAGAATGAAAGAAACAAGCATTGAACTATTTAGACTTAATTCCTCTTTTCATTGCCATAAAAGGAATCTGGAATTTGGTCTTCCATCTGTTTGGGGGCAAGGAAGAGACTGTTTCTTGGCTTGCTTTTTCCTTAGTATCACACAGAAAGTCTTCTGTGTTGTTTTTTTTTTGCACCCATTCGTTCGAAGTAAAATGAAGAATGAAGAATAGAGATCGAGCAGGATGCCAGTGGATAAATATGACAAATTAAGCTACGCTTCCTTCTCCCACACACAAGCCTTCAGCTTAGTCCAGCACATCACAACAGCACAACAGAGGAGAATGTATTGGCTTTTTCTGCTACACTCACATTTGCATGAAAAGGAGCAGTCAAATGAAAATTAAGCACTTAAACAGCTTAAAAAGCACTGGTTCAGAATACTGTACTTCAATAAAACATTCATTGTTATTCAATGCTTGGCAAATGACATTGCCATCAAATACTAGTAGAAGAACCGTGAAGAATAAATGCTATCTGAAAAAGAGGCTTGTACTTATGCAGCGCTAATGACCATCTAAAAGAGCGATTCTGCATGGTTACATCCTCTTTTAGATTCGCAGCTGCAGTTTCACAAGAGCAGCCATACATCATAATCTGGAGCCATTTTAGGCTACCCTTGTGCTTTAAAGAGCAGTATGGGCAGCAGAGAATTCCTAATCTGCAGAGCAAAACTCCAATCAGTAACAAGTTTATTTAACTGCAACGACTGAGGATTTTAATGCTCCGCTCGTTGTAACAGCAGAGACAAACAGGAAAGAGATCTCCACATTTAGCTTCATTAGAGAGTAAACATTCTCATTATTAGATTTCATTCTAATTAATTATAACAGTGGCACAGAGTAGTACATAAGCCATATCTTTAAAAAGGTCAGATAACTGTATATTTTAAGACTGTAATACTTACATTTTAATTACTGTTTAATTTGTTTATTTAACAACATGCTGATCCTATAAACATCACTAATTAACTGATATACAGTGACTTTTCAGAAAGTTAACATCTTGGGAACAAACATCGTTTTACTGAACTTTGATTTGATAATCAAAGGCGATGTTAATACCCACTAGATTAGTTGTTGACTTCGTGGGCATGCCAAAGGTAGCCTTCACTTTCCAACTGCATGAGATTTACAGCCGCGCCCGCCGGAGCAAAGCATTTTCTCCAGTTATGCATGCTTCTCCAAGCTCAGGTTACCTGGAAGCAGCAACACTCGGGTCTCTGCCCAGTACATATTTGTGGCTTAGTAACACATCTCTTTAGGTCTTTAATTAGGACAGACAAAAATCAAACCAGTCTTGATGTTCTTTTGGCTACCGTACTAGCTTGCCTCATACATTATCTTTGTCTCGTTCTAGAACTACCTAAGGCACACTTCTCAGGCCACGTCGTTTCAAGCTAGCCCTGCATTGCCCTGAAAATGGCATGTGCCCTCATCATGGAAACTCCCAAGATACCTTTATGTACAGATTTGGGATAGGAAGTTCCAGCACTGAGAACCCGGGGCTGGTGCCAGTTCAAACCATCAGGAGCTCCACCAGAGGTTAACAACAATTAACCAGGAAACATGGTGGTTTGCTTTCAGCCCCCCGTACTAATGGAGGTGACTGCCAAAATACACTTCTTTTGCTTTTTATGCTTCCCTTGCTGAGATTAAAGTAATTTGAAATCCAAGTTACGACAAGCACAAGCATCTGTATGAAAATCCTGGCACACTGAGGAAAGACTAACCCTTTGGTAATTTGTTACGACCACATCCTTCTCTGCACTGTCACAGAGTACTCACGGGGAACAAGTTCACCCTAAATGTTCATCAATATATACTAGTTACTAAGAACCTACATTTTCGTGTCACACACCTTACTTACAGTATCATAACACAGGTATGAAGAGAAGGACAAGAAAGCCAAAATTCATGAGTTCCTCTAACCCCATGTTGAGAACACAGGCACTCAAGAAAGAGACTGCTCCCTTACTGATGACTTGCACTCTCTTCCTTCCTCTTCCCTTCCAAAAAGGTGGTTTTGTATTTCCTTGTCATGGGATAGCTCTCAGAAACCTAGCTAAGGTGCATTAAATTAAGACTAGGAGAACAACGCCCCATTTCCACAATCACACCACCAGCTGGCCTCCAGCCAGCCTCAACAGCACAGATTTGTCACATAAGCATGGAATCGATCAAATTAAATCACCTGCACAAAGAATCATTTGGTCACCTATTAGCACAGGTTACTGTAACTATTACACCTGGCACACAGGGCAATCAACAGGCCAATAAATATATTCCCAAAGGACTGTTCAGCACTCAAGAGTGACATAAAAACAAAGCTGTCTCTGTCTTTTGCCAGCTCCAAAACAATCTCTAAGCTGGAAAATGAGTCTTCCAAAGCCTCGTGGCAAGCAAGGAAACAGAGGCAAGAAAAATCCCTACAGATGTGGCTTAACATCCTCCCCCTGAAAAAAGCCTTCCCTGGAAGAACAGAGGGGTGAATCTTCTTTACCTGGGTGCACCTCATTCGCATGAAGAGACTCTGTTCCATCTCCTGCCACGACACCCCTAGCTTCCCTCCTCCTTGCTCTCCGTGATATTCCTCCTGGTGACTCTGGAGCACCTGACCACCAGACAGGCAGTTGAGAACCACCAAATACTGATAATGAGAGGGTCTGTATGGACACTTGGAGGACAAGGCAGTAAAAGACACAAAGATTTCACACTCAGGTTTCCAAAGGCACTGTCACTTCAGGCTAACGAAATCTACTGAGTTCCCCCAATAAAATGAAAACCCTGAAAGAGCTGTTCCACATACATGGCCTACCCTGGAGACTTTGCTACATTTTTGCGGTTTCACAACACATTTTCCTATCAATTTGGAAATACTTTCCTCTCCTTGGTAACTGGTTGATAAATCCACAGAAATGAGAGGGAAAACTATCAGTCTACAGCAGGGAACAAGAGATTTGGCTATGTATATAATCTGTCAAATGAACAGGAGGGTCTTAAGGGAAATTTTCTGTCAATATTCCACCTCTTCTGGTAACACTGAATATGGCACTAGATGGGAAAATGTAGTGAAAGAGGCACTTCACTGAAAGATTACACTACACAGAATTATTCTTACCTTTATTGCATTTGTATGATGCTAATCACAAATCTGGTGAAAATCAGGGGAAAGAATTACACATGAAGTAGTGATGACCATCCAGAAGAAAGACTCTAAATGCTCATGTCTCTTGATATTTTTTGTTGAATAAATTCCTCTGGTTAACCAGGAAATCAAAAATGTCAGTCTAAATGCCCAAATCCATTCAGTACCTTTACACTGCAGTCACACACCTGCAACTGAGCTAGACTGAAACAAAAGTATCAAATGCAGCTCCTTATCACCAGCCCCACCTCACCTCCTCTGGAGATCATCACTGTCTTCTTCTCCAAACTACCCACACAACCACACGCAGCCACCTTTTATCCCAACCAAGCTGGACGCTAGGTTCAAAAAGGCGTGCTATTTGGATCACTTGGACCTTTTGTTTGTTTTTTGGCAGAAGCTATCTGGGGAACAGCCCAACCTGTAAAAGCAGGAGGAAATGTGAGAAGGTACTCATCAGTGACGGGTGCTGGCAGCACCCTGGGCAGATGCAGTGGGAAGCACGCATGGGACCACAGCTCCCGTGCAGTTTTCAGGAACCGAGCAGAACTGTTACACTGGTGCTCGCAGGCTGGGGCGTGCTCTGGCAGCCAGCTGCCAGTCTTGTCCTGGCACTGCTCCACTCACACCCCCTTCACAGATACAGCCTCACTGTACATCCAGACGCAAAAGCTACATACAGCCATGACAAATCTGTAGACACTCTTTTCTATGAGAGCTGTGCAAAATCTCTTGCTAGAGAACTCAGCAAAAACATGACCTTTCATGTCCTTAAATCAAGAAAACAAGATTTACCATAGCCCACTTCCACAGTGGCAAACCAATAAAGATATCAAAGAATTTCAACAGGGCTGTAATAGGATTTCATCTTGGAAGTACTGGCTCTTCTAAGTGCAGCCTGACTTACACCATAGCACTACTCAAAAGACTTGTAGCGATGCTCTGCTCTTATGCTGAAAAACAATGAATTCTGCAATTCAGCTCTCAAGTGAGCTGCAAGTTTACTTTCAAATCAAGATCTAATTTAAAAGGAGAGTCGATTAATCTCAAAATATCTAAGATTTCCTCTCTGCTCACACACTGGTTTCTCAGAGAATGCTTTACAAATTTAGCAACGACTAAAACAAGTTAGTCTAGTATGCTGATTTTCCGTTCCCAGATTAGACAACCTTCTCTATGATAAAACACTGAAAATGCTTAAACTGTGGGAAGAAACAACACAGGTGCCATACTCCTCATCCAAGAAGCTGGTCTCCATTCACACAAGTAAGCACAGTGACTTCTTTGTGCCATAGAAGCAAGATCTGACTCAAAACACCTATGGGTCATACAGGACAGAGGAGAAAGGTACCGTGACCTATATGTTTAAATTTATCACCTCAAGTGGTTTAACCTGCTTTCCTCCTCTCATCCCTCATTCAACTCTGAAAGTAGTACTACATTTGCCTGGCTCTTTTTGGAAGCATTTGAAGTTGTTAAATGCAATTACAAGGCAGAGGGGCCCTTATACCACCATATATACTATCCGTATCTATTTTTTATCTCAATGAGTTCAGATCACGTCCACAATTTCATTTTGCTAACTATTTTACCATCCCTCTGGCTGGTATAAAAATCAAAATGAGCCTGTAAGAAATCTTGCGAAATCCTGCGATTAAGTAATTTCTTGGCCTTAAATTGCCAATTTAGAAGGCAAATTTCCTTTTGAATTTACAAAGGCCCACATTCAGGGCAACATTGCTTAATTATTGTTTTGACTCTACCAATGAGACAGAAAAGCTCAGTAAGCCTAACTTCACTACATTGATCAAAAAAAGTAAGAATTGGCCTGGGGTGAATTTGTCTCCTGATAGTTAAGACTCATACAGCCACAAAAAAGGAGTAATTTTGTCTTGAGAATTTATGGAACTTCAGCCATTATTTCAATGCTATCATTTTCACTGTGAAGTATGAAGACCACCCATGCGTCTGTTAGAGGCAGCAACAACAATAAAATTATACACTTGTAATTAGATGCAAAAAATATTACCATGTTGAGGCTATGCCTCCAGAGGAAACAAACTTCCTCTTACAGCCTGTTTCTGTGGCTGTGCCAGTTGTGCTGTGAAAATTCCAGTGTGAACATTACAGTGTGAAATCACAATACCAGAACACAGAGTTCTTCAAGGGTCACTCAGAACGCTGCTTTCAATCATGCAACATATGATGCCAGTGCTCACTTTACCAAATAGGCATCAGATAATAGAGGGTGGTTTACTGTTCCAAGGGAAACTGCCATTTCAGTGCTAATGGACAAAATGAAGGGATATCAACACGCTAAGAATACACACATACAATTAAAACTGCTTGTAACAGGCAGAATTCCTATCTAACTTCCCAAGCAGTATCCTCCTTGCAGAGATGTTAATGTTAATGTTGCCTCTCATTCCCAGGCAAGCAGATTCCACCTCTAAATGCAATTAGAGAAATGGACTGTTACTTGGAAATACAGCTGCGTGCACGTTACCATGTAGTCTCTCTCATTCTCTGGGTAAGGAAATACAGCAGAAGCTAATAGAAATAAAACAAAACAAATTATTGAGGAGAATACTATTCCTAGGGTTACTAAGCAGTACACTACAGTTTGTCAGGAACATTTTTAATAGCCCAAGCTCCTGGCACTGCTGCTTATGTTTGCTTAACAAGCAGAAGGAGTAATGCTCCATATAGTGTCAGACGTTTCAGTCAAGAGATACAAAAAGAAGCAACACACTGCAGTGCTAAACACTTAAAAGGCCACACCTAAAGCTCATTTAACATTTTTCTGTCCTCTTACAATTACACAGCATAATACACACTGAAAGCTTTCCTATTCCCTTACTGGATTTCATATATGAATAATTGACAATTTCTTTTTTGCCTGTATTTTTTCTTATTTTTCTTTACATGAGCTTCCTGCTAGTCAAAGGGATGAAAACCTCAATGCCTACTTTATCCTAATTTAAAGGAAATCAAAGAGTATTTTATAATGTCTTCAAACAATCAAACACACCATACTCACCTATGCCCAATTATTCTCTCACACAAACTTATTACAGCTACTGAGGATGTAAAATCAAGTATAGCCAAACATATAGCCAAATCTTCATAGGCTCAGCATAATCTTCAGAAGGTTCATAATCTGATCAAATCAATGCTATTTTTCTTATTAACAGTCATGAGACATTTTCCCCAAAAGCTCTGCTTCCCAAGCTACAGATGGCAGGGATGTTTTGTATATAAACAAAATCACAGAATCATTAAGATTGGAAAAGATCTCCAAGATCATCTGGTCCAACCATCCCCCTACTACCAATGTCACCCACTAAACCATGTCCCTAAGCACCACGTCCAACCTCTCACTGAACACCCCCAGGGACGGTGATTCCACCACCTCCCTGAGCAACCCACCCCTGTTCCTGACTGCTCTTTCTGAGAAGAAAAATCTCATCATTTCTAGCCTGAATCTTCCCTGGTGCAACTTGAGGCCATTCCCTCTTTTCTTTTACATGAGGGTTTGGTTTCCAATGTCCATATTTAGGCTTCCCAAATTAATTGTCATGTTGGTGAAAGTGAGAAAGTTACAGTAAAGAAGTCACAGAAAATTCAGCTTGAAAGGTGGAATTGTTGAAAGGATGCAAATTACTGAAAAAAAGGAGATTCAAACGAAAAAGCTTAAACAACCTTTAACTGTAGAGGTTACTCCACTTGTGCTGTAAGACTTTCCTGCCTTTAACCTTTAAACCAATGACTCATGAAAATGATATCTTCAAATTTACAGGCAAGCAGCTAGTAGGACTTTTGAAAAAATGTTGTACAACAATAAATCAGGAAGCACAAGCACTTTTGAGCTTTTTGAACTGCCTGCTAATTAATTACAATACTGAAACAATGAAACAAAGGCCCATTAAAAAAAAAAAAAACCTCTCATACAGAAAAAAATAGAAATTAAACATGTTGTCGGGGAGAGGGCTTGAAACAAATGAATTACGCTTGCTCAGATTAAAAGGGGCATTCCAACCGCCCCCCCTTCAGACAGAAAACACAACAGGGCAGGTCTTCTTGCCACCAGCGGGTGCCCCTTAGCTGGAAGCAGCTCCAGCTGTCAGGTTGCTGTCAGAGCATAAAGCGCACCAACACTCCCTTCTCCCACCCTTTTGTTCCTACTAAATACGTGCCCTGTGCTCAGCAGCCTCTGCTGTTAAACAATTCATTTTTCCTTGCCTCCTCTGTTTTAGGAGGAGGTAAAAATAGCAGGACTTAGTCACAAAATGTAAAGCTCATTTCCTGTACCTTAGTGCCTCATTCTTTCACCTCCTTGTCCATAGGATTTGGCTACCAAATAGGTCTTAATCTGTAAACAAATGATTTGCTCTACAATTAAACCATTCATTTCCTTTTTTTTTTTTTCTTTCTTTGGCTGTTTGGCTGCTGTCCAATGTGGAGGCTCATAGGTTCTTCTATTATTTAGTGCTGGTTAAAAGGCAATAAGCTCATTTAGAGTTTATAAAACTATAAGCTATCAACAAAAGCATTTAATGCTTCTCACAAGCACCGTGGCTTTTGCCTGAAAAATTAATAATGTGGGATTGTGTGCGTGCATGTGTATGTGTACATACCTTTGGGCGTGGGGGGCTGTTTTTTATGTGCTGCCCTGGTTAAGCACTGCGGGTATCTTTAAGCCTGTTCCTGTAAGCTGTAAATACATACGTTTCACTTTGGCTTCAATTATCAGTGCGCTTTTTTTCTCAACAGCTGATAATCATAAGAACTGCAATTCACCTTGACTACAGAGCTGGCCCTCACAGACTTTGACGTTGCATGAGAAAAGAAAAAAGGTCATGCTGCTGCAGCATTTCACCATGTTTGCAAATACTGTTTCCTTATAAAATGATGTTGTGAATCACAGGAGTCTACAAGAGGAAGTGAAATCTTTAGAGAAATAAATAACATTCTAGGTTTCTCATCTCTACAGTGAAGAGTCATTTTTGACCCAAGAGAAAACAGGGTAACATCAAGGTCATTTTCCTCTATCTCTCCTTTTACATTTTTGTTCCTGCTGGAAAATACTTTATCAGGAACTGTGAACCCAAACACAATGTGTGTGCGTGTTCACCTCCCCTCAGATATTCATATATATATATAGCATGGGGCTAGCAGGCTACCAACTCAACGCGGGATGGTAAAGACAGTGAAACATTTCAAAAAAAATCTGTCTGAAGTAAGTGAATTACTGCAAATGAACAGCTAAATTTACAGGTGCAAATCTCATTTAGAAATGACAGGTACTTAGCAATATCAACTTCAGCAATATACTCCCAATGAAATTCCGCAAGCCTATTTAAAGTCTATTACGGCTGCTGACATCAATCTGCCAAGCTGCAGAGTGCTAAACTCTACCGAAGATTTGCACCTATAAATTTAGCTACTGGTACATTTGAATTAAATATACTGTGTTTCTCCATATAGGCAACTACAGACATAAGGCTCTGAGGCAGAAGGGCAATCAAGCAGAACTGTCATGGAGGCTTCAATACTGGTTTTGCCCAAACAAAAGTTCAGCCTGCCAGCAGGGTTTAGATTCCAGTCCTTTCTGCAGTGAATTAATCCAGATCTCTGGACTTTCCATCCAAAAATACACTTCTTTCCCAGTGAACTGTAAAAGCTGTATCCCTAATGAAATTACTCCTAGGAATACAAATGTTACCTGAGAAACCCAAAACTCCATTTATGTCACGTCTTTGAAAGATACACCCATGTACTCATGTAGATACACGTATACACAAGTACAGACACCTATAGGGGGATGCACACAAACAGATTGTGATTAGCTCTATGTACAAAAACTCACTAAAGACCAAACACATCTCTGTCTCTCCCCTACCAACCTTTCAAACAAATGATGACTTCTGGAGTCATGGATAATAAGTCGCTTGCACACAGGCAGCAACTAAGTATGTTCATTCTCAAAAACTACAGTAAAGGTAAAAAAAAAATTGTTGTGCTAGCCCTGAAAAAAAAAAAAAAAAGTGCTTCGTATCCTGCTTTGGCATAGTAGTCACAAATTTAACCCTAATTATAAGTATTGTTCATTTTTAGAATTTATCCATATGTGATGCATCTTCTGTAATTACCAGTCAGCTGAAAAGGTTTTGTAAACATAAAGCAGTAAGAGGCATTTTAAGTCTACAATAAATATTACAGTTTGAGGAAAAAGGTAAATCTTGGAAGTGCTTTGAAAATAGTTGGCAACTCTTCCAGCATAAATCTGAAGGCTCAAAAATAAATATTCAAGAGCATTAATTTGTTTCTAGATGTGTGCGTGCAAGTAAAACAGCAGCCATAATGTGGAAATTTGAGTCACATTTTGCAACTAATTGGAAGCAGATTAGAATTCTGCCTGAGGGGAACATTGTCAAACTAGAAGCTGGAGCAAATGAAGAAAGAGGTGAAAGCATCGTGAAGAGCTGACAGATTTACAGTGCTCAAGGCAATAAACGGGTACTAGATGAAAATGAATGTGCCTCACTGTACTGCATGCAGTTCTCAGTCATATCTCAGCAGTAACAGCATACAGCCATGAAACTATTATTTTCAGAGAGATGGTGAAGGAAAGAGTAAGAATGAGAAAAATACTATCCAGGTGGCGTTGAAAAAAATTACGAATCATATTGAGACTCAAGTTGCTACAGGAATAATCAAATTGGTCATAGTAGGCCCTGTTCTGTAACCTGGACTCATCTCAGGCAGGACTTACTCAGACATAAAGTAATGAACTACTTATTCGAGTTGAGCAAGAGTCAAACCATTAAGCACGTAGCAGAGAAAAAAAAATCTAGCAGGTCTGATATTTTTAAAGCTAAGAATAACACAGAAGCCTGCAGACAGATACATCAGAGGCAAAGGGAAAATTCTTTTTTAAGGAGTGATTACAAAAGGTTGGAGGGGAATATAAAAATGAAAATAAAGCGTAGACAAAAATGTACCAATGCTGTAATGGAAACAGCTGCTAGCTTTCTCCTTCAGTGTTTGGCATCTGGTTCAGCATCACAGGAAAGACTGTTAAAGGATCTGGACATGAAATGTAAATAAAGACTATTAGCCAAAACTCAGCTGATGTATTATAAAACGGTAGCATTTCTTTATATATGTGTTTCTGCATGTATACACCCAATATACATACATATGTATTTGTTTATATGCATACGTGTATACAACCCTATCCTTAAAAGGCAACTAGCAACACTAAATTTATTACATGAGACTACACCTTACTAGCGGTTGAAGAGTGTCAGATGAGTTTAGCTTTATAGGAAAGCAGGGTGTGCCAACAACAATCTTCACTGTTCTCAAATTACAATTTTTTTTCCTTCAAATTCCTGAACTCCAGTGCAATTCAACATACCCTGTGTAACACTAATCCCAGGGCAAAAGTAACTGGTAAAACTCTACATCAAGTATGTTCAGTAGAGCCAGCATGCCTCTGGAGTATTAGATCTGTATCTTCAGTGTGCACTAACTAAACAACTCCCTCGACATTTACTAAATCAGATTTAAAACTTTTAGCAGCAAAACACAGTTGCATTGAGGTCCATTTCTAATTTTATTTGCTTCTATTACCTTTTGTTGCAGAGATACAGATCTAGTTCCATTCTCTTCCTTCAAAAAGAAAGAATTGGCAAGAACGTGAAGCCCTGGAACATGCAACTACTGCCATTACCCCACTGCTTTAAGCCTATAATAAAGCACAGATTTGATAGTCCTATCCATGTAGTGTGGCGAACCACACACAAATAAACAGTTCTCCATGAAGAATGAAAACCCAAAGACCAAACTCTTCCAATTCAAACATTATTGTTGCTTTTAACATGAGCCATCTGCAGGAATCAGCCAAGGAGGTGACAGGAAATCCAAAAATAATTTGGTCTGGCCCTGTGCACTATGAGAACTGAGATTACAAGTTGCATTTAACTCTTCTCAATGGTTGAGGGAAGCAGTGAAAACTGTAAAATCTGTGCTTGTGTAATGCAGACCTATGGGCACACAGAGATACACTTCTACCATAGCTCAATGCAGTATCACTGAAATTCACCAATGAAGGTGGCATTTGAGTAGTGTGAATTTAGGAGTGGGGGATGGACTTAACAGGGCCCCTGAATTAACTCAATGGCTAATGCAATAAATTAAGTGTGTGCAAAACCAAAGCACCTTGTGCATCAGAGGCCAGATGCACCTCAAAATTTCCTGGGAAACTCAGCCTAAACTTGAATGCTGCTTTTTATCAGAATAATAGAAAGTGAATTCTAGGAGTTTACATAAGTGTGACCAATTGGAGCTTACTCTTCTGTTGCTAATTGAAGCACGAAGAAAAAAAAAAAAAAAAGAAAAAAAAAAGAGCCAGTTTGTGAGAGCAAACTACAAATATGTTTTTTTATACTCCACCGCCACATGATAAGAAACAGAATCAAGCTGACTGGTAGAAACTTGACTGGCAACCAAAGACCAAGCTATTATTTCAAACTGTTTTGGGAAAGCAATAAAATTGCTACCAGGTCTCCTCATGTTACTCTTCAATAAAAAGAAGCCATCAGGGAAATAAGAGGAAAAGAAAACACATCAAAACCTCTAAAGTTCCTTTAAGTAAAAGTATACTTTTGTGGCATAATGCCATCTGCTTGCTGGTTAACATGACAAGACAATTCAATAACTAGAATACCAGTGTTCCGAAAACACCAAGTAACCACAATCAATAGATTTTTAGTTTGCTCTTTTGACTGCAAAAAAAATTGTGTTCGTACACCACTATTGGCATATGCTTCAAGTATCCCCATGGGCACATTTTTCTTGTGTTATTATTTGACAGTGGAGATTCCCAGGAGACTGAATCACCTCAGCCAAGCTGGGTTTGTGCCCAGGAATAAGATTTAGTCTAGGACGAATCAAAAACTAGGAGAGGAAAATGGGAGAAGATTAAGTTAACCAATGTTAAGTGCTTACTATTTCTAAAAACAATACTAAGTCATACTGGTTGAGGAAGGTTTATCATAAAGGACACAATTCAATATTGCCCTTCTTTGCATTAAAAATTACTTAACAGAAAAAAAGGAATTTCAAATTTAAATTTCCAATGTTTTTTTTTTTTTGAATAGCCTCTGTGGAAATTACAGGTAGATGTTAGAGAAGGTGAGATTTAGCAGCGTTTGCTTGCCTACTAGAAAAGCAGAGATAACACACTTCTCTCCATAAAATGCAACTCTTTTACTGGTAGTGTTGTGATCAAACACCATAGCTACCCTTCAGGTCTTAAATCTAAATACATGTACAATCCTCAAACCTCTTTCATTGCATGCAACTTACCCTACTCTCCCTTAAACCTTTCGATCAAATAGCCCTGTTTATAAACAGAGTGTGTATGTATACATGCACACATACACAAAGCCATAAGAAGCAACCATCTATTCCTACCCGCCTGAATCTTCTTTTAGTTTTTTGAAAAAAAAAAAAAAAAAAAAAGGAAAAAAGGGAAAACAAAAATTACAAAGAACGTGCTTGTCAGTCAAGTCACTCTGAATAGTTTTACAACCTTTCATTCAAATGTAAAGACTTTGTTCCAATTGCCAAGACCATTTAGCCCAAATTAAGACAAAATGCAAAAGAGAGGCTTATTGAAACCCTGGCTACAACACAACCCAAAATCACAGTCTGATCTTTGCATTTGCCCAAATGGCTACTCATAGCCTGCAGTGAACTGTGGGTTTAATTAATGAACATAATCAGAAAAATCTTGTGATTTCAAATCTCATATTAAGAAAACCCCAGAAGTCCTTCTATGAAAACTGGTTATTATCTTTATTCAAATTATCTTATTTCAAACATATTTTTAAGCAAATTAAAAAATGATAGCTTGCATTATTATTCACTTTGGTTAAACACTGCACCACAAAAGAGCATGGGCAGAAACATTCTGATGTGAAAAGGGAAAAGTCTGTCAAATAGAAAAAAAAAAAAGAAACATGAACAAGCTTTTACGAATTTTAACAAGATATTTACATTTTGTATTTACATCATAATCAGAAATTTTCACACAACCATTTTGTTATCTTTCACCCAACAGGGAATGTTGTACATAGACCAGAGGTTTTAGAAGATCAATGTATTTCCTGTGATTATTATTAACAAATAAAAATAACTCCCCAGTATGAAAATATAGCGAAACAAACACAAGCTTTTAGCAGAACTATGGCCAGCCCTTCAACAGAAGTGAATGCACCCACAGCTGTGACCACCATCTGAGGACCCATGAGAGGATGTATTTATTATAAGCAATAAAGCACAATCAAGAAGTCAGATAAGCTCTCTGTCCTTCCAGGAAACGCAGTGACATATTGTAGTGTACACTACAACATTACGTAAGGACAAGGTAAAGCCAGCATAGCATCAACCCTGTTAAGAATAACCTGTCTGTTGGATCATCTGTACTAAGTACATTAGCTCAGAGCAAGGCAGACTAAAACCTGATTATACTGGGCAATCTCACCTTTATACCGTGGAACAAACCTGGAATATGTAGCTGACTGGCAACGCAAAACCTGAGTGCTACAACTGAGGAACACTGAACATCCAGCAAGTACATGCCAAGCCACCCAAGTATCCCTGGAAGTGACACAACCTGTTTCTAAGAGTGGATGATGGAAATCCCAAATACCTAACTCAATGTCTTTATCGGAAACAGCAGTGAAGGTGGTATTTCCAATAGCAGAAATGTTAGTGTTTCCGAGTCTGCCTTCCTGACAATGCTTGTAAAACGTGCTCAGGTACCATGTGCACTGGTAACACCACCCCAGGCTGCCAGAAACACATCCTGTAACTAAAAGGAGCACTTAAAAGACTTGCAGCAAAGGCTATGGGCAGCTGGGTCAACAACAGTGCAGTCTGTCAAGACACACTGGGCACTCTCAAGGCAGTTGTTCAAGGCCTCCTTGGCCTACGCCTCCCATTCCATTTCCTTCTGTCCTCTGCTCAGGAAGGTCTTCTGACCTACTGTTTCACAGGCCCCACTTGGTGACCATTAATCCAATTCTGGACAGGTGGGATCCTCCTGGCCCAGAAGAGAGAAAAGGGTGCCTGTATGCAGCTGTGTGGTGCACTCAATAGTCAGCACCATTTCAAGGGTGTCTCAGCTTGCCCACTCTCCCTTCTACCTGCCCCCGGGCTTTAACCATGTAGCATGTGGTCTGGCTCTCAGCTGGAACAACACCTCCAAACACTCTGCAGAGCTGACAAAGTCACCCCTCAGGACACGCTCAAGCGTCCTGTGCTTTAGGGACTCGCCATGGAGACCACAGCAAATCTGGGAAGTCCAAGCAGGGCACTGGGGCCAAGCAACCACCAGGCATGCAGGTACGGAACAGACTGGATGATGGATTTTCTAAGGACGAGTCCTGCCGCCACTGACGTAACAGCGTTTAGCCCAGCGTTACGAATGCAGATTGCAGGGATGGTAGAGCAAACTGAGGGGAACGCTGCCTTCAGGATGTGTTCAATTAGCAGAAGGCAGCCCAGGCTCTCCTGTAAACACCAAGGGAAGGATGGAGGTGGCACCTCCTCAAAACTGCATCATGCACAAACCACAACAGCTTTAGCATGCAAGAAAACCCACACATCCCTGACTTCCAATTTACGTTGCCATTGTCAAAACACTTTTCCAACAGTCAAGGCCCTCAGCAGAGGAGCAGGAACGTGGCCGCAGCCTGGGGTCCGGGCTTCACCCTTCAGCCTGGACCGTGCGGATCCACCCCGCAGCCCGCCATTAACTTGTCTGCTTCCTGTCAGGCCACGCACAGATAATGCCATTTATCTCGGGGCGGCACAACACCAGTCATTAGCTTCAGTCAAAGGCCTCCAACAAAGGCCGGATGGCGTTTTATCCAGGGCTCGCAGGCTGCAGCCGGGAATCTCACTGCCAGACAGGTCAGAACTCAAGTTATCTTTAAAAGAGTAATTTTCCTGCTATCAACGATCCTAGAACAACTCTCCCAAGTCTCTGCATGGAAAAATTTCGTCAATGGTTTTATCGTATGTGATTAGGTGACTGATAAGAGCTTGCTAAAGTTATCTTTGGAGAGTCTTCTTTTTATTTTTTTCCCCTCCTTCCTTTTACCTCTTGGGGAAAAACTGACAGAATAATTCAGGTTCTAGCTAAATAGTAAGATCTTTGAAGAACTGACCCTTATTGTGTTTGCCTGCAGGAGGTGATTCACTATTATAAATTCTTCAATGACTGAGCTTCTGGAAATCTCTTTAAATGAAAGTGGAACCGCTTAACTGTATGTAGGAACATGTGTTTTCGCAGTCTCTCCTGTATTATTGCATTTCAGAAAGCTTCTATAAAGTGCCAGGTGAACTTTTTAAAATAATGATAATAATAATAAAAAAGGAGAGAGTCTCAAAAATATGGGCAAATCTCAACTATTCGATTCCTGGTTTTATGCTGAAAACTAGGAACAGATGGTACTTTCCATGTTCCTTGAATCTGGTTATTGAACACCTCTGTGGTTACGGGAGATTTTGCTTAGCACTTTTAACATACATTTCATTTATTGGACTATAAAATGCTACTTTGGAAAAACAAGTCTTTATATAGCTATAATTAAAACAGTCTTGCAGCAAAGCCCTTTAACATGGAGAACATGGTTAACCTCATGACATCTGGACAATCAATCCCTTCCTTTTTACTGGGTATTTATGAAGTTATTAAAATTGTAAAATTACTGGTGCCGAAAGCGCAGCCTTTTCCCAGCAGTCCCACGCCGTGCCCCAGAGGCTCCGCGCAGGGGTGCCGCAGCAGGTCCGCTGGCGCGGCCATGCCAGGGTCAGCGGCTTCACGCCCACCGCCTCCCTCGGCCAAAGGGCAGCACCTCTTCACCCGGCTCAGAAAGCACCGCCACGCTGCGAGGCTGCCCTACAGGACTTTGAGAACCCTGAGCCGTGCTTATTGTTAGGCACCCATAGTTATCACTGTTTTTAACAGCTAAATCCCTTATGTAGCTTTCAAAACAGTTTGCTGTCAAACAACAATAGACTTTGTTCTTTAATTACAGCGGGTGACCTGCTTGCCCTTTTATTTCACAGTGAATAAACTACACCCAAGGCCAGTGAGGAAAGTACATGAAAAGCATATCGCCATAACACCATTAATCAAAGCGTGTACCTCAATGATTTACATCAGTGGGTAAAATGCACACAAATTTCCTGACAAAGTGTAGATCACCCTCAATCCTGCCACGAGAAGCGAAGATAAAATGAACAATACCAGCCAACACGTTAATTTGCTGACGACAACGTTCAGATGCGAAATGCAGTCTTAATCCAACACAACGTGCTAAGACAACAGAAAAATCCAATCCTGGAATATCACTTGACATTCATTTAAAAACTGCACCTGACTACAGCTTGAGATCTTCTGTATTATTTTCAGTTAAACACACAGATTTTCATATGCCAACTACCATTTTCCCATATCTCAGAGTACATTGTGACATTGTGTTTGAATCCCCACATCTTTCTGCAATGCACAGAAAGTAATTTTTTGTAGATAAACTGAACTCTTTTCAATGTAACAGCTGTTAAAAATACAAAAACATAGCTAAAACAGATGAAGAGTTCATGCTGACAAACAGTAACTGTGCTAAAAATGGTATGGTATGGATAAGGAATGGAAAATGGAGACAGGTTTTAACACCAAAAATCTTAGGAGTGGTTAGCCTACCTGTCAAAGCTACTTATTCAGACATGTCACTGGTGGCTTAACCACAAAATGGGCTGCACGAATATAGCTCAAACATCTTAGAATTACAGCATACTTTGACTTTATCCACATATTAGGGGAGTGGCGACTTTTACAACATACTTGCGGTTTCTGCATAAAAGAGCCAGCAGAACACAGTCATTGATTTAATTAGGCTTCATAAGATCCTATTTATCATGTTTTACATGACTTTCTGCAGCAAGGAAACAGAATAAATAGACCAAAAATAGACATTGAAGCATGCTGTGAAAACTAAACAGTGACTACAACTCCAGGGAATCTGCTCCAAGCTTTTCACAAATAGTAAACAAACGCAATTCTGTACCACATACAAAAAACCTTTAGATTTTGACTCAGCAGGCATTAACTCATTTCTATCTAGTAGGACGCATCCAGATTCATGAGACATGTCTTTCACAGCATTAAGATAACTGAAAATTGATTTTAACATGCAGGCTTGAAAATTATCTCTCTACAGACACAAGGTGCTTTATCCAAGTAAAGCACATCCAGCCTCGTCTGAGCACGAATTTAAAACCCTTACAGGAAAAAAAAAAAAAAAAAAAAAAAAAAAAAAAAAAAGCCCTAATGGTTATTAACCATTTGGGAAAAAAGCCAAAACAACAAACATAAAACACTGAAGTTTCACTACTGCCACTGTCAGCAATGAGGTTTATTATTGTCGTATGTCAAGAAGGGAACATTCTCTAGGAAGAGAAACGTTAAGGGATGTTATTTAAGACAGCAAGCAAGCACACCAGTGTGCCAGACAATGGCCAACACTGCACGACTCTAATGTGCGAAGCCTGTATTAAAGTCACTGTGTGCCAACAGCACTGGCTGTTAGCAGAAATCCACGCTCCAACCCTCCTATTGGAGCAGCAGCCACAACGCCAAGGGTACCACCGGCTCTAAAGCACCCCGTACGTGTCTGCTCTGAATTTACAGACCGTCCCATTTACACTGCACATACGATTACTCGCACGTATGTGAGTTCTTCATACAATTTCCTGTGTGACTCGAGACTGAAAAGAACACAAAAACTGGAGAAACCACACCACTCTCTAATCTCTGTTGCCATGACAGCAGCCTTTGAGATACTGAAATGTTCAGATTGCCAGCTAAACAAAATTGTTGAATGTGAACATTTGGCTGAAAGATTAAAAGGCTAAGGGGGTTGCAAAAGGGCAGTACCTCCCACATTCCAGGCAGCCACTGAATCCAATCAAATGGCTCTGACTCTTTAACCACAACCATTGTGAAGACTGGATTAGGGCAATTTATCTAGATAGTTAAAACAGATTAGAGAACTGCAATTTGAAGACTATTGGCAACAAAAGTAAATGCCTACTGTACTAAGTTAATAAAGAGAGCATGAGATTTTAGGACACCTTCTCACAGTGAGCAGAACTTCCATAAATCAAAGTGCAAACATATACATATGCATTGAATCAATCTGGTTTGCTCTCATCTGCATTTAGAAAAGGTCACAAGGCTCATTCAAATTCATCTGTAGATACGCTATCTTAAAAGCAGTAATATGCATACAATATGAAATTTGATTTGTTCCTTGCCTCGAATACAAGCCCTTGAAATTATTTTCAAGTTTTCACCAATATCTCATGTCACAAACGCCCAAACCTAATCCTCAAAAGTCGACTTTGACGTTACAAAACCTTCAACAGCACGGAAATGCTAAAAAGCCGGTAACAGGTCATAAAGAGCCGTAACTTTTCCCTGAGACCTACAGCCCTCCCAGACGCTTGCAGACCATACCATTAACACCAGCCCGAAAGTTTTCCCATCACTGAGCATTCGCTCAGGGAAGCAGTAAAAGCAAATAGCAGACAATGAGGTCTCAGTCTAACACCCTGATACTACTCGCTCGTGGGGCATTGACTTGCTCCACTTTTTGGGTAGGCTGGTAGGTAGGTAGGTAGGTTATCCATGCTGGACAACCTGTGGAGTCCATCTGACCCATGATCTAGCCCCCCCAGACCCCACGACAACACCGTCTGCCCTGGGACGGAGCAGCTCCCGCTGACACCAGGATCTCCTCCAACAAGCTGCTACAAAAGCCGTGCTCTGCCTCCACCCTTCCCTCCGAGCACAACGGTGGGCATTTATTCGTACAGAAAGCATCCTTGGCTGCCTTAACGGAAAGGAACAAAAGCACACACCCCCGCTTGGTGCCTTTCACACATTTCCACCACTCAGCACACAAGCAGCGCACGTCCAAGCGCCAGCAGGGCTCAGACCAGCGAGCTCCCCTCTGCTCCGAGAGCCCTTTGGCACACACGTACGTGTGTGTCGGGACGAGGTGCCTCCCCTCCTGCCAGCCTCCGCCTTCCAGCAAGACCAGAGGCACCGCCTGCCTGCCGGATCATTCCTGTCTGCACCAGCACCCGGGGGCTGCTGCCCCACCACAGGAGCCCCCCTGTGCGACCAGCATCCCTCGTCCCCACAGAGGGGCACGGCACAGCCCAGGGGCCTCGTGGCTGCCTCCCTTTTCCCACCTTTGGCTCCTGAGAGCATGACTAGGATGTGGGGACCCTGTGGCCTCGTGGCAGGGCAGTTAGCACGTGTCCGAGCTGCTGCTGGAGCTGGAGCTGTGCACCCCCCGAGGCAAGTGGGGGCACCTCCAGCCTGCCACCCCACGTGCCGTCCCGCCGGTACCAGCACTGCTGCTCTCAGCTGACACCGGGGACAGCTCACCCGGGGTCATCTCAGGGCTTCTCCTCCTGGGCAAAGGCCACCAGAAGGCAGGGGCAGGATGGGAACGTTCTCCGTGTCTGGGTACAGCGGGGGAAATCGTGTGGGAAAGGAGCACACCCAAAAACGTGGCGTCCCCCACCCAGGGGAGGAGGTTTGTGTCTTTTTTTAGAGGAAGAACAGACGCATGTTACGAACACAGAGCAGAGGTAACGAGACAGGAGCCAAACACACAGCTGTGGGAAGTTTATCATAGACACGGGGTGACACGGAAGAGGAGGTGGAGAGGAGCTTTGTCCTACCTTTTCTGTCTTCAACTTCTTGATTCGCCTGTGGCTCTCTTCCTCCTCCTCTTCCTTCTTTACCAAAATAGAGTTCCCCATTAACCCTGAATCCGGGGCACTTTTGCTCACCTCCCCGACGGCGGCGGCGGCAGCAGCGCAGTGGAAGGGGCTGCCGCTCCCACCGCCCTTGGACCCGTAGCCATAGAGGTGCCCTGGGGGGGCCTGGCCACTGCCACCCCCGGGGCCGTTGGGGTGGCCGGGCTGC
The DNA here is from genome assembly GCF_963932015.1 of Anas acuta. Classification (NCBI taxonomy): domain Eukaryota; kingdom Metazoa; phylum Chordata; class Aves; order Anseriformes; family Anatidae; genus Anas; species Anas acuta. The sequence continues at coordinate 58,529,728 of NC_089017.1, read as the reverse complement.
AGGTCATGCTGCTTGTCCTTCCTGGACTTCCCCGCATCCTTATCCCGCTTGGAGCCTCTGCTGCCCTGGTTTTTACCTGGTTTCTCCTCTTTGTTTTTCCCACAAGAGGCAATAGTGGTGGTGGTGTTGCTGGTGTTGTTATTATTGCCGTTCGGGTTACCGCTCACGCTTTGACCCAGTGCTGAATTCATGCCAGTTGCCTCTCCAGGGCGCCCTTGGACTTCCTGCCTCTTGCCAGCACTGCTGATCTCAGGAATCCCATACAAGGCAGCAGAAGGCAGAGATTTATTAGCATCCTTAGAAGTTTTACTCCTTTTCACTTTTGATTTGCTAGTCTCTTTGTGAGAGGAATTCCCCTGGGGAGCAGAGGGCTGAACAGAAGCAAATTTTAGGCCATCAGCTAAGGCTGAGGTAGTATTAGCCCCACTGGAAGCCAGACCCCCGCAATCCTTGGAGCTGGTGTTGCTGCTGCTGGTGGTATTGGTAGAATTATTCATCTCAAATTTCTGTCTGTCCTTCTCCAAATCGGCGTCCAAATCGATTATTAAATTCCCAACACCGATTTCCCAATCATCGCCACTGTCATAAGTGTCAACCGCGTTTGGATCCACACCTTTTCCTGTAGTGGAAGTGTTCAATGACATCCTGAAGATGAGATCTCTAGAGTTAAAATCCGATGAACTTTCCTTTGGAGATGTGGGGACATTCGTCTATCTCCGCTGGGCTTTTTTAAGTTTTAATTCTTCTTGCCTTCCTTCCCCAGGTGTGTCTAGGTTTATAACCTGCAGTCCACGTCCACCTCTTCCTGTGAGAAGGGGAAAAGTCGGATATTTCTTGTCAGGGTCTTACCAGAATACAACACAACTAATAAAAAGGGCCAAGGTGGGGGGAGCGAAATCACTCACTGTTTCCCCATTTTCCCCCTTAAGTTTGTTAAACCAGAGGCAATGGCTGTGATGCCTTTACAGTGAGCATCTTTAATCTAGTTGTATCCCAACATCCACAGTCTCTCTTTAAAAACATATCCACAAATAGAAAAGAAATTAAAAAAAATATATTAATAACTGCATGATTTAAATCCACAAAGCTCAGGAAATACAGTCTTAGAAATGGTGCCTAGCTGTTGGAGCACATGTTGTAATCTAACCCCTTGGACCACCACCTAGGCACGAAAGGGAGAAAAGGAAGGACACAGATTCACTCCTCGCTGCATTCCATGGATTTCGTGGCTTTAAACCAGACCCTTGAAGTTCTGTGACTTTCCTATGTTATCTTTTACCCCTTTTCTACTTAATCTCTTTTTTTTTTTTTTGGAGGGAGGGGAGAGAGGGGGTCGAGGGAAGGGGGAAACCTAATTCTCCTTGACACGACACAGCTTTCTATTAAAAACCGACAACCCATAAACACAAATGTTTACTGAAAAATATTAAACTCTATAGGCAAGAATAAAACAAAAAGGAAATAAAGAGATCTTTCTTTAAAATCTATGCTCAAGATAACAGTTCTAAAAGCAGTTCTAACGCACTCCTAGGTCACACAATTGTTAGGTCTGTTAAATATAGTATTACTGACTGTACAGGAAACTGATTAAGACATACACTTTAAGTGATCTGCACCAAGGTGGCCTCAGTGACCGCAAATGAGTGTGTGTTTGACAAAGCTTAGTTAAAACGATTTTTAAAGGGATCTCTCCCTTTTACAGTCGACTGTCGAAATATTTATACATATATACGCATAATGCTTACCTTTAATCCTTTATCATTTTTTAATTAAACCAGCAAATCAAAGTGCTGTTCCCACTCGTCTCAGCAACAACTCTGTGTCTCATTTTACTTAAAGAGCAAGTGAACAAGAAGTAGAAAGCAAGTATCATCTCAGCCAGTATAAATCGGTCAGTAACACATCTCCCCCTACTTTGGCACACGGATCAGAAGTCCTTTTTTGTTTGTTTGGTTTTTCCTCCTCGCTTAGAAAAATAATAAAAATTAAAAAAAAAAAAAAAATTGCTGCTGTTCCTCACAACTTTACAAGCTGGTAGGTAATATTTCACATTCAGAACTGGAGCATCAGGTTTTTTTTTGTTTTGTTTTGTTTTTGTATTTTTTTTATCCTTTTAGCTTTTTTTTTTTTTTTTTTTGCCTGTTTGCTTTCCTGAGTAAAAGCACGGAATCGTAATAATAATCACAGTAATTTAAAAAAATAAAATAAAAATGTTATCCCCAACTTCCCACTCCGTCTTCAGCCCCGTGCTCGGAGCCAGCCTGAGCAGTAAGTAATGATCCCGTGCAACAAACCTACAGGCGTCCGGGTGTTACGAGACAGAATGTGCTAACATCGGGATAAATTAGTGAAAGGGAGGAAGGGAAAAAAGAAGAAGAAAGGACTGAAAATCTGGGCTGGATTCCGCCTGTTAGTTGGGAAGTGGCATTTTTTTCGCCCGTCCTGACAGATCTGATTTCTTCAAGTAACTTGAGGGGGAGCAAGGGGGGGAGGGGGAGGAGGTGTGGGGGTGGGGAAGGGGGGGTGGGGAGGGGAAGGGGGGGTAAGCACTGATCTGATAAACCGGTTATCAAAACACTTGGGGGGGGGGGAGGGGGGGCGCCTTGACGGGGGAGGTGGGGGGGGGGGGGGGGATGTGATGGGGGTAGGGGGGGGGGGGGGCGGCTTCAAACCCGCCGCCGAGGAGAAATATCGTAATATTAAACAACAAAACACACGCACACGCACACACACAACGCGGGAGCTAATCAGTCACGCGGTAAGTAATTCGGTAATTAGAGCCCGAGGAGATAAAGCAGACGACCTTTTCTTCAGGACAGACCGCTCCCCCCTCATTGTCTCCGCCAGCCTCGCGGTGCGGCGCAGCCCGGCTCCTTCCTCCCCCCATCCCCTCACCACCACCACCATCCACCACCCTCCTCCTCCCCCCTCTCACCCCCCCCCCCCCCCCCACAACAAGTCAGACAGCCGCGGAGCTTTAAGCTTTAGTATTTTTAATTAGCCGGCGATGGGAAGCTAAAAGCCGTAATGAATTGCCGGCGGCGGGGGGGGGGAGGGGAGGGGAGGAGGGGGTGTGAGGAGAGGGAGAAGGAGGGGGGGGGGGGTGCTGAGGGGAGAGGGGGGGGGGGGGGGGGGAGGGCGCTCGCGCCCAGCAACCGCCAACCCCCGCGGCGCGGCGGTTCCGTTACGGCTCGGGCGGCGCGCGCGCGCGCGTCACGTGACGCCCGCCGGCCGCCATTGGCTGGCGGGCGGGCGGCGGAGCGCGAGCGCTGAGGGGGGCGCGCCCGGCCCCTCGGCGGCGGAGGGGGAGCCGCTGCCACAGCCCCCCCCCAAACCCCCCCCCCACCTCCTCCTCCTCTCCCGGCTCTGTCCCCGTCCCCGTCCCCTCCACGCCCGCCCAGCCCCGGTGCCCGGCCTCGTCTCACCCTCAGCGGCGTGTGAGGGAAGGGACGGGAAGGAAGGAGGGCAGCGAGCGCTGCGGCGAGGCGCCTTACCGGCCGCTCCTCGCCTCGCCCTGCCGCGGGGGGGAACGGGCGGGCAACGGGGCTGCCCCGTGAGGAGCCGAGCCCAGCCCAGCCCAGCCGAGCCCAGCTGCCCCGTCCCGTCCCGTCCCGTTCCGGTCCCCCCCGGGCAGCCCGGACCCCCGGCAGGCGCCCAGCCCCCTTCCCGCAGCGCACGGGGGGTGTGGGGTGGCCGTGGGCACGCTGCGCTCGCCCCTCCTGGCTCCATCCACGCTGCGCCGGGGGTCGGCCGCTGCTGTCCTCAGAGCCCTGCCTCAACTGCCCAGAACTCGCAGGGGGGAAAAAAAATAAATAAATAAATAAATAAATAAATGAATGGATGAATGAATGAATGAAAAATAAAAATCCCCCTCCGAGTGCTGCGGACACCACGCAACCGTACTTACGGTCTGTATGGGCGCGGGTTGACCTGTTTCCTCCTAACTGCATAGGGGGTGTGTTTGTTGCAGCCGCTTTTTATTATTATTGTTATATTGTTATATATTTATTTATTTTTTTGGGGAAGAAGAAGAAGAAGGAAAAAAAAAAAAAAAAACACCCCTAATGTCTTCAACAGATTTATTGTGTCTGGGAGAGGAGAAGCACCAGATACCATGAACCTCCCTTTCTAGAAACAAAATTAAAACAAAAAAAAATAAATAATGAAAGTGTGTGTGTGTGGGGAAGGAGCCCACCCCCCTGCGGGCACACAGCCGCTCTCACAGCCCTGCACACCCACACACGCACACGCACACTCACACTCACACGCGGGGCTTTGCACGCGCACACGCGCAGGGGCGCGGGGCGCGGGCGCGCGGCCCGGGCCGGGTACCTGGAGGGACTTTTCTTTGTTCGCGGTGCCCCCGCGCCCGCAGCCAATCGGAGCCCGGCTTTGGGGGAACCGCGCGCTCTGATTGGCCGCCGCTCCCTCCCTGGCCTGCCGGGCGGCGGTGCAGAGGGGCGAGCGCGCACGCGGCGCCTTGCAACGCGCGCACCCCGCCCGCGCGGTTTGCACGCGATGCCCCCGCCAGGGTGCAAGCCCAGCAGGTTTCCCGTTTTCAGTTATCCCGCGTGACATTTTGGGCTTAAAAACAGAAAAAAAAAAAAAAAAAAAAAAAGGAAAAAAAAAAGAAAAAAAAGAAAGAAAAAAAAAGACACACAAAACAAACAAAAAAAAAAAAAAAGGAGAGAAAGAGAGGAGGGAAAAAAAAAAAAAAAAACAGAACCCAAGGTGTATCACAGCTCTGCCAAGACTCACACGCTGGGAGGAAGGCTCCCTCATCTCGCTTCTTTAATTTAATTTCAGGGCAGTTTTGGAAGCGGCGATGAATGATTTTTTTTTTTTTTTTATCATTATTATTTATTTATTTATTTATTTTCCCTGTGCCGGTTTCAAAGAGGCAATTTAGGCACCTCGCTCATAATTTTTAAATGCCCCCCTAGTTCGGGATTAGAACAGCTTGAGGCCGGCGAGAGGGGGCTGGTAATACACATGTGCGATTATTCCCCTGCTCGGCGGAGGGGAAAAGCAAACAGTGTCTGCGGGAGGGGGCTGGGGCTGGGGGCTGGGGCCGGGCAGGGCAGGGCAGAGCCCCCAGCCCACCGCAGCCCACCCCGCACCCCATCCGCAGCGCCCATCCCCTGGCCGGCCGCGGTCCCTGCTCCCTTCTGCAACATGGCTTAAGTGAGGCAGGTCGGGTGGTGGTTCCCCCCAACCCTTCCCCCCCCCCCCTTTTTTTTTTTTTTTTCTTTTTCCTCTTTTTTTTTTTTTTCGGAAGGAGGGGGAGCAGAAAATAACCCTTTTGTTCCCAGCCCCCTGATTTACTGCTGCAGGCACTGAACTGTGAACGCCAGCGACCATATAACTACCACGTGAACATCCTTTCACAGGAATTAGTAACACAAATCTTCCCTATCGGGCTTTGTGTCGCTCCGGAGCGGTGCCCCCCCCCCCTCACACACACACACACACACACACACATCGCCACCCCCCTTTGTTTAGCCGGGGAGCCATTGTGCCACGCCGCTGCCTTCAATCGCCTTTAACCCTTCGCAGCCGGGCATCCTCGGGGGGGGGGGCAGCGGAGGGGCAGCGGGCAGGGCCGGGCAGGGCCGTGCCACGCTTGCACCTGGGCGTGCAAGGCGTGGGAGAGCGGTGGGGCGGCGTGTCACACGGGGTTGTGCCACACGGAGATGGGGGCTGGAGGAGGGGGTGCAGGGGAGGGTACAGAGGGGGGGTCCCCCGGGGAAATCGGTGACCCGCAGTCAGGGCAGCGAGGCCAGAGCTGGGGGTGCGGGTGTGGGGTTTGCACGGGTGTGCGGTGGGGTGTGTGTGTTTTTTTTTTTTTCAGCCTACTTAGTCGCAGATCGCTGTTCCTGTTTCTTTACGATATGTATTTTTCAGATTTAGGTAATAGCCCTGATTTTTCAATATCGACCTCTGTTTAGACACGTTTCACTTTGGGCTGCTTCTCGTCTGCGAAATTACAGTCATTTTCACATTATTATACAGTGAGTAGGAGACAGTTTGTATTTAGCATCGGGTGGGGGAAGGGGTATTATGGGAAGCGATCTGCTACGGTCAGCACATAATTTCAGCCCAAAGAAAATTGCTTCTGAATAGATGGTCTGTTAACTAGCCAAGGAACAGTCGCCGGGAGAGATTGCAAGAATGCCTCTGCTTTATCTGCCTCACACCATCGCCTGAATTCCCCAGAGCAGCGGCCAGCGCAGCGGCCTCTCCTGCGGCCGCCCAGGGATGGGTAAAAAGCCCCGGCAGCCCTGGATGGGTTGGAGGATCGGAGGGCTGTGCCGCACTGGCCCCAAGCAGGATTTTTTTTTTATATATATTTTAACTTATTCCACCCTTTTTGCCCAAATTCACACCGAGGTGTCAGGGCAGAAACCTCCCCACTTCAGAGGGGCCTCGCCCGCCCGCCCGCCCGCCGAAATACATCGCGCCTTCGTGCTGCCGCACGCTTTACAAGACAGACAGCAGGCCAGTAAATTAGCGGTGTTTGCCTAAAAATAGGAAATCCGCTTTTAATTGATGCGGCTGAGAAAACCGCCCCCCCCCTCAGCCCCCACTCCCCTTATCCTGCCAGTCGCCCTAGACAAAAATCACCGGCGAGCACCAATGCACAGCGCCAGGCCCTCCTCGTGCGCTGCCGGACAGCCTAAAACCCTAAATCCCCGTGTGCTGTGCGCCGAGGCTTCCTTATTCCCACCCCCGCCCCCACGGCCGGGATAAATCACGGCTCGGCCGCGGGCACGCGCAGTCCCGGGCCGCGGCGGCGCGCCTCTCCCCCAGCCGCCCGGCGCCCCGGCCGCGGGGCGGGCAGCCAATCAGCGCCGCAGAAATCGCTTTCCCGGCCTCTGATTGGCTGCGGCCCATCAGAGCTCTCGTGCTGCTCCGGCCGGAGCGCGCGGCCCGTGGCGGGGGGGGGGAAGGGCGGCGGCGGGAGCGCGCGCGGGGCGCGGTGCGGTGCCGTGATTTCGGATTTTGTTCGCTCGTGTGAAACTCGCCAACGCCACGTGTTTGCTTGTTTATGTGTTTCTTTATGTATTTATAACGCCTGGGTGCCCGCAGGCGCGGTACCAAGCCCTGCACGTCCGAAACGGTGGTTGAAGCCAAATTTTCCCGTTCTCCTCCACCTTGCACCCAAAGGACAAAAATCTGTTCCACCCCCACCCCCGGATTTATTTACCGGGTTAATTGGGCAAACAGCGGGCGGCGCTTCCTTTGTGTACACGTACACATACACCGTTTCCCACAGCAGATGTAAAAGCGGTGCACAGGACGCTATCACGTTGATCAAAAAAAATTTGGGGGTATCACCTCCTGAAGGTCCCCACAAACTTGTCAGAGCCTGTCCCGCAGTCTCCTGGTCAGGTCTGCAGTTGGTGTGCGCAAACCACTGGCGCTGCAGATTAGTTGTGGATAATTTATTACAGCTTTGCAGCCTGCCAGTGATCCATAAACTGAAGTGTGGGAACTGGTGATACAAACATACAGACGAGTCATTATAGACTTGGCAGATACTTATGTTACTTTTTTTTTTTTTTTTTTTTTGAAAGAGGCAAGGCTAAGAATCTTTTCTTCTTTAGAGCAGTCCGTAGGCTCCTTTCCATTTATCTGCATATTCACAACGACTCTCAGTTTGATATCTACTCTGAAGGTCACTATCTCTGAAGCTTCGGCATATAAATACAAGTAATGTATGAACACAAAGTACCACTGTGTTGTTTGTAGATGAGAGGCAAAAATGACCTGGCAACTGGCAACTGTAGGGAATGATTTATGAAAGAGTCTGTGTGTATATTTGTATTTACTCGGGGGATAGAGGCACAGTCTAAAGGGTATGCAGGACAGAAACCAGTACACAGGACATAAACTATCTAAGAACAAGAGGGATAAAATTAAGAAATACAACAATTGAAGATTAAGAAAAATAAAACTGACAAAGGATTTTGCTAACTGGTGAAATAAATAGCATCCCAAGAGAAGTTCTTAAGTCCCATTGCATGGAACTTTAACATTAGTCTGGAAAATACACTAAAAAACAAATACTATCAGTAATCATTGTATTTTGGCATTGGAATGGACTGCATGACCTAGCTAGTCTCTCCCATTTCCTAACTTAACAGTTCTGTGAAATTCTGCTGTAGAATTTGTTCTACAAACCTTTGACCCGGACGTGAAAGTAGCCTTCAGCTTGCTGTATACTCAATTTCCCCCCAACTAATTCAAACAACAGCTTACTTATTTATGTAGTACATTGCGTAAACATCCAGACAATATTTAAAGACATGTATTTATTGTTTAATAGCCTGCGTGTGATAGGAAACAGGCAATACATGTTAAAATCTGTTACAGCGTTTTGTCATAGTCTTAGCACTCTATTGCATGCTGTATTTTTTACAGCTACTTTCATACAAAATAGCATAATGTTTCACAGTCGATTATAATTTGTAATAGAAATGATGGATGAAGGTACAGTATTTTAGTCAGGCAGCATCCACATTATAGTACTGCTAGGGAGAAAAATGTACAAAAGGCCAGTGGCTGGGTGCCATACTTCAGATTTTCAGAGAGAACAAATGAGCATGGGGAAATGAAACTGAGGCTTAGGGAATAGGATTAGATTGTTTTATTAGAGAGAAGGCTAGGAGTCATAGGCCAGGGAGAGGGAAGATGAGTCTTGAAATGGAATTTGCAGAGAAGTAGTCAGTCAGACGTAAGGAGTCTGCAGCAGAAGCTGTGGTGAGAGTAATTTGTTGTCCAATGTGAAAGAAGGGAGAGTAGGCAGGAGCCTGACATCGGGTAAGCAGAAGGAATCAGCCAGAGATAAGATCAGATAGTACATATTAGGATTAAGATAATGGTGACTAAGAGGCAGAGTGTGTGGAGTGAGGAATGAATCTGTGAAAGTTTTCGAAACCAAGGTTAGGTATGCCAACCTCAGGGGAGGAACGAGGAAAACATGCTGCTACAGTTTTGAGAGAAAAGAGCCCTGAAGAGGACGACCCTGAAAAATCACCACAGAAGTTATCAGAACGTGTCTGGGAGTTGCTATCTGCTAGATTTAAAAACTGCAGCGGTGTGGAAGGAGAAAATAAGTGCTCTAGGAGAAGATGAGTGCCTGAGATCTTGATAATCAGGCTGAGAGGCATTTTAGTAAATGAAGTATATGTGCCACTGGAGCTACAAGTGAAGAGAGCGTGTATGTGTATACCAGAGCAGGTAGCTATGGCCCCTGGCTTTTCTGGCAGTCCACATTGCTCTCCTGCTGTTTCCTTTGCTGTACTGGAGGCAGGAAGAGAAAAACCCCAAGAGACCTACCTACCTTTAGCTGCACAAGAAAGGACCTGGTGGAAAAGAAGCATAAGGAGACAGAGATCAACACAATAGAGAAAAAAAAATAAAAAAAAATTAAAAAAAATAAAAAAAATAAAAAAAGAAAGGTGGTGGGGAGGGAGGGTGTTGAGACCAAGAGTGGGAGACAGAAAAGGAGGACAGTGCAAATACAAAAGGGGAAGAATGATCTCATTAGCGCAGAGGATGGGGGATTGGATGTTCTTTTCTCAGCTGTGTCACAATTATTGTCTGACCTTGGGGAGGTCACGGTACTTCTCTCTGTGACTCAGTCATCTTGCCTTGAAATGGTAACAAAAACAATGCGTGGATGTAAAAACATCCTTAGTTCCTCAGGCGAAAATAATGCAGTTATTTTTTTTATAGTGAAAAGGGAAGGTGGATCAGATGAGACATTACTCACATTCCAGGCTTACTCACATTCTCTCTGGATCTACCTGAATGAAACTGCAGAACTGCATTCTTGGTGTCTAAGAAGAAGATCCATCCAGCCTTTAGACAGTAGCTGCATAGATATAGGCCAAAAAATCACAGACAGGTCTGAGCTATATCTGCATTATGTAAGGAATCTCTGTGCTTTCAAAACCTTTAAGCAGGGATGACTGCAGACATTTTGTCTTATATGCTGAATCAGAGAATAATGAGGCTTTTTACAAGGGCATGTAGTGATGGAACAAGGGATAATGATTTTAAACTGAAAGAGGGTAGATTTAGATTATATCTGAGGAAGAAATTCTTTACTCTGAAGGAGGCGAGGCACTGGACCAGGTAGAAGCTGTGGATGCTTGAACACCCTGGAGGTGTTCAAGACCAGGTTGGATGCGACTTTGGGCAACCTGGTCTGGTGGGATGTGTCCTGGCTCATGGCAGCAGGGGTGGAACTGGATGGTCTTGAATGTCTCTTCCCACTCAAACCATTCTATGGCTCTACTAATAGCTACAGATGTGTGGAAAAAAAAAGCCATGCCTCGTACACCAGCATCCTGAACAACCTCTGGGACAGAAGATCTCTGAATGGAAATTCTAAATGAAGAATTGTAAATACAGAATTTCAGAATTTGGAAATTCTAAATAAAGAGGTCTTGAATGATAGGAGATTCTCAGGGATACTTTTGGAGCCCTTTGTTTTCTTTGGTGTCCTGGAACCAGTGGTGCTATTTTTTCAACCGTTTTCCAGCTGAAATGCTAAAAAAAAAAAACAAAAAAAAAAAAAACATGTTCTGAGGGTCATTCCCTCATTACTTCTCCAGAGTATATTCTAGCTCATATTCATCAAGGATGCCAAAGAGAACCTTTCCAAAGTGTATTTGAATGACAAGGATACTTTTGAATTACTCTGCACTGTGGACTGTGGAAAAGTACTTTTCAGAGTGCATACTCTTCTTCCTTTTCTCTCCCAGATCTGATATTTAAGAACTAGTTTTTTATTTTAAAATTTCCTTTTAATTTTACACTTCTGTAGTTTTAAGTGCTCAAATATAACACCCTCAGAATTAAAACACTGGTGTTAAAATTTTGCCTGGGGCAATGTTTTATAGCTTTTAAACAGTGTTGTTGATTTTATTTTTAATTATGGTATTAAAGGATACCTACAAGTATATTGATATTAGTAAGAATTATTAAAATGCATTTTTTTACTTTGGAGAAACGAATTTGTGTGAACTGTTTCTAGCTGTAAATCTTTTTATCTAGCACTTCATAGTTTGCTGGTTAAAAGCATTCCTCTGAGGTCAAATAAAATTTTGTAATCAAATGCAGACCAACTTTCTCTTGTACTGCTGTTCAAAATGGGGAATTAGTTCTGAAATATAATCCATTAACATATTAATAATAAAAACATTTACACACTGAGGTCAAGGCTTTTGAAAAAAAAAGTTGTTTTCTTTTTTTTTTTGGTGGGGGTGGGGGGAGAATATCTGTTATCTACTCTTCTTACTTGTTCTTTGTAATAAAACTGGTTTATAATTTGTCCTTGCTGGAGAAAATGTTGTTGACAAGGCTGTATTGCAAGTGCATAAAGTAAGTGGACAATGGCTTCTACATGGTTACTTTGCAAAGACGAGGTGTGAGAACTGTGCTTGTGTCAAGTAATACCGTTATCACATCAGCAGTTCCACAGGCTTCAGTGTGAGGAAGAATGCCTGAACGTGACCCTAGGCAGAAAATATGAAGCCCCAAGTATTATCTGCCCAACATTTTAACATGTTCACATACTTCAGAATGATCAGAAAATTCCAAGGATACACTGCTGTATTCACACACAGTGTCACAACAACTCAGACTGCAGATAATTGTTCCTAAGTTCAGTTCTCCAGAAGGTATTTATAGAAAGAGCTTTGAGGAAAACGTGATTGTGTTCCTTTTATTTCTCTCTATTTTAGACTTATTAAAAGGAGAAACTATGCATCTGAAAAGAAAAACATGAAGAGGAGACCCCAATGTCATTACTTTGGAGTGCTGAGAGGTGGAGAATGAAAAAGCCATTGGTCTCAGTTTTACTACCACAATGGCCTTTTATGAGAGGGATTAGATACGCCTAGAGCTGGTGCAGCATTCAGTGCTGCCCTGGACAACAATCTGTAAAGAAAGATGATAAAAATCAGTTTGTCATAAGGTTAAATCACCACAGACTAGCTAGATTGGCTTTTCAGATTGTTTTTCATTTGGGGAGATGGGGAAAAAACAGAAAGAAGGAGAGAAATATGGCTTAAAAGCTGTTTTTACATTTTTTTCCCTTCTCTCTCTCCCCCCCTTTTTTTTTTTTTTTTTTTTTTTTTCCTTTCCTGCAAGATGTAGCATTCAGAAAACATGTTGAGCGAGTTGAGGCATTAAAAAGATCAGTCTTTGGTTGCTGAATGAAAGACTGTTGTGCGTGTGACTCACATACTAAACAGAAATCTGCCTTCAAAGCCTATTTTACTGCCTAATTATATATACACAAAATGTAGCTGTCTGTTTCAATCAAATCGTAGGAAAAAGAATAAAACTCCTCTTAAGATGCAATTTTCATGGTTTGTCATAACCTTAGAACACACACTGTTAATGCAAAAGGGAGAAGTACAGCTGCAAGGTCCAGATAAGGCACCAGTAATTGTTTTTCTTTTAATTATTACTTTATAAAGACATTATACCTCCTACTCAGAATGAGGAAAATTAGTGTCCTCTCATTTTTTTTTTTATTTTTTTTATTTTTTCCTTTTTCCAGAGAAAGCTTGTTATACAGGAGCAGCCAGCCACTATGGAAAGTACTTTTAAGCAGGCTCCACAATAATAAGCCTTCAGGAAGGACCTAGGAATCCCAATCCCTACAAATCTTTGAGTTGTACTGAGCATGCCGTATGAACAAAAACATATACAGACTGAAAGAATGCACTATAAAATATAAAATAATTGCTGGCAATCAGCTCTCTTGGAAACTTTCAAGCTGGACAACATGTGTGAGCCATTTCTTTTACGAGAGACAAAAAAAAATAATAATTTTAGCTCTTCCTGCAGTAATGTGAGTATGTGCATGCATGTGAGTATAAGTACATACATACATATATATCATTTTTGAAATCTTCTATTTGCTGGTCTTTTTGAATAACTTGAACTGTAAAGTTTAATAAGCCATTACTAATTTACATCCTCTTGCAGATACAAATCATTAAAATGAAATGATGTTTTAATGGCTTATCCAATATATATCTAATTGCTCCTTAAAAGTGTCTTACTCTGAAGACATCACTGGGTATCTCCTGAGCAGACTGTAAGGGTAGAGATGGACATTCACTCAGCAAATGGCTGTGCCAGTGGAAGAGGTACTGTTTGTAAGCCTCCTGGGGACGGCACGTCGCATTTGCACTGACGTGATAGTTCCCCCAGACTATTTCAGGCAAAATGAGACAAATTAGCAAAACTATTATTCCCTGCATTTAAGCAGTTGAACCCACTTAGACAGAAGTGAGTGAGAGGGGGCAAGCTCAGTGGGTAGAGCTGGCATTCGGTAGCTTTTAGGAGGAGATGTGGGAGGAATGGCAATGAACAAGTCCCCGTAACTGTAGGAACAACTTTACCTCCTCAGCTTTGGTTGTTTGCAGCCTAATTAATAGCCATATCCTGAACCTGCCCCCACTGTTGTTAAGCCATTGATTCTAGTAGAAAATTCTTGCTAATTACTAGGCAGAGTAAGGTCAAATTTGGTCACGTAATTCCAAAACACATTTGCTGTCCCAGCCACGGGTGTTACTTATCCTTAAAAACAAAAACAAAAACAAAAACAAAAACAAACACAACAGTGATCAGTGTGCAGTGACTGTACTTTAACCAGGTGATCTGTGTGCTGTTTTGGGACCAGTGAAGTCCCTGTGAGGCGGGCAGGGCTGTTGTGACTTCGCAACGCACTCACGACCACGCTGCTCTTCACACAGGGGCACCACTTTGGGTGCACCCCAAAGGGGGGTAGTCCCACTCCCTGGGCCCCATTCTCCCTCTTTTTTAAGCTGTGTTATCTCATCCTCTTCACTGCCCAGCCATTTGACCCTTAAGTGAGGTGGACTTGAACCAGTTGCTGGCCTGCTGAGCTCCCTTGGCTCACGCCTTACCATAGCCGGTGTGACAAGAGCATCACCCCCATCTGAGGCACAGGCAGCATGTGGGAGGATGGGAGCACAGGAGCAGGATGTGGAGGGACAAACACCCCTCTTCATGGCAGGGAACGATGAAGCTGTCTTGTGCCACTTAAATTAACCCTACCCCAAAGACACAGACCTCTCGGGCTGCTGCCCTGGCTGCCATCAGCAGACCTTCCGGCTGAATCGCCAAAACACCTCAGCCAATTCACCTTGTTTTTCCTTGGATAGACTAAGACAAAGTCATGAAGGCACCTAATTCAGAAAAACAGGTAAAAACTTTCAGCACATGGGGATAGACACCACTTCCACTGACACAGATGCAGTAAAAAGAAAAGATCTGCCTCTGTCCTCACAAAATCCGCAAGGAATATAGTGCAGAAGAATGGCTGTGCTATAATTTCACAGCAGTTCACTTTGCAGTAACTTCCTGATGTGAAAAAAGAAAAAAAAAAAAAAAAAAAAAGCACAGAAGTCAAGGTGTTGGGACAGGGATTCATGTGGACTCACAGAGACATATGGGAAATCCCAGGCAAATGAAGGGAAGAAATAAACCTGCTTTCACAGCAGAGCAGAGAGGTTTGGCTGTTAGATCAACATATGTAAGAGATGATGAGCTGAGCTGAAAGCAGTAAATGGTTTGAAAGACAAATGACTTGGAAGAGTCACACATAATATTTTGGCCAGGCCATTGACTGTAGAAGAATGCTCTAAAATGTTAGGAAACTGGGAGTAAGAAAATAACTGTTTCTTATCTTTGTCTGTGTATTTTTGAGTGGATTGCAACACAGTGAGTGATTTAAGAAACCCAAAGCAAAGTAAATCTCTGCATGACTTCTTCCAGATACAACGAACACAACACAAAATCATCTAATTTCTTGCTGTGTTACCCTCTGGTTTCTTCCCTCATTAAGACACATTCTGTATCCTAGGTCTGGTAAAGACTCAGTATGAATTCCAAATCAGTAATGGGAGATGGGAGATAAATCAATAATAATAATAAAATAAAATAAAATAATCAGATTTTTATGGTGGTAAAACTTTTAACAATGGTTTTACTACCTACATGATAGAATATTGCAGCTTCACATAAAGCCAATGGGATTGTTACTGGTGCAATCTAGTCTCAGATCAAGCCATCTAAAATGAACCATGAGGAAGACTAGGGATAATGTGGGTCCCTTGCTGAATGAGGCGGGTGTCCTGGTAACGGGAGATGCCAAGACAGAGATACTGAATGATTTCTTTGCTTCAGTCTTTGCTTCAAGGACTCCCCCCTGGGACTCCTCAACCCTGGAGCGAGGAGAAAGAGTCTGGGAAGTGGAGATCTCCCCCCTTGTTGACAAGGGAGTGGTTTGGAAGTGTCTGAGTGGGCTTAACGCACACAAATCCATGGGTCCCGATAGGATGCATCCACGTGTGCTAAGGGAGTTGGCAGAGGTGATTGCCGAACCACTTTCTATCATCTTTGAAAAGTCCTGGAGAACAGGAGAGGTGCCTGAAGACTGGAGGATAGCCAATATCACTCTGGTCTTCAAGAAGGGCAAGAAGGGCTTTGGCAGCGAGGTTGGACCCAATGATCTTTCAAGGTCCCTTCCAACCCCTACAATTCTGTGGTTCTGAGATTCTGTGATTTCTGGAGGCAATGTTGTATACACATTCATTTTGATGTACTGCAAGGTCCTACCAGTTAACTTTAAACTTGTCTTAATGAAGGTTTTGGAAGCAAATATTCTCAAAGACAGAAAACAGGGAACTTTAAAAAAAAAATCATTTTTTCCTCTTATTTTAGAGTTAAAAAAAAAGAAAAAAAAGAAAAAAAAAAAAAAAGGAGGAAGTTTGGTGTCTTTTGTAAACGGATATTCATAATATTCCAGTTAAAAGTATGTGGCAGAAGCCTAAATAAGAGGGAGATACCTAGTACACTACTAACTAGATAGGTAGGTCGTGTAAAAGGATGCAACTTCAAGTATCTTGCCTGAAGTCCATGGCAGAACTAGGAGCACAATCTAAATTATTGGACCTTTTACCATTTTGTAAGAGGTCACCAGAGCAGACATTAAGAAAGGACATTTTCTACTACAAGTCCAAATCTCTGCTGTTACAGAAAACCATGCAATAAGTGTTACAGAACATGCACAGAATGTTCAGCACGTGAATGGTTTTCTACATACTACTGTATTTCTACATATATCGTCGTCATAGGTCACAGAATTAGTTTCAAAGTCCTGCAGCAAACACATGACCTATTTCTAAACGACAAAAGCCATGATTATAATATGTCTCAGGAAGCGGAGTGGGAACTTGTTAGAGAAACCTCCCAGATGACTGATGGGAAAAGACTAATTTTACAGAGGAGTATCAAGAGTACATGCCAATCAGATCTGAATAACAATTGTTTCCTGACCTCAGTTTGGTATAAATTTGTGAAAAACACACATGAAAAACATTCCTGAAAAATTTCATTTCTACTAAAAGCATCTTCTGCCTTCAGCTATGACCAATGTCCCTGTTAATCCTGAAGAGGAACTCTTCTTTCAAAATGCAGGGAAGCATTAGACTTTCTCATTGCTTTCTCCACTTAAATCAAAAACAAAAACACTTTTGGCAAGTGAAGGTTCACTAGGAAAGTGGTTAAAAACTTAATAATGTCTGAAATCCTAGTGAAATATCATTATTCTGAAGCCTATAGAGTTTGGTGTTGGGGGTCCTTTTCAGGATAAGATTCTTTACAAAGAAGAGATGCTTCCCCGTCAGAGACCTGACGTGCTGATATGCCTCCTGCACACCACAAAATCAAGGTAGGAAGTGTGCGACTTTACAAGGAGGAGAGGATGACTCCCTACAGTATTCAGTCCATCTAGCAATAGCCAGGAATCTATTTTGTGTTTTGATGAGGCTACCAGGGGAGAGCATGTTTATCTACTTGCTGTGAGTATGGTTGGCCACAACAGTA
This sequence comes from Anas acuta, assembly GCF_963932015.1. Taxonomy (NCBI): domain Eukaryota; kingdom Metazoa; phylum Chordata; class Aves; order Anseriformes; family Anatidae; genus Anas; species Anas acuta. The sequence continues at coordinate 58,512,787 of NC_089017.1, read as the reverse complement.
CACAGCTACAGCTGGGGCCAGTCTTGATTTTGAGGTTAGGTGTACTGAACAAAGAGAGCATTTGTTATTTCAGACCGTTGCTAGGCCATTGCAGAATGGCAAAATAATGTTAGTCTGCATTCTTTTATAGTTCAGTAGTTTAGTTTCCACTCCTGTTGCTGCATTGCCTAGTTTCCTAAATTTTCTGAAGCATGAATTTAATTTTTTTGACACTTCAATATATTCTCAGGACACAGATGACTGACTGTAAACCCCATGTCACTAAATGTTTTTCTCCTTGGGGGTTTTCAGTGGGAATTATCCGTGCTTTGATTACCCATTTATGATAGTGTAGCGTAATAGAAATAAAAATAACTTAATGGAAGTTTACAAAAATAGACAAAGGAATTTTTACAATCTACCATGCAGTGCATACAGGCAGAGTGTAAAATGCATCTTTTGCACTTGCAACAACATCAGCGTGAAATATGAAGCACTATGGTACTGATATATATGCACATACAGAAAGAAAAGAAAGTGTGAAATGGTAACAGATTTTAAATACTCTTTGACTATTAACATTGCTGTCTTAAAATATTACAGGATTCTATCACTTTTTTTTTTTTTAAATCCCAGAATCCCAATTTGAGTTATATAAGAATACACTAATACATTTTTAAAATATATGAATAAGTAAAAGAAAAAAATCTTCTCTGCAATTCAGAGATGTTAGTGTTTTTATTCAAAAGTTCTAAAAATGGGTTAAATAAAGGAGACAGCAACAAAGCCTTAAATATAGATGAGCTGACAACATAGTAGGAAAAATCTCATATCATTCTGAAAGCTTGCTACAGCACTGCTAACATATTTTGTTACAGTGCTCTCTTAGTCCTTCACCAAATGTCTAATTTCAAATCCGCTTCACGTGCTTTCCTTGCAGGGTTTAATGTACGTGATTAATCTTTACTCGGCTTAATACTGCTAGGAATGTGGCAATGACCTCAGCTGAACACTGGCAAAGTGATTAATGTTACATGAACTGGGATATTTTTTACCCAGGATCCTGAATAAACACAGACATGCTGTATTCCGTTACAGACCTTTGCTCAATTGAAAATGTACCGTGGTTTCAAAGAGTAATGTTTCAGATGCAATAAACAATGTTAGAGGAAACATGGCTCTTGTTAAAGAAAATGCTGTTTCAGGCTAAAGTCCCAGTGATCATAAAAGATATATGATGCAATAAACAAAATGAACCACAGGCAAGACAGGTCCATTCGACGACTAACCACTGATTGAATTTTCCAACACTCCTAGACATTCTGTGAGATAAACTATTCACAAAAGGTCCCTATTAAATATAAGGTTGTCATTTCATTTTTATTTTTATAGTGAGGTCCAAGAACTCTACGAATTTCCCCTATTGGTTGTTTGTGTTTTTGAATTTTTTATGATATGGGAAGACAGGCAAACAGTTGCTATGATTGTCAAATGTCTTAAATCAAGTAGAGAAAATGCAATAAAACACAGTTTCCATGGCAACACATTGTAACCTAGTACCTCTGGATTATGAACCAGCTCACATCTATGATCATTATTTGTTGACAAGCCTAAATTGAGCCTAAAAGCATTAATTTCAGAGATAAAACTGGAATGTTGAGCTAAGTAATAATAATATTTAAATATTTCAAAGGTAGTGGCAGCAAATCAAGGGTAGTTATGTTGCCATTTACATATCGTTAATAATCTAAATGAAAACACTTTTATTTTCAAGCTTTTCAGGAAAGATATAACGAATATATACATCTCCAAATCTGGAAGTAGTAATTGACACATACTCCACACAGCCAAAAAAATACAACAGGAGCAATTATACAGGATGATATACAAGACACTATGGTCAAATAATGTGTTTTTGATTTGCAGGTGTTTGACAAAAAATGAGAAAAAGAAGTATTTAAATGCTTATTTACTAAGACCATCTCCTTCTTCTGAATGCTGCTTTCTCTATTGCCCATTGGACGTTTTTGTAGGTTGTTGTGAAGCGTGAAATCAGAAAGGGGGAGATGAACTTTGTTAGTAGAATTTATGTAAATCTGTCACCAACATATACATTTCAAAAGCATAAAGGTGATTGCTTTGTCTGTTTTTCACAACTCGGTAAGACTTGAACAAAACAATCAACAAGGATAATGAATCTGTCATTCCAGAGTGCTTCTCACTCTTACTTCTAGCATTCAAATAATCTCGGAGCAGGGGTCTGTGGAGTTGCAGGTCTCCTTTCACAGAGGCTCCCAGAGCACTTGTGGGAATCTCAACACCAGGCATGTCAGATCCAATTCCCATTCCCCATAAAGCTACTCTGCAAACCTGCAGACACCCCTGGTGCTACCAGTGCACTGAGGCTGCACTACCTTCAGAACCAATGTCAGGTATCCTCATGCACGTTCCTTCAATTTTACCACGTGTACAGAGAAAATATGTTCCATGCTTTTCACTTATTTGAAATCATCCTGTTTCTTGAGAGGGTCCACTTTGTCAGTTGGTGGCTTTTATCTACAAAAGTTATGTGAACATCTTCTGGTGGCTTATCAACAGGCACGAATGGATATGAATGGATATTCATCTTTGTTGTCACTAAAACAAAAAACACCTGTCACTCAAAGTCTTTGCTGTAACTTTCTTTAGGGTCGTATGTCTTGAATATTGCTTCCAGATTGATTTTAGAGAAGAGCCTTGATAACTCCTAAACATAGATTTGTACTCCCTGTACCATAGCTCTATTTAAAGAAAAATAATTGTTATCCTTTTAGTTGCAAAAACTCAGATGTGCCCAGCTCTAACCACTGCAAAAGGAAAATTTGACAAACATATGCGAAAGTTTGGGAGCAGTGAAAGCAGAGAGTAAAGCTGCTTATATCTTTAGAGCCTAGCATATGAATGAAGGAATACTTATTTAAATGAAAAATCCTTTTTTTTTTTTTTTTTCCTAGCCAAATGGCACCAACTTTATAGGGATTACAGTCACATTTTGCAAAAAGCTCTTTGAAATTGCAGAGACAAGTTATTTACAGATATTTTCATAGCAGAACAAACCTATTCCTTCATACTTATTATTACATAAATATCAATTTGAAGACCTTTAAAAAACACATTTCTTGGTCTTCCTTTTATAGGACTATTGTTGTGACATATTCTAATGTCTATAAATAGCTTAACAAGGGCTCTGATTCTGATGGTCATTACACCTTACGCATGTTGATATTTTCTGTGGCTTAAGAAAAAATGCAAAAGTGGCTTTCATACAAATAAAGTCAAGATGGAGTTCTGTATTTTAAAAATCATAGACATTCCCAGGCATTCCCTGTGTTATTGAAGGGCAGTACCAATTCCTTAAACTTCTGGGGTAATATTGAAGTGAGAAAGCTAGTTACATCTATTTTAGGAAAATTATGTACAGGCCCAATACTCTTATAAATAGTTCAGTGATTCACAGAATGATGTGTTGTGCTTGAAAAGAATCATCAGTACAGGGAGAATAAAATTATATTTAAACACAAGAGTCATTTAGTTCTTTTCACTTTAGCAGTTGCCTACCATAAATACACTACAAGAGGGGTGAAATATTGCAATTAATCATAGTAATTATCGTATGGGTACAATCTGACCATGCCCCTTACAAAAGAAGAAAATTGGAATCGCTGTGCAAGTGCTTACCATTGAAATGCTTACCTTTTTCTCTTGACCTTCTGTGAGATGAACACCTTGTACATTGCTTTAATCTTTCTGTTTTAGACAGACTAAGCATCCGACTTAGATTATAGCTTCCATATGAATATCTGCCTTGGGTGCTAGGTGACCTTTACCTTGGCATCTCTGCAGCTAGCAATAGCTGAGATGTGCTTTCCACAGCAGGAGCCACATTGCTCTGTGTTCTGCAGCTATGTTGGATCTCAACAACTTCATTTGTTTCATGTATTTCACCTTGTTGTAGTTCACTAATTATAAGATGAGCTCGGAGGTAATCAAAGCTAGAGATTTTAGATAGAATCTGAATTCAATTTGATGGTGAATTCTGAAGCATATTCTATCCAAAGCAGGTATCCTGCAATCTAGGATGGATCACAGAATCATAGAATCACGTAACAGTTTGGGTTGGAAGGGATATTAAAGATCATCTGGTTCCAACCTCCCTGCCATCTACATGCTACCCACTAGATCATGTTGTCCAGGGTCCTGACTTTGCTCTTCATCAGGCCCTTATTCCTTGACCAGAATCAGGAACTTAGTCAGGGTACAGTTGCTGCAGCCCAGACTGCCTCCAATCCTAACCTCTTCTCTGAGTTCATCCACATTGCTGAGCAAGAATAATGCTTCTCTTCTGGTTGCTTTGTTGGACCAGGAAGTTAGGTTAAACATATCTCCTGGATTGCTTACAACCTGCTGTCTAGCTTTATCAGCAGACATCAGGGTGGTTGAAGTCCCCCATCAGGACAAGAGTGTGTGAGCATGATGCTTGTAGCTGAAGCAAGAAGGCCTCATCCACAGGCTCTCCTTGATCAGGTGGCCTGTAGTAGACCCCGACCACCTCGTGCTCTTTATTGGTCCCATCCTTAATGTTTACCCACAAGCTCTCAACTTGTCAGTGTCTTTTTCTCAGAGGCATCTCTTCGCAACCAATCAATTTCCTAACATAGAAGGCAACACCCCTACCCCTCCTTCCCTGCCTATCTCTTCTCATGAGCTTGTAGCCCTCAGTTCCAGTGTTCCAGTTATGTGACCTGTCCCACTATGTTTTTGTGATAGCACTCAGGTCATAGCTTTCTAATGGCACCATGGTTTTTAGCTCCTCCTGCTAGTTTCCGATGCTGCCTGTGTTGGTGTAGAGGCACTTCAGCTGAGCTATCAGTGGCATCACCTTTTTATAGGAGCCCTTTCTACTTGCTTTGGGACATTTCACAAGTATTACCTTTCTGTTTCCTAAAGTGACAACTTTCCCAGGTTATCTCCCATCTCTCAGAGGTACAATCCCTTCTCCCACCTCATCTAGTTTGAAGCCCTGCTAATAAACCCAGCCAGCTCACTGCCCAGAACACTTGCCCCACCTGGTCAGGTGCTTTCCATCTGGGTCAGCATGCTTGGTTTCTCAAAAGTATGTCTAATATCACAGAACCCCAAACCTTGATCATGGCACCAGCCACATAGCCAATCATTCAATTGGTCTGTTCATCTCTTTCTTCTTGGGTCCCAATTACCAACTGGGAGGACAGAGGAGAACAATACTTGCACTCCTGATCCCTTCACCATCTTCCTGAGGGACACACAGTGCCTTTTGATTTTTTAGTCTCTGAGTTTCAGCCTCATTTGACCCTACATTAAAGAGTAGGAATGAATGGTGTCTTTTGGCCCTACCAGGTTTGTTATCCTCTCCGTAACATCATGAATGTGGTCCCTGGGCAGGCAGCAAACCTCTCAGGAGAGATTATCTAGATTACAAATGGGTGCCTCAGAGAAAACTCTTCAATTACTAACCTGTACTTTTTTTTTTTTTTTTTTTTTTTGTGGCACTGTTTCTAACACAGGTGGCTGACAGGGCCAAATCTGCATGGTTGCCTTTCCTGGGTCTTAACTGTTATTAAAACTCTGCTTTTTCCAGCCCCAGAACATCATATCTGTTGTGCAGGGGCACTTCAGAGACAAGGGGGAGACTCCTCCTCCTGCTCCAAACAGAGAGGAGGGTCCATCTCCTTTGTCTTGTGAGTCAGGCAAGTTTTGTCACTTCAGGGTTGGAAGCTAGCTTACCTTCCCCTTGCCAGGACTTAAAGCAGCACTGTTGCTCGGCCTGTGTTAGTGTATAATACCGTTTATCAATCTTCCACTCAGATTCCTGGATATTATGCTGCCTGTTGAGCTCCTCTTGCAACACAGACACCTGTTCAAAAAGTACATCCAGCTAGGCACACTTGCACCCATGATGCCCACCTCTGCCTTCTAAACTTTTTCTAAAGAGAGTTTAGAAAGACAGGAATAGAGGTTGAGCTGGGTGGCATCAAGCATAGGCTTTCTTCAGAATAGTCTCAGCTGCTGTAATCTTCACAGTGATTCTTGGACTATATTGCTCGAAGGAGATATTTATGATTTGAATGATAAGATCAAGTATTCTTCAGTGCTCTTCAACAGTGTTAGCAGTCACAAAGTTTAGTTTCACTGCTAGTGGCTGTAACTTTCCACAAGGATCTAGTGGTTTTTCTTTTGGAGATTAATTCAGTGAACACCATACTTATTCACTACGTTTTACAGCTTGATTTGCTTGCTCCATGATGGTGCAAATTCCTCTAGTTTTCAGCTGTGAAGTTGGCATGGGCCTGTTGCACTGTGACGTTCTTCATTCTTTATATTTATTTTATTTTATTTTATTTTATTTTATTTTATTTTATTTTATTTTATTTTATTTTATTTTATTTTATTTTATTTTATTTTATTTTATTTTATTTTATTTTGGTATTTTGTTTTATCTAAAGTGTACTTTCCTCAAAGTCAGTAGAGTTATCAGGAAGAAAAAGCAGAACATAACTGCAGAGTGGAAAAGCAAAAGAACATCTCCTTTGCCCATTAAATTCCCAATTAAGCACATCATTGGTCCAAATCATTTGCAAAGGCCAGTGCAAGGTTATGTGGTTTATGTTACTTAAGCAGAATGGTTTATAGTTGGCATATCTGTCCTGCTGAGCAGATGATTTGCAGAAGGGAAATGTGCACATATATTTTTAAAGGGCCAAAGCAAAATCCACAGGAAAGCTTTAGGCTGCAGGAACTGTTTAAGGTTGCCACATAAGCCGTATTTAGAGAGTTAGAGGTTGAAAGACTGTAGCAGATCTATTGAGCTATTGTGTTAACTTTTCTTTCAAACATCATATATACTGCTCAGGCTATTCGTAGCTCTGTATCCACTTTCAATTTAACTTGGCATATATATGCTTATGGTTTTATGGTTAAAATCACTATGAAATTTGTTAAGTGGAATTAATAATCATACAAAGTATCCACTTTTCTATATAAGCTATTATGTTTAAAGGGTGTAGATCACTGAGTTCGGTGAGAATTTGCTCAGACAAAACCAAGCTGGAAGCTGAGTGCAGCCAAATGCAATGACATCACACATTGAGTTTAAAGTTGGGCCTCCCGCTTCTTGGCCATTAACACCCAGCTCTCCGATTCAAAAGAAGCTTCATCTACATTACAAGGCATTTCAGCTAAAAAGGATAATCTATGTTGAGTTACAGAAGCTTAGAAGTAATGCTACAACATAAAACTGTGGGGTGTTTGTATTGCTGATTTGTTCAAGAGAAACCAGAAGAGAAATTTTCAGCGTCATTTTTATTTTTATTTTTTATTGTGCCCTGTTTTACAGTGCTGCAGCTTCATGCTGTAGCTCCTCACCCTTCACTGTGCCCCATGTTTAATGTTAAAGAGGGACCCACAAGGATGTTGTTGAACAGTCACCGTGAGTACTGTGTTCAGTTTTGGGCCCCTCAGTACAAGAAGGACATAGAGGTGCTTGAGAGAGTCCAGAGGAGGGCAACAAAACTGGTGAAGGGTCTGGAGAACAAGTCTTACAAGAAGCAGCTGAGGGAGCTGGGGTTGCTCAGCCTGGAGAAGAGGAGGCTCAGGGGCGACCTTATCACTCTCTACAGGTACCTTAAAAAGGAGGCTGTAGCAAGGTGGGGATTGGTCTATTCTTCCACATGCCTGGTGACAGGACAAGGGGGAATGGGCTAAAGTTGTGCCATGGGAAGTTTTGGTTGGATGTTAGGAGAAACTTCTTTACTGAAAGCGTTGTTAGGCACTGGAATAGGCTGCCCAGGGAAGTGGTTGAGTCACCATCCCTGGAGGTTTTTTAAAAGGCATTTAGACATAGACGTAGACATAGACATACAGTTTAGTGAAGGACTTGTTAGTGTTAGATCAGAGGTTGGACTATGTGATCTTGAAAGTCTCTTCCAACCTAGACGATTCTGTGATTCTGCAGCATTGCCCTTGGTGTCAATGCAAGCTCCTGTGGCTGTACCCACTCCAGTGCCAACAAGTCTGGCAGGGCCAGGCAGGCACTGCTGCTTTCTGAGCCCTGAAGTGCCAGTACCACCTAGCAAAGTTGTTGGGAAGACCCCCTTCCTCCATCACTGTGCAGGCCTGCCTCATGAAAGGCACATTACAACCCTAAAGGTTTATGACGTGCATTGACTCTAATGAAATTATGCCTGCACACATTACGAGGAAGTTGCACTGGGAGCAAAGTTTTTCTTTCAGTGTTTCTGTGGGTTTGTTTTTCTTTCTTTCGTGGTAATTAATTGGCTCTTGGATTGGATTTTAAAAGTAAATGCCTTTATTCTTTAAATACAGTTTTGCATAATGAAGTAATACCTGTAATAACCAACCCACAGCATTTAATTTTCTGAACTCACTTTTGTGAAAAACAAACAAAAAAAATAACAACAATACAAACAAAACATAACAAAAACAAACAAACAAACAAACAAACAAAAACAACACAACCCCTTACCCTTTTAATCCTACCTTGGGCAAGGAAAAGAAAACCCAACCAAACCTGAGCTAGCTGAAATAATGATCTATTCAGATGAGGTGGGTGAAGGAAAAGCTGTTCTACTGGCATGCCCTTGTTCCACCTCCTCTTATCATTAGTAATTCTATTCCATTCTTATCTGATTATGCAGGGACACATTAACTCACTCGCAAATGAATGCGCTATGGAAAAAACTCCCTCAAATGCAAATGAAACAGGAGTTGCTGATACTGAACACAAGGAAGCTTCTTGTACTCCTACCCGTCTGCTGACAAGAAGCTGCCAGCCACCCTGACAAAATCTACAAAAATAAAAGCCTTAATCTAGCAAATATTACGGAAATTATGCCTTTCTCATCTCCTTGGATGAAATCTGATATTCAGCAAACCCTTAACACTCAGACTTATATGACATTATATTTTTGAAATGCCACATTTCAACCTTTAAAATAAAGCAAAGAGCAAGATTAGATAACATGTACACATCAAGCCTAGTCATCGGACACATAGAAAAGCTTGGGCATAGAAATCCTCAGGGGTACATGATTCTTCCAGAGTTTTATCATCTCTCTGAGGTCTGTTCAACAGCAATAATAAAGCTCCAGCATATTTTGGGCATGGGCAAGTAGAAAAAGAATGAACATTTTAACATATTATTTTAGAATTTCCATTCTGATCATCTTTTTTTTAGATTCACAAAACAAAAGCTTTAGGAACAGAAAGTGTCACCTGTGTGAGAAGAATGTCAATCAAAGCAAACAAACAAGCAAACAAACAAACAAACAAAAAAGGATTAAAGATGGCTCCAAAGAGACCATACACCAAAATATACATATTGGAAAACTACTTGTATCTTTTCAATTTTGCTATTTTTTCAATTTTCAGTTTTCATTTTTGGACCAACCTGAAGTCCTCAGAAAGTTGTTTTATAGTGGATCATTTCTAAACATTTTGTTTTATCTATTAGTTAATATACTGTAGTTTAGAAAAATAACTTTAATTAATACCTTTAAATAGAGTGAAGGTCTGGGTGAACAAGAGAATATATAATGAAGTATGCATTTCTGTGCCCTTTGAAGACCTATCAGGCCTGATTCATGGGCAAAGCAACATCTATACCTCAAGCCAAAGCACGTAAAGTGCATTCAACATTCAGGAATATTTGGTTTGGAAAGTGCATGCAGCCGTGTATGTTCATATCGCTTTTGTATTAAGTGGGTACTGCAGAGAACTGCACCCATAGAGATTGCCAAAAAAAACCTTGATACATTGTCAGGTTCACAATTGAAACTCCTGTTTTGAATCTATAATGTAAAGCTTTTAGCAAGCAAGTGTGGAAGACAAGGACGAAGAGAAGAGAAAAACATGGCACAAATGGAAACTCATGTTCTTTGAACTGCTTTCAGGAAAAATACCCCAATTAGCTGAGTTTCTATATGAGCTGGTTGAGAGAAAACAGTAATTTTCTTTTTTATATGTGTTATGTCATGTTACTCACATTTTTTATTTTGTCTTGTTTTTATCTGACACAGTTTTACTTTACTTTATCCTTCAGGTTAAAGCATTGAAAACTAAGAACGTGCACAGTATGAACTTACAATTTATATAATACTTTGACTTTCCAGAGCTCAAATACCTCTGATCCATTTGTTTCATGGTGTTAGTTGGCTTAACCTTTTTAGGTTTCTCCAAACAAAATAACTTGAGCTGCAGCAAGCTGTTTGCCAGAGATCTGAACTCTGAAAAGAATGGGGAAAAAAGCTACTTAACTCCTGCAGTGTGGTGGAAAAAATGTTTACTCTCTTGTCTGTGTGTAAGACTCCTGCTCACCTGGCTTCATTCTTGCTACTATGCCAACTCTGCCTGCATACTGTGCCCCCTTTTCCAGCAGTAATCCTGGTAGCTATTTCTTGAGATATAAAGATATAAGTAATTTTAAAAACAGTATTAAATACGAGTGTCTTTTCACTATGAGCTAAAATATAGATACAACAATTCATACTTACAAGCCATGTTTGTTCCATGGAAAAACTATTGAAGTTATTGTGACTGCATGAAAGGGGAATATCTACCCAGTGTGGACATGACCTGCAACCACTTTCCTCAGCTACGTTTTCTCTGGGCTTCTTGGGCAGCAGCACAGCATATATGTGGGGCAGGTTTTTCTTTCCGAGCAGCAGTGACCTGGTATGGCCACCTTCTCAAAGCAGAAAGCGCCTCTGATGAATACTACTAACCTCTGCTGCTAGACCCGAGAAAGAGGAAGGCAAGAAGAAGCATGGGGCAGCCATACAGGTGTTGCCTCACCCTTGTGCACTGCCAGCAGGATGTATAGGGATCTGTCAGTTTGCGTGACACATGGTACTTGACACCTAGCCCCTTTTTCCTCCCTCATTTGCTTCTGTGAATGAGGAAGTAATCTAGTAATCATCCTTCAGCTCCTTTCAGCTTGGGGAAACTACATGAGTGTTTCTTTGTCCATGTTCTAGCAGTGTTTTATTTTATTTTATTTTATTTTATTTTATTTTATTTTATTTTATTTTATTTTATTTTATTTTATTTTATTTATTTTATTTTATTTTATTTTATTTTATTTTATTTTATTTTATTTTATTTTATTTTATTTTATTTTATTTTATTTTATTTTTAGTATTTTGTGATAAATGTAACAGAGAAAAAAACAAAAAAACAAAGAGCACTGATTCATTTTGTATGAATCACTACACAGCCTCCAAGTCATCAAGTCATTGAAACACCAGTGACCTAGCTGTTTCTAAATTATATGCCCTTGTTATTTGAATCTCTTTTTTGATAGCTTACTTTAAAATGGAGGGGATTCTCATTATAAATGCCTTTCAGCAGCTTCACCTAAGTCTCCAAATATTCCTCAGGTCAAATCAGAAACCTTGTTCAGCAAGTCATCACAGCTGGCTCAGAGCAAAGAAAGTTACAGCCAAGGTAATAGGAAATCATTTCAAATAACATCTTCTTATGACCATGAGTTCTGAGGGTTTGGTTTTCTGAAATATATACAAAAACACACATATGCATGAAAGGAGAGAGAATGTTTGCCAGGTGGTATGCTTTCCAGCCTCTTACTGTTCCAAAAATACTCTAAGAAATTTTTATGGTGAATGTTTTCCGACTTAGCACAATTATAGCAGCTGAATATTTGACCTGTTTTCCTTGGAGGAGTAGTTTGAATGGATCCTTATACAGCAACAATCTCTCTATTCTTGTGAGAAAAATGTGGTTTTGGGGTAGTGGTTTTCTTTCTTTCTTTCTTTCTTTCTTTCTTTCTTTCTTTCTTTCTTTCTTTCTTTCTTTCTTTCTTTCTTTCTTTCTTTCTTTCTTTCTTTCTTTCTTTCTTTCTTTCTTTCTTTCTTTCTTTCTTTCTTTCTTTCTTTCTTTCTTTCTTTCTTTCTTTCTTTCTTTCTCTCTCTCTCTCTCTCTCTCTCTCTCTCTCTCTCTTTTTTTTTTTTTTTTTTTTTTAATTTAATGACCACCACATTCCACTGTGAGAAAATCATCACTGTGCTCTTCTTTCTGCTCTGCTTCCCCACTACTTTTCCTTCCAGGTGGGTGATGCCAAACCTCGCTAATGAAGAAGCAACCTGTGACCAGCCTCAGCAAGCTCTTCATGGCCGGTGCTAACAATGTTCTGGCACAGGCCCCCGCTCCCTCCAGCTGGTTTCCGTCGCTGCCTGGCGGTGTCGGCTGCGCGGCTGCCGGAGTCCTGGCTGGCAGGTTGCCCAGCCAGCAGCTCTCCTGTAGATTTCAGCCTCTCTCCAGGAGCTGCCTGCCTCCAGCATAATGGGCAACATTGAAAGCAGCAAGGCGTTCGGTCGACAAGGTCAGAGTGCCTTTCATTCCTGCAATAATCAACCAGTGTAGCTCTTCCTCAGACCTGGGGAGAGAGAAGATAGAGGTCAAAAGAGCAATTACATTTCACATTGACTCCAGGAAAGGCTTGGAACACAACGCTGAAAAGAAAACAGCGCAGAGCCTCTCTTGCACACATTCCTTTTCTGGCCATTATTATTAAAACAGGGCAGCAGCGATGTCCATTATAAGCGTTTTAACACGAAGAACCATTTTCCTCCAGTGGATGAGATCCTTCTTCTCAGACGTTTAGTGCTGTCAGCATATTGCAAAGGAATGTAAATGAGAAACACCATGTATAACCAGATACAGTGAGTAAAGGCTATTAATTACATTAAAAATGTTAACCCTAGCCAACTGCAGAGCAAGTAGCTGTGCTAATTTCATCTGTAATCAGTCTCTGAATTATCATAACTTTATTTATTTAGTATTAAGATAATAATTTAGGGAATATAATTTAGATGGAAATGTCAGTAATTTTCTTCTGGCATATTGTCATTACAAAGCTGTCTTTATTTGACCCTACAGCTGCTGGGCCTAATTACTTCAATGGTATTAATTGTAGTGACCATTGTGGTATTGTAGCTTTTAATTGCTATTACTGCATAGCTGAGATCATTGCAAAATGTGTCATGTTTGTTTCGCAGACATCTTCTGCTGCTTTCTCAATTTCTTAAACATAGTCTGCCAAAGATTTATACGAAAAAAAAAAAAAATCCCCATGAAGCATAAATCAGAGACAGCCCTTTAAGTGGAGCAACCTGCTAACTCTAATGTTAATATACTGTGATAATAGAAGAATGTAACTGATCCATTTACTCATTGCCCTACCCTGTCTTTATGAAAGCTGAATTAGCTCAGTGTTGACAAAGGATTAAGAAACTTGGTAGTGACATTCCTCACAGTAAACAAAACCTCCCTCATTCCACATATCACACTGAAGGCAGACACTTCAAGAATATTCACTTCTTTGTTTCCAGCTATAGAATGCAAACATGGCTTTATTCCATGGTTTCCTACGAAACGAAATGTGAGCACAATGTCTCTATCCCACGGAACACCTGGTATTATTCACTCCTCTGTTGAAAGCACTATATCACTAGCGGATTGAAAAACATATTTATTTTATCAACCATGACAAGGAACAGGGCTTTTTTTCTTTTCTTTGTAACATTACGGGCTTGTGACAAGAGGGAGATTTACCTCAAGATCTTTTCAGAGGGCTCATGTTCAGAGGGCTGCAAGTACAATGCAATTAGTAGCCAACACTTAAAAATCACATGTAAACAGAGCACTGCTTTAGGCTAGATCCTAAAACTTAAGACCTCACCAAGACAAAACAAATTGAGGATTCAGGGACAGCTGAATCAACACCAAATTGAGATTTAATTAGATGGCTGAAGCTGTTCACATCCTAGTAGACTGTATCGCTGCAACTCTGCCAGACCTGATATCTCTCCATCCAAGTCAACATTCGACCCCTTGGGGACAGTGGCTAAGGTTCAGCTGTGAGAGTTAGCACCATTTTCCCTTCCCTTTTAGTGATATCTTCTGGAGAGAAATGCATTCACATAGTCAAAAACCTTTTCTATCCATATGTGCTTTTTCAATGGCTAACACGTGCTAGAAGAATAAGTCTGACGTGGGAGTTCTGTGGTGTATATCATTAGGAAAGATATGGCCTTAAAAGGATGGTTTGGGATGGTATTATAATGGAAAATTCTGCTCATTTCCCTTTTCCTTAAGTAGATGTGAACTTTACTGGAATGTGGACAGGTCACAGGAAAGAAAGCGTTTGTAAAAATGTTCCATGGGGAATAATCCTGCAATAATAATCAGTGAGATAGTCTGCATGGAGAAAGAGGAACTACAAAAAAATATATGTTAACTTTCTAAAAAACTACACACAATCCTTTCAGAATATGAAACAATTCATTAATTTTCCTTTTGTGAAGATGTTTCTATGCCGTGATGATATTTTTGAATAATTAGAAATATACATAATACAACTTGAAATATTGCTCTATCAAGCAGAGGTATTGATTGCTCACCTCTGTGTTACCTGGAATAACCTTAACAAAAGAGAAGCTGCATCACTAAGTGATCTTGATACTGTACTGTTGCCCTCATTAAAGCAGGTGATAAGACAATACCATCTTGTAGAACTATCAAGAGAACACTTTATTAACGAGGGATTTAACTGAATGATCTAAATGTATGTACAGAGACAGATGTGATATGGAAAGGATAAAATGCAATGGTAAGTTATTGCTAAGTCTGCATTACCTCTATGTTTCCATTGCTAGTTTAGATATAAGCTCTGTACCAGAAGTATACAGTGTTTTTAGTCATCTCTGATTTATAAAATGAATGAATTCATGGAAACCTTGTGTGATGAAGGAAAGCATTGTCATGTACTAAAATTCTTATGCTGCAGGTTTAGGTATGCTAAGCTAGTACTGCTGCCAAAATCACATCCATCCCCACACCAGCAGATGCTGCTGATTTCCCCAGCTGTGCCAACATGCAGCACACCCGCAGCAGCCTTTGCGAGGAAGCGATGAAGACTGGCTGAGGGAACCCATGCACCCAAAAGGCATGGAAATGGTCTGTGTGGGGCTGCCTTTCAGTGGTGTCACTTTCCTGTTCCCAAATCATGAAACAAGCACACCAGCACTTCTGCTGGCTCAGGCTGTGTGGGGCCACCAGCCTGGAGAGGAGTGGATGGCAGCAAAGTGGCAGCAGGGATGGCATGGATGCACCCAACCTATGGCTTCAACGCACCAGCATACTTCTGTGATCCCTTCCCTGGACTCTTTCCCATATAGTGGAAACTAACAATGTTGTAAATAAAATATGACTACTAATTAGCTAAGTGTGCCTGGCAAGGGCATTATAACTGCTCAGAGATGTATTTATGCCTGAGTAAATTTATTTATTTATTTAGTTAGTTAAGGAGTGAAAGTGGTTCAGGTCACTTAACTGCATATCTTGAGAGCTGTAATTTTCAGAAAATTGCACTGTTGCTGCATCTCATGGTAAAATTCCATCAGTATTCAGAGCAGTTGCTCCAGCGCATGAGGAGATGAGAAACTAGACCTGTGCATGGAGCATCCAGGAGAGGTGAGGCATGTGGCTGACTGCACACAGACATTGCAACAGCGCTCATCAGGGTGGAGCTCATTTATCAGGACAGGCATCTGAGATGGTGGATTGGTGAAAATGCTCCTTCGGACAAGCACTGTGTTAGTTTTCTCCCTTATCTCTGTCTATTCACCATCAGGAATGTTTTAGGAAGGCACAAACCTCCTCTATAGCACACTATATACTTCAATCTGTTAAAAACCAAAAAAAAATCCTATAAAAGTTAGGGGAAAAACTCTCATCAACATTGTTCAGAACAGGAAAAAGACCAATAGTCTATAAAATATGTGCATGTGCTCTGTTTATGGAAATCTATGCAATATGAAACATATGGTAATGCCACATGGAAGGAAATATTTCAAAAAAAATATTTGCTAAAGGAATAAGCCTGTCAAGGAAGAGTTAGTGATGAAGTTCTTTAAATAACACTAAACATTTCAATCCAGACTTTACTTCCTTTTGTAACTTCAGCTCTTATTGATTGGAATTATTTCTTTCATTGCATTTTACTTTTTTTTTTTTTTTCTGGTACCCATTCAGACTTCTTGGAACCATCTAAAATTTAATATGCAATCAGAAAATGTAACATTTCCCAGTAATAGATCTTTATTCATTACATTGCCATGTATGCATTTTCCTGTTAGTAGATTCTCATATAAACCATGAAAAAAAATCAGCTAGGTCACCCACAGTCTTCAGCTCCTCCTCTTACAAATGTGCAAACTCCTTAAATACCTAGAAAGATAACAAGGACCTTGTAATATATGCTGAAGGGCAATTAATGTATGACAAAGTAGAAACAAGTTGACCAAACTATTCCAAAATCAAGTCTTTTATCATCAGAAACTACTCCTAAAGCCAAACTGAATCCCTTAGGGGTTGATCATAATCTGACCATGACAACCTGCAGAACAACTACCATGCAAAATCCCTCTTGAGAATGACTTCACAGACATGCCTAAAATCTCCTGTTCAGCAATCTGTAAATCTCCAGTGATGTCTTTCCAACAGCCTCTCAATCTCCATAAATTGGCAACAAGATCTTTTTTAACACAGCCTGTCACCAGTGCTGGTCCTCACTGTTGTCATTCAAAGAGATTCACTACCTTATGATCACTTAGAAGAAACTGCAGTTCCTAGGAGCACACCTCAGGAAGCACCAAAATAAACAGCAAACACTTACACTGATCTGCCTCCATCATCTCTCACGCATATTGTCAGTGGCCAAACTGTCATCAACACCATGCAGATTGAAATAGAAACAAGCTGCTCAGAATATGCATCTGTGGAAAATGGTCAGACCATTTTCCCTCTTGCTGTGTGTCAGAGCATTTCTTTTGGTGCTTCAAGTCAAGGCTTGGCATCATCTTGTGTGCTCTTTAATGAAAGTAAAAGACACAGTAAACGGTCTGTACTAGTGTGTAATTACATTGCGTGTTTTCTTTGCCTGTGAAAAAAAGCTTCAGAATTTTTTTGCTTCACCCATGCTTGGCTGCTTATTTCTACCTGAGTGCCAAGGGTTGGTGCCCCTCCAGGAAGAGTGGTTCAGCAATCTGGAGGGCAATACTCTTCCATAGAGCATGAGATGACATATTAATATATAAATGTGTGTGTGTGTTGGTCTTTACTGCGTAGAATATATCTCCCATACGTATCCAGAAAATTTGTCTTCAGCTTCCTTGTTGTAGTAGAAGTCACTGAACTCCAGGACAAGGAACTCTGAGAAGAAATGATAAGAAAAAGTGTCAAGTGTGACTGTGTAGAGGTAAAAAAGTTCACATTGTGTCCCAGCAGAGCCCATAAAGTTTGTGTTAATTAAAGGCTGTTTCACAAAAGTTAAAATTGAAATAGTATTGCATTAATACATAGGTGAAGCATCAAGAAAAGTTACAATTAATTTCATCTAGTGTTGTTGTCCAATTTAATAAACAGTTATGGCTTTTTAAAAATGGATTTCCATATACTGTTGTTTTCTCCAAAGAATAGCATCCAACATTGTTACGAAGGCTGCAGGAGCTATTAAAGATGTGAGGAAGTCCACAGAAATAATTGATAGCCTAGCAAAAGTGCACTTAACTCATCCATATTACAGGACAGAGGATGTTAAGTTATTAAAAAGAGAAGTGAATCAGCAAAGTCTTGGGAAAAAATAAGAATTCAGTGAGAGAAGAGTGTATCCTGCTGAACACAGTGTATGCAAAAAGCAGACGTTATTTGTATTTTTTATAAATCTATGTGTAAAAATGCTTTAGAGTAAGCAATGATGATAAAATCTTCTCAGTGACTCCTTTGACTCCTTATATGTTTGATGAAGCTTTTTTGTTTTGTTTTGGTTTGTTTTTTTTTGTTCCCAGCTTCTTTGTCCTAGCCTCTGTCAGCTGGTACAGTTCACCCTCAAATTAAAGTCCTCTGTTAAAGCCCTCTGAAGATTTTGTGAAGTCCAGGAATAATATTTCAGTACATTTTTTATGTACAAGAGCCAGGCATGCCTTCAAAGTGGCTCCATAAAACTATGACTCAGATGCCAGAGTCCTGCTGGCCTTCAGACCTTGAGCTTCCTAGAATGTGAGGAGATTTTTTCAGGTGCAGTGGGTAGTTATTTTACCCCTAGCTGATTAATAATTCAGGGATATAATTGTTATAAATAACAATGCTTAATTGTTTTTCTTATTCTACTGATTGTATATTTAATACTTATTTATTATTTTCATTATTACTTTATTATATTTTTATTTTAAATATAGATAAACAATGAAATATATTTATTTATTTATTTTTCTTTTTGCTGCTGGAAAAATCATCTGGAGAGAGTCTCAATGGATCTTTGAAGATGAATAATAGTGCTGTAGAGTTTGGTTTATTTCTTTGTTTATTTTTCTTGCAATAAAGCATCCAGAGTTGAGTTTCTGTTCCTTGTTACTGTTTACAGCACTGCTTTTGAAGCATACAACGATTAATGGCTGAGTTTATCTGCCATCTTTGAATTTCCCCTTCTTGGCTCGCAAGCAGTGGCGGAATTGAAAGCATACCCAGCAATGTGCGGTGAAGCTCAGCCTGCTCTTTTAGAAATTCAAGAGAGTGGCATGATGTCTTCTCCTACTGGCTTCATTGATAGTCTGGTGTGCCAAGTCTGTGATAGATACTATTCAATTTAAGGATCCACAGTTCCAATTTTCCTCCCTTTAAGGGACATTAAGACATGTAAAGAAACTTCAGGATAATTCCTTTAGGTGAGTTTTACCAGTCACTATCTGGAAAGGTATTTGTTCAATTTCCTTCAACAGTTTTCTTGTAACTTTTGAGAATATTGAATCATTATTCACAGAGTGGGTGGTATAATTCTGCTTGTGATCCACATTTGCTCTTTTGCAAATGGGTGTAAGCCTCACTTTGCCAGACAAAGTCAGTCCTGCTTTAACAGTGGAATCACCACTGCTAAATGGCTCCACCATTTTTCATAAATCTCTTTACTGCTCTTCTCTTCCCTTTATCTGCTTTCTTATGTTTTCAATTTTTGGTCCTTCTGCAATTCTGCCTTTCTGTATCCCAATTAATTTTAAACTTTTCTCCCCACATCCTTTCTTTCTAAATGAATGTCTTCTGATTCTCCATGGCATTCTCATCAGTTTGGAGTTAACTTTGCCTGCTTATGTTTCTCCTTTGTGAAGTTAGTATTTCATGTACTTGCCTATTCCCACTATCTGCTAACTCTGCCTTTATTAAAAGTAGTACAAGAATTGTCAGATTAACAAGATGCATCATGTTTATCTTCTGCCTTTTTCATGCCTGTATAAACACCACCTGAAGCTGGAATCTGGACGAAGTTTAGAGACTGTCACTCCCATTCTGTGATTCTGCTAATCCTGGGTTGTTTTCTTTGTAGTAAAATAGCTTCAACAAAAAGACTTAAGAGTGCCTCACACCCAGAATGCCATTTCATTTGGTGTTTGTTTGTTTGTTTTTCTTCTTCCTCTTCTTCCTCTTCTTCCTCTTCTTCTTCTTCTTCTTCTTCTTCTTCTTCTTCTTCTTCTTCTTCTTCTTCTTCTTGCTTTTTTTTGTTTTGTTTCTGTTTTTGTTGCAGAAAAGGAGAACGGGGATGATGGTTTTATTTCTCTCTGTCTGGAAAGGCAACTGATGTGATGACTTTCTATGAGAGTTTTATTCTTTCTAGACATAATTAAAAGAAAGATAGATGATCGTCAAGGGAAAGATTTCAGATAACTGTCTGGAGGAAGAGCTTTCAGCCTGAAGGTTCAGAACAAGTCTGCAGTGCCCATTGGCCTGCCAGCATGGCAGCACTCCATGCTCAGTGTGCTGGCTGTCCTGCTGGGACATGCCTATCTTGCATTGAGCCCTCCAACAGCATACCATGCACCCCGGCTGAGGACCCTTCCCAAAGACCTCAGGTAGCTTAAAGCTGTCTGCTGCACTAGAACTATTTGGGAAATCTGGCCCTTAGTAAAGGGAATGGATATTTTACGCTAAAATTTGGAAAACCACATGAATTAAAGCACTTAGCTTTGGAAGGCTATTTTCTCTATTTTCCTTATCAAATTAGCAAAGAAAAACAGGTTCTGCCTGAGGAAGCAGGTACTTAGACAGGTTGACTCACCTACTGCAGTCTAACTAGATAACTTTAGCACTTGGTAGACACATAGGATGACATGCAGGGAATAGTCCCTGGCTGAGAATTCAAAGATGTTCCTGTGGCACTTTGCTAACAAAATATTTGACCTGTTGATCTGAATGTAGTAGTTAGAGCTCTGATAAAGAACATTTCATCTAGTGAGTATATTACTTTTCTAAAACAACTGTTCCTAAAACAGTGCAGAGGTAGAAGACAAGTTTTCTTGGGTGTTAGAAGTACATCTTCTACAACTTTTCATACATTTGCCTATAAGCATATGCAGATGTAGGTGAATGCTGTTGACAGTAGTGGAAGAAAGAAATCCCTAATGTTAATCATTTTCCAAGAACTACCATTATTAGGTAATTGTATTCAGCATATGTAGGCTTTACATGAAAACACCAATCAACCTATTCCTGGACATGCATTTACTATAAATTGTTCAAGCTTAAAATCAAACTGGTTTTTGTTTGTTTGTTTGTTTTTGATATATATGTAAATTAAGATTCCGTTCATGTTAATGGCTAGATGGATGAATGATTTACTATGATTCACATTACAAGCATGCAATGGATGTAGATGGTGTGTTTTCACATAAAATTGTGTCTATCTAGGTATGTTTATAGCTAGTGAGGATCAGTCCTCAAGGATAATGATACAATAATTTTCTATTTTTGATGCGTTGTGGGTGAAATCTTCAAAAAGAATTTTGTGGGAAAAATACCACAAATTTAATAAAAGAATTATGTTTTGCTATGCAGTTTTTTGGAAGGACCATGAAAGGCCTAAAATAGCTTACGGCAACAGACATCTGTAATAAATATTGGCCTAGTTCAGGCGCCTGTCTATAGGAATTCTACATAGCTTTTCACAAGTCCCATTATTAATTCAATCATGTGAATGCTAAACAAAAATGACCCATTGTCCAGATGTCCTGGCGTGAAAGGATCAATAGGGAAAACAAGAAGATGTGATGTTTTCTACACAGATAGTTGGAGAAACATGGTAGGGAACAGAGAAGAACAAACGGAAAGAGGTGCAAAGAAAGAATCCCAAAACCAACCACTGCATCAAGAAAACAAAGCACTCTTCATGAGAGAGATTACAGTCTGGGTTCAAGAATACTTCTGAAGACATACCGAAAAAAAAAGCACTGCAATCCATTTTTGTCTCGTCTGTCCTGTGAACAAACAACTCTGTGGAGCCACAAGCTCTTTCATAACTGTGGCTACTTGCAACAGATTCACTGTGCCTTATTTTCTGAGTCATGCAAAAGGAAAAATGTGCTTGATAGGCAAAATTAACATGTGTGATACAGCAAGCAACAGTTCCTCTAGAGTCCTGGGGTTAACCACAGAGTAATAATAAAAAACAAAGAGTAGTAGTAAAAACAGTTACACTGCCAGAGTTGTATAATAAACAGAAATGGTGATCATTGATGCTTGAATTTGAAAGGTCAAATGTGCAGTCCTGTTGAAAAATCTTGCACGCAGTAACTTGCCTAATCTGTTCCTCAGTTGCTGTAGCTGGGAGTGAATCAGTACATGCAGTTGTCTCCAGATAGTTGCATAATTTCCCACCTGCAAACATTATCTTTTTAACTGAACACATGTACTACTTATACATCCAGTGTATTTCTGACTGTTTTAAATACTCAGAGTGCTCAGATTGAGTTTGATGATTGAGATTCTTGTATAAAAAGCAGCAGGAACATAAAATTTGGGACATTGCCTGGTTTTCTGTGACTACAGGCAGTGGCAGAGCACCCAATCTCACCTCTTTATGCATGTGACCAGATGCCAAACATCTTTTGTGATGGGAAGTTTTTCATACAAAACAAAAAAGGGACAATGAATTGAAGGCAAAGAGCAAGAGATATCAAGGGCACCTCTAATAACCACCTTTCCATCATTTTGAGGGATTTCTTATACAGGAATGCAGAGCAGTAGGACAGTTTTTATTACTGATTTAGAGAAAGAATTGGCTGGAAATCTGCAGATGCTCAGGTGTTACAAGCAATAAACATGCCATGTAATAAAAACTCCAGCACTATATAAGAAGATTTCCCAATTTCATTTGGATCCCTGTGATAGCTTTCTGATAGTATTTAGTAGCATGCAGCCATGATGCACAGATGTATTCTGATGACATTTGTAAGGTGATCTCTGCAAAGAAAAAAAAATGTTCCCTTGCAATTCCTTGTTAATTTAGGTTCTCTATCCAAAAAGGTTCTCCATGGCTTCTGCTGAGTGTTTTAATTAAAAACCAGAAAAGCTCAGCTGTTTTATTTTGTAAAACAATTGTGTTAATTCCTCAAAACTTTTGTGTGTGAAATTGAAGGAAGAGGCAGAACAGCTGATATGGATCCATGCCAAATGCATGTACACACCTGCAGATACATGTAAAATCTGCATTTGTAAACCTAACTTGCTGGTCTGCCAGTTCCTGTTTGCACATGCATGTGTGAGTGTTAACCTGACTCACCAGTCTGTGAGTCCAACCCCACAAAAAGAATGAGCTAGAAGAGCTCAATGTTAAGATGGTTTTGCAATGCTCGTGAAGTGCATCAATGCTTGCCTGTGAGGTTGGGTAAAACAGAGTATAGCCATGGAGATCTTGGGTCTTCATCTCCACTGAGGTTTGTGATGCAGAGTTTGGCAGGTGTGTGGCTCCTGTTCTGGAGAATATGGCCGAGGGCTCTGGAAGGATGTTCAACGAGGGTTGTGACTCCATCTCACTCAGAAAGCCTTTGTGACAGCCTGTGTGCCAGTCAGTGTACCCTAATCCCTGGGCCCAGAGAGCTTGGTGAGGTTTGCTTGTCATTACTGTCTGGCAGAAACCAAGCAGCAGTGACCTCTGTAAGTACAGCAGTCCTGCCAAATACCCCAAGTTGTTTTACAGACTGAGCAGAGGGGGATGCAGAGACAACTCACAACTATGTCTCCATAAAGCAGAGTTCAGCTGACCCTATGGCACAGTGAAAAAAAAAGAAAAAGTAATAAACAAAAATAAATAAAAATAAAATAATAAAAATAAAAACAAACAAAACAATGAAATAAAAATAAAAATAAAAATAAATAAAGACTGGAAGATTGTTTTGTCATGTTTGTGCTTTGTAAACATTACTTTGAGGCTATGCAAAATAATTGTCATAGTCAAAAGCAAAAAGAAAAAAAAAAGAAAACCTATATTTAAGATTTTACTGTTGCTTTTGTGAAGGAAGGCTTGTGCTCTTTTGTTAGAAAATGAAGCTCGAAACTCAGTTCACAGCCATGTGATTAAAATGGCCTCTTTCCTCTCCCCTAAAAAAATAAAATCACATGAGCTCACTTACAAAAGCAAGAGTCAAATCCTGGGTTTTGCTATAGTATATGAAAACACTTAGAACCATTAACCATTTCCTGGGATAATCAACTCACACAGTGTTGGGGTAAGTAAATGAATGAAAAGCTGCAAAAGATTTTTTATTTCTTGTATCTGAAGCCTGCTGTAGAATTGTATAAGGAAGACTTGCAGGAGTTTTTCAGCAGCCACTAAAACGGGAGAAGCCAAGAGAATGGGGAGACTGATTGCACATGAAAGAAGGCAGAGGAACATCAAACACATAAAATATCATTTGGCAGTTTCCTACAAAGATTTGTCTTCAGGGTATGTGACAGCAGTTATTTATTATTATTGGCTTTGAAACTTTTTCCAGATTCCATGGTGAGAGTAAAGTGTTACTATTTCCCTGACTGCAGTTTTGAGAAAAATGTTGTAAAGATGTTTTTATTTTTATTTATTTTTTATCCACTTCTAAGCATGTTGTTGCTAATGGCTTGATTCTGTGTGGTGCTGGGGGACCTCTGCTCACGTTGAGGCAACAGAGCACTCATCAACACTCACAATGGATGGCTTTATTATTATTATTATTATTATTATTATTATTATTATTATTATTATTATTATTATTATTATTATTATTATTATTATTATTATTATTATTATTATTTCCCCCCCCAAAATAGGAATAAAAGAGTCATCAAACCCAATAACTATTAAACTAAAAGTCAGAAGATGAAAGAGTAGAGAAAATCTCATAGCTACAATACATAGATCTGTTGCAATGCCAGCCACTGTACCTTAGGGTGGTATTGGCTTGGCTTTCATGTCAAGACTGACTTTGCACAGTGCTCAGACACCTCTGCCCACAAGTTCACAGGCTGCTTCACAGAAGAAGGACCCATTCCTTAAACCCGGCTTCATGTCTTACTATGCTGTGCCACTGTGCAACATCAAGAGGTGACAATTCCAGCCAATAAAGGTCATGTTATTAATGGGGTAAAGAAAGAGGCAGAAAATAAATAAATTAAGCAAATAAAGGCTTTCCCTCTGCAAAAATTGCATATTAAACCTGTGATGTTAAATCTGATTCTGCTAAACTTGGGCTGGCACGGGAAGTCCCCAAATCCATAAAGCGTGGGATTTAATGCCATTAGGAGATAATTAATAACAGGCTAATCTCCACCCCAACACCTCTGCAAGAAACTAGAGCCAGGACAAAGAAATGCTTGCACATCAACTCCCTGCAGCACAGTTCCAGCCAAGCCAACATGTTTTAATATGAAATGTGGGTGCTGAAATGTTAATGTCAAATAAGGTGTAGGAGCACTCTTGGCTGAAATGAAAGAAAATGAAAAAAAAATAAAAATAAGAAGCTGCCTTTGAAAATGTACATAGACACAAGGGAATATCCAGTGTTTGTTCAGAGCTCTGTTTCTGCTGAAGAGAAGGCCAGCTAGCTGCCTGGCAGCCTCGTGGTTGGAAGAATAACATCCTGGAAACTTCCGGTGCCACCCTGGACTACACCTACTGAGGACTCAGGATGTCTTTTGAACTGCTGATCAACACATATCAGCTCCACTGGAAATTTGCCAAGTTCCACAAATTGTAGGATTTCATAGAATCATGGAATCATAGAATGATATGGGTTGGAAGGGACCTTCTAGACCATCCAGTCCCATTCTCCTGTGCCATGGGCCGGGACACCTCCCGCTAGACCAGGTTACCCAAAGCCCCATCCAGCCTGGCCTTGAGCACCTCCAGGGATGGGGCATCCACAGCTTCTCTGGGCAACCTGTGCCAGGGCTTCACCACCTTCAGAGTAAATAATTTCTTCCTAATATCTAATCCATATCTACCATCTTTTAGTTTAAAGCCATTACCCCTTGTCCTATCACCACATCCCCTGACACAGAGGCCATTCCTCGGTTTTCCTGTAGGCCTTCTTTAGGTACTGGAAGGCCACTATAAGGTCTCCTCAGATATTTCTCTTCTCCAGGATGAACAACCCCAATTCCTTCAGTCTGTCTTCAAAGTGGAGGTGCTCCAACCCTCTGGTCATCTTTGTGGCCCTCCTCTGGACTTGTTCTGATACGTCCATATCTTTCTTACGCTGGGGGCCCCAGAACTTAATGCAGTGCTCCAGCTGGGGTATCACAAGAGCAGAGTACAGGGAGGATATCATCTCCCTCATCCTGCTTGGCCTTGTTGAACTTCATGATGCTCACATGGTCCCACTTCTCCAAGTCCCTCTGGATAACATCCCTTCCCTCCACTGTGTTGACTGCACTCAGCTTGGTGTCATTGGCCAATTTGCTGAGGTTGCACCTGATCCCACTTTCCATGCTGCCAACAAAGATGATTTCAATCTTGAAAGGGTTATCAGCCAGCCAACTGAATTCCCTTGCTTGTCTGTAGAAATCTGGCTGTTCTCAGCAGGCTGGTTAGACTAATGTACCTGCGTGGATGTGAAGCTGCAGGTACGTTTGTTGTGTGAGTAACAAGGTCACTGACTGTTCAGCTGTAGGAGCAAATGTGATTAAGACTGGTGATAATCTTTTGAAAGACTGTAATTTATCTCCATTTGAAGAGTATTATCTTTGTTCTACAGCTATCAGAGTACAAGGTTAACAAATATTCAGTGATGAGTTTTTGAAAGGTTTAGTCAGATCTTGTACATTTAAACCTTTCCACAGGGCTGTCAAAGGCAAGGAAACAAAGTGTCAAATTTGTACACAGACTTACTTAATGGCCTTTGTCTGAGAAAGTGGTTTATGATTTATGCAGTCTCTGCCTTTACTTAAACAATTTCTCTTTTGCTCTGTAGTGAAGACAATCTTCTGGTATTGCTCATGTGGGAGAGATTAGCCCCAAAGACTGATCTCACTAAAGGAAGTTAGGAGATTCAAAACATTCAGAGACATGATACAGACCGTACAATAATTGGCATTTATTACTAATTGCTTGTGAACTGCTAGTTCACTGTACTTGGATATAAGTTTTAAATGTATTGTATACTGAAAGCATTTGTCCTCAAATGTGTTTTCTGCTCTCCTTAATTTCCAGGTAAAACATTAGCTTCAATGATCATTGCATAAATCTGAATAAAAGAGCACATTTTCTGTCCTTGAAATGACATTAGCAGAAAAAGTAGGTAAGACTGAAAGCTCTATATCTTATACAAACTCATGCAGTTCCTACTCTAAAGAAAAAAATGAAGAAGTGATTACTGACTTAATGAAGAAATAATGAATATTGAATACTACATATACTCTTTCAGAGAACTGATCCTTGTAGTTCCTTTCTGAGGGTCTTCTGTTACATACAGGTTACCTAACTGGATAACAGAAAGAACATACATATCTATATATGCACACAAATAATGCGTATGTGTGCATGCATTCACATATCTGTGACAAGCATTTTTGCATCTGTATCCATGTCCACACTTCATATTTATTTAATTTTAGGAGCATATCATAATGAAAAGGTAGGACAAATGTATTGATGCTATGTATGTCTTTGAATGCATTCATTCAGGTGAAATTTCTATGTGACTGTTCTGTGATCAAAATGCTCTCTGATGGTTAGGTCATGAAGCAGATTTTATGGACTTTAGTGAAAATGAATTTGAGACCTGTTAAGTATAAAGATATAATTTTACACACACGTTCTAAATTATGTAAAGATTATGTTTGCACCTGAAATTTAAACAGGACCCTTCAAACCTTAGTGCTACTTTATCTGTGAATTTGTAGCTCTTCTATTATTCTCAGGACCTCACTATCAGACTGTAGATAACATGTTATTAGTGATGGCAGCTGACTTCCTGGTGAGCCCTGTTGCCAGCTGTTTTGGCAGCTTTGCAGGTGTCATTTGGTCTGAGAATTAGCACTGCTGCAATTGTGCCAGGGCCACCTTGTACTTTGAGACAGTGTTTTCTTCTTGCTCAGTTTTGATTGGCAGTCCTATTACAGATATTTTGTGGATTTGCTAGAAAGGATTATGGACATAAGGAAAAATATAGTACCTGTAATACAGGTACACTGATATATCAAGGATCAAGTCTGTAAAATGAAAGGTACATGCAATAATACTAGCTTTATTTAATTTACATTTCCAGCCAAGTCAGGGATCCATATCCTACAGAGCAGATGAAAATAATAATGTATCTGTCATGTCACAAAGGATGGCAGAGGTGACCAACCTATAGTTTACAAACTATGTGGTTGTGGTGGTTTTACCGTACTGGGCAGCTAAACCCCACAACCGCTCTCTCACTCCCCCTCCTTTAGATGAGGAGGGGGAGAAGTAAAGCAAAGAACAACTCACGGGTTGAGATAAGGATAATTTAATTAAAGGGAAAATAATTATAATAATAAAATAAAGACTACCGAACTAACAATTTAACTAAGGGGAAATAAAAAGGGAAAGGGGAAAGGGAGGGGAAAAAAAGGAAAATAAAAAGAAGGGAGGAAAACAAACAAACAAAATAAATGAAGGCTATATGGAAGTGCAGAGGAAAGAAATTACTCTCTACTTCCCACAAATGAGCGATGATTGACCACGTCCTTGAAGCAAGGCCTCAACGCACGCAGCCGGTGTTCGAGAGGAGGACCGACGTCTTCCAAACGAGAGCCCACCCCTCCTCTCTTCTTCCTGTTTTCCCCTTTTATTGCTGAGTGTGACATCACATGGTATGGAATATCCCTTTGATTGGTTTAGGCCAGCTGCCCTAGTGATGTTTCTCTCCTCAACTTTTGCCCACCCCCTAGGAGGGTTAGAGAAAGGCCTAATACTGTGCCACTGCTGCTCAGCAGCAGACACAACACTGGTGTGATAACACTGCTGTTCCAGCTACAAGTACAGCGTACGGCACTGTATGGGCTGCTGCTGGGAAAGTTAACATTCCAGCCAGACCCAATACAGTGGTGTTGCAAGACAGTTAAATATGGTTCCAAAGCAAATGTAGCTACAGCCCAAACCAGGAGACAGAAATGGGACTGAGACAAACAGGACTGCAGCAAGTGATGTGGGAGATCATGCACAGAGCCTGCAAGCAGGAAAGAATACACATATAATTTCGAGGGTATTCACAGCCAGCCTAGCATAATAGTACACACCAGACTTGTGAGGTAGATGGCCAATGACTACCTCATGGATAGATAGATAGATAGACAGACAGACAGGCGGACAACAAACAAAGAAATAAACAAATCCTGTGAAGGCAGACATAATGAGGCACTCATCGTGCACACAGAGAAAGCCTGACCTCTCAGACAAATGTCCTGAACAGACAGAGAAGGACAAAAGGAGAGTTTTGGCCAGCTGAAACACCGTAAGAGCTCTTCAGATCTGAACACCATGGTAACTCAGATTTAAAAGCCTATTGCCTAAATGTCAGGACATTAAATGGGTGCCTATTTGCTTGTCTTAAGTAGTCAGCCCTTTATACACATCTGCTATGGATATGGAATAATTTACCAGTGAGCATCTAGGAGATGAAAGACGAATTTTTAATATTTTTCTATATTATCTAATATCTTGGTCATTACTCTTATAGCATTTGACAGTACAATTTGACAGCAATAATTTTCAGGTACTTTGGCCCATGTCATATTAAGAGTTTAAAAAAAAAGAGGCAACAAGAGCAAATATAGCAAATAAGCTATATTAATATTGTGCTTAACCTTATCTCCACCCACTAGCCTTCCAGGGTATTGTTGACCGATGTTCACTTTTAATAAAAGAAAACCCCCAAAATTACATTAACCTAAATTATTTCAGACACTTTAGCCTTCATGCATAGAATTGTTTCTTTAGAAGTAAATAAGCAAAGCCATAAAGTTTACTTCTGTTGTTATAAAACACAGACAAAGGAATGGACAGCCAGTGAGATATATGGGTTCCTCCACAAGGGAAGATCACTGCTTCTTCAAACTATGCAAGATCGATAATTATTAATATTTGCCATGATGAACTATGGTTGAGTAGAGTGCCAGGGTACCTCAGCAGACCCATGCAGAAGAAGATTTAGAGCAGCACAAAGCAGGTGTTTTATGGCCCACCTTGGCTGTGCTCCTGCTGTCTCTACCATCCTATTCTGAACAGACTCACTGGCAGTCTGTCCAAGTTTTTACAAAAATCCTCCACAAACCCAGAAAATATTCCATGAAAGATACACAAAAGCAGGAGTTCAGATCCAGCAGGGTGATGCTGTCAATTCACTGATCTGACCTCACTCAGTGAGTACATGTTTAATGACATCTGCTCCTGGTGGCCACATCCCTTGCTAGGTGATTTCAGTTCTAGGAATGAATACTGCAGCTGCACCCAAGCTGGATTTGGTCCCATGGTGGGAATACTATATATTCTGGATGACTGATTGCAGATAAGATAAACTTTCTTTCTAAAGGGCATGCAAGCAAATGCACAGGGCTATTTGTGACCATATGCTGTTCACAAATATGTTCATGATGGACTTAAAAAGCCTGCTATCAGTACAGTGAAGTTCTGGAAGACTGGAATTCTTTATTCTGGAATAAAAGAGGAAAAAATCATAATATTTTCAAGCCACTGCTCCATTAATAAGTGAAAAGGGTATAAGGAAAGTATAACTGATGACACATAAGACATCAAACTCCTCCTGGTCTGATCCAAGAATGTTTAATGTTCCCAGAATAACAAGATT
The DNA here is from genome assembly GCF_963932015.1 of Anas acuta. Lineage (NCBI taxonomy): Eukaryota > Metazoa > Chordata > Aves > Anseriformes > Anatidae > Anas > Anas acuta. The sequence goes on along the minus strand of NC_089017.1, from coordinate 58,482,563 downwards.
AATTGAATGGCAAACAAGAGATCTTCCTAAGCAATTGAGTAATTCACAGTGTAATTTCATAGAGATAGACAGTAAATAACATCTGCACAACACTCCTTATGGGTGAATCTGGAACAGCCATGTTTTTGCACACTTGTGAAAGGACCACACTTGTGGTCTTTTGCACAACTATGGTTTGTACGTGACAGTGTGAATTGTCCTCTCTCGTTTCACTGACCTTGTACACTTGGCTGCTGCATATTTCTGAGCTGACCCTTGCTGTTTGGTTAGCTCACACACCATTTATCACTTACTTCCTTCACAGCTAGATAGGAGAGAGTCACAAGGGCAAAGGTGTGAAGAACTCAAGGATCAACATAAAGACATTTGATTAATCAAAAGAAAGAAAAGAAAAACAAACAAACAAACAAAACAAAACATAAAGCAAAGCAAAGGCAATCACTCACAATCTCCCACAAGCAGACTGATGCCCAGCCACCCTCTGAGGAATGGTTACTTTGAGATACCCCTCCTACTCTGGATTTCATAGCTGAGCATGGTTTTACATGGTCAGTAATGTCCCTTCAGTCATCTGGGGTCAGCTATGTCCCCTGAGCTGTGTCTCCTCCCAGCCTCTTGCCCATCTATTTGCTGGTGAGGCAGAGCAATCCTTGAGAATGTGCAGGCACCGCTTGGCAATAGCCTAAACTTGGCTATGCTGTCAGCACTGTTTTGGTCACAAATCCAAAACGCAGCACCATAGATGCTGCTATGAATAAAGTTAACTCCCTCCCAGCCAGGTCCTGTACGTATGTCAATTTAAGTACTAGTATTGAGAAAACAGCTCAGTCAGTATCATTCCTCTGTCTAGCACTGGTAGGTGGATGTTGCTTCCAAACTGATTCCATTTACTTTTGGAATACCAGGAAGTGATCTAGGACATTGAAATTTTACTTGTATTGGTGAGAGCAGTTGCTAGACAAAAGTATTAGCACAATTGTAAGTCCTGTGGAGTGGAAGAGGAGCGTATTTTGTGGCAGGAATATGTTATCACATCCCCACGTTCAACAGATTATATATATATATATGTGGATGTGTGTGCTGCATCTTGTGATTTACTTCAGGACACAGTGGGGTATATTATGCATTATTATATATGGTCCGTGGATGTTAGGAAAGGGCAGCCTAGCTACTGGGCCAAGCCGAAGTGAACTGATCTGTATTGCATGCAGTCTTGGAGTTGACCAGTTCATATAATTATTTATTTATGAGGTTACTGATCTTAGTTTTAGCTGTTGTTTGAACTGCTTATGACATGTAAGACTCATCCTCATTAATAAATGGATTTTCAAACAGCATGAGCTGTCATCACCAAACACTGAAGGAAAGTAGTTTTTGTGAAGTACTTGTTCACACTCACTCACAAAGGTGAAATTTTGAGACATCAAAAGCTGGACGAGGTCATATGGGAACAATGGGGTCACCCATTAGCAAAATAATGTGCTGTTTGCTGTCCTTTTTAACTCCTTAACCAATTAATCCACCCTCTCTACTGTCATCTGCTAGTTTGTGCTCTTGTTTCAGCCAAAAGACTGAAACAGAATGAGACCCATCTTGTCAGGGACCCAGTCAGGGAGCCCGCAGCATCCATAATCGGTCTAATTCCCATTGAACAAGAATGGTAGGAGAAACCATGTCAACACTACTCCAAAATAAAACTATGGGTGTCCCTTATAAATATAGGCCATTGCTGGTTCAAATAATAGTATTTTGAAAATTGGCAAACTTTTCTTGCCCTCTGCATAGACACTGGAACCTAAACATAGATAGATAAATAATACTACTTAAACACTGTTTGAGAGGCTATGCTTTTCTAGTTGAAATAAAACACCTAGAAATAATGGAAAATGAAACTAATATGTCAGTATTGACAAGAAATATTATCAGCTCTGGTTAAAATCAATTTCTCCTTCACATATTATATTTTATCTTATTTACAGACCTTTCTGTTGCTCTCATCACGAAATTACCTGCAGTCTTCATAGACACCAATGAGGTTAGCATCAGACAGCACCTGGGAGACCAGAAAGATAAGTGTCTTCATTTTTCAGATGACAAAATGGAGTCCCAGCCTGCAGAAATGGCTTCTTCCAGATCATAAAGGATAAAAGAAGCTGAACAGAAATCGATCCCTATGACAATATGAGTTGAATTTCATTATTTATTTATTTTTTTCAATTCAATGCCTTCAACTTAACACTCTTTCTTAGAGGTAGATGACACACATAGCCAATGTAAATTGATTTGACTCAATATACATATTAGCTATTAATAACATTTTAGATCAATAAAGAAAAAAAAATCTGTTGATTGAAAAAAAAAAAAGAAAAAGTAGTGAAAGTGATACAAAATTTATTTTAACATATTTAAGAATATTTTTATCTTGTTTAATGTTCCAGCTAGAAGTTAATAAATGTCATATTGCTCAAATATGATTTGAATAGACTGTTAATCTCTATTTACCTGTTTTCAAACATATGTTATCTTATATTTATTGTGATTCTGGCATTTTGTTTCTCTATATTTACAGTAGATTTAAATCTTAATTATTCTTCTCTATAGTAGACTTTGTTTGTTTGTTTGTTTTGTTAGTTTGTTTTTATTTTTCTTCCTATTTTTCCCCCCTACACAAGGAAAGAAAAATAATGGCCTAGAACATGCATGCATATGTTAGGTCGAATCAATAACTTTAGTCAAATAATTTCCTCTGGCCTTAAAAAGTGGTATGGTTTCAGATGTTGCCCATGAAGGATAAAAAATTAAAAATGATACAGAAATAATTAGTTGAGGAGAAAGACAATGAAATGACAACCTAGTGTTAACAATTTTATTTATGGCACGTAAGTGTTATACCATCTCATCCAGCAAATGTAGTAATCTAAGCAAATTATTCATTAAGAATGAATCAGCACCATTGTTGGGAAAGAAAAAAAAAAAAAAAAAAAAAAGATTTTAATGACCAGTTGGTTTAAAGAAGGATTCTGTGAAAGGAATTGGTCAACTGCCAGAAGCTGTTTGCAATGACAAATTGCTCACAATGAATTGTTTAGAGAGAAAACACTACTTTTTGTTTATGAAACAAATCTGCATGCCAGTCAGTTGTCTTTGAGTATGAAGGATGTTTGCTGTAAGGTCATGAATACAACAATGGTTTGCCTTCCTTAGTACATGCCGTTCATTTCTCTTGAAGCCGTAACTGCCAAATAGCAGTAAAAAGCAGTTAGCAACTCCAGAATTGGTCGAGTTATTGTCACAGAGAAAGGCTGTCTGGCAGTCTTTTCATATCCATCTCTTTCTTCATTGCCAATCCTCCTATATTCAGTGGGTAATCTGAAAATATCTGTGTGCAATGACTTCTGGACATTTTCAGGAATTCTAATGATTGTGCTGGATCATTTAAATTCAATAGCCTATCCTCCACAGCTGCAAAGTCTCTCTGAGTGTTTCATTCAAACCATCTAGCAATGAAGTGAAGAAGCAATATGACTGCCAATGTTCCCTTAGAGCTGCTAAAAAATAACCATTAAAATTTGCTTTTAACGGTATTACTTACAACACAGTAATTTACTGAGATATGTGTTGTTCGCAGACATTGCAAACACAGATTGTTTGCACAATATTCAGTAAGGGCAATCAAATTAATGGTTTTGCCAGCACATGTTATTGTAAATGTACTCAAAAGACTGCAATCAATTTTCTTCAGAGCACAAAATACAACCTATGTCCAGTTGCGCAATACCGTGTAACATTTTATTCTTGCCTACACAGAAAAATTTCCAAGAGCCCATGTTGCATCTCCAGCATTCTCATCGTTGTCCTAGTCTAAAAATAATATATACCTGCCTGTTCTTTAAAGACAATATTTTCATATATGGTAGAGCTTTAGTGCAGGAAAGTTGCTATGGAAATCTATGATTACATTTTCAGGCTAAAAACCTTCCAGACAGCTCTGTGTCATATCAAACTTTGCATTTCATGCTGTAGCTGCTTACAAGTGTGTTAATACATATCTGATGGGCAAGGGGAATGTTTTGCAGTAAAGTTATCTAGATATTTTCCAGCAGAGGGGAAAGGTACTTTCTGTGGTCAGTGACCGATGTTTCAACAAACAGAATACCATACCAGTGAACAAGAGAAATGCAACTCTAATGTATTCAAATGCTTTACACTATATATAAAAAGGGAAAGATCATTGCAGCTGTAATGGTTGTGATATGAATTTGTGAGGGCTCACTCTGCAGTAGACTTTACTGAGCATGAAAATAGAGCACTATAGCTTTCTAAGTTGTCTATCTCCCCACATTTTGTACAGAAATGGGAGCTGGATACTCCTGTACTGATCAGCCAGTAGAGTTGTTCAAGCATCACAAAAAGTAAAATCAATTCAGCACTAAAACAGGCCAAAACAGTCAGATATTAATCTACAGCCATTACCAAGCCAACTGATGAAGTAACTACTTATCAAGCATTAAGTGCTTCAGCAAAGAATCCACCAACACGGTTGTTGAAAAGTCATAATTCTGCTGTACTTTGGGGAATTTTTTTTTTTTTTTTTTTTTTTTTTTTTTTTTTTTTGGGGGGGGGGGAAGAGGGAGAGGAGAAGGAGGAGGAGGGCAAGGGATGAAGGGTGTTTCCCTTCAAATGTTTTCTTGAAGTCCTTTATCTTCATATTTACATATTTTAATCCTAGTATACAGAAAATGGAATGCGTGTGGGACACAAAAGCTCTCATCTACCTCCAAGCTTGTAGTTTCTTAATGCACAGGTTTCTGCCTCAGTGAGAGCACTAGGACAATAACCAGGTTTATATTTACATTTTGCAATTTTTATATTCGCAAGTTGGTCACATACATAAGCTACTAATACAGGTGTGATTTAACATTTGTAAAAAAGCTGTAATGTAAAGGCAGATCAGATGTATGAGTGTCATATCTTTGTCTACACCTCTACTCAGGTTCTTGTTGTACTGAAGATTAATATCCAGATGCACCACTTTAATTGTTTGCTCAGCCACATTTTAAAATTTATCTCTTCAATAAATACATTTTGGTTAAATCTGGTCGTTTTATAGAATCATCATAGAACACAATAACAAAAAATGTTCCTCAATACATTTCAAGAAGCATAACAGTGGTAGGTGTACTGGTCTGGTTTAAAAATTGACAAAATCTCTAAGCTCTAAATGTTCACCCACATTTATTTTGTGAAGCTGTTTCCCAGATTGATTCACACTGTCATTCTAGACAAAGTGATGGAGGATATAGAAGATCTTGCATCACAGAATGGTAGTCCCAACTGAACACAAAACACCTCAAAAATGCAAGGCATATCTCTGCTTTGAACCACAATGATAGTAAGTTTTTCTAGTCTTTTGAAAATAAGACAGGTCTTGAAGTTGATAACATTTCCTTTGTTACTGGTGAGGTGTTTGTTTGTTTGTTTGTTTTTAAATTGTCTCTTATTTAATTATTTATAAAATGTACATCCTGTGCCAAGCTTAGACTGAAAACAACTTATTCGGTAGTGAGCTCTGTCTTATTTATTTATTTATTTTACAGTTTTCATTTAGTTAGAAAGCTCATAGATTACTTAAAAATAGTTGTACCATTAAAAAAAGAAATGGAAAGTGTTGTTTTCTCTGAACTAAAAAAAAAATGGAGAGCTTTAGGATATTTGTCCCTAACTATTTTGAGCATACATGCCATGAGTAACAGAGAAGAGAAATCTTACACTCATTTGCACATGCAAGGTAATTTTACTGAAGTCTTTACTTTAAGATCTCTGTACACATCATATTTTTTACAGGTCTAGCACCCAGCTGCAAACACAACTAACACTGAAAGTTTGAAACATCACACAGCTTTGCTGTGACACATTAGCAATGTTTATACGAATAACAGAAATTTCATGTAGAACCCACATGTCTCCAGAAATTCTGTGACCTTTGTGCTGACAAAGGTCAACATTAATTATATTCATGACCATTATATCTGAAGTGGACTGTGGATAAGAATATACCTCTTTCTTCTTTTTGGCTTTTTCTTTCTGGTTTTCATAGTCTTTGTTTGTCTGCCTGGCAAACAAACAAACAACCAAACCAAAACAAAACAAAACAAAGTAAAACAAAAACACTACCACCAAGCAATAATAAAACAAAACCAAACCAAACAAACAAAACCTTTGGATTCCTTTGTTAGGTGAAATGGACTTTGAGTCTTGCAGGATTGAGCCTTGCTCACAAATATAGGCAGGCATTTGGTTAAAGACCCTGCATTTTGTGAAACTTACCACCTTGCCTTGTCAGGTGGAAATACGGCTATAAGAATGGCTTCTTTCCATTCCAGTGTCTAGGGATTACTAAGTGAGCTGCTATTTTATTTTTTTTGCTCCTCTTCCAAGTACTAATCTCCTTTCCTACAGCTGAGTAACGGCACAGAAGGAAGAATGGCAAAATAGGGGCCCCTGATCTATGTAAATATTATTTTTGTGTCTATTTCATGGTATTTTTGACAGACTCTGCTATAAACAGTTTTCTGCAGGCTTTCTAATTTTGACCACTGTAACTTCTCAGCAAGTCAAATAGGTCTCTGTAAGTAGGGTAGATAAGCATGACAGAGAAAGGGTGTCTATAAACAGAGACAGAAAAAACACAAGTTCACATCTGGGTCAGTGAACAATTGCTGGTGTCTGGGAAACAATGTCATTGAACAGCAGCACTTAACACTGCTTTAAAATAAAAAGTGCTCCTGGTTTGATCCAACTCTCATTGAAATCAGAGGGAATCTTTATCCTGATTATAATGGGAGCTGGATAGAAATGTAATCCGAATACCAAGCTGATTACATCCTTAATAGGTTCCACAAATCTAGCTATTTATTAGAAACATGGACTACTACATAAAATATCACCTGGAAATCAGAGTGCCTTTGGACCAAAGGGAAAATAAATAAATAAATAAATAAACATTAAAAAAGGAAGAAACAGAAATGTGTGAAAATAATTTGCCATTGGCAGAAGAGTTGAGTGAACTTACTAGTATTCTGTTATATGAACACCTGCAAAAATGTTGAAAGGGGTTTTTCAGTTCCTACTTTGCATTCAAAAAAATGGCATGCAAATGAAAAATAAAGCATTAAATACGCTCCAACATTTTTAATTTCAGAATTAAGGGTGGTTTTGCATTGGCACAGAGTTAAGAGCACCGAACCGGCAAATATTGGTAAACATTTGAAACGTGCTCGTACAAGTGCTTGTTTGCACCTGGTGGGTGTGTAAAGCACAGAGCTTTGCAGATGTGCTATATCTCCTGTTACAGCAAACTTTGAATAGAAGATCTTATTTCCAAATTCTGCCCCACCTTCCAGGGTAAATGCAGACGAAAATGCTGATTTCATAAGATAAGGAATGTAGTAGGTTGACATCACTTTTGGCTGGCAAACCTTTTCAAAACTTCTTTGCCAAAACACTTCAACTGCATTTAAAACAGGAGAAATGTCCTCAGAGTACCTAGAAATGCCAGCTCAACCCACCAGCAAGACTCATCGCTGAGTGGAAGGTGTGGGAGACACAGGCTGCCCTGCCCAGACATGGGCTGTTGATGCCTTCCTGCCCAAAAGCAGCACATTAGGAGCTCCAGGGCATCACCAGTCCATCTGTAATTGGGGGAATTCTTAGATGCAGAAGTCAGCAAGAAATATGAGTTTCTAGACACATCACTGATGGATTAGCTGCACCTACAGCAATGACCCATCTGCTTCTGGCAGATTAAACTTTGCAATCACTTAACCTTATTGAAGTATTTGATGTTTTTTACACATTCTTCCATTTTTTCCTGTCACTATTCTAGTGTATTAATTACAAAACTAGCCATTATGTCATTGATCCTTCTGAAGTTTCATTACTGTGAATAAAAAATAAACAATTTTTACCCCAAAGAAAGTAACCAAGAGAAAATATATTGTGGCTGGAGAAACCCTGACAGAAAGACAGATGACCAAATACTGAAAAAGGAAACACAAGGCCTTCAGGAAAGTACCTGAGGAGAAGCAAGACCAGAAACGATCTGATACACAGACTAACAGGAGGAAAAATAAAAAGCCTGAGGATTTACTAAATGCTCAAATCTTTTAAGTCTTAGACTCCAGTTTCTGGATGCATAGGTACCTAGCTCTCTGGCTGTGTGCTTATTTTTCTGAAAATTTAAAAATAGATGTTTATAAGGGCAATCTTAAGATGATTATTCCTCAAGTTACTTTTTAACAATTAAATCAGATAATGCTTGAATATTTCAAATGTATTTTAGCCATTCAGATTACTTACTGCCTGGTAGGTTTTCTATTTCTCTCTGTGTTAGGTTATCTTGATAGCATAATTAAGATGTTTAAAACTTTTCATTAAAGCTTCTTGGTATATTTAAAATTTAATTAAATCATAGCAATTTTTCAGCTTTCATTAGATCTCTTTAAAGAAACGGCAGAGTATTGCTATATAAACAATATATACTCCATGATAACTGTTTTGTTCTATTGCTTAATGAAAAGGAAATAAAGTCTCATAGAGATGCCTTAGAACATAACATTTCTGCCTGTTTCTGTCTTAAAAAAAAAAAAAAAAGTAATTTTATTCCACATTTCAAATTATATTAGAGCTGAAAAAATCAGAATGGTTACACGATGAGCTATAAAGCTAAAATGGAATCATGTAACTTGCCAAAAGTCAGGTACCACATAATCAGATCGCTCTGCGGGTACGTGTGCTTGCAAAAGTTATTCTGAGTGTTGTTAACTTTTAGTTCACCTTTATTTAAACATTATTTGACCTTCTCCACTACTCAGTTGAGTCTGATTTTCTGAAGTTGTAACTTGTCCAAGAATCTGTCATTTATCGATGTTAATAACTGTGACATGAAATCCTGGCTCACTGGAAAACAGTAGGGCTTTCCCATTACTTTCAGAGCAAAAGTCTAATACAACTCACAGACTTACTGCAGAAAACCCATCCTGCCCCATGCTGAGCTTAGTCAACTGACTGTAATGCTGAGAACAATTTACCTGGTGACAGCTTTGGCAAATCTAGAAGCACAAGAAAGAGAGAGGGAAGAATATACTCACATGTGGAGTACTTAAATGTAGAGCTACATAAAGAACTTTTAAAGTTAACAGACAAATTTTATTTTCTTAAGCAAAGAGTAATAAGTGTAATAGTTTTCTTTTTGGTTGGCATGTAAATACTTCCAACCAGATAAAGTCTCATTGTTCCTGTCCTACAAAGCTTGCACCTAAAATTTATGTAACAGTAGAATGTAATAGATTAATCAATCTTTTATTTTCAATAGTGTTCTGTAAATTTCTTCTTCTTCTCTCTCTCTCTCTCTCTTTTTTTTTTTTTTTTTTTTTTTCCCTATTGAAAATCGAATGACATGTCTTTCTAGGAGTGAATACTGTCATGAGCCTAAGATGTTACTTTGGCTGGGTGGAAAAGCAGGCTTCAAGATTTACAGCTGACAGAGAAACAGCACACAAGGAGAATGAGCAGTTTTCCGAAGGTCAAAGCATAGCCATGAGCTGAACCCAGATTTCTGAGTCTCATGTATATGTAAACTGTAACACCATCAATTTATAATAGTCCTAAAATTAATTACTTTAACTTCAGCTTCTAAGACATTCAGAGCCATCCCGTGGCTTTGGTACAAGTTATTGTATCTGACTTCTCAAGAGCTGACCTTGAACTATAAAAATAAAATGGGCAGGGATCACTAGCTGCTCAGTGCAATTTTTTACTTCCACTTATTGCATTTGGAAACATCATTATTTATCTCACAAGTTAAGTGAAATAATACTTTTTTGTGAGCTCTCAATCATTCCCTTTCAGATTACTATTCTGATTTACAAATTAAAAAGCTATTTTTTTTTCAACCACGAACTAATACCAATAGACTAAATATTTTTTGTTGTTACTGTTTTACCAGTTCTGTAGTTTGCCAGTATAATCTCTTCTTTGGCTGTCTGTTATTATTCGGTAATGTTAAAAAAGAATCCACACAAGGAAATGTCTCTGTAGTACATAACCACGTTCAGTTTCTATTATTGTTTGAAACATGCAACTCAAGTTCAAGTGGGGTTTTGCAACCAGACAGAAATCTTAGAGCTCAAAATGAACTCTATCTAACCCAGGACCTTTCTGCCTCTCGCTTTCTCACTCTTTCTTTTCTCTCCACGAAGCCCAAAGCCAGATAACACTTTCCTGCTGCGAATGTTTTAAAGTCACCCAACAGCCCTGGCAAATGAGAGAGCTGTCATAGTTTTCGGATGAGAAAATCATCTGCAGCTCGCACAGATCTATGAGCTGATAGGAGTTAATTGACAGCTCGCAGGATTTGGTCTCCAGGCAGAGTTAGAGGGAATGGGAGCCCTGTGGGTTTCATTTGGGCAGAGATAAAGCAGGTTTTTATTCAGAGCTCATGGAGAGAGCATAATTAACCTTTTAGAAGTTTTTAAGAATGATCAAATTGTTATTCATTTTTGCAAATGAGAAAAGAGATCTTTCTCTGCTAGGAAAATGCCAGTGCAGATTTCAAGGTCACTTGATGATTTCCTTTGACTGAAAAAATAGAAATTGGAAAACAAACAAACAAAAAGAACACATAAAATACGAAGATTGAAAAATATCATCATAAAATCATGCATCATTTGGGATGTGAAATGAACAAATGTTTTGTAACATGATATACTTCAGCTACAATTTACAGTGTGTTCACATTAGCCTGCACAGGTCATTATGATTTCCATAGTTATTGTAAATAAGGATATTGGCATAAGCAGCTGTCTTTTATGTTGCTGATATTATATATATATACATACATATATGTATTAATTCTTAAAGAGAAAATGGACCATCGTAAGTTAAGTGACTTGGTTTTCAAGATGTGTGGCAAAATATTTTCAAATGCTGCAGATTCCTAGGATGATCGTATTAGCACAGAGTAGGAGTACTTAACCCGTTTTTCCTGTAAATCAGAAATAAATATTCCTTAAGTCACTTTAACCATTAACACAAACTAACAAACAAACAAAACAGATAATAACAGAAAGTCACAGAATCATAGAATCACAGAAAATCCTTAATTGGAAGGGATACCAACAGGATCATCAAGGATCATCAAGGATCATCAAGTCCAACTCCTGGCTCCACAAAGAACCACTCAAAACCCAGACCTTGTGTCTAAGAGCATTGTTCAAATGCTTCTTGAACTCCAGCAGCCTCAATGCTGTGACTACTGCCCTGGGTACCCTGTCCCAGTGCCCAACCACCTCTGGGTGCAGAACCTTTCCCTAACCCCCAGCCTGACCCTCCCCTGTCCCAGCTCCATGCCATTCCCTCGGGTCCTGTCACTGTCCCCAGAGAGCAGAGCTCAGCACCTGCCTCTGTGCTTCCCTCGTGAGGGAGCTGAAGGCCGCCATGAGGCCTCCCCTCAGCCTGCTCTGCTCGGGGCTGAGCAAACCAAGGGACCTCAGCCACTTCTTTTACGTCTTCCTCTCTAGACCCTTCACCAGCTTCATAGCCCTCCTTTGAACATTCTCTAACAGCTTTATATCTTGTTTGTTTGTTTGTTTGTTTTTTGTTTGTTTTAATGTTGTGTCCAAACATGCACAGAGTGCTCGAGGTGCGACACAGAGCAAAGCGGGACAGCCCCTTCTCCCGACCAGCTGACAGTGTTGGGACTGATGCAGCCCAGAGTATAGTTAGCCCTTTTGGCTGCCAGGGCATGTTGATGGCTCATGGTCAACTTGCTGTCAACCAGAACCCCCAGATGCCTTTTCCTGCGGCTACTCACCAGACTCTTGTCTCCCAGTCTGTATGTGGAGCCAGGGCTGAACCATCCCTGGTGCCGAATCCAGCACTTGCTCTTATTACACTTTGTGCTGCTGGGGATTGCCCACCGCCACAATTTGTCAAGATCTCTTTGTCTCTTTGTTTTTTGATGGAAAAACAAAACCCTCAGATTTTCTGTTATTGACCTAACAAAAGCTTTCATTAAATGTAGACTAATATATCCATGCTTCAGTTTCTGTTTGACTAAGTTTCACTCTTCTAATTGCAAAAGTATAACATCTTTCCTCCTTCTGTTGTTTGATGCATACATATAACTTCTAGAGCAATGAGAAGAACAGAGAATCACCTGGAAAAAAAATAAATATCTAGATTCTAGTGTTACATAGAGGCAACATTACCAGGGGTGGCGCCCCACTAGACCTTCTCTTCACAAACAGAGGAGGACTGGTGGAGGATGTGGTTGTTGGAAGCTGTCTTGGGCAGAGTGACCACGAAATGGTGGAGTTCTCTATTCTTGGCAAGGCCAGGAAGGGGACCAGTAAAACCGCTGTATTGGACTTCCGGAGGGCTGACTTTGAGCTGCCGAGGACACTGGTTGGTTAAGTCCCTTGGGAGGAGATTCTGAAGGGCAGAGGAGTCCAGGAAGGCTGGGAGCTCTTCAAGAGGGAAATCTTAATGGCGCAGGAGAGGTCTGTCCCCACGTGCCCAAAGATGAGCCGGCATGGAAGAAGACTGGCCTGGCTCAACAGAGAGTTGCAGCTTGAGCTTAGGAGAAAAAAGAGGGTTTATAATCTTTGGAAAAAAGGGTGGGCCACTAAGGAGGACTATAAGGAGGTAATGAGGCTGTGCAGGGACAAAATTAGAAAGGCTAAAGCTCATCTGGAGCTCAATCTGGCTACTGCCCTTAAAGACAACAAAAAATCTTTTTACAAATACATCAGTGCAAAATGGAGGACTAAGGAGAATCTCCATCCTTTACTGGATGCCGGGGGAAACCTTGTTACAAAAGATGAGGAAAAGGAGGAGGTGCTTAATGCCTTCTTTGCCTCAGTCTTTAGCGGCAATACCGGTTGTTCTCTGGATACCCAGTACCCTGAACTGGTGGAAGGGGATGGGGAGCAGGATGTGGCCCTCACTATCCACGAAGAACTGGTTGGTGACCTGCTACAGCACTTGAATGTGTGCAAGTCGATGGGGCCGGATGGGATCCACCCGAGGGTACTGAGAGAACTGGCAGAGGAGCTGGCCAAGCTGCTTACCATCATTTATCAACAGTCCTGGCTATCGGGGGAGGTCCCAGGTGACTGGTGGCTAGCGAATGTGACGCCCATCTACAAGAAGGGCCGGAGGGCAGACCCGGGAAACTACAGGCCTGTCAGTTTGACCACAGTACCTGGGAAGCTCATGGAGCAGATTATCTTGAGAGTCATCACACAGCACTTGCAGGTCAAGCAGGTGATCAGGCCCAGTCAGCATGGGTTTATGAAAGGCAGGTCCTGCTTGACGAACCTGATCTCCTTCTATGACAAAGTGACGCACTTGGTGGATGAAGGAAAGGCTGTGGATGTGGTCTACCGTGACTTCAGCAAGGCTTTTGACACTGTTTCCCACAGCATTCTCCTCAAGAAACTGACTGCTCTTGGCTTGGACTGGCATACGCTTCATTGGGTTAGAAACTGGCTGGATAGCCGGGCCCAAAGAGTCATGGTAAATGGAGTCAAAACCAGTTGGAGTCTGGTTACTAGTGGCATTCCCCAGGGCTCGGTGCTGGGGCCGGTCCTCTTCAATATCTTCATTGATGATCTGGATGAGGGCATTGAGTGCACCCTCAGTAAGTCAGGTGCGTGTGTCGATCTGCTTGAGGGTAGGAAGGCTCTTCAGGAGGATCTGGAAAGGCTGGACCGATGGACTGAGGTCAACTGTATGAAGTTCAACAAGGCCAAGTGCCGGGTCCTGCACCTGAGGTGCCTTAACCCCAAGCAGAGCTACAGGCTGGGAGAGGAGTGGTTGGAAAGCTGCCTGGCGGAGAAGGACCTGGGAGTATTGGTTGATAGTCAGCTGAATATGAGCCAGAAGTGTGCTCAGGTTGCCAAGAAGGCCAACGGCATCCTGGCTCACATAAGAAGCAGTATGGCCAACAGAGCTAGGGAAGTGATCGTCCCCCTGCACTCGGCTCTGGTGAGGCCGCACCTCGAGTACTGTGTTCAGTTTTGGGCCCCTCACTACAAAAAGGACATCGAAGTGCTCGAGTGAGTCCAGAGAAGGGCAACGAAGCTGGTGAGGGGTCTGGAGAACAAGTCCTACGAGGAGCGGCTGAGGGAGCTGGGCTTGTTCAGCCTGGAGAAAAGGAGGCTCAGGGGCGACCTTATTGTTCTCTACAGGTACCTTAAAGGAGGCTGTAGCGAGGTGGGGGTTGGTGTGTTCTCCCACGTGCCTGCTGACAGGACGAGGGGGAATGGGCTTAAGTTGCGCCAGGGGTGTTTTAGGTTGGATGTTAGGAGGAACTTCTTTACCAAAAGGGTTGTTAGACATTGGAGCAGGCTGCCCAGGGAAGTGGTAGAGTCACCATCCCTGGAGGTCTTTAAAAGACGTTTAGATGTAGAGCTTAGGGATATGGTTTAGTGGGGACTGTTAGCGTTAGGTCAGAGGTTGGACTCGATGATCTTGAGGTCTCTTCCAAAATAGAAATTCTGTGATTCTGTAACATGGCAATGAGCAACCACAAACAAGACTGTCAATACATCCATTTTTCCTATCTAAGTTGTAGGTTTTATGATGCTCCCTTAGTACCAGTGTTTTGGAACACACTTCTTTGTCCAACCCTTCATGGTGTTGCTGATCTCTACTTACATTATCCTTCTTTTCCTTTTTATCTGCTCTCTTGCACTCTCACTCTTTCCTGACATGACATTAGACTTTTCAGACCTGAGTACCACACAGTATGATCAAAGTCATTGCAGTGCTTCACATCCTCTTCTCTGGTGCAGTGGCTCTTAGTGAATACCAGCAACTCTAGCCGCTGGAGTTTTGCTGCTACAATAGCTAGATAAACTACAGATTGCAAGAGTGCCTTCTGTAGGTGGGTTCCTAGCCCTTATTCTGTAGCTTATTGCCGTAGGATGTGCTCTCTGCCTCTGTTATTTTTTCCTGGATGGAAATAAATGTTATAATTGTGGAAATTTTTGACACACTGTTTTAATAACAGCCTTGTAAATAAATTTACTGCTTAACGAAATCAGCTTAGGGAATGAGGGATCACAGACTTTGCAATGAGACTTTAAAGAACACTTTCCGTTAGCTCACAAAGATTATCTTATCTTGTTTTGCTTGAAGTAAATCCTTACTATTACAGTACATGAGGGAAAGACTGTTTTGGCTTCCTAAAAAACACATATGAGGATAAGGCATTCTTGGCATGTTTTTTGTTTATGTTACCCACTCCTTATCATTATTTTTTTCCCCTCTCCTAAGTGCTTTTGTCTTTTTGATTTAGGCAGGATGAATGGCAAGCTGATATCCTTGGTAAAGCTCAAAAAAGTGCTGACACTGTGGCTGTCTTGAGCTACTTCTTAATTCTTGAAATATATTTAGGTAGGGCAGGATAAAGAAGTCATAAATAACTATTTCTCTTTCTCTCTCTCTCTCTTTTTCCTTTTTTTTTTTTTTTTTTTTTGGCATTGTAGTTACTGTGCTATTGACTTTATTAATAAAGAATGCAGAGGGTTAGGCTATGAAAAGCTGCTTTTTCAAATCTCAGTAATCTAAAATTCATAGCTGCACTCCTCACCCAAATGAATGGAAAAGCTCTATATGATTTATCTTAAAACATTCATGTTTTCTGTTCCAGTTAGGCACAACCTCCCTTCTCAGAAAACAACACAAGTCTCCCCACTTATGTACCACAACCCCCTGTTAGTAGATGGAAATCATAATGCTCCACCACAGGAATGTGAGTAGCTTTTCAGTTGGAGTGCAAGCTAGTCCCTAAAAGGAGAATACTTCTGATGGGACTCTAGAAGGTTCTCCAGGTAAATCTTTTTATTGCTATGAATTATTCATACTCATATAATGGGTACCAGCAAACAGAAAGACTTTCATCAATAACACTGCCAGACAGCTAAATGTTCATGTATACATTTTAGCCTAAAACTCATACAGTTTTACCAAATGTGTCTGTCTTATCAGTTTCAAAAAAGTAATAATGAGCTAGCTTATATCTTCAAACTTGCAGCAGGTCTTTTGGTTTTTCATTCCAGAAAACTTATTTAGTTTTTACAATATGAAAATTATAGACACAGTGACATTTAAACCTTTGCTTTTCATAGCATTTCACACTTACACCATTTTAAAAGACAGCTATTAACATTTACAAAAATCTTTCAGAGACCAAATGTTCTAACATGCAGAATTCCAATTATACTGTGTAAGAGGGTTATCGACTATTCTTCTACAAGAATACTTTGAAGTGCTTGGTATTAAACCAAGAGCTAAAATGTCAGTTGCACATAGACAATAAATTAAGGTTTATAAAACCATGTAAGATTTATTTAATATTACAATTTTGACCTTTAGACTGCCTTAACCATAGCTTGCTTAAGTTTTCCTCTCTTGCCTTCCTTCTTTATCTGCCTAATCTTACTTGAATGTTAAACAAAGGTTGTGATGTCAGTTATGCAAAGTAATATAAACCATTCATACTATTAGTACTTTCTTCCAAATGTTGTAACACAGTCACATAAACCATGTTTAATTTTTCGGCAGAGATGTTTTCTGAATTGCCCAGGGAGTTCAATGAGCAGCATTTGTAGGGTTGCCAAGCCACAGCTGTTTAATTTTCAGGTTTTCATTACAAATATCCCAAACTTTCAATGAAATGCAAAACTAAAAACACAAACGCAAGCAATCTCTCATAACCTACCAACAGACCCTGAGAGTAAAAGCAGCCAATTCAAAAGAGAAGTGGAAATAACAGAAGAGGATTTTTGTGTTGAAGGAAGAAAACAATGCTTGCTGCAAACAGATCTAAGTGAATGTCATTTTAAAACACATTTCAGCTCAGTTCACAGTACATAAAACATTATCCTGGAAAATAAGGGATGAATTAAGCATTTTTGTGGGATTCACACCAAGGAGACTTCCTCTCTCCAGATAAAGAAGCTCCTGCCGGAAGCTAAGTAGCTAACCTAGTTTTTCCATCTCTTATTTCAGAGGTATTATTGATTAGTAACGACCAGAAAAGCCAGGAAAGCAATCAGGTGTGGAAATAAATGCTGAAGAATCTACAGATAATGTCTGCACTTACCACTGAGGAAACATGTACTAAAAGGTATAGCAATACCTTTTAGAATACCCAAGAAAACTGAGGAATGTTCAGAGACTGCATGTGGAAGATAGAAACTTAGCTTAATGATGCTATTTCCTTGAAGAACAAGGTAAGTGGTGCTGAAGAGAGTTCATAGAGGAAAACATGCTAGGCTTGCAGATGTCATGAAGGAAATGGAAGAAGCAAATGTAGAAAACTGCATTGAAACTCCTCTCTAAATAATATTCTGCCATGAGCTGAGCTGTGAGACCCAGATGACTGCAAGGGCACAAAAATTGCCAGTGCAGAGTCACCACATAGGAGCTTTCCCTAGACACTTTTCCTCAGATGTCTCAACTACAGAGATAAGGTTAAAATGTTGAGATTGACTGGACAAAGATCAGAAATTAAATTCAACTCCATGTTCATTTCATTCAATCCAGGCTGTAGTTTAAAGATCCAAAGAGGTCACTGTTATTTTCTGAAATTTGAAGAAAGTCCTCAGAGATCAAAATGTTCACTATGTCACAGCATGTTCCTTTTTCTGAAGTTGAGAGGTGAGCTCCAATAAATGGGAACACTCCATTTTCTAACTTTACCTGAAAGCAGCTTAAAATTTCAGCTTTGCCAAAGCCACAAAATTATTTCTTCCAGCTCACCTTGAGAGCAAGGATTTCAAAACATCTTGTTTTTTGTTTAATTTCACTACAGTCAAATATCTGAATAATTATGCAGAAAAAGATAATGCTATTACAAGATAATGTATTTTTCATGTGGTGTGGATGACAACACTGAAAATATAAAGTAGGTATATTTGTTTGTTTGTTTGTTTGT
This sequence comes from Anas acuta, assembly GCF_963932015.1. Classification (NCBI taxonomy): domain Eukaryota; kingdom Metazoa; phylum Chordata; class Aves; order Anseriformes; family Anatidae; genus Anas; species Anas acuta. Next base: position 58,464,556 of record NC_089017.1, on the reverse strand, counting down.
TTGTTTTCTGATAGCAAGCCTTGGTGAAGGTATACATGACTGATAACTATTTTGCTTCCTTAATATCAACACCAAAAAAGCCCCATGTCAAATTCTTAGCTGTAATTTGATCTGGAGACTGCTCAGCTCATCCAATTGTGCAGCCCCACAAATCATATACTGAATCCACCTTTTCTGACACTTTCCAGCTTCTCAAATTATTTCTCTCTCTCTCTCTCTCTCTCTCTTTTTTTTTTTTTTCTTTTTTAACCTTCTTCTCCTCTTTTGTGGTTACCCAAGAAACAGTGTTTCTGGGAAGAGCTCAGACATCACAGGAGAGTGTTGCATTGCCTTCTCCCATAAATCTTCACTTGGCCCACACAAGTCTCTGTTTTAATTCACATTCTCAAAGTTCGTTCTGCCTTTCAGCAGTTTCCAGCATCCAGAAGGGCCCCTTTCCTTTCCATTCCTCTATAATCCCCAGCAATTTCATTGTTCTGTTAACAGACAGATAAATAACTGTACTGAAATGGCAAATCTTAAATCACTGCACAGGTTGAGGATTTTTTTTCAGTACAGCTGAAGATTTTCCTTTAATGTTGCTTTCAGGCAACACTCCCTCAAGATTTTTATCTCTCTCAATGCATAGCACAAAACATAGACTCCTGCTATACAAGTTTGTCATAATACGAGATGCAGAATTCCTGATGTCATGTAAAGGAAAATTAAAAGTCAGATCATAATAGTTTGAATGAAATGAGTTTTCTGTGAAGAGTCATTTCATGCAGTCTAGCACTAAAATTGGTAGCAATTATTCTAAGGGTCAAGGTTCCAGAGAACAGTCATCTCAAAACAATACAATGGGCAACTTTTCCCAGAACAGTGTAACACCCAGCAGAGAGGCAATATTAGGGAGCTGCAGGAGAGGCAAGAAAGTGAAAAGGTTTATGTTATTGATTGCAGAAAAGAGGAGCCTTCAGTCACATATCAAATCAATCAACCACTCTATTTTGGTCTAGTACATTATTTGTTCACTACTTTTAGTAGTGCCTTTATTTGTATGCAGTATGATGAGCTTTGCAGACTTCTTGAAAAGTCCACAACATTAAATCTGGATACCTAACAGTTAAGTCTTTACTTTTTACTTTTTGTTTTTTTTTTTTTGTTTTCCTTTTATGTTTCCTCTCTATCTTCTCCTCCCTCCTCTTCCCCTGCCCCTGACCAGTGCTATATAAATGGGGTGAGGGCACTCAATCAACTTTATTGAGCCACAGCAGTTTCCATACCTCTCAAGTGTCTAGATTTTATTGGAAAGTCCACCACTTACAGGAATTTGAATTATGGGCTACGTGGTGTTTTCATGTTTTGTTCCAATCTTTACTCTGTGACCACTGAAGTTGCAAGCAGGCATCTGTAAAGAAATGCAGACAGATTCTTGTAAGTTAAATTTACTGCACTGACTCAAATACCGTGCAAATATTTGCTGCCACCTGGAACCAATATTGATTTAAAGAAGAAGAAGAAAAAAAAAAAAAGAGAGAAAGAAAACAATAAGCTAATCAATATAATTTATATATTCAACATCACCACTTCCAGCTTTTCTTAGTGTATATTGGGCTTGTGAAGGCTCTACGGTGCATTCTGGAATGGTGTAAGTATAAGGCCAAATTCATTAGAATTGGGATATATATACACTGCAACACTAAATAAGATAATGATTAATGGTACTGAAAATTGTGGGATAAAAGAACTTGAGGTTTTTACTGTCATTTAATATGTATGGTTATTACATGAATTTTAAAGTCTTCTCTCATTCACCCTAGTATGTTTAGCTGCATACTGAGCTAAATAAATAAGTGAAAGAAACCATTTTCATGTGGGACATAATAACTTTCCATTCACTATGTGGTGCATTGTTAAACATTAAAGAACAGCTCTGTTTCCTGGATGTTAATGAGGATGTTGTTTGATTTAAATGGCACTACCGCCAAAGATCCTTACGATAACCATATGCTTTAGACTTTCCTCATATAAATCCTAGGACTGGAAGTCACCAGTAGAACTCCCTATGTCTTTTCAAACTGCATTTGTAATAGCAGTACATCCTTGATTGCAAATTTAAGTTGTAAATTGGATTGTAATTCATGAACATTAATTTTTGGCACCATCTGATAGCATTTTCTTTCAGTGCTATGAAAAAGAAGGCAGCTAAAAGGACAGAATGAAGATAGAATGAAGAAAGTGGATTCAGCCAAAGGCATTTTGTGTAGATGGAAGCTTCTCTTAATTAGTGTGGTATGTAAAGAGCAGGATACAGGTAACTGATATTATTTTGGTTGTTAGAGCCCTATTTTCTTATCCTGTACATGTGAATTGCACCTGCTGTGCAAGTGCAATTGAGGTGGTTGCATATATGAATGAAATGAGCAGTTGAAGCAAGTGTGCTCATATTTTGAGTACAAATTTTGTTTTTATATCTTTAAATCTCTAGACCACCAGCTGTCTGTCAGAACTGCTCCTTCCATCATCTACTTTGATCAGATAAAAAAATGAAACTGTGTGGCACAACAATACATAAGAGTTTGGAGCTAATCTCTGGATCATTAATGAATACTCTCTCTCTTTAATGTCAGGCCTCCAGCCCTAGCACGCAAGATGAAGAACATTTCATTTAAAGAAATTGTGGGGTAGGGGTAGTCAGAGAAAATATAACCATGCTTCAACTATTCCTTAGGGCTACCTGGGAGCCATGACCTGAATGAGTGTCATATTATCTGGCCTCGAGAATCTTTCCTCTTTTAAGTGATCTGTGTACCACATGCAATGCAGACACCCACTCAGCCATTTGTAACAAACGCTGTCATACAGCACTCATGTTATTCTAATAGTGAAATAGAAAATATGTTCCAACCATGAAAGTAATTAATATCAAAGAGAGATTTAAGATACTGAACAATTCAGAGTGTGCATATACCACTTTTCATCTACTGCTATATAGCACGATTGCCCTCAGATGAAGTGTTCCATCCTGCAGTAAGTGGAACTGAAGCCACAAAGTTGTCCCTTTCAAGATCACTGTACGTCCTTGTAAAATGTGCACTGTATTTCATCATATCACCAGAACTGGACTGCTTTTAGAAGAGATGGCCACCTGCTACATCTGATGGACCCTCCAGAAGAGTCTGAAGAGAGTTTGTTGAGAAGGGGATGCAAAGCCAAGCATACACTTGGGACATTAGTGTTGGGAGGACATGGAGATGAACTCTAAAATAAAGTACAAAGATGAGGTGCAGGAAATGTGGAGAATGGACAGGAAAGTTCAGGGTGTAGAGCTGTTAAGGACATGCAGTAGTAGTAGTGCCTCTGAGAACACGGCCAAGAAATGTTAAAGGTAAAGGAATAAGGTAAATACAGAGGGTAGAGACCATGTAGCTGGTCAAGTAGCTTTGGTACAGCAGGAAGGATTAATACAGTGAAGCATGGGAGTAAACGTAGAGGGTAAGGAATCAAACACAGAGGAAAAAGAGGAGGAAGGAATTTTCCTCCAGGACATAGGATAGGATAGAATAATGCTGTTCCTAACAACCATGTCATGGGACCACACTCCTGAGTGGCTTTTGAGTACTAAATAGGCTTTCATATACAGTCTGTTATTTAAATAGGAAAAAAAAATCTGAAAATAAATGAAAAAGAACAGTGAAACTTTCACTAAGCAGACACCTGCTGTAGCAGCTGAGCTAGGAGTCAGCTCTCTCATGGTTGTGACAAGGGTTTTCACTGTGCTTAGCTTGGAATTATGCCAGGCACGGACCATGCAGCCCTACTTTCATAGAGAAACCAAAGAGATTTTAATGATTATGAATGACTAGAAGATCAGGTTTCTACCCAACACAAATGACATTGTAATAACAGGTATGAGAGGATGATAAAAGCTGAACATCAGATTTTTTTTTTTTTTAATACAATAAGGTGTGTGGTTTCTTTAGGACTTTTTGTCCTCTGCATTTTTTTGATAGGTGTAAAAAATAAAAATAAAAAATAAAAATAAAAAGAAAAAAAAAGTGGATTGAAAGTTAACTGCTAGTAATCAGAAATAAAACCACAATGCAATCTCCTGCTTGTCTGTCTTCATTCTAAAGTAATTTATCTAAAAATGCATCACTTTGTACATACGGTAAGCTGGGATGAGTTCATTCGAGTGTTTTTCAAGTACACTGTAATTGTACATTTCTCTGCTGTAAAAGGCCAACAGAAAATTGGACACAGTATACAAAAGAGATTTTTTTTTCCTTTTTATTTTTTATATTTTAACCCACTTTCAGGACTAGATGCTGCATAAACAAGATAAAGTGGAGTGAAAATCACTTAACATCAGATTTGTGCATTCTGCTTCAGAAGCAGCTTTTTCAACTCATGTTTGTATTTATAGAACCACTGTTGCACCAGACCCTTTAGTGAGCTGTAACTGAGAGCAGATTCAAGGGGAACATCAAGTACTTTTAAAAAATTCAACCCAGGAACCAAAAGTATTTGATTTTTTTATTGGCAGAGTGTGGTTGTTGTAAAGAGAAATGAAATACAGTGACTCGTCATTGTTGAGTGTAATTGTAGATGCATCTAGCTTAAACTGGGTTCAGATAAATCTTGGAGTATGTTATGCATTACAATCAATTTCAGGTCAGATAAATGCATGTGCGCATGCATACATTTGTGATTTCACGATATTTAACATTTTTCCTGTATATTTTTTCCTCTTTGAAAGAATGCTTTTTATTTTTAGCAGGCACACTGAAATTCTTGTACTGCTAAGTATCTTTTTTTTTACAAACAGGTTATTTCTGGAGGATTTTTCTATTTTGCATGCACACAGATAAATACCATCAAAATAATACCCACATATACCTCCTTTCTAACTGGAAGAATATAATTTTGTATAAATCATCTAATTTTTAAGTGCTGGGCTATACAACAAGATACTTTAGGCTATGCAAAACACTGGACCGGAGCTACATTTAGTCATGGTGTGGCAAATCCACTTATGAGTCCTCTGAGACAAGCTGGTGGGCTAGAATAACAGCTCCATTATTTAGAGTTTCATGTCTATCACCCTCCTTATTAGCATAGTTTTGAGGTTAAACAGTGGTGTTAGATTTCAGTGTGCATCCTCCTACTAACTTTTTATCAAATTACTTTGCAATGTTTATTTAGATGGCTATCACTTAGATCAAGCATGTCAAATCCTAAAAATGTAACTTTTTCAGTAACAAGAAAATTTTTAGTGAATTTATTTACCATCTAACTTCAACACGGAAATGGAATCACCTCAGAAACAGGAGGTTTTGAAAGTGTTTTTACAGGAATGATACACTGAACTTAATAAACAGAGAACTGTGTAAAGCGTTTCAGTGGTTTCAGTGGATTTTGGATCAAGACTAAGGTCTCATCTTTGAAAAGTACTTAAATTCTTGAGTACATCTGTGCCTCTTCAACAAAAAGCATTTAAGTACATAGGCCAGCGACTCTTGGTTCATGAAGGTTAAGTAGTCTTGTAGATGATTTTCTGATCAAATATTTAATGTTGACAAAAATATCAAGCTTTATGTATCACAAATACAAATGTCACCATTTGTATAGCCTGCTGTACATCATAGAATGGTTTAGGTTGGAAGGGACTTTAAAGTGCATCTAATTTCAAGCCTCCTGCATAGACAGGGAGTCCTTTCAATAGACCAGGTTGCTCAATACATGTATGCTAGAACAAATGAATTGATAGAATAAAACATATATATATGTTTTCCCCTGAGTTTAAGAGAACATTTTGCTTCAAAGCTGGTTTGCTTTCATCAGATCTATTCAGATCATTAACACGTCATAGAAATATTAGTGTACTGGCTGTCACTCTCTAGTTCATAAGCAATGCATGTCACACCTTACTCTCCTCACAGAGCTCAGGGTTTATTGGTTGGTTGGTTGGTTGTTGTTGGTTTTTGTAATGACTTCAGGACTGGTTCTACCCAACCAATTGGTATGTTAATATTTGAAAGTTAGAAAACAAACAAACAAACAAACAAACAAAAAACAAGCAGCAAACAAATGTAAATCTTGTGATACATCAAGTCTTGTATTTTGGCTTCACTAACATTAACCTTTGACTACCCACTTGTTATATGCACATGATGTGAGACCTGGTGTAGGTGTGCATATGTGTGGAACAGGACAGTAGCTCATAAGTCTAGCATAACTGCAAGTAATGACTGCAACCTTAAATTATGAAATGCAAACAGTGCTCAGTATCTGTATAAATGCTATAAATGACAAGCATATCTCTCTGAGAGATGCACATTTTCATAGACAGCTTGCAACTACCAGGACCAATATCTGCTCAGAAGCTGAAGGCAGAAGCTCAGGCAGAAGCTGAAGGCAAGAAATTTTCTTTGTCAAGATGGCACAGCTCTTTCTTTCCCCTCCACCTCTGATTTTTGCTCATGTCTGCCAACAAATGACTTAGGAAAACCTTGAACTGAGCTAATTTAGTTCATTCCTGTGTGTAATTCAAACTGAACTACAGCTGAACTGTATTTGATATTCCCATGGTTTGTGTGTGAAGCTACAAACAAGGGGAAATTGCAGATCAGAATGAAGCTCCTGTCAGCTGTCACTTCCCACTGATATATTTTACTGTAATTATTACTTTTTGAAAACTGGCATACGTTGTAAATTATAAGGTTATTTAAGTTCTGATGTACTACATTCCTGCTCTGAAGTTTTTGGAAAAAAATATTTCTTTTTATGTGTTTACACTGGAGATCAAATCTGCCAGAGACACACTATCCTATGTTTTAAAGTGATGTGAGATTTAAATATATGTATTTCAGCTTCTCTCTTTGGCATCTCTGCCTTTTTTTTTTTTTTTTTTTTTTTTTTTTTTTTGAGGCAATACATATAAAGAAGCTCTCTTCAACACTAATCTGATGTTTTTGTAAAATAGATTACATCACATCCAGAATATATAATGATGCATCTGTTTAACATGCAGCCTTACCAGAAGTACAAATTTGATATGTTACACTTCTCTAACCTTATGTTTTCAGTACAACACTATGCCTTTTTAGCACTGACTAGGAAATCAGATTGAATATGTCTGGGAATACAGTTTCACATTGTGCATAATCCTGGTTCTGCAACTGAAGAAAATCAATGAGGGTGAAGCATTGATCTCCTTGCAGAGTGCAAATGCAGTTAGCTGTGAAACACACTGCTGGGAATTTTGTTATTCAAGTCATTCGATCGCTCATCGTGTTTGCTAACCAAGTTTTTATCATGCAGAACCTCACTAGCCTAAGCTTAGCTTCAGTTATGTATATAGCAAAAAAAAAGATCCCTTCTGGAAGAAGAAAAAGGCTTTGCATATTCACAATTCTTCTACTATGTATATGTTTGCTCAAGGCTAAACAGAAATGCCTTTTCTTCAATGACATTTCACAATGTCACCAAATATATGAAAGTCTCAGAGAAGTATGTGTGACTATGAATCACTCCAGGAAAATATTTTCTTCTGTTATGATGAATTTTGTTTTAGTCTGTATAGGTTTGTCAATTTATTTATTTATTTATTTATTTATTCTTAAAGAAGGAAATGTGGTGAAGTGTTTCTTGATGATATTCATACACATAGATACCTTCATAATTGCATGTATAACAAATGCCTGCACATATAAACACACTCCTTAGAGAGATATAGTTGTATTTAGTTATATAACAGCTGTATTTCATTCTTGTTCATAAAAATATTTTTATAACTTACAGCCTTCCAACTGCAGAAAATAAATCAAGAATTTTAAAAGTCACTGCAGATGATTCACTTAATGCTGCTATAACATTTTTTTTTCTTTAATTAAAATCTATATACTTTCATCTGGAATGAAATTCAGTTAAATAATTTGTACAGAAAAATGCAAGAGAACTGATATATTCTGTAATAAACAGTAGCTAGTATCTGACAATAGACAGAACCCTGACCTGCTGTAGTACTCTGATGTTATTTAATGTACTGACACTGAGTTAAGATTTTTCACAGTATTGCCATTGTACAAATATATGTAGCTGAACCACGTGGCATTTGTATTAAGACATAACACTCACAGATCAACATTTAGCTGCTGCTATATAAAGTAGTTCCTCAGAATATTAACAAGATTAAGATAATGAATTCTGCATACTAATAGCAGACAGCAGCTCTAGTGGTTGAAAGGAAAAAAAAAAAAAGCTCTGGTTTTATTGTTTCTTGAGTGCTCAAAATTTAGAGGGAGGAAATATTAACTAAAATTTTGTGGGAAGTACAGAAAGGGGATGCTGCAGAAAATTGTTATCTAAGAGACTAATGTATATTATTCTTTATATTTATTTATCATGACCATATACTTGATAGAATTATAGTGGAAAAACAAACAAACAAACAACAACAAAAACAATAGGAGAGCTTCAAAAGAAGTGTTTCCTCTGGACATTCAGTGCTATGCCAGCAACTATTCTTAAAAAGACAACAAAGCTTTTTGAAATATTGAAGCGAAGAGCTGCTTTATATCACTAAAAGCATCATGCAGAACTCAACTGGTAGCAAACCATTCAATACTAATTTAGCAGCAATATAAAATTAATAGCTGAGCTTTTCATCTGCCTGTTATACTGGATTAAATACACTCATTTTTAAATGTGAATATTTGAGAAATTTTGATACTGCATAATGAGATACTTTATCACAATGAAGTGCAAATATAATATCTCTCACTGAATTCAAAGCACATACTACAAAACATAAAATGTTACAATATGTATGAATTTCAAGGTGAAAAATGAATTTAAAAATCCTTAAAAGCAACTAAATTAAATTCATGGTCCCTTTTATGCTCCCTGATTTAATTGTGTGTGTGTAGTCATTCAAAATTTGACCTCACAAAATTCACCATGAGACCTTCTCAAATAGTACAGTAACAGATAGCCTAAGCTGATGTTGACAGCTTGTTTTAAACAACATGTGTGAACAAACAAGTGAAGCATAAAACACCCAAACCTAGGCCTGACATCCACTCCCGTTTCTTGGGAGTGGATTCCACTTCCGTCTTCACATCCTTGAACTCGCAGCTGTGACTTCAAATAACAAGAAAACCATGAACTAATCTTTACATGGCAAAATTAAAGAACTCACCCTCTTTTTTATCCTGCCTTGGCTATTGCTGGTAGTGACCCAATTACTTCTCTTCCCTTTCCTTTCAACTTCTAAATTGTGATTTCAGTTTCTCCTTTTTCTTTATATTCATGGACATCATTGCAAGAACATGCTAGGTTTCCCATTGCAACATCTCTTAAATCCATTAAGTTTATTCCTATAAACAATATTCACATGTAGATTTACACTACCTTTCCCTGTAAATACTGCATTTCCAGAGAGGAGAATGTATGTGTCCTCATTCCTTGCATTTCACTCAGAATGAAAGATTTTAATAAAATAAAATAAAAATAGCTCAGTGTTTCAACTGCCTGGGTGTTAACATATCTCCACACGGGAGATCCTTATCCTTTTTTTACATTATAGAATCATAGACCCGTAGAATCATAGACATACAGAATGGTTTGGATTGGAAAGGACCTTAAGGATCATCTAACTCCAACACCTCCATAGTGCGCAGGGACTCTTCATACCAGTTGTCCAAAGCCCTGTCCAACCTAACCTTGAACACATAGGGATGGGGAAACCACAGCTTTTCTGGGCAACCTGGTAGAGTGCCTCACCACCCTTAGAGCAAAGAATTTCTTCCTTATCTACCAACTTTTAGTTTGAAGTCATTACTCCTTGTCCAATAGACTTGTCCACACTTTCAGATAAAAAGTCCTTCCAAAAGTAACAAGAATATTACTCTCTTATTCTACCTCCCATAATCTCACCCACTTCCTTTTTATTTATGCCTACTATTCTTCTTTAGAAACAAAGAGAATGCAACTACTTCCTGAGCTCTGAGAAGTGTGTTATAGTAACGGTCTTTTTTTTTTTTTTCCCCCTTGCCTTCCCAATACAGACTCATAGATAAAGCATGTTTCTCCAAAAACATAGGAAACATGGTTTACTTCTTTAAGAAATGTGAGTAACACTGACAATAAAGATACATCAAAATGAGATGAAAATAGATCTGTTATTGCTTTCTCTCAAGAGGGAAACCTCAAGACCCCCTCCAGCTGAAAATTTCCTGAGAAATACCTGGAGAGAAATATATAACATAGAAACTAAAATACAAACAGGAATTTTTAAAAATTACTATTTTTACATACTTTATTGAGGTTTCCAGAAGGATTGTCTCTGGTAATAGATAGTTTTTTTCACTAGACAATTCACAGAAATCCAGAGAGTGTTTCAAAGAAGGAGAAAGGGGGCTTCTATCTCTGAACAGCCTCCAAAGGAGCCTACCAGTTGTCACTGACTGTGGAGGGAGGCAGGGTGTGGACAGTCATCTCAATAATGTAAAGTTAGTCTTTCTAGTTACACTTTTTGTTTTACCCTTGTCAGCTCTGAAGCTAGAGTTCAAGTCTAAATATTTTCATTGGAAGTGCTTTGCTTTTCTGTTTTTTATCTGTATCACTTGATTCACCTCAAAACAACATAGGCTGATGAGCTAGTTTTGTTGAAAATAAATATGTAATAAGCCCAGCAGAAAACATATCACATTGATTTTCTCAACATCCATAATAGAGCTGGTTTAATTATTAATTGTGAATGATGACTTTTTTTCTTTTTTTTTTTTTTTTTTCCTGTATGTGGAACATTTAACTAATCCTGATTCCTGATATCTTTTATGCATCTGTGCTGAATAGTTTTTACAAACAAATATTAGCCCATGGCTTGTTTGCAAACTGCTGAGTGAAAGTGTTTGTTATTCATTGCAGATGACTGATAAGAGAGTTAACACTTTATTGATTTAGTTGTTTTGATAGTTTGTAAATTTTAAAGACACCACAGTTGGCTCTGGACTGTATGGGTTGTGGTTTGAGTTGTTAGGGGGAGAAGAAACATGGGTAACAAAAATAAACCAAACTTAAAAGTAAACATATCAAACATAGGATCATACTAGATCTGACTTTAAGAAAATGGTAAATAAACACAGAAAAATGTTTAAAATATAATATATATATTACAGGATTTTTAATGCACTACTCATTCAGCTAGTATACAGTTAATGCTATTTCCAGTAAAGATTTTCAAACAAATTTCTTACATTCACTTATTCACTGAAATACTAAAATCTTTTTTTTTTTTTTTTTTTTTTTTTTTTTTTTTAGAGAAACGGTGATTAATCAATTAATTACAACAAATGATTAATGCAAGTCACTTATACCAGTGAGATGAACATCCACCGTCTACATGTATATACAGGAACACAATGATCCCATACCATTCTCTATTAATTTTTAATTCTAGTATTTCATTGGTGTTTCATGTAATTTCACAGAATTATTCATGTAAATGAGAGTTTTCTCTCTGGACATGCTAATGAAACAAAAATTTAACCTGTATATGATCTTGCTAGGCAGCACTGAGAGCATAATTAGTTGTCAAAATTGTGAAAACGTAAACAAAAACAAATCCAAGGTTTTCTATCTCATATCATAAAGCATTTATTCACAAAAAGTAGAGAAATACAGAACCGTTCTTTGACTAGCTCTCTTTCTGTAAAAGGAATCAAGGAAAGGTTAATCAGAAACATTTACCAATAAGGGAGTGTTGTCCAAAGACTGAGACCTGACATCCACTTATTGCCTTTGGAAGAAGGCTACCAGGTTCAACCTCCTGACATCTCTAATTGCCAGACCTCAAGGAAAAAGTGTAAAGTATTCATAACATAGATCTTCCCAGTAGGTATACACAAGTTATATTTGCCTTAGGAATAAGAAAGTGCTGATAATCTTCAGTGACATCTTCAGCTATTTCCTTTTTGCAAGGCATAATAGACAGTTACCTCAATGAAAAGCTTTTGTGGAAAACAGTGATTCTGCAAGTTTCTGAAAAGAAATTGCAACATAATACCAATTCTGAGTTTCTGGGGCTCCAGGGAACAGGAACTCACAAGTAATAGGTTTCTTAGTATTAAATCCATAGACCCACAGGAATGAATGCAAGCACCATGCAGTGTTCATGTGAAACAATGTCATGCAGCTTTGGCATGCAACTCATTGTATGCTGGTGAATTGTTAATTGAACTTGACATGTTTATCTCATCGTTTTGTATTCTCCACAGCAAGTGATTGTTTACATTTCTAAAAACAAAGAATAAATAAATAAATAAATACATACATACATACATAACAGAGTATTTCCTTCTAAATAAAACCAGAGCTCTGTGGTGCACAGTGCCCTTGCTGGAACTCAGTCAATGTCACATACTTAATCTAGACTTGAACTTCATGACTGTGCAGTCACCTGTAGTAGATGCTTAGAGACATAACTGGATTACAGGTCTAAATCTTATATATTGGTAGTTTTTGAACCTTCAAGGTGTTACTGAAATGTAAATATACATCTTTGGGTGAACTCTCTGACACAGCAGCCTTCCTCAGCACACAGAGATTTGATCTGAGTCTGTGGTTCTTGCTGAGATATGCATTGCATCATTGTCTATTTTCAGCCTGTTACATTAATCAAAACCTATCCCATTTATTAAACTACTTCCTGCAGCTCAGGCATTTGAAATTCAGAGTGCCAGCAAGCAGCTGCCAGGCACCGTGAAGGAAAGAGGTGGGGTAGATTTGAGTAATGTACAAATTGAATTTCAAGTGACTGAGCAGCCTCTTTATCTCTTAGTGACACAACCAGTGACTGTAACAGTATTCTTAAAGGAAATGAAACCTGGAGCCACAGTTCAATCATTGGGTAGTTACTATAGCCCTTCCCAGCAGTCCTTCCGGAACTACTGATGAGTGTGACCTTTGCAAAAATGCACAAAGCCTTGATTTCTGCACGGTTAACCTTTACAAGCTGGAACCCTCCTGTGGAACCTAACCACAACAGAGAGATGTTTTGGAATAAAAACACACACACATATCTCATGAAAGAATAAATTAAACAAAACAAAAAAAAAAAAAAAAAAAAAAAAAGAGGATAAGGAAAAAAGAAAAAGAGAGAAAAAAGAAACCTTTGATATAGGCATTTTAATTTTATCCAAATATTCAATTAATTTAATCTTTATTTTGATAAGTGCTTTTCACACTCATGAGAGTGAGAAAAGAAGGAGAGGAGAGGAGAGGAGAGGAGAGGAGAGGAGAGGAGAGGAGAGGAGAGGAGAGGAGAGGAGAGGAGAGGAGAGGAGAGGAGAGGAGAGGAGAGGAGAGGAGAGGAGAGGAGAGGAGAGGAGAGGAGAGGAGAGGAGAGGAGAGGAGAGGAGAGGAGAGGAGAGGAGAGGAGAGGAGAGGAGAGGAGAGGAGAGGAGAGGAGAGGAGAGGAGAGGAGAGGAGAGGAGAGGAGAGGAGAGGAGAGGAGAGGAGAGGAGAGGAGAGGAGAGGAGAGGAGAGGAGAGGAGAGGAGAGTTGGTGGAACAGTGAATGTGGGGGCTCCATCAGTGCTCTTACCCGGTGCACTCATTACCTGTGAGAGATTTTAGGAATCCAGATTTACATATGAAAATAACCCATCATAAGAAATTTTAGGAGAGGATGAATTACCTTTCTGCTATCCTTAAACTTCAAAACTTGAACTCAGTCATTGGCATTATTTTCTTGAGCATTTCAGAGAGCATACTGCCTCAGACCAAGGGTGTCTACCTCTCACAGTCCTTCAAAGCTGGTTTAGAAAGCAAAACTTCAATATTTTTCTCAACAACATTCCAAATAATGCCAAACAGGTTATTGGTGAGCATTTCAGTCAATGCCACCAAAAAAAAAAAAAGGTAAAAAAGGGATGAAAATTGGTGGAATCTTGAGGATAGCTTACTCCTGCAGATTTCTTATTATCCTTGATGGCACCAATAGCTCTTTGGAAAGCTTTAGATATATCTTTGAACATGAAAGGCAAAGTAATGCTGATTCATATTTTATTTAGATTAGGTTGATTCGATTTTCTGGGTATGAATCTTTGTAGAAATTATCTTTGAGATAAGATCTTTGGAGAAAGTATTTTTCAAAAACAAATCTTTACCATCTAAACCGTGCATTCCTTGATCTGGTTGCATGCTTTTCATTTTGTTGTATAGAAATCTTCTGTCTCACATTTGCTGACCCAATGTCTGTCCTTGTCATGCTCGTAGTAGAAAATATCTATTTCCTTTCTTTCTTTCTTTCTTTCTTTCTTTCTTTCTTTCTTTCTTTCTTTCTTTCTTTCTTTCTTTCTTTCTTTCTTTCTTTCTTTCTTTCTTTCTTTCTTTCTTTCTTTCTTTCTTTCTTTCTTTCTTTTCTTGATGATTTCAGTCAAGCCAGGATATTGATTAAAGTATTTAATGTAGAATGAGGATGAGCAATATTGAAACATGAGAAGGATTAAATAACAGAAGACTATAACTACAAGGACACAAACTGGATAAATAACCACCTGGCAAAGTATTTTGTCTTTAATAGCAATTAGAAATTAAATCCTGGGAAGCCATGTACTTATAGTTGCAACTTTTGTCTCCCTGGACAGACCAAAAACATATCACAGCTTTTCACAGTGCATTCTCTAAAACTACATCTGTAAGATATGTGGGTGAAAACAGCTTCATTCTAGCCTTCAAAGTGAAGCCACATGCTTGGACCTCAGCAGGAAAGTGACTTTAATTCATTCTAGATGACCTTTTCATTGAAAAGAAAAACCCTGCCCTTAGGCTATTTAGAAAGGTTAGGTGTACCTTTTTCCTTTTACTATTATGAGGCATACATTTATTAGTGCTTTCCAGTGTTTTTTTTCACACCAACTGCAGTTAGCCTTTAGAAAAATCAAATAACTCCCACCCTCATCCCTACCCTTTTCCCTTTTGTAGATCATTAACTACTTCCAGACTCCTGCTTATTAGATCTGAGTGTAAAAAATTTCATTCAAAAAAAGAGGAAAAGGAAAAGGATCAACACTATAACTGATAACATGCAGCAAACAATAGCTCATTAAATAGCCTTCCTATTCTTTAAAACTTGTTTTGGTTGTTTAAAATAGTCAGCTTAGAGAAAAAATATTCTCTAGTGAAATAGTATTAAATAT
This sequence comes from Anas acuta, assembly GCF_963932015.1. Lineage (NCBI taxonomy): Eukaryota > Metazoa > Chordata > Aves > Anseriformes > Anatidae > Anas > Anas acuta. The sequence continues at coordinate 58,449,369 of NC_089017.1, read as the reverse complement.
GCTGCTTTTCATCTCTGCCAATGAGGATTTTGGTATGGATATATGGAGTTAGCACCCAGGGGACACTGTTAATTACCAACAGAGGAAATCATGTTCTGTATGCAGATTGCTGAAAAGTCTTTATTAACTGCTAAGAAATAGTTAATTTGTCATTAGTCAGAACACTGAACCAGAGGCTGCTGCCTATGAACCATTGATTAAAGTTTATGGTAGCAATAACCTCACTGAAAAACATTTGTTACCATACTTAATGACCAGATTTTAAGCCATTAATCTTCCTTTGCAGGTTAACCAACCAAAAGGCTGTTAGCTGTTTATTACAATCACTGTCACTGATATTAATATTCAGACTTTTTAAACACCAAACAAAAGCTTCTTAATGTAGCAACTTGTGCATTAATAGCACCAATTACAAAAGGAAGGGGCCTCCACTTCTAACATACATAGAACGATACTGCAAATAGAAAACTATATATATATATATATATATATATATATATTTTTTTTTTTTCCCAAATGTGGTCATAGGCTGCCATTAATCCTCTTCTTAACAGAAGCACAGAGAGATGGGGAGAGTCACAAGTGCATGGTAGGACTTCAGGTATCATAGGCAGCATTCCTCTTGACCGTACATATGGTGGCAGTATCATAACCACTGCTTTACTCATATTTGTAGTTATGAGGAGTTGAATTCACCCCCTCCCTTACCTATGATATGGAAGACAGACTTGTTCTCCCTGATAGGTTAGTCCTCACTTCCACAGGGAGCAGCAAATGGTCTATCTACCAGTGCAAACATGGAAGAAACTGAAACAAAACTGCTGTTTACTCCAGTGGTAAATTCTTAGTGAAGCCAATATCATCACAACCAAATAGAAACCAATACATCTGTCCTTTAGTCCTCCACTGAGGCAGCTGCTCTCCTTGTTCTTCTGTCACTGTGGAGTCCTGGTGTGCACTGGTATAGGCAAGCAGAAAGTACAGAACAAAATACTTGTGTGTATGTTCTCTTTAGATGAGTTTTCTACTTTTTTCATTTTAGTCTTGGAAAATAAAACAGATGATGTACTTGCTCTAAAACCAGTACAGTACTATTTCTCGCAGGAGTGGTTCTGAAATATGAATGTGTTCCAAATTGCTGCCTATGCCTTTAGAAATGTTTTGAGGTTAGTGTACAGCATGTGCTTCACTCTGGATATCTATAGTCATTGGGCAAGGGCCCAAAGTGAGAAGCAATGCTATTATTAGAAATTCTGTCTGATGGTTACAAAACATTGCAGGATCCTATTTGAGTTCAGGCTCCACCATGCAATGACCTATTACAAACAAAGTAGAAGGACCTTCAGTGGACAAGTGATAGTTTTTACTAAAACATTTTAGTTTAGCTGAACATACACAGTGTTTTATGCCTGCAAGCACATTAGTGGCAGTGGCTTGAGGTAAAGTACTGATAGCCTCAGCTGTGCCTAAGCACCTGCCAGCTTCCACTGAACTCAACTAATGCATCTTTACTATATACAGCACCTCTGGGATCTCTGTAATGAAGTGACCCATCTTTAATAATTCTGCAAATCACAGTAATACAATAACATTTGTGACCTAATCACTTAAGATAGTTATTCTTGAGTAGCAAAATAATAAAGAAGGAACACGTGGGGTGGTTAGATCAATAGTAACGGTAATGACACAAACTGTAGCAAACAATTCTGTTAGGAGAGCTGTGAGTACTCACAACCTAAGATGGCAGCTCTGAGGATTTCAGTCTCTTTCAGTCATTTGCCTTTCTGATGGTTATTTCATAATTGTTGAACTGGGGAATTTCATGTACATGTTAATTCTTCAAATATTCTTGGCCACATTCCATCCAATAAACAGTTTTTGTTATTATCTAAGTATTTAACTCATCCAAGTTCTCAACAATAACAGTGTAATGTCTGGATTCCACACTGATTTGGGAATAGCTGTTAGCTGAGGGAGTGAAATAAAATATTCTTTCAAATGTCTCATTTTTTGACTTTTTTTTTTTTTTTTTCTTTTTGAGGTCTGTATTATTTCAGAGAGAGATTGGTTCTTTATACACAACAATATATGTGTACTGAATTTCAGCAAACAAATGTCTTATGAGGTAAACCTCATTTAACAAAAGTGACTTTCCTGAAACCAGACATTTAGATTAAAATCATATCTTGGTTTAAAGTGTTTATTACTACAAGCTTCTGATTTTGTCCTATGGCTCATTAACAAAATAATACTTAAGCATATTTGACTTTCAGTAAGGAGCTCACACCTGACAATGATGAAATAGTGTTTTAAACCCAAATAATGTGAATGATAAGCATGGAAAATCCACTTTTGGGTTTTCCACATCATAGTGCATGGTGACTTTGCAACATGCAAATGTTGTGCTATTGATCCCTTAAAAAGTACTTTTTCCTTGGTGTGGGCACTGCTGTGGAAAGCAGACAAAGGCTGTATGAATGTATGATTTTCCTACACAAACCACACGATCAGATGAGCTGTCTTTTTAAGATGTAAGGAGGATCATACATGAAGACCGATGTGGTGCAACCATACCGCTAAAACTGCCTTAACTGTGCCTCCACTCCTCCTTGCTGAGGCCTTACCGAGCTTTGATGCTCTCCTTCCTGAAAACCCTTTTATGCTTTCTGTTGACTCCATATGGCAGTCTGATGAGCTCACACTTCTTCTTAAGTACTTCTGTATCAGAAAACAAGAGCAAAGCTGAAACAAAGTGAGTCATCTGTTTTAGTCTCTGCTTTCACTGCATGAGATAATGTGGAGGTGTTAATTACAAGACTTCACTGAGTCTTGACTAATAACAGTGTGCAAACAAATGTATGTCAAACTCAGCTACAGAAAGCTTCTACTAATAAGGTAAAACTTGCAATTAGAGCCGACAATGAAGTCATACTTTTCCTTGAATATTCATTTATGAAGCCGTTGTTTGTAGGCTTGCTTCTGTTTTCTTCAAGGAAACTAATAGGAACTTCTAGTCATTCATTAAAAATGACTTAAATATCATTTGGTGAGCAAGCTCACTGGATTAATTCTCCTTTGTACTAATCCACTGACCCTTTGCATCAAAGGCAGAGAAGTAATGTTCTCTAAGATTCCCCAATCTGTGACCTTGGCATAATAGGAACAAATTGAATTCCCAGAAGAAGAAAAATGACACTGACCATATAAAATCACTAACCACATGTCTGAAACACCATTCATTTCATTTAAATTCTACACTGGAACTCCTTAGGTTACAAGAAGAACGAATATGATTAGCACACTAAACTTAGTTCTGTCACTTGGTCTATGGCTTTTTTCCCCTTCTTTACAAAGCAGTTTTGACATGCTTCTTTAAGCACTGTTCCCATGCTGGATGAATGCATACCAGAAGGAAGCAGGCTGCACATTCAAATCTCTTTATGTAGTTGGATCCCCAAACAAAAACAATTGCAGGCTCAGACTCAGACATGCAGTCTAATTCCATATCTGTGGATTAACCATTCCCTAAAAACCATTTAATGATTACAATTAAATAAAATTCAGATCATGTAAGTTAATTTTTATAGTATGTGAATGTAAAGGAAAACAGTAAACAAAACCTTGAAAAAAAACCTCTAGAAAATATTTCACAACTAATTGATAAAGACAGGAATTTTGTAAAAAAACATGAGAAAATAAATCAACAAAGTACTCTCTTTGGAAATATTCTTTCTTTGATCAACAATCTTCCTTGTCTAGGTTTCCAGTATTAAAACTTTGTGTATACAAAAGTATACACAGTAGTGGTACTGAGCATTGGTGAAACTGTGTTGAATACAATGCTGCTCTGGAGCATCTTTTTGCACTGTGGTATCTGTCTGAGTAATAATTTGGCTTTGTATCATTTGTTTCATATCATCATATGATTTGTATCATCATACCAAATACACTTTTTTTTTTTTCCCTCCTAATCTCTCTAGGTATCTCTAGAAATATATGGGGATATCTGTAACAATGTCTGTGTCAAATCTGTACATACATGTATTAACACACCTTGTCAGTTTCTAATACTTTAGCTCAACTCCCAACTTTTTCAAGACCAAATTCAATGCCCTAGTACCCAGGGAAGGAGAAAAAGTGGTAACTAACCCCTGCACATTCTCACTTCTGTTTCCATTTGTATGTTGGCTAGAGTAATAACAACAGACGGGGCTGACAAGCATAAATTTGCAAACCTGACACAGAGATGTGGTGATATGGTGGAGTTGCTTTTATTTTATTAGAGTCTGAAAAATGCGAAAGCTGAAATGTTGGTATCTAGATTTTTATTTTTTTTTTAATTCAAAGTGTATCTACAGAGGAGACATTATAATACCTCTGTTACTTTCACAGCCAAAGCCACATGATAAGAAAACTTTATTTGACTGCATTTCTTTATACTGTAATTCAAGTAAATATATTTGAAAATAAATAATAATAAAGTTAGTGAATTCAAGATGAGGTAGGCAGCTAGAGATAATGGACTTAATCAGACTGGTCTGTTTTGAAAATCAGAAAATTAATCATTTTAAAATACTTTATTGGGTTATGAGATTAACAGAGGCTTTGAAACAATGGTCACATTCTTCAGATGCTCTTCAAAATGCATATCATGCAATTACGTCTATAACAGGGAGTTGGTGAAAGTAATGTTTTATGCATACATACTTCGTTTATAAGTTTATGACTATTTACAGGCACTGCTAACAGAGAGATTTCACCTGCTTTAGCAGTTGAAATAGACCATAGACCTACCATAGACCTGGACTGCAAAATGGTTAGAATGGTTAGAAGCGAATACTTTAAAAGGGAATAAAATCAAGAGGAAAACTTTCTTTCAGTGAAACAGATTAAGAAAGAAAAAAAAAAAGTGTAAATTATATCTTGCAGCAGGTATTGACTGTCAAGGTAATGCATTACTACACCATTTGGAAAAAACTACACTTCTAATTAGATGAGCAAATAAATGTTAATTTCAATTTATTAATATAGCTGCAGGCCTTGTTGCAATTTGTCTCTTATTTCTGAGACCAAGGAATCACAGTCTGGAAATCATTGTGGTGAAGTAACTGGCTTTAATAATGGATACAGGCTGTGAATTATTCATGCAGAGGGGAACAAGCCTTGATGCTTTCCACTCACTCCTTTAATTAACTGTGAGATACTGACGAGCCCTATAGTGTGTCTAAGCCTTCTAAGTTTATCTCCCCTGAAAATATGAATTATCTTGTAGGCATACAAGTGAAAAAAATAAATAAAATAAAATAAAATAAAATAAAATAAAATAAAATAAAATAAAATAAAATAAAATAAAATAAAATAAAATAAAATAAAATAAAATAAAATAAAATAAAATAAAATAAAATAAATAAAAATCTGTTTATGAACAGCTTAATACATAAAATGTAATCCTTACAAAGTAACTGCTCTGCTACTTTTCTAAACCTCAGGTTTGTGTTCTTTCATGACAGAACCATTTCAATAAACCATGTCTTCAGTCTCAGCCCCAAATTAATCTCATCTCCCCTCTGCAAAATTTATGCTTCTTGCAAATTCTGGAAAAGGTTGCCCTATGGCTTTGATATCCAATGGTCTTTCTTCACTAAAAGTGATGGATAGGGAATACACTAGTGTACTAGATATAATAATATATAATATTATATATAATATATATATAATAATATATAATACACTAGATATGTGCTGTACTCAAAACGTCCTCAGATCCGACAGGAGCATGACTCAAATCTCTCTTCTCCCTCCCTTCCTCCCTCCCTTTCTCCCTTCCTTCCTCCTGTCCTTCCTTCCTCAATTCCTAGTGTTCCACCAGCATAGTGGACTACCAGAGGCAATTCTGAGGAGAAATTGCCACCCTTTGTGAGGCTCAAGTGATCACCCAAACCAAAGCCATTCAAACTTCTGGGAATAAAACTATATAGTTTTGATCATGTTTCAATCAACAGAACTATTTCTGTTGCCTAATTATATATATGCATAATAATTTGTTGGATCTGGCTCCAAACCAGGAAAAATCTGAAAGAGTACAACTCAGGAAAATTTTGTTAAGACATACAATGTAATTGAGTATTTCCTCTTAGTATATTGGAATAAACTTTTATTTAAAACCATCAGTTTGTAGCTGCTTAATGAGCTACAAAATGCATTTTTAAGCCTGTATTTGGTGCAGCATCAAACAAACATTCTAAACTCATACCAAATGTAAATGCTGCAATTATTTGTACGGGGGTTGGTATGCTATTTATGTGGGCTTACCAATGTGCTTTAACTGTTTCCTGAAGAGGATCACAGATTATAGTTTCTTAATGGAAAAAAAAAAAATAGTTAAAAAAAAAATATATATATTTTACAAGTTCTGTAATTAGAAGAGTGCAGAGTCTAGCAGGAGCAATGCACTTCAGAGGCACTTTCTGGTGAGATATAAATCAATGGTTTTGCTGCAGTCACATTAGTGACATGCTTAGATAATTGATTGTCCCTTATCTGACAGATCTACATTGCTATTACCCGTTACTAAGCAAGTAAAATATGTACTGCACAAGAACATTTATTGAGCATTTTTTGTATTGCAATGATAAGCTTCCTTTGACTTTCAGCATTTCTGAGCTAAAGAAAGAACCTGGGGGAGGTCTTCTCCTACCATTTCTTTGTAGAAATTGAATCACAATTTCTATAAATCAAATACCATGTTAAAAGCCCTGTGAAGTAAACAATGATGTATGTGAATTAGCAGCAAACTTTAGTCAATACAAATCAAAGTGGCTTTATGAAGGTATTGATGTTTTCAGCTCTTGCGAAGGTTGAATACATTTACGCATTTACCCCTGGGGGGATTGTTGATCCAAATGAATCTATTCACTTTGAAACCAGATCATGGTCATGGCAGCAAACAAGCTTACATACACCAAACTAAATGTGGCACTTATATTAACCACAGTAACTGTTAAGTCTGTAGCAATACAAGTGCTATTCTTAACATAACAAAATGGTGTGGAAAATAAGTACGTGATTGCAATATATGGGTTATGTTTTAAATCAATTTTCAATTTATTTTTGTAATGTCAGGCAAAAAGTGGTAGAATCCAAATATAATATCATTTTCACACATGAGAGAAAGAGGTAATTGTGATATCAGATCTGTTACTTTCTCATTTTCTTTACTAGATTAAAATAATGTTTACTTTAAAAGATAAACTATATTTTGTATTTTTACAAATGTTCTGCAGGATGTACCAAATCTACTCCTGATTGCTTGTGTGTAAACCTGAAGTAGCTGCAGTGAAACCGTCCCTGAAAAACACCACCGGGTTCAACATAATTACTTGACATTGATACTGATGTGCCAGGTCTAGTTGTCCCTGTGTGTTGAATGTTAGCATGGAAGCAGTGCACATAGAAGGTTGTATTTATTTCTGTATAAACAATGACCGCGTGAAAAATACATTATTTCTCTTTGAATAATATCATGAAAACAGCCAGGCATTACAGGATTAGCTGCAGAACAAGGAACGTCATGACTGCAACCATATGGCAGTTGGAAGATATTATGTAATGTCTTATTTGATAAACAAAGCTGCCCTCTTTGGTTTATACGTTAAAAAACTAACAAGCAACCTCCATACCCCGACCCTTCCCCCACCTCATCCTCTCTCCCCACCCTCCCACCACCCCAAATAATAAACACACACACACAAGAAAACAATTGCAACAACAACAACAAAAATCCACTTGCTATAACCCGACAATTTTAAGAGCTGCTTCTCTTCCCACACTGTTCTGAAGAAGCTGACTGGATACCCATGGGCCTAGAGTGTAACATATTGCCTGTACTTCAGAGTACAAAAGGGCAACCCTCCTTTCAATCCGTTTGCCTTTCTCCAAGAAAATAAAAACATATAAATATCTCTTCAAACCCATCATGCTTAATAAATGTCAGGTTGCCTAAGGGTGCTTGCAAGAGACAAATATATATTAAGGGAACCACACCAAACAAAACAAAACAAAAACAAAAACCCTATCCTGATGTGTAGTTGGGAGCCATAGATCTTTTTTAAGCACAAATGAAAAAAAAAAAAAAAAAAAAAAAAAAAAAAACAACAAACTGTAAATTAAAATGTCCTCCACAACGTTTTTTTTGTAGTTCTCTCCTTCTCTAAAGAATAGTGCAGCATTCAAGTGTGGGAATGTTTCTCTTAAACATGTGTAAATCACACGTTTAGCCATGCAGGCTGCAGCAGAACCGTAGCGGTGGAGGAGGGGAGAATTAAATACTGGTCAAGCAGTGTGTTAATGAAACATTTACACAAGCAGTTTATGTGGTAGTAATGAAAAGGGCTCTTTCATCCCATCCTTTCATTACTTAGCACAACCTTTAAGAGGATTAAGAAAAAAAAAAAAAAGGCCAGTGGCGGGGGGGAGGTGGGTAGAATGTGCTTATCTGTTGATTCTCAGGATCGGTGTTGCTGAGTTCTTAATAGATTGCCCCTGGATTTGAGATTACTGCAGCGCAAGCTCTTTCAGGCATGGCTACAGAACAGAAAGCAGTTTGTTTTAGCAGCTTTCTCACTCTAGGATGAAGAGAGCTATTGACTTTGTGATGAAATGACACAGGACTCTAAGTTGCTGTGGACTGATCCCTTCTGCAGCCTCATCGCTCCCTTTAGGAAGAGAATAATATTTGCAGCGATTTCTTTAAGGTGGATGATGCAGATTGCATTGAGACGTGCACTAATTCCTCAACTAATGTGATTAAAAGCTGCTGACACTGTGAATTTAGTCACTGTAAGCAGCAGACTTGGCAAAATCCCTGTACACGAGGTAGGGTTCACCTCCACAGGCAATTTACCCTGGAGCAAACCCATTACAACTCCTTGTGCAAAGGTGTATGTTTTAGGTCTGTCTGGCTCAGGATTCATTTTGTGCTGGAGGAGGTTGTGCTTTACGTGTGTGTGCATCCCTCCCTCCCTACCCCCTCCAGTCCTCTGCGCCTGGATCTGTGCTCTGTATGCCACTCCTTTGCTATCTCGTGCCATGAGTAACAGGCATGCTTGCAAATATGTCTGTGAAGACTCTTCTGACCCAAATGTGAAAAAAAATAAAAATGTGTTTGTCTTATTCAACTGCTTTAGTGATGCAAGACCAGACCTGCAGCTAGACAAGGCTGCTGAGTCTCCTGGACTGCTTCAGGCCACCCTCCTCCCCTTTGGTCAAGCATGCTGGTCAAGATGATAGGTTGTGGGGTCTAGCTGAAAGGTAGTTCTGTTGCAGGCTCTTGCCATGTAACACAGCCTAGATAGAGAAGGTGGCTCTGAACAGTCCTGATGGCTGCTGCTGCTTGTCAAGTTCTGTCTCTGTTTAGTTTGTGATTGATAAAAACACATGTGCATTTGATGATGTTGATTAGGTCTTGTTGCTTAATGGGTCCAGCACCAGTGCAGGCTTCCCAGCATTAGCATTGCATTTTAAATCTCTGCTTTCTGTCTGGCTAAAGAAAAAAAAATAATGTGAGGAAAATAAAAAAAAATCTTGCATATTATTATCTGTGAAATTAATTTCTTAGTATAATTTCATTGTCAAGAAGAGATTCAATTTTCCATCAGGTGTGAGCATCAACAACAGAAGATAATCAGATATTTATGTTCAATTGCCTGACATCTCTAACATCTTGTTATCTTCACACATGGAAAAAGAATACTAGATTACAAGAGAAAAAGTAAACATTTCTATTGATATTTCCATACTTGAAGGAAATATTTTATTGTCTCTATTACTGTTAATGACATTGTATGGAGTAGTTCTCAACAACAATCATATAAATTGCAATTAATGATCTAGTTAAAAGTTTTCCAGTGGATTTAAAATATTGCATTGAACTACCTGCATCTGGAATCCCCAAATGTCATAAATATATTTCATAATTCATTAACTGTCTGCCCATTGCTGATAGATTTGGAAGTGGTTCAGACTGGTAATCTGCAGCAGGTCTGCAGCATTAAAATGAACCCTCTTGCCTTTAAATTGTTTTATTTCAGAGTTCCTATGCTTTTGTTTCTTGTCAGAGAGGAAGCAAAATTAGATGTTAGGGCAAGGGAGAAAGAGACAGTGAAAAACACTGAAACATTTCCTGCTGATGCTTTTCTCTTCAGCTTTTAATTTTGACCTGGAGATCTTTATTTATTGAGCTTTTCAGTCTGAATGGAGCTTTTAACTAAGAACAGGCATCTCACAAATGATAACTGCTCAAGTTAATTATTTTGCAGCATTGAGGATTTTCCTTTTATTCCATACAAAAATCTCTATTTAGGAGAACAGTAATGTAGCATGGTTAAGCTTTAAATTTTCAGAATGCTCAACCTTAGCTATGTATCCTGAACATTTTCATTACAATAGACCTTAATTATCAGATTATTCTTTAGAATGGCTGGACAATTTTTCTACAGTCTGTGTACATGTATAACATATGGTAAGATCTTCTGCCAATATTTTATCATCCATTCCTCTTAATATGATAGAATTTTTGTGTATTTCACTAATTTAAATTTCAGATAGCATGTTATGATTTGGTAGAAAGAAATTTATGTGTTTGCATGATACAGTGTAGTTGTTGCTACAAATATTCCATAGAGATGCCATCAGGACATAGCCATAAAGATAAAATTGTTGGAAAATTCCACAGACTGTGCATACGTGTGTGTTATTGCGCAGGTATATTTGCACACACATATGTGCATCATTCTTAAATTAGCAAAAATAAAACCCAAGTTTTATTAAAAATGACACTGTCAATATCATTTAATTCAAAATGAGCACTTTTAGACCATTTTTTTTTCCTATTTAATCTAGTTTTAGAGGCATTATAAATTGCTTTTAAAATATTATTAAAAATTATTTTAAAGAAAGGCTTGGTACATACTGGGGTATGACCTGTTGGAGAGCAGCTCTGCAGAGAGGGACCTGGGAGTCCTGATGGACAGCAGGCTGACCATGAGCCAGCAATGTGCCCTTGTGGCCAAGAAGGCCAACGTTACCTTGGGCTGCATTTGGAAGAGTGTGGCCAACAGGCCAAAGGAGGTGATCCTCCACCTCTGCTCAGCCCTGCTGATGACACATATGCAGTAGTGTCCAGTTCTGGGCTCCCCAGTACAAGAGGGACACAGAGCTACTGGAACGAGTCCAAAGGAGGGCTATGAAGATAATGAGAGGACTGCAGCACCTGTCATACAAGGACAGGCTTGGCAAGAGAGCTGGGTCTGTTTAGCCTGGAAGAGAGAAGACTGAAGGGAGACCTCATCAAAGTGTATAAAAATCTGAGGGGAGGGTATCGAGAGGATGGAGCTGGTCTCTTTTCAGCTGTTCCCTGCAAAAGGATGAGAGGCTACAGGCATAAGCTGAACCCCAGGAAGTTCTGGCCCAATATGAGGGGTCACTTCTTTACTGTGAGGGTGGCGGAGCACTGGGACAGACACTGGCCCAAAAGAGATTGTGGAGTCTCCTTCTCTGGAGATATTCAAAACCCACCTGTATGCCATCTTGTGCAACGTGCTCTAGGTGATCCTGCTTGGCAGAAGGGTTGGACTAGATGACCTTCAGAGGTCCCTTCCAACACTGCCCATTCTGTGATTCTATGATTTTGTGAAAATTATAGAGCAAATTCATAGCAGTTGAGCAATCTAACGTCATAGTGTCCAGGAAGTGAGCAGCTCAATTTTCTTCACATCTTGTTCTTCCTTTTCCTGGCCGTAAGTATGAGCAGTTTCCATGCAATCTGTCTGCAGAAAGCTAGCCCAGTGAGGGTAGTAGAATATACCATTAGCTAAATTAGTTTACCGGGACATCCTGGCACAGGTATATAAATTGGGATTATACAGCCAGATGCAGGGAAGTGAAAGGAAATGGAAAAGGAGCGGGAGGATGAAACTTGCAGCTTGCAGTGGTAGGGAGATATTTTATGAATTTATAGAGAACACAATATCGAAAATAATAAAAATAACAACAACAATAATAACAATAAAAATAATAATATTAATTGCATGAGTTAGCAAATGGTCACTTTTTTTTTTTTTTTTTTTAGATATTTCCAGTAAAATAAAATTGATACTCAGGGAGCTTGATTATTTTATTATTTTTTTCTTTTTTCATAAATACACATATAAAGATTCTGTGTTCTTTGAGTGTTTGCTAAATGCAACTGCCAATCACAGTTTTGTTTTTAGCAGTATATGGTATGCCAAAACACAATGGTAAGTGTACAAATCTTTTTTAGGATTAGGATGTGAAAGTTCAAGGACAGCAGTAAAATATCCTAAAAAGGGAATTGTATATGATCCTGTAATAAAGATCCATGTGTAAATATCAAAAGGCAATAATAGTACAGGAAATGTGACTGCTAACAATTGAAAGAAAAGCAAAAACTGTCAAAATAAACACAATCTGAAAAGACCAAATCCAAGCTGGGTAAGAAAGTAATGAACATGTTTGGAAGGAGCTTCTGATTGTATGTGATAAACTGGCTTGGTTCCCATACACAAGAACAGAAAACATCATCGTGAAATTCTCAACAGACCATGAAGAAAACAAAATCCATCTACTTTGCTACTTCAAATGTACACCACATGAAAATAAGAGTACGAAGTTTATTCCGTGCATCTGGATCCCTGTCCACAGAAAGATACATATGTAAATAGACTAGAAAGCCAAAGCTGTTTAAATTTAAAATCTAATTGGTCAATTTAGAAAGAAATTGAGGAAATTAAAGACAAAAGATTTGGGAAACGTGACAACAATAACCATCTCAAAAAGAGCTTAAATTAATACAGAAACTTAGATATCAAAAATCGTTTTCAAAACAGCTCAAAATCCAGTGCAGAGCTTCTACTCTCAAATCTAACTCTTTGTGTGTCTATTTTGTGGGCACACAAAAATCTCTCACATACATTGGGCAATAAATTAAATCAGGTTTACCTCACTGAGGATGCACATAATACCACTATTCCTCACATTCTTTCACAAATCAGAAAACTGTAGAACAGTTCTACTTACCCCAGGAAACGGAACTGTGAAATAAATTTCCCAGTGTCATCACAGCACAAATAAAGAGCACATCATGTTAACCTGGGAGTGGGACTGCTTACAACCTGACAGGATTGGACTAACTTGGGTCCAATACTTGGGTCCAAAGACACAGACATAAACTTGCTATGTGGTCTACATGTGCCTTTTAAGGATCAATATACTTTGTATTTCTAATCCTATCTCATCCATCTCCCCTTGGCTCAAGTAACAGGGAGTATAAATAGTATGATCATGTTCTTTTATTGTATGATGGAGACGCACAACAGCCCTTTAGCTCTCACTCTCTACATGCAATAGAAAAGCAGGTTTACAGCAGTACCTGTCTTAACCAAAATTTCCTCTCACTTAAAAACAGTTTTCAAGAATCCTAATCCAAACACAGCTAACCTTTAGAAAATAAAACCTGATATGTCTTCTTGACATTATAATTAGTATTTCAAATCCAAAAAGTTTCCAACCTTGAATCTGGTTCATTCTTAGTGGTGTAGAAGTATCACTTTTGTACTGAGAGTTGACACAGAAAAGGAGGTGAATAAAATACTCCATTGACACCTTTTGTTATCATATTATTCCTCCTGAACAGTTTGGATACATATGCTTAATTCACCATGACTTTAAAAATCTGTGGCTGAAAAAAAAGGAAGTAAAGATACGCTGAATTCATTCATGTTGAATGTGAAGACTTCTTTCCTCCATGCTTTTTGCTTCTCCTCCCCCCCTTCCCCCCTCCCCTGGGTGTGTAAGTAATTTATACCCATAACATCCATGTTAACTTTATTTTCCACTACTAAAACCAATTTAGAATTATATTTTTGTTCTTTGGGCTAGTAGTATCTTGAAGTATCATTCCTCTTTCCTTTTGTGCCAGTGGATTATAATAGCTTTGTTTTGTTTAGTAACAACAGGCAACAATCATGGCAAACTTGATTTGTGTGGACATGGAGAAGAAGATTGTTAAACTCTCTGTGGCTTAACTTCTTTGTTGGTAAAATGTTTCTGGAGGAAAAAGAGACTTCACTGGTTAGCATTGGCAAAATACTTTCACATTTCTGGATGTTAGAACTACATATACATATACATGATATACATGAGATATATATGTGTGTGCGTGTATCTATATCCATACCTATATCTAAGTATATATGTATGTAGGTACATAAACATACACGTACATATAACAAGTAAATTGCTGCTTGATAACTGACATCCTCCTTTGTCCTAAGTGTTGCCTATAATGTATTTTTCCTTCATAGTATAAATAAAGTTTTTTCCTCCACTGAAAATCACCTTTAACTCCAGTGAATATTTTGCCTCATGTTTTAGACTATGAATTAGGAAATAGCTTACCTCTACTCTCCCATTGTGCTGTATTTCAGAACTTATTGAGTCTCTAAATCTCCTTTCTTGGTCTTGTTAAGATGATCTTTCTGAACTAAAAGTAGAACAATTTTGCAGCCACTGCTGTTTTCCACGTGGTACAACCCTCTACCTTTCATGACTGTACTGTCACTACTATACTTGACAGTGACCATGATTAACACACTAGCATCCCACACCAAATTTCAGCTCATAATTTATTAAGAAAATAAATGGAATGAGAACACAACATAAAATAGATAGAATTTTAAATATCAGTGATTCAACTATTATTATATTAATTATGGCAAAGCTTCTTGCCACAGAAATAGTTTCAATAAAGCAGTAAACACTGTATCAAAATAAAGACAAACTGGAAAAAAAATCCATCCTGAGGCACTGATTCCTTCCTTCCTTCCTTCCTTCCTTCCTTCCTTCCTTCCTTCCTTCCTTCCTTCCTTCCTTCCTTCCTTCCTTCCTTCCTTCCTTCCTTCCTTCCTTCCTTCCTTCCTTCCTTCCTTCCTTCCTTCCTTCCTCCCTTCCTGATGGGAGTCACTAAGACATCAGTGTTGTGAGTGCTACAGAAATGTCTTTGTTTCAGTGTAAGTTACAGCTTTTAACACTTCGTAATAACACTGAAGTGCTTACAAGTTCCTCACCCTTTTGAAAAACAGGAAATTTTATCAGCTGCTAGACAGAATTCTATTTAGGAAAGAAGAGAGAATAAAAATCTGTGTAAACTGACATATGAACCACATCACTGTCAAATACTGCTCATAAGGGAGAATGAAGCAACACACCATGTATAAGTGCTATAATGAGCACCTTTTGGACATTGTGAAATTAATTTCAGAAATAAGCTTTTTTTTTTTTTTTAATATATACATATACATATATATATATATATATATAATGCTGATTTCAGTTTCTTCAGAATCCCCTAATACCTGAACACCATTAAAAAGTATAGTTTCCATGTATATTAATTTGATTTATTAGGACAACCGCAGTCTCAAGATATAAGGAAATCCCCAGTTCTGTGCTACATTTCATATCATCCAAAGCACAAACAGTAATGTAAAGAAACAAAGGTGCAAACAGATGAATAGTACCATCCCCATATACCTGTTGATTTTCTAGGAAGTGAAAACATTAGGAAGCATAAAAAGAGAATCACACAAATTTCTCTCCCACAGAATGAGTTCTAAGAAAAATGGCAAGACATAAAATAGCATTCATAAAAACACTGAGTCATCTAACCCTACAGGAGTTTACCAGCATTGCACAGCTGATAAGTAAATTTGTTGTTGATCATCTAGGGTAATTTCTGACAAAATATCAAACAACTCATAAGTGTATGAGGATCTCAATGTTTGTTTTTTTCATACCCTGACAAATATACAAAGTTCTTCAAAGGTGTTAGAGAAGAATGAGTAACACCTACCTCTCTTCTTCCAGAAGCTTTGACCTCTGAAGGCAAATATAAAATCTTTGAAATCAACTTGAAAGACTCTTTCATTTCAGTGGGATTTAGAACGTATCCTACAGAAACTTTTGTTGCATGGTTAAGGTACTTCATTTAGAAGGTAGGGAGTAGTTCTGTTCAACTCTCTGAGCTCTGAATTAGCAATATGAAATTATGTTGCTCTCATACCCTATGTATACAACACAGTGCTAAATTATGCACTTCTTGTTTTGTCATTCTCTACAGTGTGTAATTGTTATTTATTTATTTATTATTTTTAAAAAAATATTATTGTGAATACATTGGCACCGCACGTAAGACCAACACACAGCTTTTAAAGAACTATTAAAGCAACACTTGAGAAGCTACAATTGCAGTATTAATTTCACCATTTCTTCTCATTTTCAAAAGAAACTAAGTTTCAAAGCAAAGCCATTTTTATCATGATCAGAGGTGATCCAAAGGGGAAGGGATAGGATCAGCAAAGCCAAGGCACAGACGAAATTCAGCTTGGCAAGGGGTGTAAAAGATAACAAGAAGGGATTCTAGAGGTACATTGGCCAGAAAAGAAAGGCCAAGGAGAGTGTTCCTCCTCTGATGAATGAAAAGGGAAAACAAGTAAAGACAAACATGGAGAAGGTACTAAACTACTTTGTCGGTCAGGCTTCCCATGTCTCCTGGGTCCCTGAACCCAAGAGCCTTGAAGCTGAGGGCTTTGGGAGCAAAATCCCTCCCACTGTAAGCCAAGAGCGGGTTCAAGACCACCTGATAAAAATGAGCAGTTACAAATCTATGGGGCTTGATGACATGCACCTCAGGGTCCTGAGGGAACTGGCTGTTGGAGTTGCCAAGCCTCTCTCTATCACATCTGAAAAGTCACGGCAGTCAGTTGAAGTCCCTGGTGACTGGAAAAAGGGAAAAATCATTCCCATTTTTTAAAAAGTGTAGAAAGGAAGACCTGTGGATTTACAGACCAGTGAGCCTCACCTCTGTGCCAAGGGAAGATCATGGAACAGATCTTCCTATAGGCAATGTTAAAGCACATGCAAGACAAAGAGGTGGTCCAAGACAAGAGCTGGACTTGATGATTTTTGTTAATTCCTTCCAGCTCGGGATATTTTGTGATTCTCTGATTCTATGATCTATTTCAGTTATGGTGAATACAAATTTCTTTCCCCAGGTGTCTACTTTTGTTGGGTAAGATTCCTGAAAACTGATCAGAAAGACTTCTCTGACAAGAGCACACGTATTCAAACAATTTGCTGTCTTACAGCTGCTGACACCATTGTGGTAGTGTGTGTTAATAGTATAACTTAAACACTTGAAGTTTAAGATAATAATAATGCAAAAGCATTATAGAAAGCTTACATAATGTAAAAGCAAAATGCATAATAGCAGCAATGCAAGTATGATGGAATCTTGGAGCCTGTCAAGCCTACTGTTTTTAGTCTTTCACATAATAATTTTTACATACTTTCTACATCAAGGAATTGATCTATTTTACATGATTTTTACTTTCTATTCTTTACAAAATATACTGTAATACTTGTCAAGTGTTATAGGTTTTCAACCTTCCAAAAGGAAGAAAAGAAAGGTTAATTCTACTTTAAAAGCATAGTTAATTATTTGATCAAAGGCGTGGTTTCTCTAAGGCCTAGATTTTTCTGCCAAGGGTCCCTCAGCCAGCCATGAACAGTTCATGTACACATTAATACTTTTATAATTCATTCTGAGAAACTAGATCAACTTCTATATTTGTAATGACATTTGAGACGGCCTGACTGGCAGGATTTCTGGAACTGATACTGAATGTACTAAACATTACAAAAATTTCTGGAGTTCTATTTGAGTAACAGAGAAGAAAGTTTCGCAGAAGAGGTCCCCTTTAAGACATTGTGATTGAAGTATACAAAGTGTGCAGGACATGTGCAGAGATAAATGAAGTTTGTTTTAGAGTTTATGTGCTATTTTACATTTCTGTAACTTAGAAGATGATACTAGTAGGATAAAATATGTTGTTATATCATCAGATGACAGACTTCATACTTTATCACCATATCTATGTGGGATTGAACTGGTAATACTAATGCGAAATACTACAAGTTATCAGGAGTTTTGTGACAATTGATGACAAGATTCTGTCTTTGAGGACATTAGCACTATGGGGAAGTCACAGCCATGGAACTTATGACTCTATTAAAAATATCCCCATGTAGAAGGACACTAATTATTCTCCAGGAGAGAATTTCACTTCTCTGTGAAAGAAACTCACTCAAAGCCCTCACATCTTTCAGGTCGCAATTAGATCCTTAGAGGAGAAGGCAGACATGGTGCTAAAAGGTGTCAAAAAGATGTCACAGAAGCACTAAACAGAGGAAGACTTCATTCCTTTTGAACATTACTGCTGGAGAGTGAGAAATTTGATGTAACCAAGCATATTTTTCTCAGAGCAACTTGTAAAGTTAGGCTCACACAAGTGAACTCACATGACCATGCACTTGTTTGTACTCATGACTGTCAACAAAAGCCAAAACATCACACAGTTATTGCTGCAAGCCTGAAATAAAACCACAAACAGTAAATATCCCATTTAGAAGTTCTCTCTAATGTGACATAGCAGAATAAATGCAAAAACTGTCAGAGACATCTTCTTCCTCTTGATCCACACTAGCCCCTGGGAACTCCAAAATAATTTAAATAATATATCCATAAGAAGGAAAGAATGACACATGAGAACTTCATACTTCAAATACTGTATCCAAATCTACGTATGAAGCACTACAACATTGCAGCAATCTAATATAATCAGAAATGTGATCTTTTTTTCTTCTGATGAAGAATCTCGTGGGGGAAAAAAAAAAAAAAAACTCATTGCTGAGAAAGCAGTAGTGAAGAACAAGTCACTCTCTGTGACATTTCATTTCTTAGCAGTTTGAGAGATTAATGCTCTCTTCTGCAGCTCATGCATTACTATTCCTAGCTATCTAGAAATGAAAAATCGTGTACTCAACTCATTCTTTACTGCATAAATGTTATACAAAGAGAATGGAAATTTGCATTTAGGTCTTCTTTTCTGTTAAAATATTGCAGACTTGATAATATTAGGGTGAGAAATACTTTAATGCATTTGCACTTTTATACTCAGGATTTTTGAAGCAGCTTAATATATTCTAATTATAAAGTGGGAAATGAAAAAGTTATATTAAATTATGCGGGGGCTACAGCAATTTGAAAAATCTTGTCATATCTATATTACATAGAAAATCTAATGATAGATCTTTCTTCACCCAAAATCACTCACAGCAGAACTACCCAACTTACCAGCTACTTACCAGATGACTAAGGAAAAACATAATGTTGTTAGTAACATTTTCAGGTAAGAGAAGATCAGAGATTGAGGCTATTACAAGTACAGTTTGTTGCAAAGAACTATTCAAACATATGCAGCAAACAGTTATGTTAGTGTAGATAGCACATCCACACCTTGTTGAGCAATGAGTTATTGGATGGATAAGGCTGTTCAGTTGTGTCCCCTTGAAATGGACAACTTTGTCCTGTCAGCAGAATAAGTGAAAGTTGAGCTTGACAGAGTAAGCTGTTATAGAGTTGAGATTGCCATTGATTAATTTGTTACTGGAATCAACGATGTAAAGCTGAATTTATGTTGGGTTTTGGGGTCAGGAAGATAAAGTGGTTCCATATTCAGTAGTGTCAAGAGAGACACTTAAGTTCTTACAGGTCCCTATCTAGCAATCTTCTTTCCTTTTATAATAATTTTTATCCCCATGTAAGAAATTACTGGTGTAAGTTTTTCCAGGAAACTAATACTTTCACTGTATATCTTATGTTGTATCCAGACAAAGCAACTTCTCAATTTTGTACACTGGTACTTAGTTTCCACATAATAAAATATTCAGATGTTATACTGCCAGATGAAACAGAAAATCAGTTTTAATTAGTTTCTAAAGTTGGGAGTGGAAAACTGATTGAAGGCCTCCTAAGAATACAAGTTTTAACATTATTTCAGAAGAGAAGCCTTTAAAAAGACATTTCCTTAGGTATGAAAACTTAAGTCTTTCATATACAGGTTTTATCACATCCATCTACATAAGAGATTTTCATCCAATATGAACTAAACTTTACTTGAATTAGTAGAGGGCATCCATGGGAATCTTGTCCTCTGAGTTTGTTCAACAGGAACACTTCACAGACATGAGACTGGAAGAAAATGAGTTACTAAAGTTAAAGTTTAAGGCTAGGGGCTTGGAAAAGCCAATTCCACTTCAGATTAAACCAGCTCTGTTAATAATATGAATAGAGAGGGATCATCTTTCTCTATCTCTCTGCTGACTTAAAACTCATCTTGCTGCAGAGACATCCGAAAATCTGTGGGAGGTTGCCAAACTTAAATTTTGTAATTTTTGGCAATTAAAGATACCCTCCTTCCCTTTTTTAGAACTACTCGTCTTCATCTAAATCTCGAATTAGACAGAAAGAAAAGAAATTGCACCAAAAGGAGAAGACTAGGAAAAATAACAGCTTTTATCCAGCCCAAATTCATTTCATTAATCTTAGGATCTGCCATAAAAATACATTAACTGGTTAGTACCAGAAATCTGTTCCTCTCATGCAATAATTTCTACCTTTGTAACAATGAAGAAGACGGTGCTTACTGGACTGTATTCTCCACATTCCTCACCAGAGATCATCTCACAAGTTGAACTTAACCAGTTCAACCAACCAAATACCAAACGTGTACGTTAACCTCAGGCTTCCAGACTCAGCAGCCTGAGTCTGTAGAGTTTTGTGTGATTGTCTTCCTTCTGAATTACTCACTTTGAGGGGTCAAGCACTGGGAAGACATTGTATATATTCATGGTTTTAATAATTTTAAAATTGCTTTTGATATAAGTGATTTTCTAAGATGTCATAAGTTTGGTCATTGCCCGTTTGTTGTTAATTGGGATTAGCCCACCCACACTTTCACTCCTAGATATACTGTTTCTCATGACATGACAAAAAAATAAATTTTAAGTTTAAATTTTCAAAAACCTGATATCTAACACTATATTTCACAACAATTTTTCACACAGGATGTATGAGTTCTGTGAGCTACTGTGCCATGCAATGGAGCAATACTGAAGACAACAGTTGTCAAACTTTTCAATCAGTTGTGTGAAACTATTGAAGGATTATGACTAGAACAGAGGCTTTTATTTTGTACTTCCTGTATTAGTATTTTTTTTCTTTGTAAGAAATGTCTCAGAAGTTTGTGATAAGTTCATTAATGTTTCACAACTATGAAGAGAAACAAAACAATTCCACAATTTAACAGCACTTCTCACTTTTTAACTATGGATGGGTCAGAAAGAAATAGGATAAAACTAGGAAGGAGAAAGGAGACATAGATGTACAAAAATAAGCACATTTTATTTCTTTTGACACATTACTCCCAAGGAACAAATGCATTTCCTTTCAGAATACAATTTTCCAATTTTCTTTGGGAAAGTGGTGAATCTCCTAGGAACTTCAATGGCACTTCCTGACAAGATTCCCCATGATTTTACTAAACATCTGGCTTCTGTGGTATGCAATTATATTGCTCCTTTCTCTTCATGCTGATCTCCAAGTTCAGTTGCCTCTGACATGAGCAGCAGGAGAGAGCAAGCAACTCAGCACTGTGTGAAAAGAAAATCATGAGGCTAGAAGTTGAACGTAAAGGTTTTTACTGGGGCAAATGGAAGCACTTTGTGGCTCAGCATACTACCTGGATGAAAAATGGTACACAAAAAATGAATAGTGCTGTTTATCTGTCAATCTTTGAATGTATGAGGGCAAAATGCCCTCATTATTTTTTTTTTCTTGCATTTTCTTGTGAAATTAAGCTTGCACAGTAATATACACTGTGAAACAATGACAAGAGACAGAAGCTATGGAGTAAGAACATAAAGCTAACTGAAGACAGGTTGCTCAACTGATAGCGTTTACATCTAAAGAATGGTGATGGGGAGGAACAATTCACTTTCTTTGGCTCAAAAATATATGGCAAAGGCCTCATTCTGTCAGAGACATGCACTTGTTAAATGTTCTTTGTGAATAGATTAACACATATAACACCAGTAAGCAGTCCTTTACAGCAGCTACCTCCTTAAGATAAACAACACCCACACTGTGTTAATCTTCCCCTGTGGATGGGGAACAGGAAACACGGACCATTATTACAACTCACAGCAGAAGGCATGATGCATTTGATATGCACAACATCAGGTGCATGGAAAGGGCACATAATTTTAATACTGCCCCAAGGGTGAAAATTGGACAACTAGTGTCATCATTAATCTTGCAGCACTGTCTAAAACAGTACAGTCATTTAGTCCAACAAAGACCTTCTTAACAGCCAGAATAGATATTTGATTTTGATCCAGTGACAAATGTCTTTTGATGGCTTTCTGGCAGGCCAGTAACGTGCTTGAATAAGTATCTGTAGGGGAGCTGAACACAAGAGTCATTACAGAGGTCTCCAAGTTTTAGATGCTTTCTGATAAGGCCAGTAAATTTTATTTATTTATTTATTTATTTATTTATTTATTTATTTATTTATTTATTTATTTATAAAACACTTCTGCAAAGAACATTCTTTGGGACCTATTGTGATTCTGGTCATACCAATATTTATTCATACTCCTGCAATACCATTATAAATAAAACCATATTTTTTTGTTCATAATTCAATCTGTGTTTAAAAATCAGTCTTATGCTAAGTTCTTAATTCATTGTGCTGCTTGCGTAGCATTTAGAAACCAGATATCAAGTGGGCACTGAAATCTCTCCAGCTTTTGAATAATGAAAATATTAAAGAAAGCATAACCTTTTCTTCAGTAAATCATCCTTTGAACGTTAGCAATCTGTTTGCAGGAGTTAATTAGTTTATGCACATACCAATGCAAGTATTTCAGCCTTTAATCTTTCAAAAATATTTGGAAAGTTTTTTTTTTTTTTCCTCCATGCAGAATTTTTTATGTAATTCATCACCATGGACCAAATACTGCCATACATTACAACTCTTTGTTTTCTGCCATTGAAATGTATATTACTTCCAGGAAAATAAAATTAAAAAAAAAAAAAAAAAGGTAAACAAAGATAATTTCTGTAAATATTTCAGACAGTTTCATAAAAGTTCTTAAAAAAAAAAAGATCTGTGGAATTGTCAGCTCAGAATACAGCCATAAACTGCATACATTTTATTTCCCTCAGACTCAACAGTTTGATTAGGAATAAGCACTTACTGTGGTAACCCTTGTGTGACATGGAGACTGAGAAAACTTTTTTAAAGACACAGATGCTACACATAAAGTACGTGGCTTGTGGATTTGCACACTGCCCTATTCATGAACAGTGAGAATGACACCATCTTACCCTCAGTAAGCTATGGCTTGAAAACCATACTTCTGGAAAAGATCATTATTTATGTTACATATGAATAGTTACAGTTTGTGTGTTTAAGATGTGAATACCTCCTTTTGGTTGTGCACCCACTGGAACGCATAACATATCCTTACCTCCTTCAATGCTCTGGGAGGGTAATGTTGGATTTAATGACTAGCAATGTGGGATAGCCTTATGAACATCACAAATGGGACTTTTATTCATTTTCCATAATGAATGGAGAGTGCATAAAGCCACTGCACATGCAGACAGACCCTGTGAATCCACAGAAGTTCAGAAATGGAGTAGTATAACTGGAAACAGATTATTAGGTGCTTATGAACACTAAAACTTAGTAGAGAGTTGTTTTTTTTTTAGATGCCTTTATGAATTTGGAGGAAAAAAATGACTGAATACACGTTCAAGTCCTTTTTGCAGTTGTGCATGCACATGGGTGGTTCTGTGCATGAACACATGCATCCAACTTTAATATTGGATCCATTTGTATGGCGCTGAGCTTACAATTCACAAGAATGGGATATATGGTCCTTCTTGTCAGTCAGCTGTTGGTATTTTGTTGTATTCCTCAACCACCATTTACTCTTCCAATTTACGTCCACATAGTCCTTAACTGTATCTTTGCATTCTTTGGAAAGCAGATAACTATTCCATGGTATTTCTCACTTTGTGTGGATCCCAGTGACTGTTGTCCACAAACCTTTTCAAATCTCATAGGGACTTCCTCCCTTAGAGTCTTGCAGGAGGCATGTGCTATTCTACACTATCTCATTAAAGGACAGAAAATGCAGCTATATACTTCCCAACAAATAAAGCAGCAGTCATTAGGTTAGGAACCAGTCATCCACAGGCTTGAACAAGTTCCATGTGAGGGACCCACCACTACTCTCCAGGGCCAGTCTGACAACAGAGCCAACTCAATGGAGATCATATCATCCTATGAAACTCCAGAAATGAAACACTTTTCAAAATACAAACAGACATGACAGTACAAGGGTTTGTTGTGAATACGCAGTGTGGTACACATGGAAATAATCAACAGAGAGTTACTTAGAGGGTACATTCCTTGGGTTGGGACCATCTGTTTCGTTTAACATTGGAAGGGGATTTAGTGCTGTGAAAAATGAGAGGATTCCTTGATCCACCAGAAGGGTGTTGTTCATAGGGGCTTCCTAACACAGTAACAAATAACAATGATATAACTGTGAAAAATATATTTATTTGTTTTTTAATAAACAAACCACTTGTTCTAATTACCTTAAACCTGGAAATTACACAGCACAATAGGGAGATAATTCATTCACCTCACCCTCTTATTACTTCAAGAAGTGCCACATATTGATCTCAATAATTTATGTTACTTTAACAATTTCTAATATTTTTCCTAGAAACAAACCATATTAGAATTTAATACTTAGACAAGTTTACTGACAATGCATAGAAAAATAGGATAGTCTCATAAATTTCTCCAAATAGAATCCTGGAAGAGGATCCCTTCTAAATCAAAGGGGTCTGAAGAGCTTCCATCTGGAATCTGAGGCAAAGAATACTGGCGACAGAGAAATGGAGCAAAGTAAAAGAGAGGATGAATGAGTGCAAGCATGCCTTTCTGATTTGCTGTGTTGTTTGCTCAGCAAAACAGTGCAGATTATCAGATAAACTATTGTAAACCATTGCCATTTTTCTAATGTAAACGAAACCACTTACAGTGGGATGCCTACATATTTTCAAAAATACGTCATGCTAAATAATTATTCTGCAGAGCCATTTGCACAAGAAAGCAAATATTCTTCTATTACCATTCTTCCAGACATAAGAAGAGCCTAGCTGAACGTTTTAGGGAGGGCATACATGTAAGAGAAAAATGGTTCAGTAATGAGTAATAGGAGGAGAAGGAGGTGTGAAAGACTTCTAATGTTACAGTGCTGGCTAGCTTTGATAAATTGCCACAGTGAACAGGCAAGAGTAAATATCAGAATTAAGAGTTCGCTGTTTCTCCAGGGGCTATGTTAATGACCCCACCCCAGCTCCTGCTGGAACCAAACCTCAAAGCTATTAACTTGTCCAGTTGACTGAAAAATCCTGCCCCAAAGAATATTTGAATTTTTCATAACGTCTACAAGACGCCTAAAAAAGCTCAAACAGACAACCCTTTATTCTAACATTCATGGAAAGCTTCTATTTAAGGGGTTGTGTGACTGATGCAGTGTATTGGACCCTCAGGGGAAAAATATCAAGACTAAATATGGATTCATCAGTTTCTAAAATGCAGCCACATTTCCAGGAAAACATATACATCACACTTTACTAAAAATTACCTATTTCCCACGTTTTTCATGTACAAGCAATAGATGGTAGGCTTAACAGATGTAAGGATTAATATTAGTCATGGGAATGTGTAAACTAAATACTTCTTCTTAAAAAACTACCCTTTAAATCCCATTAGTTCAATCTGACACTGAAAGCACCCTGATTGAGAAATGATTTACACTGCACAGATTGTTTGTCCAGATTTAGAGTTCTTTTATGAAATGAAAAACGTGAAGATGAATTTAATACTTCCCAAATGAATAGACATGTGACTTGAAATCTTCCTTTGACAGATATAACTGCATTTTTTTTAGTGTTAATAAATTCACTTTTGTAAGATTGTTTTTTGTTCCACGATTCATTCCCAGTTACTGCCCATCAGTCTTTCTCCTCCATAGAAAACAAAACAAAACAAAAAACAAAACAAACAAACAAAAAAAAAAGCAAAACGACATAACCAGCCAGAGAACAGATATATAGGATTAGTACATTATGAAGAATAAAGAGCTGCTTTCAGCTTTCTGTCATGGATGGTATTTATCACATTTCTCTCTACCCAGCTCCTAACAACGCTGAAGCGATAAAGCAGACGGGGTGCATTTTTCCTGTATCGTGTGTTTTACAACAACAATAATAGTAAGAAGACTGCTTGATGATGCATGTGTTTTTCGTCTTCTCAGTTTTTATTTTTCTTAGAAAGAAAGGAAAAAAAAAATACTTCTGCAAAAAAGTGGGTTTAGACTTTTGTGTCTGTTATGCTAATATATTCATAGAAAAAGCTGCTGCTAAGGGCGGTTCTCCAATTAAGACAAATGAGGCACATTGAATTTCTCCCTCAGGGCACAGCAGGGGTGCTGGCAAAATCTACTTTATTCTTTTCTGTCAGGGCTGAACTGGAAACAAAAGCATGAAAATTCAACACATCCACTTACAGAATAATAAAGGCTGTTGTTTAAAGCGTGAAGAGTTTTGGCACCCTTCTGGGGCCTTATGCAAATCATTCTTCCTCTCAACTGCTACCAAACCATCGGTCTTGGAAATTAAAGATGTACTTGGTCGGTTAACAGCTGAAAAGAGAAGAGCAGCCTGAAAGTCAATTAGATTTGTATTAAGCAAATAAATCAGGTCTGACTGATATTGGCTAAACTAAAATACATTATTATGGTCTGACAGTAATTCTAATTTGATTGACAAATGTATGTAGTGTATTATTAAGCTAAATGAAAGATGAGAATAATCCCATTATTTTTTTAGAACTGCTTTCAAGCAAATAGCCTTCCCCTCCCCCAAAACACAATAAAGACCACCAATGTTGTATTATTATCTACAGTACAGTTAAAAAAAAAAAAAACAAGGACTGTATTTTAAGAGATTAAAATAATTAAGACAAAATATAACCTTTAGAAAATGACATTTTGTACAGATTTTTTTTTTTCCTTTCCTAAATACAGAAATGAATGAAATTAAGGTAATTTTTTCATCATTTTAGTTTTTGTTCTTTCTGCTTCCTCCATACGGAAAACGTAATCTTGAAAATTATAATGGTGCATATCAAACACTAGTAGAAAAGCTATCACTGAGCTTGGAGCAGTACTGTTGCTAGCCATAGCACCAACTGCCACAATAGTAGCATATTTTAGGGAAATTGAAATAAATAGATAGTAATAATAATAACATCTTAGAACATATGAAATTAATAAGAAATGTATATTTAAATATATTTTTTCTATCTTTGGAGCAAACAAGTCGAGTAGCATCACTACCAGTAGTACCAGTGTGATTAAGAAAAATGTCCAAACTTGGCCATATAGGATGGCATATGCAAGAGTACATGAACATAATTTAGACAGACAACTGTAAAGCATATGTAAAACAGGATTTGTAAGTCAATGACTGCACCACTCACTGCCTATGCTTGTGTACTAACACCCAGGCTTTACCTTACAGACAAACATTCCCTTTCAGAGGTAAGGCACGTGCAAGGATGCTTATGCATTTGTGGAGCTCTGACAATCATCCTAATTCCTGAGAATAAATGATTAATTGCCTACACCATTTGCTTTTATTGTGGAAGTGAAAGATGCCACACTGCACTAATATGGTCAGGAGCCAGGATCTGCCTGTCTAAATACAGCGCAAAACCTAGTCAGATCAAGATCTGTGTTAACTTTAAGATAATACACTCAGAAGGTATTGTGATAGCCAATAAAGTGGTAAGGGAAGGGTTTACGGTGTAACTGTCACACTGATAAGTGCACAGTTTTAGTCACTGCTTTTTGGAATTAGGTTTTATATATTTGAAGGATATCATGAGATTTTAATAAGGAAAACATGTCAAGCTTTGCCTCAAGCTTTTCTGCAGTCATAGTTTTATGGAATCCTGTTTTTTAGAGATAACATATGGAAAACAGAAGATGAGTGTAAGTGAGTAAATGTGGCAGTACGGAGGGAAGTGGAAAAGAATTTTGTAAATGCTTTTTAAACTCCAAATTCAAGGCTAGAGCTGGCAGAATACTACAAGAAAATATTCATAAACATGTGCTGGAATAAATATAATATATCCACTTTGATGGCATTCACAGCTGTTTTTATTTGTTTTCCATACACATTTGTGCAATTTATTTATTTATTTATTTATTTATTTATTTATTTATCAAGAATGTTAATTGAAAGCAAAGGGCTGGGCAAGGCAATAGCCATGCAAATTGTTGAAGTAAGAATTTTTTTTTTTTTCCTGAACAGGCAACTTTCTATAGGAAAAAAAAAAAAGTGTAGAAGATGGCTGTTTATTAAAAATAATAATAATAAAAAATATATATATATTTATTGTGCTTCTGTCTTTGCTTGAAATCCTTATACCCTACCTATTTTATTTGATACGTTTTATTATGAGGTATCATTGTTGAAGAATAAAATGGTTTACAATTAAAAAAAAAATAAACTTTTTTTTTTTTTTTTTCCCTCTTTCAAAAAGACTTCTTTTTCATTTGTCCCAGGACTTTAGAACCACTGAGTCATGGGATAACTCCCGTGAGGAGGGAGCTGGGGAGGTTCCCAGTGCCTGGAGCTGCTGCCAGCAGGCCAGCTCTGGGGTCAAACTAGGCCGCTCAAGCAGGCAGGAAGCCTGCACAGCCCAGGCTAGTCCATGTCCCCACTCACCTCTGCTTCCACAGAGAGGCTTCCTGGTGCCAGGCCCTTGTCCTCCCACTGTGCCCCAAAGAGAAGAGTCTGCTCTGTCTCCCAGGCAGCCCTGCGAGGGCACAGGGGTGCTGCTGGGTGCTCCTGGCCCTGCCCCTTCTCCAGCCACAGCCAGGTCTTGTCCCCTTGCCTCCTTGAACAGGGGAACTACTCCAGCCACAGCCACCTCAGTGCCCCACTGCAGGAACCTTCCCTGAGCTACCAAATCCTCCTGGTCATTATTATGCTTATTATTTCAGGAAGTGAAAGCTTTCCAGAAAGATGTTAATACTTTAACAAATGTCATATTTTCTCTGGATCTACACAAGTGTAATGCTACATTAATAAACAATCACATCACTGCATGCACTTTGATAGCTTTATACAAAAAGCATATATACACATTAGGATTCTAGAAATAACTGTCTTTAAATACCATTGCCAGTTTTTATAAGGGAGGAAACTGACAGCACTGAGTACATAAAATAGACAGTCTATGCCCCAAACAGTTCCACAAAATTTATACTTGCTTTTGGGAAAATCAACCTTAATTCATTTGTGAACAATGCTCTTCTTGAGAACTCAGATTCCTTGACATCCAGCAGTCTACAAGTTGGTAGACAAGTGAGGGGAACTTCTGTTCTTTCCTGAGTATCAGCTTCTGCTCAGGTAGTGTGGGGTTGCATACAATGTACCATTGAGCAGCCACATGCCAGGTAACAGAATCTCGCAGAATTGAAGGGGTTGGAAGGGACCTTGAAAGACTGTCGGGTCCAACCCCCCTGCCAAAGCAGGTTCCTTAAAGCAGGCTGCCCAGTGCAGCCATAGGACTCACAGGCTGCTTAGTGCAGCCATAGCAGTCCACTATTTCTCCCCAGCATTCAAAACATGTCAAAAACACTTCACATGGTATTTATTAAAAATGTTGGACTCTCACAGTTTTAGAAAAATGGAAGAAAAAGTTTGTTTGTTATTTCTGTTGTGACTGATTCCTGAGAAAGGAAGCAGTCAGCCATTTGAACCAAATGTTTAACCTGTAATAAATACAAGAGCAAAAAATGTAATCTTATGGTAGTATTGCTCAAAAAAAAAGCACAACCCAAAAAAGCACAACCCACAACCAACCAACCAACCAATGAGATTTGTATACTTCTATGTTTAATTAAAAAATTACTACCTTTCAAATTATTAGCCAACGTCTTTAAAATTTAAATCTTGGATAACATATTGAGTCACAATGTAATAATTCCTGGCAAATCATAGAATCATGGAAGGGTTGAGGTTAGAAGAGATGTTTGGATATCACCCAGTCCAAATCCCTGCTGAAAACAGGGTCAGCTAGCACAGATTCTTTAGGGTTGTCTCCAGATGGGTTTTCAGTGTTGGAAAAAACCTCTAAGATCACCTAGACCAGCCATTCCCTTACTACCAATGTTACCCACTAAACCATGTCCCTTGGCACCATGTCCAACCCTTCCTTAAACACCCCCAGGGACAGTGACACTACCACCTTACTGGGTAACCCAATGCCTGACTGCTCTTTCTGAGAAGAAATGTCTCCTGATTTCCAACCTGAACCTCCCCTGGCACAACTTGAGGCCATTCCATCGAGTCCTATCTCTGAAAAGAGGCTGACCCCCAGCTCCCAACAATTTTCTTTCAGGTAGCTGTAGAGAGCAATAAGGTCTCCCCTGAGCCTCCTCCAGACTAAACAAAGTTGCTCCTCACAGGACTTGTGTTCCAGGCCCTTCATTAGCTTTGTAGCCCTGTTCTGGACACACTCCAGGGCCTCAATGTCCTTCTTGTAGTGAGTGGCACAAAACTGAACACAGTACTCAAGGTGTGGCCTCGTCAGGGCAGAGTACAAGGGGACGATCACCTCCTTGGTCCTGCTGGCTACACTACACTATACAAGCCAGGATGCCGTTGGCTTTCTTGGCCACCTGGGCACCCTGACAGCTCATGTTCAGGCAAGCATTGACCAACACCCCAAGATCCTTTTCTTCTGTACAGCTTTCCAGCCACTCTGCCCCAAGCCTGTAGCTTTGCATGTGGTTGTTGTGACCAAAGTGCAGGACCTGGCACTTGGCCATGTTGAATCTCATCCCATTGGCTTCTGTCCATTGTCCCATCCTGTCCAGGTCCCTCTGCAGGGTGCTTCTGCCCTCTGGCAGATCAACACTTCCCCCCAACTTGGTGTCATCTGCAAACTTAACTGAGGGTGCACTCAATTCCCTCATCAATGAAGATATTAAAGAGGACGGGCCCCAACACGGACCCTTGGTGAACACCACTGGTGACTTTTGCATTGGGAACCCAGAGCTAGACCAAGTACTCCAAATGTGCACCACAATCTGGAGTAGGGGAGAAGGATTACCTCCCTCCACCAACTTGTAATGCTCTTAATGCAGTCTGAGAGGTATTACTATCTGCAGATTTTCATCTGAGTAAACTGGAGACATACACAAGTATTGATGGTCTTCAAAGATCAAAGATCTTCAATACTCACCTCTTAAATGCAGTACAATAAACTGTGCTTTGCACAAACTCACAAGCAGTCAATTTTAATAGAAATAATAAAATAAAAGAAAGCTTCAGCAATCTCAAGGGAATTCACATGGACCATTATGTCAGTGATGCACGAGTATTTCTCAGTGAATGACTGCCGTTTCCAGACATTACCTGTTATCCAGGGTTGAAAAGGGATGGAGGGGACTACATGGCAGAAATTACTACTTGCACCTGTTCTCGCTTGCAACCAGAGCTCTCTTTTGGAGATGAAGAACTTTTCACAATAGGTTATATTTGCTTGCTGTACTGCCACTTTGATCACTGATATAGGAAAGGGCATCAAAGAGGTCTCCTCACGCTGTCTACTCATCTAGATGTGCACACAATTCACCGGCCTTCAAACCTCTCTAGGAGTGAGACTGGAGACTTCTTAGGCTTTTAATCTTCCTTTCTAAAGGTAAAATAAATCTACGCTAGTCTTCTTTTCAACTTAAAAAAAAAAAATCTTAAAAATATTAGTGATGAAAGACCCAAATTGATTAAAGGATAGAGAGTTGGTTTTTCTCTCCTATCCACAACAACCATCTCCTCTCATAAACAGCAAAAAAATAATTTTCAGACACTTCCAGTCCACACTTGTCAGAATCAGTATTGAGAGTTATGCTGTTGTTAGAATACATCCCACTGAACTTCTGGTATAGAGCTAAGGCTGTACAGGTATCATTTATGATTTGGAAGATCATACTATATATATATGCTACTCACTTAGATGCCATTAAGTATAACTGAACTTAAGCTATATTTAATAGTGTCCCGTACTAACAACACTGCTGCTGAATATAAAGCAAAAATGAAGAGAAAATTTATCTCATTTGGGGCTTTTTAGCACTCATAGTTTTTTTACAACAGGATGTAATAAATACAACACAGCTCCAAAAGATATTGGAAGATTTAGACAATTTTTTTTTTTTTTTTTTTTTTTCCCCAGAAGCACCCCTTCCTTGCTTTCAGACTATAATCCTGGTACTATTTTAATGAGATTTCTGTTTGGGAGCTTTAAAACAAATGAGAACAGTTCATTTAGTAAAGCAGCAATTAATGTTGAGGGGATTATTTCTGCCTTTTGGGTTTTTAAGGTTTTGAAAGTTAATCTGAAAATTTGTTTTCTTAAGATAATATTCTTCGAAAAATAACATGTTATCCTTTTATTTTTAATAAACGGAGACTTGCAATTTGAGGTAACTAATACAATAATAGTATAAAACTCAGGATATTCAATACTGTTCTTATAACTATATAAATAATGCATGATTATATGATCACTTTTTAATGGCAATTCCCATCTTACAGATGCCTATTAAAGCCATAGCAGAATTTTTCTCCCTTACACACATATATATGAATAATATTTAATTTTCCTTCTAGAGCTTATTAAGAATCTTTTGCATGTGTAGGCATTTCCAATTAGCGACTTTCTATTAACATCAGATAATTTAAAACAAGTAACTTGACAACCCTACTAAAATCTAATGGTTGAGATATAATGTGTTTTCATCACTTCTTTTCATTTTACATTATTTTCATTTCGATTGCCTTTACTGAACTGCACTTGACGGACATTTAAAGCACTTGCATTATCTTCCCATGACCACCCTTATCATCTAGCCCTCACAAAAAGTACCAAAATTCTTTGCTGGATTTGTACTAATTTGCCAATGCAAATCATTTTTTTTTTTTTTTTTTTTTTTTTCATAAGAAAGTAGAGACTCAGCACTGTTTTCCAGGAAGATAAATAGTATTTCAGCATGAGAGGTAACTCTTAAGGTGAAGGTGGAAATCCCAAAACGAGGTACAAAATAGTGATGAATAGAAAATATTTAGTGAGAAATGGAAAGCAAATATCATGATGCAGACATTTCAGTACTATAATATTGACAGAGCATGACTGAATTCTTACAGTGATTCTGTGGCCAGTGTTAATGACTGACTGAGAAGTGTTTTTTATTAAATATACTGTAGGACTTTCTAGAACATAAAACAGCAAACTGGAAAAATAAACATTCGGGGTTTTGAAGTCCTTGCATTTTAGACTTTCAAAGAATTTTGTAAACACTTACGAACCAGATTTAAGAACACATGCTTGGGGTAAATAATATCAAGAAAAACATTCCTTGGACTATCTGTACTGGAAAATAATCCAATCATGAAAGAAAATTGGTAGCAGTACAGATGTCCATGCTAACCGTGTCTTTCCCAGAGTGCCTTTGCAGCATCACAATATTCTTTTGTCTACAATTAATATATCAGAGCTTTTGGTCATGTTGAATGTGAGTCGCCCCAAAGAGGGAGGAGATCACAAATCTAGACCAATTACAGTCTCGGTTCAAAGGAAAGGTCTATCTTCTGTTGATGTCACAACACATCAGCATAACTTATAAGGCCTGTCTGTAGCAGAATGGAGAAAATGAGGAGGGCTCTTTACTTTGTACAAAGACACTTAGCTAACAAATCTGGGAAAAAAAAAAAAAAAAAGTTATTTGTATTTCTGATAAGATTGCAAACTTCACATGACAGTTTGTTTCCTGCTCCCCTACCCCCCTTTTTTTCTCATCAGCTTAAAAGACATTGCAATATCATAATTTAAGAAAGTTTTAATTATATGAAATTCAAAAAGCTAAACAAAATACATAAATAATAATAAATAAAAAAGGCCAACTAAAAACCTTCCCACCACCAAATACTCATGAAAGATATGAACAACATATTTGTAGTTCATATTTTCTAGATATTACATACTTTTTTTTTTTTCCTAAACATGTACAAGCAAGAGGCAGTTCCAATTTGAAAAAGTTTTTTTTTTTTTTTAATAGATATATACATATATATTTATTTTTTCTTTTGAAAAGGAAAATGTTCGTTAATTAGAGATTGTGCAGACCATGTTATGTGACCTGCAAAATATAGCCCAAAGTTTACCTGAGTCACACCAAACCAGCTTCCTTAAATCACCCAGGACATCAGGTACTATGAAACATAGTCTCTCCTCTTATTCCCTGCTTTTCCAGGACACTAGTGTTCCTTTATTTGAGTCTCAAAGAAGGATACCTTTATATTAAATTGATGCAGTCTCAGAAGTGGGCAGGGGGCAGTGATTTCTCTATAAGCTTGCTAGCTTAATCAGGTGGAGCTTTTATCACTAGTTTGTACCAGCTTCAGGGCATCCTGGAGGTGACAGGTAAAGAAAAGGCTTTGAATGTATTGCCATTATGTATTCCTGTAACCTTTCAATTGTGTGGATGAGAAACCAAGGGGCCTGACACTTATTTCATGTGGAAATGGGTCACTCAGCTAATAGTTTCTCCATAGAGATCACAGAGAGACTGCTGCCATTCTTCTTTGAAACCAGAGGAGGCAAAGAAGCCAAACAGGGACTGCATGTCTGTCCACACAGACAAATGGAGCTGGAAAATTTTGTCCCTTTTGTCACTAATGTGTCATAAACAAAACTCAGATTGCTTATATTGAAAGGTGTATATCATGTGTATAGTTCATTATCTATCTATGCAATGGCCAAAAAGGCCAATGCAAAATTATCTTATCCATTTCACTTTATTTTCTATTCAAACCCAAATATCTGGGAAGGACCTCTACAATCACTTAATTTACTTTCAATGAAAAATAAAGCTTCTGGCTGCAGATTAACCATATTTCAAAAAGTAATCTACTAATAATGTGGTCGTGGTGGGAGAGAAATAAAATAGTGCAGGGTGATTCACAGAAATTATGTGTAATGTATAGTAGTATATAAATACTACTAGTAGTATTTATAGTATACTAGTAGTATAAATACTACTAGTAGTACTATTATATAGTACTACTAGTGATACTATTAGCAATATAGTAATACTATTAGTAGTATAAAAATACTGCTATTAAATACACTCAAATAACAGTGATCAAAGTTCTATAGACAGAACATTTACTCCCAATTACTGTTGTCTGGTAGATTCTAACTTAAATTACTTTTTGAGCATCACAAAATTAAGCGTTTATGGAAAAAAATGTTAGTTTTCTTCCTCTACACTCAACCTTTTCCAGTGTGAAACTGGGCTATTTTGGAAAGAAATAGAAGTAGTCATCTCTTACTATATTTTTTCAGCTGGACATTGTGCATGCTTGTGGAATGCATCTGCACAAATACCGCACTTTTACATTCAGGAAGTGATATTTCAGAACAAGCTCTTGTAAAACAATACTCCATTTTCTGCGGTTTGGGGGAAAGCCAACACAAAATTTAGATTTCTTCCTTTTTCATATACGAACTCTATAATAAACAAAACTAACTCCATAAAGTAGATTTACAACGCTGCCATTGTGTGGGGTTCAGCACAACTACAAAATATTACGTTGGCCAAAATTAATGCTGCTGAAAATATATGTTGCCAGCAGCTTGGATAATTACAAGGAAAGGCAGTTAGTAATGAATTCCTTTTACTCAGAATTCAAATCTGAGGACTGAATGTTGCCCATTATTGTAGTTCAAAGGCAACTATCTCTAGAATTGTTCTTTTAATGTTTGCTCGATGGTTTTAGTTGTTCTTTTCTTGTAGGCACACAATTGTTGTCTTGATCTTTGTGATAAAAAGAGCTACACTGGAGCTTTGTAGTGAATCCAGTTGGCTTGGTAATGTGCCCGTAGTCAGAATTCCAAAGTGGGAAGACAAAAGCCTAGAAAATATAAAGCTGAGAGCTGTTTGTTCAGGGCTGTGGGAATCTAACACAGACCTTCAAAACCAATGAGCTCTCTCCGTTACATCCACATTCATAAAGTAACTATCCAATTCTTCACTCTTTTGTCTTTTCCCAAACCAGAGTTTTAACCACACTTTAAGTGAATGTGGCAACTTCTTTGTAGCTCCACTCCTACCAAAATTCCCAGCATGCTATAATTCTTTCTCTTCAAGTTAAAATTCCATTTAGTTTAGCTTGTTCAAAGTTATATTTATTTCTGTAAATAACTATGCATCAATTGAAAGAGTTTCACTTAAACAGACAAAAGAAAAAACTTTTTAAAACCAAGAGACAGTTTTCACAAGGTCACAAATTACATTCAAAAATATTTTATAAGGCTTTACAAAAATAAAATTAGAATGCATGTCTGTCATATATATCTTAATTGAAAACATGGGATTCTAAGTTGTATGAGTAATCTGTTGCATCTGTAGATCTCAAAGGACTTTGTAAAATGCTTCATAAAAGCTGAGGCACAGAGATCGTGTTCCAAGTCAGAGACAGAATGAGGAACAAAACATGGGGCTGGCAACAGCAGCTCCACCATATGTCTCACTATACTGCTATACTGAAATGCAAAACAGGAGCAAAGGAGCTAGCAGAAGGACTGAGAGGCAGGAAAAGTGAAGGAGGCTTGGCTACCTTCTCAGCAACTGGAGTAGCAGCTCGTTGCTGGTGGCCTTCTTTGAGTGCAACAGCAGCTGAGATGAATGACAGAATGACAGCTAGAACAAATGTGTGGCTGTCATTCCAGATGAATGATATTTGGCTGGGCCATTGTGGTAAGATTTACACCTAAGAGAACCTTTGGAAAATATGCACGGAGCCAATACTATGTAAGCCCACTGAGCTGAGAGGGGGTCAGCAAAACCAATAAAGCATTTCTCATATTGTTTCAGAGAAGGAGGTGGCTGCCCTTCTCAAGATGCCCACAAATTTGACAGAAAAACATGGTTCAGCTAAGGCAAGTGATTACCAGTTCCCAAAGCTGCAGAAAAAAGTGCTGTGGGGGGAGTGACCAAGCGTTTCCAGAAATATATGTTGCCTTGCAGTGCAGACATGAAATATCGAGGTATCTTAAGTTCACCCTGCCTTTACTTCTTCCCCGAGTTGTAGGACAGGGTGGGGAAGGTTACTCTATGGCAAGGTCAGCCATCTACTAGCACTTAGTTTTTTTTCTTTCTTTCTTTTTTTTTTTTTTTTGAATCAAATATAAATCAATACATCAATCACATACAGGCAAATAATCACAAGTAAGGCAAATAAGTCACAAATAGCAACTGTGACACCTTACTCCCCTGATAGATGACAAGATATTTTGCCTCATAACACAAAGCTATCAATAACTGTTGTCTCTGGCTTACAACAGCTTTCTGCTTGCAAAGGCGCTTATGTTTTAGAACAATCCTGCCACAGTGGTCTGTGCAGCTGCTGAGCTACTCAGTCACCTAAAACCTGTTTACACTGCTCTTCTCACTGTACTTGGTCAGTGAGTGACATGAGCAACACCATATGCACAAACAGCTGATCTCCTTCAAAAGGTGATCCGTGCCCTTATATTTACACTTTCTAGACTGCTATCAGCCTGCATGTTAGGACCAGGGCATCAGCCCCCTGGACTCACTGCTGGCCACATGGGTTGAATGATATGAGCTGCAGATTACCATTAGGAACATGTCATTATCTATGACAGCAATATTTTACCATTCCTTCCCTCTCCCTAGCTAGAGAGCCTGCCATCCTAATGATCTTGGAACTTGAGCAAGGAGAGAAAGAGAAATCCTTTCTCTCATTTCTGAGCAGGTATGGGAGCTAGGGAGCAGATGTCATACCTTTAAATGTCCTTTGCTTGGTTCTCCATTCACAGCTAACAAGTTGCATGTGGGTCAGAAACAAAAATTGCCCTGTTGTGATAATTCTGGAAGAGCTGTCAGATTTTAGATTCCAAAATAAAAGTAACTCAGGACTGGGTTTAGCTGAATAAAAGAATAATCAGATAGAATATGTAATCCATACAACTTTCACATTTGGTTTAGTAGATGTGTCCTTGTCTTCTTTCCTTAAGACCAGATCTGTGACCACAGGGATAACTGTCAGACTTTTAACAACATTTCTGCTGTTTTAATACAGTGGGAGGTAATCCTAAAAAGGCTAATGCTCAAGAAGCTTTTCATGGTGAGATAAATCCTGATTGCATTGAAGATAATGGCTCCCACTGCTTTCAACGAAACTTGGTTTCACTGGTAGCATGTGAAATTCTCTCTTCTGTTGGGAATTGAATGGACACATAATCCCACTAAAGAATATGAGGAACAATCTTGTTACAGTGAATGATGTTGGGAGGAGATCATTGAATCTGACAGAATGTTTCTAAAGCTGCTCTTCCCTACCTGTGGTCTCTCTACACAGTAAAAGCTTTGAGTTATGTTCTTCAACTGATACAACAAGAATGGCTGAATGGTGGCTTTTATTAATTTTGCATTTATCTACTCACCTGGTATCTCATACGGAAGTAATTGTGATTGAAAATATTATTTCACTGATAGTCAATGAGCTATATTAAAATAAAAGTCAACTAATAACAAATAACTTTTCAGTTCAAATATCTTGAACTTCTTTTAAGGATGACCTGAAATTTTAGATGTACTTTATCCTGCATTTCACAGATAGTCTACAGTAACTTCACTTGTATCATCCAGGCCTAACCCAAGTGAACCATCTTGGTCTTTTGGTCTTTTTTTTTTTTTTTTTTTTTAATATATTGATTGTTACTCTCTGGCACTTTACTTACACATCTTTAAATATGTGCCCAAAAACTGATGGCTTATACCCACACAATAATTCTATTTTCTTGTGATAAATTTCAAATACATTTTCATGCTCAGTCAATTCTTTCTTGGCAATCTATCTAGTTTTACCCTAAGCTTTACAAAAGACAGGTCATTTTATTTCTCATTTGGACTTGTCTAATTTCATTTACAAAGGGGGCAACATGCAAGTCTTATTAAACTTCTCTTGAACTGCTTCTTGTCGTTGATATTTATAGGCACTCCTGAAAATATCAACTGTAAGAAGCTTCTAATCAAGCTTCCATTTCACATTTAACAAACTCTTGTGCCATTTTGTGATCATTTTCCGTAACACATGTTCCTATGGTTTGTTTTCATCTCAGCCTATTTCTGCCTGTAAACACTTTTGTGAAGCTGCTCACAACCATAAAAAATTACCATTCCTCTGCCACTATCCCATACAAGAACATAATCCTATTGCATTGTAATCAATGTTCCAGAAGCAGTTGGAGTTAATTTGTCAAATAAGCAGATCCCAGCACATATAACATCAGAGTGACTCAGATGTGTTATTACTTGTTAGTTTCCAGCAATCTTAATGCTGGTACTTTGTAATGCTCTTGTTTAATTCCCCAAAGCTTTTTTCACAGCACTTGTACTGTGTTCTCATCCCCTGTACACAGATAATACCCTCAATAAGTACCATGAAAAATTCAGGACACACATGTGCCCATCAAAGTCTTGACAACTTAAACTTTCTGTTTAGAATTACTTGCATATCTTTCGTTTCTACTTAGGAGCACATGTGATAATTTTATGGACTCATGGTTCATTGAGACCAGCCCGCTACAATTATAATTATTCCTTACCTTTGATTTCTTCCACAAATTTATCAATGACTTTAAAAAATCAGAAAGGAAAGTGAAGGAGAGGGGAGGAAAGGGAAGAAGAAAAGGGGAGAAGGAAAGAGAGAGGAGGAGAGGAGGGGAGAGGGGAGGAGAGGGGAAGAGAGAAGAGAAGTGAAGGGGAGGAGAGGGGAGGGGAGATAAACAGAACAGAGCAGTTCATCTTGAAGTGTCCTGACCACTTCGGAGCTAACCAAAAGTTAAAGCATGTTGTCAAGAGCATTATTCAAATGGCTCCTGAACACTGTCAGGCTTGGGGCATCAACATACCTTCCCTGTTCTAGTGTTTAAACACTGTAATCATATATATATATATATATATATATATATATATATATATATTTTTTTTTTTTTTTTCCTAATGTCCAGTCTGAATGTAACCTGGCACAGCTTTGTGCTGTTCTCTTGTGTCCTGTTCTTTCATTTCCTGTTCTCTCATGTCCTGTCATCTGCTACTATTGGGAAGAGACCAGCACCTCCATCTCTGCTTGCCTTCCTTGGGACCTGCAGAGAGCAATAAGGTTGCCTCTCAATCTCATTATCTCTAAACTAGGTAATCCAAGTTACCAAATTTCCAATCCTCAGCCTTCCTTCATAAGACATGCTTTCCAGCTCTTTTATCAGCTTCCTTGTCCTTCAGCTTTCTTGTCCATCTCTGAATGCTTTCAAAGACCTGACTTCCTTCTTATGTTGTGGAGCTCAGAATTGTATACAATATCCAAGGTGAGGTTGCACCAATACCAAACACAGTGGAAACATCACCGTTTTAAACTGGCCGTCTATGCTGTGTTTAATGCACTCATTTAATGTGGTTCATCACCTTGGCTGCTGGCTCACACTGCTGGCTCATGTTGAAACTGCTGTTACCAGCACCCCCAGGCCCCTTTCTGCTGAGCTCTTCTCCTGGCACTCATCTCCCAGTCTGTGCCTGTGTCTGGCATTGCTCCATCCCAGGTGCAGCACCTGGCATTTTCCTTTGTTGAACTTCATGTCATTGTTGATCACCCAGTGCTCCAATCTACCCAGATCCCTCTGCAAGGCCTCTGATCTATGCTGGGAGCCAACAGCAACTCTCAGTTTAAGATCGTCAGCAAATTTTCTGAGGATGAATTCCACTCCTGCAACCAGATCCTTTATAAAAATATTGAGCAGGACCTGCCCTAAAACTGAGCCCTGAAGAACACTGCTCCTGAACAGCCACCAGCCCATTCACTCAGACCCTTTGAGCTCTGTCATTCAGCCAGTTCATCACACCAGTACCAGCATACCATGTACCTGCTCATCTCACAGATGGACAATTTGTCCAGAAGGATGCTGTCAGGGACAATAATAGTCATGACAGACAGGGTTACATCTATCTTATGATAACAAATTTTAATACTATATTTTGAAAACATATATATGGTTGGACCAAATGATTTTGGAGGTCTTTTCCAACCAAATGATTTTATGATAATATATTATTATTAATATACTATTTGTAAACAGAGAAAGATATTAGCTAATCCATTAGGAATTAACTTTAAAATCCCCTGTTAAATTTACCTCATCCTTCTTCTTAGCTCTGTATCTTCAGCTATTCCTTCCTCCAGAATTTGTTCTAAAGATATGAATATTCTTGAAATTATTTTGTCTTGATCACTCCCCTCCTGAAATACAAGTATTTAATTTTCATTTTGTGTCTTAACCTTCCCACCAGTTGGTTGATTCATTTAAAAAAAACACTCACTAAATGACCTTCCAAGGTTTCCTAGGCTAGCTCTGTAAAGATGCAGGATGGAGAGTATTTAGTCCAGTTATTCTGAGTGATGTATAAGTCAAGAAGTGCTCTAGTCTCATGTCTGTGAGATTTTATTCTATCCTATGAAGCAAAATGTCTTGTTTACCTTGAATATCTTTGAGGAAATTGTTTCCTTTAAAAACTTAACGTTTTCATTTTTAATTAACACCAGGTATGCATGTTTTGATTTTTCAAGATCAAATTGAAGAATAGGTTATTTACTGATATAATTTGGATCAGATAAACATAGAATCTGGTTCTTAATTTTCAGTGTAAATTTGACTAATAAAACTATACTTTTAAGTTCACTACCTAATTTATTGTATAGAGTTGTAAACATACACAATAGTGTAATATACAATGATTTTTCAAAAGTGTGATTTCCCGCTAAAACTATTTTAGGTGGTCTTTGAAAGGGAAAGGTAACACTGGGGTATCACTCTTTATCTAAAACAAACTGGTGTGCCACTCTTGACATAAAACAAACCTAGAAATCTTACACTACCAGGAACCCTTCCGTGTCTGTAAAGACAAATGTCCAAAATAGAAAATCTGGTTCTTAACATTAACTTTTTTTCCCCACAGGATTTTGTCATTATTTGGAGGACTGGTCCCTGAGACAATGTTTTGTCCATATGCATCTGAGATTACTGAAAATGGTGAGTCCTGCACTGCTATAGACTGAAGTCATCAGTCTCCTGGGATTCATCTCATAATACCTTATAGGTGTCAAATATTGCTTGGAAATCAGTTCATGTAACTTTTTGTACAGGAATATCTTTAGTATTTTTCCCCTTAAAGATCAATAGTAGTTCTCTTTCCCACTATTATCCCTGTGTATGTGTACACTATTCTGTTTTCACACCCCTGTGTAAACCATTTTATCCAAATTGTCTCACAGCCAGACAGTGAACAAGGAATAGACAAAAAATATGCCATAGGAATTACACAGGAAGAGAAAGCAAAATGTAAAATAAAGACTTCCTTTACTAATCGTTTTGTCAGTCCTAAAAGCATATATTTCCTGCTGAATATCCTGGTCAAAGTTTGGTCTGTTTGGAAGAATGGTCAGTTTACTCTCAGTGAATATTTTGAACACAGATGTTGAACATCAGTTGTCACACAATGTGCAAAGGAAAGTATATTTTAGTATTTAAGTCAGTGTACATTTAAAAACAATAGACAAGGACAATGCCACAAATCCAAATACAATACATACAGTGTTTTCATGTATATGTTCATAAAAGCTTTTAAGACATCATGTTTAATTAATGGGCCACTTTGAATGTTAACAACCAAGTTACTTGAAGGTGTTTATGGTATATAAGCATATAAAGGTTAAGAGCCCTGTACTGCATTTTCCAAGTAGGAAAATGTGAATTAATTC
Source organism: Anas acuta (assembly GCF_963932015.1). Classification (NCBI taxonomy): domain Eukaryota; kingdom Metazoa; phylum Chordata; class Aves; order Anseriformes; family Anatidae; genus Anas; species Anas acuta. Next base: position 58,406,327 of record NC_089017.1, on the reverse strand, counting down.
AAGCAGGAAGATTCTGGGGTAACAGACTCAGTTGTTTTGCAGCTAAAAGAAAGTTCTGCCTTTAAAGAGAAAAATTTTCTCTCTTTGTACTGAGATGTTATGCTGCATGCCTCCAAAAAATACATGTATGCATGCTTATTAACATTTTCTAATTCAAAATTTTAATTGAATAGAAACTGCTCTTCTGACTGCATCTGTTTCTGTCAAATACACAGATACTTCTTTTTATAATGCCCTTCCTCCACCAGAGATCCCTGAGCTAATTCATGACACTTGACATTAATCACATGCACAGATCAACAAAGACTTTGCTTTCATATAAAAACTAATTTAGAACATATTTCTAAATTACTGCTTGTTATTGCAGTCAATTTAATTAGCTAGTTAATGACAATATCTGTTCATAATCCAAGTAGTCAAAAATACCAAGTTCAGTAATTAGACCATATAATTCCTTAACAACTCAATTTTATAATGGAAAAGTGCTATGCTTTAAGTCAATTTGCTTCTAATACTCTCCTATATTCAAAATTAGAAATTCCTTAGTGTATTATTTTGACATTCAAAACCTAAGAGAGACTATTTAGGTTAAAAAGCTCAGTCACACTCTGTATTTCACATAAAATATATGTAAGTTATGTTGTATTTCATATAATTTACCTGGGTGTATCCTATTTACCTAAAAACTAGGCTAAATATTCTACTTTAAAACAATTGCAAAAAATTAATCTTTGTCAGAAAACAATAATGATAAAGTAATTACAGACAACAGTAGCAAGTAATATTTGACCTTATTATCAACACAGACATTGAACATTATTTCAGTTAATGTGACAAAGGAAAGTATAGTAGAGCATTTAAGACTTTTTTTTTAAAAAAAAAAAAACAAAAAACACCACCACAAGTCGAACAAAGACAGTACCACAAATCCAAACTGACACTTATAGTAACCCATGGCAATGAAAAAATCCTGTCAAAAAGGCATTAGAATAAGCTAATTTCATTTCTGCCAGCTGCCTGCCTTTCAATTCTTTATCCCTGCTATCAGGTTTGAATAAATTTCATCTCTCACACTACAAGTAATGAGCAGGCAATGACTTATGAAGCAAAGAGACCAAGTTGAGACAGAATTAGAATACAATTTTAATGAGACAGAGCTGAGAAAGTGGAAGTGTTACTCTTTTGACAGACTTGGCAAAATACCCAACATTATTTCAAGTGCTGTTTCCTATCTATAAACTGTCTTTTTTTTTTTTTTTTTTTTTAATGGAATACTCAAGAGAATACTTTTAGGAGTATATTGTTAATGTGATTTAAGTCAAAAACTACTCATTAAAGAATCTATGAATTTGCTTTATAGATGACCAAATAGGACTTGTGGACACTAGAACACTAGGACACTAGAAGTCACACTGGATGACGGAGGAAGCTGATCTTCTGCTCTGATGGTGCCCTTCTAGAGAATCAGTCTCTTCGAAACTTTTTTGTGGCCAACTAAATAAAAGTACATCATTCTTTATGTGTCTAAATATAAATATACACATATACACGCTGGTGAGGCCTCACCTCGAGTACTGTGTGCAGTTCTGGGCACCACAGTATAAAAAGGACATGAAACTGTTGGAGAGTGTCCAGAGGAGGGCTACGAAGATGGTGAAAGGCCTGGAGGGGAAGACTTATGAGGAAACGTCTGAGGGCACTGCACCTTTTCAGCCTGGAGAAGAGGAGGTTGAGGGGAGACCTCATCGCAGTCTACAACTTCCTCATAAGGGGGTGTCGAGAGGCAGGAGACCTTTTCTCCATTAACACCAGTGACAGGACCCGTGGGAACGGGGTTAAGCTGAGGCAGGGGAAATTTAGGCTTGACATCAGGAGGAAGTTCTTCACAGAGAGGGTGGTTGCACACTGGAACAGGCTCCCCAGGGAAGTGGTCACTGCACTGAGCCTGTCTGAATTTAAGAAGAGATTGGACTGTGCACTTAGTCACATGGTCTGAACTTTTGTGTAGACCTGTGCGGTGTCAAGAGTTGGACTTGATGATCCCTAAGGGTCCCTTCCAACTCAGGATATTCTATGATTCTATGATTCTATACATATATATATATAAAGAAAGGCAAGTTTACATGTAGGTTAGCTACCAGAATTTCAGTCCAAAGTCTAGCCACAAGATAAGAAGCATTTATAATAAAGATGTGTTCATGCACCCAGAAAAAGTGACAAGAGACAAAAAAGCAGTTGCAAAAAGTTGCTTTGAACTGAATAAAAAAAAAAAAAAAGTACTTAAAAAAAAAGTGATGAAAGAAAATCACAGATTTGAACAACGATTATTTTACTAATTTTGCCCAAGTATTATGAGCATATCTTTTGTGCTCTCCCTTCAAGTGGTATTTACAAAATGGTCTTCCAAATGGATCTGTTAATGAAACAAGTTGAAAGAACAGTAAATAGAATATACAAATACTACTTTATTTTGTAAGTATCCCTATCTAAGAACTGAAGTTTCACATTTTCCAGCTTCATACTCTTTCTTGTACTAAGTCACAAAACTCATTTTAAGTACAAGCCAAGCCTGTGTGTTTCATGGATCTGAAGCTCTGCCTATATTGTCTTTCTCTGTCAAACCTGAGTGCATCCTGGTTACTCTCCAAGATAGCTGGAGGCAAGCCAGCTCTGATCCAAAAGTTGTGTAACTGCTTTAGTGGCTCTTAGTAGGGCTTATTATCTTGGGCTCTGTGCCATGATAATGTGGTTACACAGCTTCTACTCTGGATCAAGTTCAGGTCTAGTTGGCTTGGAGTGAGTTCTTGTGTGCTGGCCCCTTAGCTATGTAGACATAACCCAACAAAACTACCTTTTGTCATTTTTTAGCCCACAAAACCAGATCATTCTCACTGTAACTGCTGATAAGAATGAAAATCTTTTAAAAAGTATGCAAAGTGTGTGAAACAAAACAGTAAGTCAGACTATTTGAAAAGGTGCATAGAAAAGGGTTTCAAAATATGTACAAAATATGTATTATTATAAAGGAAAAATCCTATAGTCTTAAGTTTCACACAACTACAGTAATGACACTTAGTATCATTAATCAAAGGAGGACATATAATTTTCCTACAATAAAATTAAGAGTTTTACAGCCTCAGGCAAAACATGAATCAAAATTTTATTGTGTTGGAAACATCTGATAAACAGTTAATGCATTCCTGATCCAAGATCTACAGTTGTGTTAAAAGAGAAGCCTACAGTGTACATGAAGATATATGAAGAGAAAGATCCACAAAACTTTTTATTTATTTATTTATTTTGGATTCTTCCTTTAAAATGATGTTATTCCCTCTTGTTTGTATTTATTAACCAAAGGCCAGTCTGACTGTTCAGACAGGTAAGTACTGACAGCTGTGTTTGGTAGTTTTACTTAGGTGGGCAGCCAAACTCAACACTGCTCTCTCATAGTTGCTCTCACACTCCCCTTCCTCAAAGGGGAGAGGGGAGAAAATACAATGCAAAGGCCTCAAGGTTTCAGACAAGGACAGGGGAGATCGCTCAACAAGTATCGTCACAGACAAATCAGACTCAGAGTAGGGAGATAGTAAGATTTATTGCCTATTAATAATAAGCCTGGGAAGCGAGAAACAAAGGAAAAAAATATGGAAACACCCTTCCTCCATTCACCCTCTTCCACCTCCTCCTGAGAAGCTGCACAGGGGAATGGGGGCTACAGTAAATCTGTAGCACTTTGTCTCTGCCAGTCCTTCAAGCATTGCTCCCACACGGCTCCGTCCCACAGGGTCCATCCCCCAGGAGCAACCTGCTCCAGCACGGGTCCCCCACGGGTGGGGGCAGCTCCCCCCAGACCCCTTGTTCCTGCGTGGGCTCCTCTCCACGGGCTGCAGCTCCGGCCCGGGGCCTGCTCCTGCGGGGGCTCTCCATGGGCCGCAGCCTCCTCCAGGCCACATCCACCTGCTCCAGCGGGGGCTCCTCCACCCATGGGGGGGCTGCAGCGTGGAGATCTGCTCCATGGGGGACCCATGGGCTGCAGGGGGACAGCCTGCTCTACAGGGGCCTCTCCCTGCACAGGTTGCAAGGGAACTGCTGCTGCCTGCCTGCAGCACCTCCTGCCCTCCTACTGCACTCACCTGAGAGGCTGCAGGGCTGCTTCTCACTCCTCTCTCTCCCAGCTGCTGTTCCCCAGCATTTATTTTATTTTATTTTATTTTATTTTATTTTATTTTATTTTATTTTATTTTATTTTATTTTATTTTATTTTATTTTATTTTATTTTATTTTATTTTATTTTATTTTATTTTATTTTATTTATTTATTTTATTTTATATTTATTTTTTCCCTGTCTTAAATATCCTTTCACAGAGGCACAAACAACATCACTTACTGTCTCAGCTCTGACCAGCAGCAGGTCCCTTATTAAACATGGGGCAGCTTCTGGATTCTTCTTATAGAAGCCACCCCTATGGCTTCCCCCTCTACCAAAACCTTGCCACATAAACCCACTATAACGTTACATTGAGGTTGAAGAAATTTTATTTCATTATTGTAGATTTATATAAGTGCCAGATTTAATAAGAAGGCTATCGGGATCTTCTTCCTTAGCCTTACAGGAAAGCTTTTGATGGGGTTAAGTGTGTATTCCTGAAAAGCTGCGTGTTGTATAGTAATAGCCTGTAATTTTCTTGTAGTGAATGAGTGGACACCAGAAAACTGCATAGTAGCTTAATGCAAGGCAGTAATGCAGCATAAGCTTGCTTGAAACATTCTCATTCACTTCATTTTTTACTTATTTTTGAATAAGAAGGTCCATTGTGTTGGTTCACTGGGCCAGAATTCTGTAAAATTCTAACATAAAGCCAACAGGAAATCTATGTTAGAACATGAAGAGGTGTGTCTGCTGTAGGACAAATCTTGCTTTTCCCAAATGAGGCTGATCCTTGTTTGTCCTGTTTAGGTTTGTTTTAAGTGAGCTTGCTGGTTATAGGCACCACTCTGTGTTGGATTCCCATAATTAGTTCACAACTGTCTTGCTGTGATGCTCTGAAATTGCAAGAGGCATCAGTGCTGCCTAGCAAGCACACCAAGTGTTATTTAATGTCTGAAGTCAAGAGGAACAGTAAGGTATATGTTGTCCCCAGGGACTATTTAGGGCAAAACACTTCTTTTAAATCTTGGACATAGGGTTGTGTCAGAAGAAAATAAACTAAACAATAACAGATAAATACAGTAGGGGAGAAAACTGAAGCACTCTCATCCTGGAGGCCTTCTGTCCTTGATACCTAGAGATTGGTGCTTCTGATTAATTTACTTTATTTACTCAGACAACCTGATTATATGTCCATGTCCTCAAACAGTTCTGAAATTTTTATCAACTTCTTACCCTCCTTCCAAACACATGCTGTTGCAAGGCACTCCTGGTAAAACAAAAACAAACAAACAAACAAAAAAACTACTTAAACAGTCTTCCTAGAGGGAATCTCAGCCAGGACATTGTGGGGAATGATGCTCCACACCTATTCATTAGGTAATCGCTGTGAGGTGGTTATAGTGATAGCCATGTACTCATACAAGGTCCTATCATCACTGGAAAAATGCTTTTGTAAGAAGGTCTGTCCTACAGTATCAGAGGGTCTGTCTATTGTGCCTGCTATTTTCAGAAAATCATAAAAAGTAACATTTTTAAATGACATATAGTCTTTTTTATAGTCTTTTTCATTCATGCATTCTTTCTTTTTTGTCAGGGTCTTGTGTGTCTGACTCATATCCTTCTCCACAGAGATGAAATAAACCAAATTTGCATGGAAGAACTATAATAGGGTGAGGGGGGACAAGAAAAGGTTTTACATAAAATGATATCTGAAAGGGCAGTGCACAAAGTGTTTTCTCCTCTTGCTCAGTGGAGCTGTTGTTTGCCTTTCAAAAAATAATAAAAAAATAAAAATCTGTATGGCACGCTGTTTTTATTTCATTCAGATATGGCAATACATCAGGAGGTTTAAGAGAAACTAGAAAATTATAAATATGAGCAGCTTTTTTTTTTTTTTTTTTTTTGGGGGGGTGGGTGGAGGAGGAGTTAATCTATTAAAAGAAAAAACAAATAAGCATTGCCCCATTTCCACATTTCTATAGGAAAACTGTTGATTTGATGCTTGCAAAAGAGGAAAACAACAGCAATCTTCTATTTGCTAAGCTAATTTTTAAGTAAAAAGTTGTATAACAGTAGAGCAACAGGACACTGCTAAATAACAAAACATCAAGAAAATTTAAAGCAAAGTTTTTTCTCTCCTCCTTTGCCCTCCCCCCACTGGCTCTGTTTTTCCTTTACTGATTGCTTCCTGTCTATTTTTCCAGTGTGTAAAACATCTGTTATTTGCTGCAAGCACTCTGTATTTATATTGAGAACCTCACAGCAGGTGCCACTCAAAAAAAAAAAAAAAAAAAAAAAAGCAAGCAGTAACCCATGAGTGTTATCCCATGACCCTAGAGGGTCATTTTACTTGTTATTTCACAATACATGTGGGAAGGAGGCTTCCTATGAAAAGGCAGTGTATAGCCAGGAAGCAAGATACAACGGCTTCCCTTTATCACAGCAGAAAGCAGGGTTATAAAATAGTTGTCTCCATGAAACAAAAATTTTTACAAACAATTTAATATATTGATTCCAAAAACAGATCATGCTGAACAACTGCATAATATATCTTGTATTTTTAACTAGGAATTATGAAATCTTTCATAGCTTTCATGTGAGCACAAACTTGTTCTCATGACTTTAATGTTTAACATCAGTACAGCTGTCAAAGCATGGTATTTCCTAACCAAAATTAAAATGTTACAATTTCATTCTGAGAAAATATATCCAATTATTGGAGGATCTCTGAATGCAGTATGTGTTGGACACTCTTCTACAAAAAAAGGTTTACTTCATCATATATAAAAGGGTGTACAACACTACATATAAATACCCTGTTCTTTAAACATCATTTTAGGAAATCAGTTAAGGGAAATTATTGGATCTAATTGTAGTTCACCAATCCCCACCAGCCTTGTTTCTTCTTAGTCATATTTATCAGGGTCATTGAATAAAAAGCCTGAAGGAACTTCCTTAAACTGGATATTTATTTATCTCTTTCAGGTCTGCCCTTTTCCCTTCCCCCCATACTCTTTCCACTGCAGCTCATTGTGAAAACTAGAGCTGTGAAGCATAAAAGATTGTGTCCTGATACAAGACAGTAGTGGAGTTTTAACCTTCCGTGCTAATAAGATGGGTCTTAATTGTCCTCCCAAGTGTCTGCAACAAAGCTAATTTCAGAGTGCCAGAGATAACCCCTGTAGATGACCTAATTAAATTCTCACGAAAGCTGTTATTTTTAAGCTAAGGTGTTTCAGTCACTGGCTATTTAAAAATGGAAGTTTAAAATGCCTGGGAAAGTGGCATCTGCAATTCCTACTCAGCCAGAATTTTTCATTCATGTCAGTAGTGGGTACAGAATTAGAAAAAGTGGACCTTTCAACTTAATGATTCATCACAAATCTCTAAAACAACCAAAATATTTGTTCCATGCAAACACAGCAAGCTGTTTAAATCTAGTTAGTATATATTTTCTGTATGAATTAAATATGCAACAAAATACACAGGGTGAATTGTTATATTTAAAATAAAATTAGAGAAATTAAAGATGGGAACTGTCTCCCCTCAGGTCAAGTAATTGTGAAATTATGCATGTCAGTTCATTAGCTGTATTGAAAGCATTCTCAGACTGACCAGCTCTCACTATGGTGACACTTACTATTACAAATGTTGGCTAGTGTGCTGCATTTAAGCTTTTGCAAAATGTGTGGAGTGTGATCACCTAAAGTTGAAGTAATATTTGGAACTAGTATTTGGAAAATTTGCAAGCTAAATTGTCCAAGAGAAAAGCAATTTGTTTACAATCAGCATCTGGGTATTAAGATAAGGAAAGGAGTCATTCCCCAGACGCGGAAAGATTAGTCTGAAGAGGTGAAGAAGAAAGAAAAAAGCCCAAGGACAGTTCTCAACAGCTTTCAGCTATCAGACCAGTGTTCCTGCTGTTAGATCAGTGGCTGACAGTGGCATGTCTTCTTTGTAGCAAAGGAAACCCACACTGACATCTTAACTTGCTAAACTAGACATGGTTGTCATTTCATACAGGCGAAAGAATTTAGTGAATAGAAAAAAATAAAGAAAAACAAACAAACAAAGAAAAGAACAACAACAAAAAACATCTTATATGCACACCAAACAACTTCAACAGCCAGTTTTCTGTAAATATTATGCATTCCACTCACTTTGGACATTGCTAGAAATGGGGTCCATCTGGCAGGTTTTCTGAGTTTGAATCAAAATGCAGGGCTCTGCAAACTCATTAATAATTGGGCTTTAGACTTTTTACAATCAGATGGATGGTTTCTTTTCAATATATTCTTCACAATTCTAAGAGCTCCTGATGTCTTTTTTCCCCTGATCCTAAAAAGATGAATGTAAGAAAGAATACTTACGCCCTGTTTAAAAAGAGGGCAAATGTTTCTCTTTTATGAGCATTTCTAATATATTTCAACTGTCTTTAAAATGTTCACATTTTAAAAGCAAGTATGCTAATAAGCACACTACTTTAGACTGTGCAAGTAAATCAAGAAAGAATGTGCTTCATGAAACTCCTTTAACTCACTTCATAAGAGTAAAGCAGAATTGAAGGCACTCTTGCTTGTGTGCTAAGATCCTAGTTCAGCTAGGCTAATAGGAACTAAAGACTACCAGTCATCTCACAGAATCACACACTTTACAAGACCAGAATAACAGAGCAAGTTGTACCACAGAGATCCTAATCCTAAACTACATTAGTTTAGGAAAGAGAGACATGTCTGATTTCCTGTGCACACACTGGCTTCAGCAATTCCTTTCTCCATACTCAGAACAAAAGGAACTGCCTCACAAGCCATCCTTAGACATCAGCCCTGCTTGCTCAGTCTTCCTTGTGTCTTACTGCCAGCCCCTTTTTCCCCTTTAAATGAAGAATTTAGTGCAAAAGTTATTGTAATATTCCCAAAATTGCACTCAAATTACACTGACATTGCACAGCTTATTTAAACTAGTGGGATTTTTTTCTGACCTATTATCTTAGTGGAGGACTTGTTAGTGTTAGGTCAGAGGTTGGACTCAATGATCTTGAGGTCTCTTCCAACCTAGAAATTCTGTGATTCTGTGATCTCTCTCATGAACTGATACACTAAAAAGTAAACATATAACAAAAGAAAGAAGCAAGAGCCTTCAGATATGTCTTTGACAACTGGAATATAATTAATAATTAAAATGATAGGATTATTCGGATCTTTTAACATCCCTTCTATAAACACAGTTCAATTACGCAATTCTGTGATGCTGTGTACCCACAGACTCTCTTTACACCCTTCAATTCCCACAAGTTCTTCCAAGAATTGATTAAAATACATTCTCAAAAGTGAAGCTAATGAAACCATAAACTGAGTAACAAAAAGGCTTCTTTTACTGAATTTGTTAAAGTCACATCAGCCTGACAAGCAGGGGTCAGTGAAGTTCAAACCCCAAATGTTCACATCCCTGAGGAGAATGGGACATTATTAATATTTTTGTATAGAAGAACTCCTGAGTGAAGCAGCCTCTCAATGATGAAATGAAAAGGGTATTCCACTGTGTACTGTGAAATATATTATATATCTTCCACATAGTTGGTTGGGGATCAACTGCCAGCTTCTTCACGGTGTGAGCTCTTGATTGAAGCGCCAGCTGTGTTCAAGGGATTGAAAGAGACCTTGAAAATGGCAAAGCAAGACCCAGCATTCAGAGCTGACAAAACAAAACTGACAAGAGAGGCAATAGCTATTCTTTCCGAGTGCTCATCATAGGAAATGTCAATGAAAAGAAAGAAGAAAGAGAAAGAGAAAAAGGGGGTAGGAGAAATCAAACAGAGGTCTTAGGATGACTTGAATATGCTCTTCAGTTTTCTCACACTTTTTTTTTTGTTTGTTTCTTAAGAAAAAAAAAGAAAAACAAGTTAGAGCTTGAAGAAAAATTAAAATGCAGGAGTCAGATGAGAACAAGCTTCTATCTGCCAACAATCTCCAAGAAGATTTATGTCTGCTGTTTGTGTGAATTACAATTAACCAAAGCCATGGAGCATGGTGTTGGTGTAAGTCAGGTGTAAAATGGGAGAAAAATTAGGCTTAATTCTTTACAAAACTTGTAGAAGAGTTATACTTTTCAGGGAGCTCTGTGTCTTGTTATTTCTACCAGAACAAGACAGTCATAGTTTCACTTTATATGTAGCTCTTCACTTCGTAAAGTATGAATGAGATACAACTCCTGGGAACACAAAGTGATATTTTTTGAAGGCAGGAAGTATCTAAGGTCAGTCTCCATTTGTTATGCAAAGACAGACAAAAAATAAAATAGATGCTCACTTTCTGTTTACAAATGCATGCTATTTTTACTGTGCTTTCAACCTTCACAATTTTATCACTTTTTCCTCTCTAACTTTTCTCTCTCTCTCTCTCTTTTTTTTTTTTTTAAACCCATTCTTCGTCAGCCAAAGTGTTGAAATGTCAATTGGTATCCCCTGGAGACTTCATTTCCACTGTCTGACACTGCCAACATCATCATGTGGTTCAGGGTTTATCTTTCCTGCTGTGACTGAGCTGGAAAATCTAAATCAGCCCTGAACAAAAGGTTGAGCAGAGGCCAACCATAATCAGATAGAAACTATATATTTTTGACCAACAGATAGGAGAAAGGGGGAGGGGAGACTATGTCTATGGCTTTAAAAAAGCCATAGACTGATCATACAGTGTTCTTGTAGTGGGAATCTCTTAGATTGCATATAGTGTTCTGTTTAATAAGCAGCATAGCAGAAAAATTAGAGAAAGGGAAAAATACAATTAAAAGGGCAGTGGTGGAGTTTAATCTGACAAAAATCAGATAGATTTTCAGGGGGTAAAGATACACAATAAAAGGTTGCAGAAAAAATAAGGAGGGATTTCAAGTGATCTTGTGTGACTCAGTCATTACTCTGTGAAGCGATGTGACCAAAATAATAGTTCACTGGACTGGGAGCTGAGGAGTTTTATGATTTATCTCTAGTTCTCCACTAACCTAATCAACTCTGAGTGAAGATTCCTCACCTCTCTGGGTCACCTCATATCTGTTTGTGTTAGGCTTTTTTAGGAAATGAAACATTTTGTTTAAATTTTCTGGTACTCTGCTTAAAAGAGATTTCTAGGAAAGCTCCCTCCTAGTACAAACAGTTTAGTAATTATAATACATTTCAAACACAGATTAATAGTTCCACTCTGATACCGGTGCAACATTTTTCTGTGTTTGGTTTACAGGCCAACACTTTTAACAACATATTTGTTCATTGAAAGATAGAGTGCTAATCTACAGGGAGTAGAAATGGCTTTGTCATTTTCTAGATGACAGCTCTTATTTTCCATTGCATTCTGGCAGAAGAATTGCCATGAGTCTTCTATCTTTCTCAGTGAGGCACTTGCTTATCTAGCTGCTAAAAATGCTTTTGTTTAAAATTCCACATGTATAACTCGACCACAGTTAGAAGAAAGGTTGCTTCATTTGCAAAACAAGCTCACACTGTACTAGCTCTCTAATGCTTCTGTTAGTAACAGCAGTCAGAAAACAGCTGAAGAGCAAAATCCAGTTATTAGGCATAGGATTTTTTTTTTTTTAATATATATAATAACAATAAAAAATCACTTCTGTTAGGTGTTAAGGAACTCTTAACTTCCTTATTCAAAAAGGAATATAAATGTGTCTATATTTGAAAAGAATACATGAAAATCTGAAGCTTAAGCAAATTCTAGAGTTGTGACTAGACTCAAATGGAACCAGGACTTGATCCATATTAGATGCTTCAATTGTCAAACAAAGTCAGCCTAATAAAGTTGTGCAAGCACATGCAAAAGCACACTCAAATTGAATACAAGTTGTAAAGAACAATTGTAGAGATTACCTTTGTCCTTGGTCATTTTGTACAGTAAATAAATTAATTTTCAGTGGATGAGATTTATTGCAGCATATTGGTAACCTTTCCAATTTCATTATTTTGAGCTTAGATGGTAGCTGATACAGATCCTGAACAAAAAATCTTCCTGGTCTCTTTGGTCTTATCATGATGTATGCTGGTTTTGGAAAGTATGGTCTTGAATAATCCATTTTGACAACTCTTACTCAGTCACTCAGTACACATGCTTCAGATAATATTACCTTAAGATGACATTTACTGTAAACTGTGGTTTGTCAGTAAATCAACACAATTGCTGATTTGAGAGCAAACATTGTGGATGATGAGAAAGGCGGAATTGACTCAAAGAGAAATGGCTGAAAACTAGAAAATCCCAACCTTCTTTTCTGTTGCAGTGGAAGACAGAAATAAAATGGGCTGAAATAGAGCTGTACTTGTACCTAAGAGACAACACTAATTTATGATGGGGAGAGAAATTTCTGAAGAAAAATTTGAGCTATCTAAATGGTTCATAGTTCATTGTTTCATTCCCCAAATAAATCAAACATAAGAAGGGAGGTGTCAGTTCAGAGCATTTATATATATATTTAAAAACAAATTCTGTTAATAAATAAATAAAGCTTTTCTGTTGTACAGCAAGAACTACAAAATCCCTTTACTGTCACAGAAATATAATTTATAGTACACAACTATAAATTATCTTCAAGTGAACAGGCTTGATGTTATTTATGCAGGAACTGTAAAGAGATTTCAAGGAGAAGAAGTTTATTTTCAGTCTCATAGAGAGGGCAAAGCTTTGGCTTCTACATATTTACAGCACATACAAAATCACACCTACTTAGACCTTAGTTCTTACAAAAACAAGGAAGGTCTTTCCTATTGTTCACAGGACTTGTCTGGGAAGTAGCATGGCTTCTTCTAAGGACACCTCCTTGTCCCAGATTAAATCTATTTTCGAAAATTTTTATTACTGCCAAGTAATTTGCCAGTTTCTGCAATCAGTAAAAAATGGTTGAAGAAACTTACTGATTCAGCAAAGGTACCTCTATGTGAGGTCTTCTGCTCTAGGAACAATTTCAGGGTTACAGGAGATCTTTCACATCAAGTTAACAGTTTGATTTGGGATATATTCTCAACCTACTGCTTTTACACTTTGGTTTTGAGAAGGGACGTAAATGGACATCTCGTACATCATAAATCAACTCTTATAATCAGTTGTCTATGCAGAACAAGCATGCATTTTTACACTTTTTTTTTTTTTTCTGCTGCTTAAAAAATAAAAAAAAAAAAAAAAAGAAAATAAAATTATGTACCAAAGAGAAGTGACAATGAATTCTGTTTTTTTTTTTTTTTTTTTTTTTTTTTTTTTTTTTTTTGTGAACTAAAGTTCTTGTTTTGTCCTGAGTCCTACTAACAAGCGTTAGCGTCTCACCACTCTGTTCCTGCTACAACTTTAACCCTTGCTAATATTTCTGAGTACCATTTTTCAGGTTCTCTCTTGAGGCCTTCTCTTTGAACAATTTATTTTTTCAATATGTAGCATCTTACTTTAACCGTTATGATTAATCAGTCTTTTCAAAGCAAAATATTGTCTAGTTTCAACACAAGGAGCAAAACAAAAACAAAAAGTACTTTAACACAACTTACAAACCTTTTGCGGACCTCTACAACTGCAAACTGCTCAGTACCTCTGAACAGGAATAAGGAAAAACTTAGCTATTCTGTCAGATTTCCAAGCAGAGTAAATCTTCAAGCGCTCTCCCTGTTTCTCAGTAGTCTTCCAACCTATCTTATAGGATGTGCACTCTACAGATGGTAATTCTTCTTTGTTCACTCTAGGCTTTCCTTCACCACACCAATCAACAAATCAATTCCCTGTGTAACTGCTGACAGTCTGCCTGTCTATTTCAGAGGAAGAGAGAACATCCATGCTCTAACTTGTATTTACAGAAGCACAAACCTGTAGTTTTAGTGATAATTACTCAACACCTGTAGCAGTGTAAGAACACCACTCTCGAAGTCGTTTTTTTTCCTCCAGAAATTTAGCCATGTCTGCAGATAAAGAATAACAATGCTTAAAAAAAAACACCACCCACAATAAACAAGCAAACAAACAAACAAAAACACTTTCTCAGCACTGACAACTTTTGTTTCCCCCACCCCCTGTTTTGTTTTGTTTTAAATCACACACATGATTAGGTCTAAATACGTATCCATAAGCTCTTATTCAGCTGTTGTAGAGCAACGCCCACCCCTTTTGGACTAGTAGGGTCTCCCTTACTTGGAGGGTCTAGGTGTAGGTGCGTATGGACAAGCTTTTCATGTGTATAGCTGCTCTCATATGAAGGAGCTTTAGAGCCATCTCTGGTATTCATCTGTAGATCAATGAGGTCCCCTCACACTTCTCTCCTAGTTATGCCAGAACTGCTGATTGACGTTAATTGCTTTAGCACTGAACACACCTTCACTGTACTACAGAAGGTGCATAACTTCCTTCCAAATAGATTGTCTGTGGAGGGAAAGAATATAATTGAGAAATCTTTTTTTTTTTTTTTTGTCTTGGCTGAAAATCTCAGTTCATCTACAAGTGCTTTCCTGATTAGGACTATATCATTAGAATAGGAATAAAATCTGTCAGCTATCACATTTAATTTTGTGCGTTTCTGTGAGTTTTCTCTGTTCTGTAATGAATAATAATGCTACATTTCACAAATACATATCAAATTTATAAGAAAAATAGTCTTTCTTTTTAGAAGGTACCTACTTAGATATGAAATAATTTGTTCATTTGATACAGCGTACGTGGACTCTCCTAGGGAAAAGGTCTCAGTTTATCTGTTGGAATTTGTAGTCCCTTAAGGTTCAGAAAAACAGCCTTAAATTTGCTTGAAAATGCATGTTAACTCAAACTGATCCCCTTTGGACCATTCTCTTCACTACTGAAAATCACAGGAAGGTCTATATTTTCCAACTTGAAGTCACTTGCTTTATAGGGACACACCTTTACACTTGTCTTCTGTATGCATACAAGTTCACATAGTAATTTACTCTGGCATAGGCAAACTTAAATTATGCTTAAAAACTTAAAAACTGCTCTGGACATCCCCTAATTTGTCTTTTTTTTTTTTTTTTTTTTTTTTTTTTTTAAGTAGCACCAATGAAATGGAAAATGGAAAAGAGAGGGTATGGGGTATGGAGAGATTTCATACAAATTTAGGTAGGAAGTCCCTGTAGACAATCCTGACAATTCCTCCTTCATCTTTATTGAAGGTGAATTCTCTTTCACAATTGCTCTCCTAATAAGTCACAGCTGGTTCTAATGACAGGATTTATAGCCTGTTTCCAAACTGTTGTGAATTGCAACTAACAGACTCCTGCAGAAATTGTATCCTGCAGCATAAGATCATTTTCACCAGGGGCACGAGTGCTGGGGTATCATATAACAGGGGCTATCTTTCTCAAACTTCAAAAGAATACTTATAAACTATAAGGTCCTACTCCTTCCCCCACTCTCACCTCTTTCTAGGAGATAATTTCATAAATATTTATTGCTAAAGGGCAAGTTACCTTCCATTGCCCGTCTGAGTTAGGTTTCCCTCCCCTCCTACTTACCAGGAATTTGGCGGTCTTCCAAGTTTCTTCTGTAATTGTTCTAATAGACAATGGGATATTAGGATTTGTACTTGGTATGTACAAAGAATATACAGTTACAGCTTAAAGAGGGGACAAAATCAGTTGGTTTATTTGTTAGTAGTATCAAACCACAAAGGGAGGTAAAACCATTTCTGTCCTTATCAAGCATAATATTGAGACATTGGTTTAGAGCCCATTCAGCTGAGGAAGACAAGTAATTCATGATTAAAAACATACCTATTATCCTTGTACCAGGTCAACAGTCAAGGTCCAACGCCCTCAACACAGACGTTACTGTCATTATAAGGAATCCAGCTGGTTTAAGGTGAAAAATGAAGCTGACAAGTTATTTAAGTGGTCATCTTCAGCTCTGAATGCAAAACAAATGGTAAAAGGCAGCAGATAATACAATTGTCTCAAATATGTCTGATGCTAGGTGAAATGGTATAATACTTCCTGCATGATGCTACTGTATCTTTACATCTACAGTAAGTACAAGCATATATACATTATGCAGGAGTGTCAAATTTCAATTTCTAGGAAAAAAAAATCAGATTGTAGGAAATGTGATTAAAGAAATACTTTTACTAAGATAGGATTAATTTTGAAACATTGTGAATACTGGACTATTATCTGTGTAGGACAGAGCTATCATTCAGCAACAGAATGGCAACACAAATACATGAAACAATTTAATTACATATTAATCCATTATATTTAATTTATTTTCAGATTCAGAATGTTACATATTTTTTTTTTCTCAAAGCTGTACTTTTGGCTTATCCTGTTCAATTTTATTGCCAGCACAGGTCAAACCACTATTTAAAACAAAACAACAACAAAGAAACAAACAACCTCTCCCCCCCCCAAAAAAAATAAATAAAAATAATGTAAGCATATATGTAAGTTGATGCTTGAGAAAATAGTTAACATTAATAGAAGATAAATTAGAACACTGATAAGAAGCAGAAGATGAGAAAATTCGAAATCTTGCTATCCTTTACTATAGCAGAAAATGTGATACATTCTTGGGATTTTTAACTGTTTCTTAGTGGAAGTATATCTTCTAAGGATTTTTGAAAGAAGAGAAACATCAGAGAGAAAATAAGAAATTATTAGAGCAGGATTTTATTGCTCAATAAGAATCTCTGATACCTTTTCTTTTGCACAAATACTGTTTTGTATGTGGCTTCTGAAACTCATGTAACAACAATTCTGCAAGCACTTCTATGCATGTGAACTAATCTATATCTATTTATGCAAATAGTAAACAATAAGAAAAGTAGGCAATTAAGTTCAACAACTGTAGTAATAAACTGAGCTGGTAGAAGAAAAATAATTTTAGAGAGAATATTGCTCTGTTTTCTTTTCCCATGGGTACAATTCTATGTACCATTCCAGTGTGCTCTTTGCTTCAAAAGATACTCAGAGAGGTTATAACAAAACAGAGCATTTGTATACATAACACAAGCATGCCCAGAACTACGGAATCTTAATTCTGAGTTTAATGTTATATTATATGCAAATAATTGATATATTGCACCTGATGTTGTAGGATCACTAAAAACTTGCAAAGTAACAAAGTCACAGAAGTCTCCTTGTTATGCAAAGCTGGATTGTATAAATCTTCTGTTTTCTCATTTTCTTGGATGAAATAGGAATCTACAGAGACTCCTTGCTTCAATAATTGTGAGTTTGGTAGTTTTTCAGATATTTTGTAAGTCTTTTTTTTGAGTGGAACAGAAAAATGTAGAAATGCCTGTAGTAGGTTGGACATTAAGAGGCAATATTTTCACTATTCAGGGCAAGGGCTTGAGCAGGGTAACCATACTCTCATCTCAAAACCTTCTTCATGCCTCAACAAAGCATCCTTTTCATGTTGCTGAGTTTATTGGCTCAGAAACCGAATTTCAAGATTCAAGAGACATTCTATGTGCAAAGTGAAATTCCAGTTTTCATTTACATCTCGGCAATGACACTCAGTACAGAGTTACATCTCCTCAGGGAACCAAGAACAGCCTACACACCATCAAAGTACTGTGCCCCTACAGGAAAATTCCTTGTCAGACAGCCCCTTCAACACCTGAAGAGTAAAGAAGGTATCTATAAGTAAAAAGTATCTCCAAACTGAAAAGAGGCAGGAAGGAGGTGAGGTTCCTCTTCTTTTTCAGTTGACTTCTCAGATTGTCAATTCCTCTTTGGTCTGTCAATGGAAAAAAAGGGGAGGTGCATTTGTAGTTCATATGCCCTAAATCAGATATTTCGTCTCTCTCTCATAGTAGTGCTCTATGCTTTTCACTAACAGTGAATCAGTGGAAAGCACATTTTAATACTATTTGCTTCAGTGGAACTTGCTGCAGTTTACCACAGACAATTATTCTGGTAATTCAAAGGCAACTACCATCTTTCCTCAAGCACTGTGGAATGTAAATAAATGTACCCTCTCTGTGAAAAACTATCTTTCCAATGATTAATTATTTAGGCACATTATCAATTATTTAAAATATCTTAGATATTAAGCTTGAGTTCAGAATTTCAAAATAGATCAGTATAAATAGCAACCCATAATTAGATAAAATCTTTTTCAAACTGTGTTTGATTGTATGCCTGCTGATTTCTAGAAATACACATATAAAGCAAGTACCACGTGTGCTTGCAAAACTATAGTCATGTGTCACTTGCAAATAAGATGCTACTCCCATCTATTTCTATTAGTTTTACTAATCTGCGAGTGAGGCATCTAAAAGAAAGATAAAATTTGAGGTTGTTTCATTCTTAGCACTCTAGCACAGGATGTCTGAGGTTGGCAGGGACCTGTGGAGGTCATCTGGTCAACCCCCTTAGGAAGGACTTAGGAAGGACTACCTGCCCAGGTTTATGTTCAGAAGGCTTTGAATACATCCAAGAATGGAGAACCCTCTCTGAGCAATCTGTGCCAGTGTTCAGTCACCTGCATAGTGAGAAACTGTTTCCTGATGTTTGGAGGAAACCTCCTGTGTTCTCTTTTGTGTACACTGCCTCTTTTCCTGTCATTTGGCATCTCTGAAAAGAGCCTGCCTTTGCTATCTTTACACCCTCCCTGCAGGTATTTGTACTGAATAAGAAGACCTCCATCAACCCTTCTCTTCTCCAGTCTGAACAGTCCCAGCTCTCACAAGAGTTTCCTCACAGAGGAGATGCCCCAGTCACATCATCATTATCTTAATGGCCCATTGCTGGACTCCGTCACTTATGTTTATATACTGGAGAGCCCAGAACTACACCCAGTACTCTGGGTGTAGCCTAACCAGTGCTGATTAAAGGGGAAGAATCACCTCCCTTCACCTGTTGGCAGCTATCCACCAAATGTCCAGGATACCATTAGCCTGCTTTGCAGCAAAAGCACATTGCTTGCTCATGTTACTCATTGTGTTCATTGGGACTCTCAGGTCCTTTTTTTGCATAGCCATGTTCTGGCTGGGTGGCCCCCAGTATGTACTGGTGCCTGGTGTTCTTTCTCCCCAGGAATCTTTCCCAGGACTCTGCACTTATTCTTGTTGAACTTCATGGGGTTCCTAACAGTCCATTTCTCTAGCCTTTGAGGTCCCTCTGGGCAGCAACACAAGCCTGTTGTGGATCAGCAGTTTTGTGTCATCTGCAAAGTTTCTGAAGTCATCTGCCACATCATCTGGATCATTAATGAAGATGTTAAATAGGATCTAGTATTGCTCCTTAGATAACACTGCTAGTTAATGGCCTTCAACTAGACTTTGTGTCACTGATTACCACTACTGGCTATTCAACAGTTTTTCTGTACTCTCACTGTCTGCTCATCCAACCCATACTTCAACAGCTTCTCTATAAGCACATTAGGGAAGACAATGTTGGAAGGCTTACTGAAGTCCAGGAAGACAATATCCACTACTCTGCCCTCATCTACCAAGCCTATCATTTCATCAAAGAAGCTTATTGAGTTTGTCAAGCATGACTTCTACTTGGTCACTCCATATTGACTACTCCTGATTATTTTCTTGTTCTATGTGTGCCTGGAAACAGCTTCCTGGATTAGATGCTCCATCACCCTCCCCAGAATCAAGATGAGGCTTTCCAGCCTGTAGTTCCTTCTTGCCCTTCTTGAGGATAGGAATTTACTTTTCTACAGTTCTTACCATTTTGTTTACTTTCTTAATGTTTTTGAACACTTCTCCAAGTCACCATGACTTATCAGGGATTATTGAGAATGGTTGCACAATAACATCTACCATCTCCTTCAGCAACTCAGGGATGCATCCCTTCAAGGTCCATGGACTTATATATGTCCAGCTTGCTTTAGTATTCCTTAACTTGATCCTCTTTCAATAAGGGTATATCTTCCTTACACCAGTTTTTCATAGTTTTCTGGTGCCTGAGATTCTTGAAAGCTGGTCTCACTGGAAAAGACTGAAGTGAAGAAGGCATTCAGTACCTCAGCGTTTTTCATGTTCTTTGTCACCAGGTCTTCCACCTCTTTCAGTGAAGGATCTACATTTTCCCTAGTCTTCCTTTTGTCACTGGCATACTTATAGAAACCTTTATTGTTTTGATATCCCTCACCAAATTAATTTACAGTCAGCTTTCCCAACTTCATCCCTGCCTGCTCAGACAATGTCTCTGTATTCCTCCCAGATTATCTGTCTTTGCTTCCAGCCTCTGTATGCTACCTTCTGTGCTTGTGCTTTGCCAAGAGCTTCTTGTTCATCCATGCAGGGCTCCTGCCATTTTTGACTGACTTTCTGCTCATTGGGATAGGCCACTCTTGGGCTTGGAGGAGGTGATTCTTGAATATTAACCAGCTTTCTTGGGACACTCTTCTCTCCAGGGCCTTATTTCATGGGACTCTTCTAAGCAGATCATTGAAGAGGTCATAGTCTTCTCTCCTGAAGTCTAGTGTTGTGATTTTGCTTTTTGCCCTCCTTCCTCCTCTCAGGATGCTGAAGGTTCAGGTTCATCAAACTGTAGTTCATAGTCAATGCACCCAAGTTTGTCTTTGACATCACACCTTCCTTGATGGTGAGTACAAGGCCCAGCACAACCTGTCCTCATTTGGTTCTCTTATCTGTTGGGTCAGGAAGTTGTCATCAATGCATTCCAGGAATCTCCCAGATTGCTTATGCCTTGCTGTGTTATCCTCACAGCAGATATTGGGGTGGCTGAATGCCCCACAGGAACAAGGGCCTGCAAACCTTCTTGGTCGGATTTCTGTTGACAGATACCCACTACATCGCCAACTTTAACTGTCTTTTCCTTGATCCTAACCCATAAAATCTTGGTTATCCATTCCGAGGCAGTACTGCATGCACTGCAAATGCTCTATCATGTAGGGGGTATCCTCCCCCCACCCCCAATCATCTTCCCAAAATCTCCTTCCTAAACACAATCTATTCTTTCATCAGAACATTGCAATCATTGGTGCTAACTCATTTTGTCTTTGTGATCCCAATGAGCCCTTAAACTGCACACATTTCTCTAACTCATATTTATTGCTCATGCTGCATGCATTTGTATGCATGCACTTCATAGTGGCACCTCAGCATGCTGATTTTTCACCCTGTTTTTCTTAAAATAATGGTGTCTTTTAGGCATGCCTTACTTAATGCAAATAGAGGCAGTGACTCTGTTTAAGCCCTGTTTTGTTGATATTGTGATCCCTTCCTATCACATTACTCCAGGCCATCTGCTTGTCAAAACTGTCCATCACTCCATTACAGGGCTGCTGGTGACTCTCACCCTCCCTTGTCATTCTTACTTTAATGCCCACCTTAACAGGTCAGCCATCCCCCTGGCAAAGGCACCTTTGACCTATTTACTGAGGTGTATACTATCTCTCCTAGGCAGATGCTAATCGGAAAACAGTTTCCCATGGTCACAGAACCTAAAGCTCTGCCACCATCACCAGTTCTACAGCTAATGATTGACTAGCATTACTAGTGTCCTCCTCCTCACCTCACATCCATTCACCTCACCAGCAGGACTGAGGGGAATACCACCTTGGGCCTCACTTTATTTTGAATGTGTTGAAACTAAATTCTTTCAAAGAGGCCTTTCTCCTTTTCTAATATCTGTTTAGTGATTTCTTAGCCAGAAATGAAGATCATTGACTTGCTGAGTGTCACAGATTATACAGAGCAGAAGGAAGTATGGACCCAAAGGGCCCATGCTAGTGACCAAAACACAATTAAACTTCACATATACACTCATACTTATTTGAGAAGGATTTCTTAGAGCTGTAAGAATAATTTTCTTCACATGTGCTATCCAAAGCTAGCTAAATTACCTGCAAGTAACTAAAAGTGTGTCAGGAAGATAGTATTTACAAAAACGTTTCAACATTATTAGCATAGTTTAGAATTATCTTGCTCTATGTTCTTTTGCAACCTCCATGTTATAAAAACACTGACCTTATGTGAAGGAATGTCTGAAATATTCTAGTTAACAATGACAGGGAACACATATTAAGACTTTCTCCCAGTGGAGACCTCATCAAGAGTAAACCAATGTTTTAAGATATGAGAAAAAGAAGAAAACAAAAGAAGCCACACGCTGGAGAGCAGCCTAGAAGAGAGGGATCTGGGGGTCGTGGTAGACAACAAGTTGAATATGAGCCAGCAGTGTGCCCTGGCAGCCAGGAGGGCCAACCGTGTCCTGGGGTGCATCAAGCACGGCATCGCTAGTAGGTCGAGGGAGGTGATTGTCCCGCTCTACTCTGCGCTGGTGCGGCCTCACCTCGAGTACTGTGTGCAGTTCTGGGCACCACAGTATAAAAAGGACATGAAACTGTTGGAGAGTGTCCAGAGGAGGGCTACGAAGATGGTGAAAGGCCTGGAGGGGAAGACATATGAGGAACGGCTGAGGGCACTGGGCCTGTTCAGCCTGGAGAAGAGGAGGCTGAGGGGAGACCTCATCGCAGTCTACAACTTCCTCGTAAGGGGGTGTCGAGAGGCAGGAGACCTTTTCTCCATTAACACCAGCGACAGGACCCGCGGGAATGGAGTTAAGCTGAGGCAGGGGAAGTTTAGGCTGGACATCAGGAAGGGGTTCTTCACAGAGAGAGTGGTTGCACACTGGAACAGGCTCCCCAGGGAAGTGGTCACTGCACCGAGCCTGACTGAATTTAAGAAGAGATTGGACTGTGCACTTAGTCACATGGTCTGAACTTGGGTAGACCTGTGCGGTGTCAAGAGTTGGACTTGATGATCCTTAAGGGTCCCTTCCAACTCAGGATATTCTATGATTCTATGATTCTATAAGTCTAGCCAAATACTGAGACCAAGCAGATATTTACCTAATCGTCCGATTCCTCCGTGTTTCTTCAGACTTTCTCCTATGAGAATCTGAACACAGAAACCATCCCACCTTACCTGTCCACTGGAAGAAGTGGGTCCACCGTGATTCCAAAGCACAGGTGCCTGTTCCCTTTTGTGATGTTTGCTTCAGCCTTTTGTAGCTGTCAGAAGTAAAGTCTTCTAGGTGTATTAGGCACAACTGTGGGCAGCCAGCAGAAAATTAGTCATTTCAGGAGGTTTGAATGTTAGGAAACAGAGAAGCAGGCAATTGGAAATGGACAGCTAGGCAATAGGGAGAAGATATTTTATTTGATTTCTTTACATATAGCCAATGAGATGCAAAAAGAAAAATCAAGAATCAGAATCAGGAGGAAAATACTTCCGTTTTTCTCTTGTGACATCCCCACATATGTAAAATCAGAGGATTTATGCACAGAATGATAAACATGTACAAACAACATATTTTATAAGGTTATGTGATACCAGCACAATACAGCTCTGAGAGTGGGCCACTGTCAAGAATCATGGTTATTGCATATTGAAATATTTAGGGAAGAGTGTAAAAATGACATTAGTGCACCTTTTCTCTGTTCCCCTTTCACAGAATCACAGAATCACAGAATTTCTAGGTTGGAAGAGACCTCAAGATCATCGAGTCCAACCTCTAACCTAACACTAACAGTCCCCACTAAACCATATCCCTAAGCTCTACATCTAAACGTCTTTTGAAGACTTCCAGGGATGGCGACTCCACCACCTCCCTGGGCAGCCTGTTCCAGTGCCTAACAACCCTTTCAGTAAAGAAGTTCTTCCTAACATCTAACCTAAAACTCCCCTGGCTCAACTTAAGCCCATTCCCCCTCGTCCTGTCACCAGGCACGTGGGAGAACAGGCCAACCCCCACCTCACTACAGCCTCCTTTAAGGTATCTGTAGAGTGCGATAAGGTCGCCCCTGAGCCTCCTCTTCTCCAGGCTGAACAAGCCCAGTTCCTTCAGCCGCTCCTCGTAGGACTTGTTCTCCAGACCCCTCACCAGCTTTGTCGCCCTTCTCTGGACTCGCTCAAGCACCTCGATGTCCTTCTTGTAGCGAGGGGCCCAAAACTGAACACAGTACTCGAGGTGTGGCCTCACCAGAGCCGAGTACAGGGGGACGATCACCTCCCTAGCCCTGCTGGCCACACTGCTTCTTATACAAGCCAGGATGCCGTTGGCCTTCTTGGCCACCTGAGCACACTGTTGGCTCATATTCAGCTGACTGTCCACCATCACTCCCAGGTCCTTCTCTGCCTGGCAGCTCTCCAACCATTCATCTCCCAGCCTGTAGCTCTGCTTGGGGTTATGGCACCCCAGGTGCAGGACCCGGCACTTGGCCTTGTTGAACTTCATGCAGTTGACCTCAGCCCATCGGTGCAGCCTATCCAGATCTTCCTGCAGAGCTTTCCTACCCTCGAGCAGATCAACACATGCGCATAGCTTGGTGTCATCTGCAAATTTACTGAGGGTGCCCTCAATGCCCTCGTCCAGATCATCAATGAAGATATTAAAGAGGACCGGCCCCAGCACCGAGCCCTGGGGGATGCCACTAGTGACTGGCCTCCAACTGGACTTGACTCCATTTACCACGACTCTTTGGGCCCGGCTATCCAGCCAGTTTCTAACCCAACGAAGCGTGCTCCAGTCCAAGTCAAGAGCAGCCAGTTTCTTGATGAGAATGCTGTGGGAGACGGTGTCAAATGCCTTGCTGAAGTCAAGGTAGACCACATCCATAGCCTTTCCCTTGTCCACCCAGCGCGTCACTTTGTGACTTGCAATCTGTTCTTGAACTTCCTTTGTTTTTCATGCTTTTTGCAAAACAAAAAACTCCATAAAACCTGCTTTGCTAAACGAATAGCGCTATACTTTTTCTTACATAAAAATATATAAATAAATGAATAAATTGAAACTATTTAAAAATATAACAGTAGAGAAAAAGTCTTCACATAGAGCAGAACTTAGGTTTTAACTAATGTGTGATTGCAAAGGCACCTTCATTTATACTGTATAAGTCAGGCGTTTTTTCCTCTCAGAATGAAATACCTTGCTCTCCTGACCAGGTTATTTAATCCTTTCTGTCTCCATCCAGCCCTCTATAACATTCAAGTTCTCAATTCATGCTTCTCATGACATTTGATCATATTATATCACTTCGTCTGCAAGTGGCTCAAAAGGCTGTTTAAAACAAGGGAGATTTGTTAGTGAAAAGGGAGTTAGAAGTACACCCCCCTGCATCTTCTGATCAATACCTGGTGCTCTGCAACCTCAGGGTCCTGAAATGACAGCTTTGATTACCGGCAAACTTCCCTTCCCTCGCACACAGCAAACAGGACAGTCCCACATGAGGGACAATGGATGTCAAAGAACACTACACTCTCCAGAATATCTATCAAATATCCCTTGGACATCCATACATTTCCTTATCTTCATGCACTTTAACTATAAGCTTAACGAAACGTGTAATTTAAAAATAGTCTATGAGATCTAGACACACATCTGACACGGAAAAAGCCCATATTTTAGATATCATATTACCCTACAAAACAGCATTAGAAACATTATATACATTGTTTCTAATGTATTCAATTATTTATTTTAAGCAGAGCTTTGAAGTAAAATATTTGCCTTAAGTTTAACTGACTGCTACTCAGTTACTTGGGTGAATAATTCTTAAGTTAGAGATTTTGAATACATATCCATACACACTGTTATATCCTCCTGGTTGTAATTTCAGCAACCTTACATTCCCAACATCAAACAAAGGTTAAGTACCATGTTATTTAAACAAGACAGAGGCATTTGATAATGACTAAGTATGGAAAGTGGAGGAGGAGGAATGCTGGAAGAGAATGCAACTGCTATCACCAGGGTGTGGGAGAGAACAGCAACAGTACATAAATCTACTTTAATAAAAATATTGCTATCATAACGTAATTCATGTCTTTGGACTTTTCTGCTTCTCACCTTAGAAAACTAATACAACTAGGGATAGAATTTCACTTTTTTTGTTACATGTTTAAGAAAGTAGTCAAGACTACTTAAATAATTGCACCCATTAAGGCATTTTAAATATCAAGCTTGACCAACGAATTCACAAGTGGGTTGAAAGCAAAATTCTTGTTACTAGGCATAAGCTTTGATTTTTGATTTTTTTTTTTTTTTTTTTTTTTCAAGGCCATGGGATGTCCAGGATTGAAAAGTACATGAAATGATCTGATTTTCATATTCCCTCTTTTTTCTCATACTTGTCTGGTCCCTTGATTTTGATGACTTTGTTGGCACGATTAAGCAATTACACCTTTCTGTAAATAAATATATCAAACTATTTTTAACATACATGTATATAGATATATTAACATAGGAATTACCACCTTCCGTTTAACAAATCCTGAAAACAATCCTCCACTTACTTAATCTGTCTAATTTTCAGAACTCCGAACAGTTCATTCTTATTCATGAATAAGAAATCCAGAACAGCACACTTGGATGATGCACCTAGGATCTGAGTCAAAAAGCTATTTCCAGTACCCTCCGCAAATCTTGTTGATTGCTTAAAAGTAAACAAATTTCTAGCAATATTAAAGGTCAATTCTACCAAATAATCATAATAATAAATATTATTGAAAAAAAAATAACAACAAACACAAATACATGAAGTTTCTGATGGTCACCCTGATCCTCCATAGCATACATCTCCAAACACAGAAACTTGCAATGACTTTTATAATGGTCGAAACATCTGTACCAATGGGTGCTTGGAATTCAGCCCAAGGACATAATTTGCTTTAATTTGATTACGTCAAATCATCTTGGGAAAAAATAAACCCATTTTTATCTTCCTGAGGGAGCTGTTGCTTGTGTTTATACTTGAAACAACAAAAATTCAAGCTGTCAAGTCAGTAATGAACTTTTCATGGGTGTTGGTGGATAACTTGGCAGTAATGTGAGCAGACATGGTAAAGTGGAAAAAAAGACACGCATTTATCAAGTGATCACTATTGATCTTGTTAGTGAAACCAAAGTTATACCTTGGTATACAAGCCAGCTTTCTACATGAAGGGGAAACTGAATAGCAATCATAGCAGGTGAAAAATACTCTTTTTGTGAAGATGAACAAAAAACCCCACACATTCTTATTTCTCAGAGATCTCTGTTATCTGCAACATAACATAAGGTATTAAGAGGTTAAAAATTCTACTATTAGGCCCATTTCATAGTCCCATAAATCTCAGAGGTAGGAAGTTTAAATTAATTGTGAAATAGAAGGAATAAACCTATTTGTTTCCCTAGCTGGTAGAGAAATACAAAGCAAATCCCTCCTCCTGGGCAATCACCATGATATAATGCATAACACATGGCAGAAAATGACATGTCTGAAATCTCTAGATAGTGTTCTAAGATTGATAAAACAGTATACGAATTGATTAAAAAATGTAAATGCATGAGAGAGCAATCACAAGGTATCAGGGGGAGGGATGGGAGGAGTAGGACAGCCATATGTTCCTTTCCTCTTCCTGTGTTTGCTGCTCTCATACAGAGAATTCCCTGCCTGACAGATGGAGACAAGCATGCTGTATACAAGGTGCAGGCGGGTTTCTTTATCAAAGCTTAAGAGCTAGAGAACAAAGCACAGCAATTATGAGTTCTCTGTATTAAAATCTATGACCCTTGTCAGATATGTTACAGATGACTTCCAGAGAACTACAGAATATATTTAAAAAAAAAAAAAAAAGAAGAATAAAATTTTTTTTTGAAGATTACTAACAAAGTCATTCAAACACTGACTGTTTCTTGTTTTAGTAATGAATTAATGCTAGGAAAAGAACACTCAATAGCTCAAAAGGCTGGAAGAAAATACATATATATATATATATATGTATGTACATGTATATATGTTATGAACATTCACTGTTTTGGCTGTTTAAAATCAGTCCCCCCCTCACCCCTCCCCCCCACCTTCCAGGTCTCCAAATATCTTGAGATATATCATTTAACATTATTTGCATGAATGTGTAGAGTTGATAGATTTAGATAGTACGGATGGATGGCAGGTTTTTCTTTACCATAAATCCTGTCCCACACCAGGCAGCATGAGAGAAGCATTTTGATAGATAACATGAACTGTAGCTTTTTGATAGATAACAAACTCATTAATCACGCTCCTCTAAGTGCCACAAGAAAAATGTAAAATATGTCACATTTGGCACTTGTAAAAGTTTCTTATTTCCAGAACACAACAGTTATTTCTCTGTGTTAGCCTAGGTAACCATTTTGGTATAAACAAAACAAAATAAAACAAAACAAACAAACAAAAAAAGACCAGTGGGGGTTAAATTTAGTGTAAGACCAAACAAGGACGAGCTTCACAGTGCTATCATTAATGCTCCCTTCCTCTTCCCAGAGAACATTGGCAGACTTCCAGTTTATTAAAACAACAATCAAAGGCAGATCTTCTCTCTGTATACACAATGAGTCAAGGATGGATCATTTACTCAAACAGAGCTGTTCACTGAGGTATAAAAGCAAAAATGCATTTCAGGAGAAATAGTTCATGAATATTGTGGAGGAAAAAAAAAAAAAAAAAAAAAAAAAAAAGCTCCACAGTTGTGTCTCATACAAAAGCATTCCAATCATTATTAAATAAAAACAGAGTACACTTTTTTTTTTTTTTTTTTTCCTCTGAAAGCTTGAAGCATGAGATCCAGAGATCCAGAATTAAAGTATCTTTAAAAGATTAATCGGTAATTATTTGTACAGGGGATTGCTAGCCTATTAATTCAACTAAATTAAAAAAATATATATATTTTCCTGGCTGTCATGCATTGTAATGCAAAGAAAAAGTTAGCACTACATATTGAAGTCTATTTACATGAGAAAATAAAAGTGGAAGGAAACCATGTGTACTGTGACAGAAACATGACAGACATAAATTTCTATAAAAAATAGGGATTAGAATTATGGGATTCTGGTTTGTGAAATAACTGCTGTGAGATAATGGGTCGGAAGTTTATCTCAGAAGTCCTTTGGTTCATGTCGTGCTTCAGTAAAGATGGGGGAAGGGAAGAAAAGAATGAAAGAAGCAGACACAGGGCACAGCAAAAAAAAATAAAAAGCAAAGAAAAATCGAGTTTGGAGTAAACCGAGTGGAAAACTAAATACACAGAAGGTGAAATCCTGACCCTATTGAAGTCACTGGGCGTTGTGCCATGGGCTTCAAGGAAGCCAAGATTCCATCCAGGGATTGCTTAAGTAAAAATAAAAAAGTCAGCGGCAGAGAACAACATTTAAAGATACATATGCTGTCTATCATATATAGGTCACCTGTTGATGTGTAGTCTTATTTAGGGGGAAAGGTTTTCCTGTTTTCTGAGTGTAACTCAGTGTATCTTCAGCTAGATAACAAAATACACTTGTATTTTTTATTTTCTATGACATACAAATAAGTAGTGAAATATTGAAAAAATGAAATGCTATTTCAAGGGGAGCGGGGGAAGGGTATTTGTAAATCTTGTTTAGCTAGATGCCACCTCATAAGCTCAGCTGTCTAGGAGATTTACACATCCCTTGTAAAAGCCCTTCCCATCCTTGTAACACAATGATTATATCTCAAAGAATAATTTTAGAGGTTAAGCTGGATTGCTGTGCATCCAAATGGCAGCTAAAGATGTAAGACAAACAAGCTTCACACATGAAGACTCCTTGCAGCTAGTGGAGCCTCAGGGAGAAGAGTCTGTAAAATCTGCTTTGTTTGCGGGCTGCATTTGGTAAACCCGAATCTTTGATAATGACACAATCGTATTGAATGGAGGCCGTGAGTGAATGCTTGTTGAACTTTTAAGATATGATTCACCACAGCACTATGAGAACAGAGCACAATAACATTAAACACCAGATGGTATTTCAAAGCCCATCAGATACACAGATTCCTTTTTCTTCTGTACAAAAGATCGGCAAGGCCTCATGTCTGAAAAAAAAAGCCCATTAAGATAAATGGAGTTGATTTGGTTTTGTCTTGCTAGGGCTATTATAAGAAAGTCATCTGAATGGGTCAAATTACAAACCGCTCCAGATCAAAGGAGAACAACTGCAGTAGCGGGTCAAATTGATCCAAGCTATGTCAACTGGATCAGCATGAAACCCTAAACTGCAGTGCAGAAACTCCATAGCATGAGGCTTGACAACAATAATTAACAGAAGCAATGCTTCCTTCACACTGGAAGCTAGGGAGGCTTTAGCTAGCTAAATTGATCAGAAATCTCTTTCACCGTTGTCAGAGAAGGAGGTTTGTTAAAGCAACATCAGGACTCCAGGTTCAAGAGAGAAAAGCACCTCTGCAACCCTGAGCAACCAAAGCAGGTGAGGTGACAGGTGACATGGCACTGTCCATCTCAGAGGTACCTGTGCTGATACTCCTGAGAGCCTGGTTGTAGATGCTGTACCACATGAGAGTCATGTTCAGTCTGGAGGAGTCCCCCATAGGTGCACAGGATTATCCCTGTGATTTAATTTGTCTGAAGGCAGCATCGCATTTGTTGACTTGTTTCAGTGCTCCATTGGTGCAGCACAGTCTGTATCAGCAATTGGTGTTGGACAATGCCTGTTCTTTATATTGGGGCTGTGTGAGGGTATGTGTGTGAACATTGCCATGCTGGCATAGCACAGTTTACAATGTTGTGTACAGCATAAAGGCAGAATTTCAGGGTGGTAGCTGTAGCAAAACAACTAGA